>NC_139542.1:60357387-61557387 GCF_965153285.1 Podarcis tiliguerta | reverse complement strand
TGGCTTGCCAGAGCAGCGATGTCACGCTGGCCACGTGACCTGGAAGTGTCTTCGGACAGCGCTGGCCCCTGGCCTCTTTGAGTGAGATGGGCGCACAACCCTAGAGTCTGTCAAGGCTGGCCCGTACGGGCAGGGGTACCTTTACCTTTACCTTTACAGGCTTCCCCACAACACACGTTCTGGAAAAAGCATCCAATCATGCTTTTCAAACCTTATTAACTGTGACGTCAGGTTTGACTCTTATGATGATATCACCCAGAATAAATTAAGCTCATGCAGAGCAAGGGCAATAACAGCCACTAGGCTCACTATTATATACTAGCTTAGTATATGCTTAGCAATGCAATGCAAGCTTAACCTGCACTCAGCAATATAAAGTCACACAGCCATATCTGAAAATGGCTACTATTACTCAGTCAGGAGCATATTTTTGGCAAGAGATAAGGCTTTGTATTAAGGACGAAGGACTTTTATAAAATGCATTGAAGCAGCATACGATTGGGAATGCAAACATATGTAGAAAGGGTAAGCTGGGGGGGTCTTTATCCACTTTTCACACAAAAAAATATTCATTGGAGAATAATTTAGCTCAGCCCTTATCAAAACACGTATCTACACACACACACACCATTTATCAGGTATAATTAGAAATTCTTTGGGGACTCGTGTGGGGTGGTGGAAAAGACTTTGTTTAGCTAACTCTTCATCTGTTTTAAATGAGATAAATGTTGGAATTTTACCAGGCAGGATCAGATTGAGAGGATCAATTTCCCTAGTGGTCTAAATAAATTCATTCCTAATCTAGCCATAATTGACATTCAATGGGTAGAATTTTGCACTAATGCTTATTTAAAGAGGCCATTTTTTAAATGAAGGCAAAAGGTCATTTTTAGTAATCTTTGAATTAAAGACTAAATGAAACAATGAATGGATGATTCAAGTTTTTCATGCTCCACCAGGTAACCATGTTATGCTTTGAAAGGTTACTTTGGAATGGAAAGAAGCTAAACTCATTGTCAGGTCTCTGGCTTATGTGTATGTGTTGTGGGTTCATAATTAACAGTCTATAGTACATTTTTTTTGTTGTCCATTATAGTACCTGCCCTCTGCTAGAAAGCTGTTATTACCACCACTGAGACCATATAACACTGGTCCTGAAAGACCTACATTGGCTCATTAAAGAAAGTAAAATTGCATTGGGGCCTGGCAAAATCTCATGGATGATTGAAAATGCACTGACCGCATATCTATGAACATCTCTGAGAGTGTCTCTGGTTTCCAGGAGTGGCAACCTGAATAAAAACTGGGGGATCAGTTAAACCCCACCATGCATAGTCAATCACAAGACATGGTGCATGCACATGATTTGAATGGCAGTGCCCATCAACTTTGGGGGTGGGTTGCGCCCCCTTCAAATATTTTATTGTGGGAGGTGAAGGGACCTCATCCCCTAGGAGTTCGGTCTTACGCTCAATTCATGACCCGGTTAAAATTGCATGGAAGCACTATTTGTGTGGTCATGACGTCACTGCTACACTTGGGAGAACTTTCCCATATGTTGCAGTCATCTCTATTATAAGATGGCCTATGACTTCATCTAGTGTATAAGTTATATTTGAATTAGTATCTACCCGATAATATTATGGGGATAACCAACATCAAATAGCTTACATTTTGTGCCGTATTTTTTATGAAGTCTCAAGAAATATCGTCTTTTTTAATGAGCTCATAAAAAGTTAACTATGTAGTATCTCTTTTATGGCATAATGAGGAATCTTTATTGTAGGATCATTACCCAACAATATCTAAATTTAGTTTTACTATTAACATTTGGAAATAGTCCAGAACAATTATATTCCTTAATTCATTGTATACCACGGTAGGCAGAAGCTAACTAGTGAACAAATGGTATGTTCCTTAGATTCAGTGGTGAAGTTACGGTCATGATGGAGGCACTCAGAGTGAGGGCATTGTTTGGCATGTGTTTGTGAAGGGCCAGCCACCAGCTGCTGGGATTCTTTGAAGCATCGCAGGAAAACAACACATGCAGAAATGGTGGGAAACATTGAGCTGTGAGATGGACACCTGCTTTGCACATGAAAGGCTCGTCAGCCTTTGACAATCTCCTGAGCAACCTATGTAGTCTCGTCAATACTCTTAAAAGCTTCTTTTGCAATCCTTCAGATGTTTCTCCTGGCAAGGAATCTCCAGATCCACTTCAAATTTTGCATGGAAAATGTTGCAATACCCAAGAGCAGGGACAGTCAAGGTATTACCCTTCAGATTTACACATACACGGCAACGGTCAGCGATGATGGGACAACAACGTCTGGAAGGTATGGCATAGGCTGCCTCTCTCCAAGGATGCTGCGGACACCCCCTTCTCTGAGGGAATTCTTTGACTGTTAATGAAAAGACTTCACAAATTCATCAGAACTTTCACAAGAAACTTTCACAGGTTGTCACGAATTGGCAGGAGAAGGGGGAAGAGGAGAAGGATCAAAGCAAGTTGTGTATCCAGGATTGAGACATACCGGAGCAAGCTGGGGATGGGGAAGGGGTTAGTGTAGGAAGTACTCACAAGGTGGCAAAGGATGGTGAGGGGATGGGGGTCAGTGCACAGGAACCAGAGCAGCAGGATCCATCATTGGAGCCAGAAGGGCTCCTGTCTCCATGAACACAGAGGTCTCTGAGGTGTATGGAGCAGTAGGCGGGGCACTCCAGGAGTTTGAGGCAGGCAGGGGTCCACAGCCCAACTCATTAGCTGGCCAGGTGGGGCTCTCTAACTCTAGGAGGAGATGTGTGATTCCTCAGCTGCAGTAGGCTTGGAGCAGGTGAGGGTCATCTTCCTCATCAAGCCCAGATGCTGCAATCAGCATGCAAAGCACTTTGCAGAGCTGAGGTGCCTTATCTGCTCAACTGCCCATGTTGACAGACCTTGACTTGGATGGTCCTAAACTTTAAGGGACTATGCTTCAGCTTTGACTCTGAGTTGAATTGCCCTGACTGCTGGACGCTGGCTACTTGGATTGACCCTGAACCTCATTTCCTGACCTTTGGATTTTGCTTGTATGGACTGATCCTCGGACTTTGAATTTTGGAATGGGCATACTGACTTGCTGCCAGGTAGGCCAGGGGTTCAGGACACTGTGTTCTTTAAATGTTGCTTTGGCAAACTCTGTTTTGCTTTGGTTGTGGGGTTTAGCAGCTAAAGCAAGGGTGGTGCCTGCCAGCTTTCCTATCTGTTCTTTTCTTTCTTGCTAGTCAAGTCTTATATGTATTTTTTATCTGTAGATACTACTTCCTGATTATATCCTGTCTTTCCATCCAAGAGCTCAGCCTAGGTAGGCTAGGCTGAGAGATTATGACAGGCCCAAGCCAAAACCATCATTAAATTTAACTGTGAAGGTTAAACTGCACATGCTCAGAGTATTGTTGTTGTTGTTATTTATGGCTGCCACACTGATTTTTGTTCTTCTCTGCAAAATATCAGGAGTAGTGTTTCAGAGTAAAAGCATGGGAGGAAGTAGGGAATGCTTGCATCACTGAGCTGTTCCATACTGCTGTTCAGTCCCACACAAGTAATGTCCCACCCACACGGCAAGCCATGTACATTGTTTCAGATGCTCATTTCACATTTTGTTTTCATTTGGAAAACATACCTTATCATAGTGACAGTCTGCTTTGTTGCTGTTGAAGTGGGTAGAGAGAAAAATATGGCCAGAATGCCTTTTGAAAGGCATTTTTTCATCTCTGCCAAGCTAAGCAGTTGGCCCCTTATCTCTCTTGCCCTGACCTAGCCACTGTGATCCACGCGACGGTCACCTCCAGACTGGATTATTGTAACTCGCTCTACGTGGGGCTGCCCTTGAGACTGACCCAGAAACTCCAGCGGGTGCAGAATGCCGCGGCGAGACTCCTTATGGAGTCTTCACTGCGAGATCACATTCACCAGGTGCTATACCAGCTGCACTGGCTCCCGGTGGAGTACAGGATCAGGTTTAAGGTGCTGGTTTTAACCTTTAAAGCCCTCTACGGCCTAGGACCCTCGTACCTATGGGACCGCCTCTCCTGGTATGCCCCACAGAGGAACCTACGGTCTGCAAATAAAAACATCCTGAAGGTCCCAGGCCTCAGAGAGGTTAGACTGGCCTCAACTAGAGCCAGGGCTTTCTCGGCTGCGGCTCCAATCTGGTGGAACGCTCTGTCACAAGAGACTAGGGCCCTGCGGGACCTGACATCTTTCCGCAAGGCCTGCAAGACAGAGGTGTTCCACCAGGCCTTTGGTCAGGGCCCAGCCTGGCTCCCTCCTCTGGCAACCTGCACAGAATTTTGCTTAACGTTTGCCATTAATTTGATTTTAATTAATCTTTATAATGGAATGTTTTTAGAATGTTGGATTATTTGATTGTTGGATTATTTGATTGTTGGATTAGTTGATTGTTGTTAGCCGCCCTGAGCCCGGCTTCAGCTGGGGAGGGCGGGATATAAATAAAAATTATTATTATTATTATTATTATTATTATTATTATTATTATTGAAATGATATTTGAAGGCAGGGCCGTTTTTAGCAGATGTGGCGCCGGGGTCAAATATCCGCCCAGCGCCCCCAAACTACCACAGATAGTGTTGGGGTGGCCGTAGCTGTGCACTCCAGCCATCCGGGGAAGGGGCAACTCTTACCCATGCCGCTGTGGCAGAGCAATCCCCACAGAGGCTTGGAAGTGAAGTTGCACCCCTCTCTGCCTCCACAGGGGAGAGCACAGCTTCCCTCCCAAGCCTCCTCGGGAGGAGAGCAATCCCCACAGAGGCTTGGGAGGCTATCTGTGCACCCGCCAGCCTTATGGTTGTTGGGGCACAGCTGGCAGGCGTGCAGGGAAAGGGGAGACCGCTGGCAAAGCCTTGCAGCTCTCCCACTTGTTGGGGCTTCCCTGAGAGACAGGCACCCTGGCACGACGCACCACTAAGCCCTATGGGAACGACGGCTCTGTTTGAAGGTGGGGATGCAATTGCCCCTTGAGCAGACAGCATTTTGAGGACAACTGAAGATGCATCATTTCTGTTGGGCTTATGTGTGCGCCTGGGTTAAATCACCGCTCCTTCCTGCTCTATTGCTGGTTTTGCATTGCATTGTTTATATTTGGGTGTGTTATTTTACTAGCATGTTATGTTTCTATCCTATACTATACAGGGCATTTTTAAATGAAATGCTGGGAACCTCTGGGTTGAGGGTTTAGGTTGAGAGTGTGAGTTAAATAAATTAATAAGAAGTAATAAGTTGAGGGTGGCAAAGCACTGTCTTTCCTTCCCTCCTTTATAACTGAATATCAGGGTTTTGCTCTTGTTGCTAAATTCACAATTATAGTCATGTGTACATGTGCTGTTTAAGCAAAGCAAATGATCTGGCTCTTTATTCAATTAGCAGATTATTAAGTCTTCCCTCAAGACCGAGAATAACAAGTTGAAAAAGCATGTCTGGGGAGTTACTCTTATGAATTTTATGTGGTTTTAATTTGAATTTTAAAATCTGTGCAACTTGTTCTCCCTGTTCTTTCAAGAGATGCTGAGACAGACTTATGAACTTCCAATATTTGCTTTAAGTGTTCCCACTGAAAGAAGTGGGTGGGTGTCAGGAGAGTTTCTTAATGCATAAAAGTTGGAGTATATTGTCTGAAGTTGTACTTTTTGTTCTATGAAAAGATGAGGTAAATGTTCAAAAACAAATGCTAATGCAGCCTGCCACTTGAAGCCAAATTTGCTGTGACCTCTTGCAATGGATATTTCCTCCTGGCTGCCCTAAATGTACAAATGGACAAATCTATTGATTCTGGATTCTTTCCATCTTTATATTTCCCAGTCTTAAATTCAGTTCTCCACATTTTTTTTCCCAGGAATTTGGGTTGGCTGTGGGTACTTAAACAAATCCTCTTGTCAGCATTTTCGTGCAAATTTCATGCAAAATTCTCCCCCCCAAAAAAACATTTTGGATTGTGGCTTTAACCAATATACACATTTTTGCAAGCAACTTTCCCATATGAAATGCAATGTTATGTGTTATATTTGCTCATATTTGCAGTTTTCTAGACATTGTTTTGGTAGGGAAACTATCTTACAAAATTCAGAAAATTGTCAGTTTCGAAAGATTGCTTTCCCTCTCATTCTCCTCCATGGGCAGAGGAGGAACTGGCCGCTGAAGCCATGCCATGCTTTGCTCCATGCTGAACCCCCCTTCTGCTTTTTGACATGGGGGGGGCAGACCCTTCCCAAAAAATATTGGTGGGGGAAGGATTCAGCCTCTAGGAGATGGCGCCTCTGCTTCAGCCATCTTGGATATGCTTTCCTTAGGAAAGGAATATCTGGTCACAGCATGGTGACAGCGCCCTTGTAGATCTGAGTTTCCACAGACTAGCAATGAATCAATTATGCAGTCATGCCTAGTCTACTTTCCCGCCCCCCAGTAGCTCATTTGTTTTCATAGCCTTATCCTGTGCCATGGGGAAACTTCATCAAAAAATTACATTCTATTTTATTGAAAATGGAAATGCTCTGTTTTGTTTGATGATGCTGGCAGGCTGTAGCAAAGGTCACAAGGTGGTAGAGAACAGAGCCACTGCGGGATCATTAATCATCACCCTGCAGGAAGTCTTGGTTTCATTAGACTAACGTCCTGCTTGCAAGTGGCATGGAGGAAATGGAGAAATATGTGGATGAAAATGGCCTAGAAGAAATTATTATTTCATCACAGGAGCAACAGGAATGTGAAATGAAAAGCTATGCCAATCTCCCAACCCCAGTCTGGCATGCACTTTGACCTTCTGATAGCAGAGGCTGTACCCTTAGTTTGCTAGTTACCCATCGAATCTCACATATATATATATATTCTAAAATATCTGAGGAAACTCCAACACTTATGCCTCGCTCTGACTTTCCTACCAGATTGTCAGCTGTCATTTCGATTAAAGGAGCTAGATGCTTACGCTGTCAGTAAATTGGGTAGGATGTTGTCTCTCAGCACGGGTACCCTAGAAGTACCATCAGGAGCCTGCAATTTACATCTCTCAGGATTAAAATACTAACCAAGTGCAGCAGGAGTAATAATGAAAATCTCTTAAGATCTTGCAAACTGCTGCTTCGGGATACAGTGTGTGGTGGAACGTTTGATCAGCGTTGGCTTGAAACTAATCATTAGTGTTAGCTGTAAAAACGAGGCCAGGATGCTTACATCTTCCAATCGGAATTGCTATGTATATTTTTGAAAAACACACATGTATCTATTCTGTGGCAAAATAACCTGGTTCTAGAAGGACAAAAGCTGGATTTTGTGGCTTGTGAGCAAATGAGAAATATTTGTATTTATTACTATATATTTTTTAAAAAGCACAGCAAGCTGTCTAATGTGGCATACTCTCCATTTACAACTCTGCATTTATTCTGCTTCTCTTCATTAAGGGGAAGAGGAGAGGAGAACAACAACAAAACAAAAAAATATTGGATATTTAGCAGCTTCTCTGACTTCTGAGAGCCCACTAGCTAAGCTCTGTCTATATAGTTTCAACCTGAGAGGCATAACTTTGACTGTTGCTGTTGTTTAGTTGTTTAGTCGTGTTCGACTCTTCGTGACCCCATGGACCAGAGCACGCCAGGCACTCCTGTCTTCCATTGCCTCCCGCAGTTTGGTCAAACTCATGTTGGTAACTTCAAGAACACTATCCAACCATTTCGTCCTCTGTCGTCCCCTTCTCCTTGTGTCCTCAATCTTTCCCAACATCAGGGTCTTTTCCAGGGAGTCTTCTCTTCTCATGAGATGGCCAAAATATTGGAGCCTCAGCTTCAGAATCTGTCCTTCCAGTGAGCACTCAGGGCTGATTTCCTTCAGAATGGATAGGTTTGATCTTCTTGCAGTCCATGGGACTCTCAAGAGTCTCCTCCAGCACCATAATTCAAAAGCATCAATTCTTCAGCGATCAGCCTTCTTTATGGTCCAGCTCTCACTTCCATACTGCATTATCACTATGAATCCCCCCCCCACAAATTACCTAACTGGAAAATGTTTGATGCAGCTTATTACTACATATGATTCCCATATTCACCAAATTCCTACCCATGTCATGGGATAATTTTTGTCCTCCTGTATTAGACACCCTCTGGGCAGAATCTGCTACAGTTATAAACCATCTTTGGAATATTATGAATCCTAGAATAGTCCAATCCCTTGCAAGGTATGAATACACAGCTGTCTCATATGGGGATCAAACCTGTAACCTTGGCCTTATCGGCAACATGCTCTAACCAACTGAGCTATCGTCAAGACATCAAAAGCAGGGATATTCTGATGGCTTGCAGTGAGGGAAGTGGTGTTGTTATGTACTGAAGTTCTCACCCTGGGCCAGCAGGGGGATACTGTAGATAGTTCAGGTCCACATATGCAAATAAGGCATCAAAAGTGACGTTCAGTGATTGGATAGTTACAGAAAGTTGTTACAGTTACGTTGTACTGGAGCTCTATATGAGCAGGCTGGCTGAACCCTTCAGTTCAGTTCTGTTCTGACCTCTGAATAAACAAGAGCTGTTTGGAGAATCACTGTGTCATCTGATACGTTCACCCACAACTTAACAGGTGTCTAGCCTGTCCACAATCAATTAAAAGTGGATGCTCTTTAATTACCAGTGTTATTTAATAAATGAATGCTCAGGAAGCACCACCAGTTTTCAATGGATTCTGCTAACATCCCTACACCCCTTTACACACACCTTATTTGCATGTCATCCTTTGGCACTTCTCAGTGATGTGAGAAGCCATCCTATAATACTGACACAATAGGCCGATGTAGCTCTTATTTCTGATGGCAAGCTTTGCAGTGTTAAGATGTTCCCAGAGGCTGTGTCTACACTTGACTATGATTTAGCCCTCATTTCTTCTCACTGTACAATAGCTGCAAGTGCTGCCTTTCCATTTGATGACTCAACATGCTATTCAAGAATACAGGCTTTTATCATGTCTTATTCATACTGTTAAACAGCCCGGCAAAGGTGATGGATAACCATCACTGCCACAGTACTATTTAGCTGATTATATATTTTTGGGTATTTTTTTTCTTCTCAAAATCACTACAAGTTGCTAAAGTGGGGTTTTTTTCCCAGGCACCAAAAGAAGAGGGGAGGGGAGAGACAAGAAACAAAAACTTTCCAACAGAAGTGGAGAGGATAAACTAGAGGATTGCAGGGGAAATAAAATTGATAAAAACCTGTCCTTTCAACTTTGGGGAAAGCATCTTGCTTTTTTATGTCCAGAACAATCTGAAATACTTTTCTTATCCTACGACACCCCCAGGACTCTTATCTCTAAGCACCAGGGCTGATAATGTTTCTGGCAGCCAAGCACCTCCTAATCTTGTTAACACTCACTATTTTGCCAACTTAGCACTAAGTTTATTAATAGGTCCTCGAATCTGGAGGAAAAAGAGGGTCTCTGGAGCTTAGGGAATGTCATTATTTGTTGTCTTTTTAAGTCTGATTTCTCTGCAGAAAAATCTGACCTGTAGAAAACATAGCATTAAGAAGCCATTAGTACAAAGTGAATAGGGTTGTAGGCTGATGGCAAAGGATATTCCCTTGACTTATTGCTGTTCTTTTGTCATCAGTTTTCTCTCCAAACACAGTATGGGGCAGTGCCTTTGCTAGCAGGGGAGAATCATTGCCTCAACACATTGCCATTACGTAAAAGGGAAGAAAAACAAGGCCATCAAAAGTATAAGCCGAGTGAGGCAGATTTCTGCCCTGTATGGAGCCTCAAATTCAGCCGACAAATTCATTTTTACCTTACATTTTGAAACTGTTGCTTCAAAGTTCCTGAATGCAGTTATGCTAGGCCAGTACATTCCAAAACTTTTTGCCCTTGGGGAATACTTTCCTCTCAGATTTTCTATGGAGGATCTCTAAAATATTTTCCAGGTTGTTCTGCAGAGGATTCTGGGATGTGGGATGTCTTCTAGAGTTCAGGAAGGCTTTTAGCTTGGCCCATTGTTCCTGCAATCTTACATACATGAAAGCTGGGCCAAATACACTTTTGTAGAACAATTTGCCCACTGCAAAAGGGGTGTGTGTGTGTGTGTGTGTGTGCGTGCGTGTATTTGGCAACTTCTAGTGAATGGGCAAATTTTTCAGACTTTCAGAAAACTGAAAGAACTGTCCCAAAGGTGTGTGGGCAAAGCAACAAGTCAAGTAAAGGTACTGTCCAACATTCTGTAACACTCTTAACTCATGCAAACTTGATTCCTTCTTATTGAAGTACACGTTTGTCAATGAATAAGAGGATGCATACAATATATGCCTATATGCAAAACTGGGAGATGAGAATGCAGTGTTTTCTCAGCATTGAAGCTGGTGCAAGACCTTTCACTGCCTGAAGCAAAGCACAAAATGGCTCTCTAATGGATGGACCTTTAAAAAGTGGGCCAAGAATAATAAAATGTGCAAACATAGCCCTAGCATGGTTTACATTAAGATCCCAGGGAGGTGGGTCATTCTTCACAGGGGGTAGTTAGTAACTCCCGCTCCTAAGAGAAGCAAAGTACATAGACAACACCCTTGCTCCTCTTTCCTCTCATGAAGCCCCTAGACATGTGGGGGTTACAGGAATATCTGCACAGCACAGCAGATTTAGGAATCTGTGTACATGGCATTCCTGTGCCCTATCCGACACACACCATGTTGTTGTTGTTTAGTCGTTTAGTCGTGTCCGACTCTTCATGACCCCATGGACCAGAGCACGCCAGGCACTCCTGTCTTCCACTGCCTCCTGCAGTTTAGTCAAACTCATGCTGGTAGCTTTGAGAACACTATCCAACCATCTTGTTTTCTGTCGTCCCCTTCTCCTTGTGCCCTCCATCTTTCCCAACATCAGGGTCTTTTCCAGGGAGCCTTCTCTTCTCATGAGGTGGCCAAAGTATTGGAGTCTCAGCTTCAGGATCTGTCGTTCCAGTGAGCACTCAGGGCTGATTTCCTTCAGAATGGATAGGTTTGATCTTCTTGCAGTCCATGGGACTCTCAAGAGTCTCCTCCAGCACCATAATTAAAAAACATCAATTCTTCGGCGATCAGCCTTCTTGATGGTCCAGCTCTCACTTCCATACATCACTACTGGGAAAATCATGGCTTTAACTATACGGACCTTTGTTGGTAAGGTGATGTCTCTGCTTTTTAAGATGCTGTCTAGGTTTGCCATCGCCTTTCTCCCAAGGAGCAGGTGTCTTTTAATTTCGTGACTGCTGTCACTATCTGCAGTGATCATGGAGCCCAAGAAAGTAAAATCTCTCACTGCCTCCATTCTTCCCCTTCTATTTGCCAGGAGGTGATGGGACCAGTGGCCATGGGGTTACAGGAATATCTGCACAGCACAGCAGATTTGGGAATCTGCGTACATGGCATTCCTATGCCCTATCCGACACACACCATATGCCTGCTGCTTTTTCATAAGGTGCAAAGGAACAAGCCCGCTGAGCAAGTGACAAGATGTTCCATTGTTTCCTTTTATTTCCATTCCATTTCCAGCTCAGATATCACAGCTGCTACAGATGTGACAAACAATTAATTTAGTGCCCAGCTGTTAAATATTTACTACTTTTTTGATGCACTGTACAGGAATCATTTTGGCAGATATAATTATTTAATTATGGCTGAATGAGGTAAGTGAAGCACAGATGGATTCCTGGCGTTATTGTCTTTTACTTTCAATCTTGTTCCTAAAGGGATAGGCAGTATGGTAAAATTAACAATGGGTTCCCTACACACACACACACAGAGAGAGAGAGAGAGAGAGAGAGAGAGATTTCACCTGCAGATTGTGCTGTTGTCTTTAATGGCATCTGGGAAATGCCATATTAGATTTTGCTGGGTGGACTATTGAACTTTTCATTGCATTTGCAAAGTAATAAATGTCATATATTTGTACGAGTAAACAGGGCTCACAGAATGGAAGCATTTCTACATTCCCCAGAAGCACTGAATTTCAACTTTTTTTTATTATTTCTTGGGAATGTATCCTCACAATGTGTGAATGTGGAATGTGTGAATGTGGAATATGTGTGAATGTGGAAAAGAGCAGGGGAGAAGGCTAAAGCAGGGGATGCCAACATTGCACCCATGAGAGCCATTGTGCCCATTAGTATGTCCTGTAACATGTGTGAAAAGTATCAGTAAATATTCCCTGCGACATACAAGAGGCTGTTTGCTCTTCTTGCTCAGTACCTCATTACACTGGCTTAGCCTCTCCTACATTGAATGTGCACCCTTCAAGATGCCTGCATTTCATTGGGTGCTAGGACTGGGAGTTCCCCACCCCATCCATTTTATGCAGCCATGTTGTGACTTGCACTCATTGCACTTTCTCTAAATTCTAGATGTGCCCAAGAAGGTTGGCAATCCTTCAGATAAATGACCTTTTCAGGGGTAGCCGCCTGTCTGTGGAGTACTCTTTTCAGTGAAGTTCACCAGGCATCTTTTCAACACCAGAATACATTTTTACTCTAATAGGCAGTTTGGAAATGATTTTATTTTGGTTTTGGTGGTTCACCCATTGGGTGTGTGTGTGTGATGCATATTTCCTTTAGTAATTGATCACTACATATGATTTTAGTATGTAGTGATGTTTTAATGGACATGTATTGTATTTTTACTCTTGCTTTATGTCACTTCAAAACTTCGCTTGATTTTGGGAAGTGATGAAATACTACTAAAAGGATAGTTAAATTACTCTTATTTTTCCTCCCTATCACCATCCCTTCTTCTGCTGTTCAGTTCCAAGCCTTGCTCATGCGCCAGTGTGGTGTAGTGGTTAAGAGCGGTAGACTCGTAATCTGGTGAACTGGGTTCACGTCTCCACTCCTCCACATGCAGCTGCTGGGTGACCTTGGGCTAGTCACACTTCTCTGAAGTCTCTCAGCCTCATTCACCTCACAGAGTGTTTGTTATGGGGGAGGAAGGGAAAGGAGAATGTTAGCCGTTTTGAGACTCCTTCGGGTAGTGATAAAGCGGGATATCAAATCCAAACTCTTCTTCTTCATCTTCTACAAGGATTTCAGGCTACTTGCAAACAGGAGCCAAAATAGCTCTGCATATAAGCCTGGGTCACCAAAAGTTCTGTCTGCCGTGTTTTCTTTGGGAAGGTAGGAAATGTCACAGAATGATTCCACCCTCATGTGATCATAGCATTTGTAGACTTAGTCAGCAGCTAGTATTGCTGTAGAGTTAGTTTGAGGAGTGAGTGAGAGATGTGGCCCAATTCAAAGTGCTAGTTTTGACCTATAAAGCCTTAAGCAGCTCAGGACCTCAATACCTCAAGGACCACCCCTTCCCATATGAACCTACCTGGACCCGGAAATCATCTTCTGAGGCCCTACTTCATGTGCCGCCTCCTCAAGAGGTCCAGAGGGCAGCAACACGAGAAAGGCCTTCTCTGCAGTAGCTCCCTGTCGGTGGAATGCTCTCCCCAAGGAAGTTTTCCTGGCACCTTCATTATACACCTTTAGGCACCCTTTTAAAATGTGACTCTTTTTTGGGGGGGGGGTGTTATTGGGTCATTGTTCATATATTGTGATTGTTATTATATTGTGATCTTTTTCTGTGAACCGCCATGAGGCCACCTGGTATAGGACAGTATAAAGGTAAAGGGACCCCTGACCATTAGGTCCAGTCGTGACCGACTCTGGGGTTGTGGCACTCATCTCGCTTTATTGGCCAAGGGAGCCGGCGCACAGCTTCCGGGTCATGTGGCCAGCATGACTAAGCCGCTTCTGGCGAACCAGAGCAGCACATGGAAACACCGTTTACCTTCCTGCCGGAGCAGTACCCATTTATCTACTTGCACTTTGACGTGCTTTCAAACTGCTAGGTTGGCAGGAGCAGGGACCGAGCAACGGGAGCTCACCCCGTCGCAGGGATTCGAACCGCCGACGTTCTGATCGGCAAGTCCTAGGCTCTGTGGTTTAACCCACAGCGCCACCCGCGTCCCAGATAGGGCAGTATACAAATTCAATAAATAAATAAATAACTTTATTTATTTTATATAAAGTTACCTGCCACTTGACTGTAACCAAACCACTGGGCAGTTTGTGTGTGTGTCTATATATATATATATATATATGTGTGTGTGTGTGTGTGTGTGTGTGTGTATAATCAATAAAGACAAACACATTTTTAAAAGAATTTAAATCAGCAGGAAACTAAAAGAGAGAGATTAAAGTATGCCAATATCTACATGCCTGGATAGGTTTGCAGAAGCAAATGGGTTTTAAGCAGGGGCCAGAAAGAAACCAATGAAGGTACCTGCCTGGTGTTAATAAACACGCTCTTTTGAAATGGTAGATTCTGAATATTGCTATAAAGCAACACCAGTGATGCTCAGAGGGCCTTGATTCAATTGCGCTAATCTTAAAGTGAGGTATCAGTAAGCACTGATGGAGTATGCGTGATTGCCAAATGCTCCCCCCCTTCCCCTGCTGTGGTTGATCAAAAACCCACTACCCAAACATATTAGTATTAACAGAGGAATATGGCATACTGCGAACTTCATGAGTATCATGGTGTGAGGAAGATTTGTTTGTCCTGTAATTTAATGGTCCTATTTACTAAATATTTGCATATTTCGCTGGCATCCCACATGCTCCAATATTGGATAGCTTGTAATCTTAGAAATGTTTGTTGCAACCATTTGTGTGTCTCCCCTCTAACGTTTACACGTTCCCTCCCTGCACAAAAAATATATCGTATATTGCCTTTAATAATTCACCATCAAGTGCAGCTTAAAAACAAAGCATCATAAAAGAGGATAGTAGGAGCCTTTAAGTTACCCATCAACAATTACCAACTTGTCAGGAGACTGAGCCAACACACGGGTGACCTGGCCACTGTCTTCCACACTATAGCAAAACGTATTGTATTTCTATACCCTCTTCTGTACTCTTTTTTGGTAATATATTACTACTTTGTGGTGCCAGCATTGGCACCCTACCCCTACCAGGTCACCTGAGTTTCCTAGGGGTTAGTGCAGGAGTTCAGGAGTTCTTTAAAATCATGTGTTTGCGTAAAAGACTATGGCCGAGTAGGGCTCAGTGTCTAGGACTTGGTGTGTTTAATTTCTCTTTCATTAGGCATGCAAACAGCCTTGGTCCAGTATACCTGAAGGAGCGTCTCCACCTCCATCGTTCTGCCCGGACACTGAGGTCCAGTGCCAAGAGCCTTCTGGCGGTTCCCTCACTGCGAGAAGCCAAGTTACAGGGAACCAGACAGAGGGCCTTCTTGGTAGTGGCGCCCGCCCTGTGGAACACCCTCCAACTAGATGTCAAAGAGAAAAATAACTACCAAACTTTTAGAAGACATCTAAAGGCAGCCCTGTATAGGGAAGCTTTTAATGTTTGATAGGTTATTGTATTTTAGTGTTTTGTTGGAAGCTGCCCAGAGTTGCTGGGGTGACCCAGCCAGATGGGCAGGGTATAAATAATAAATTATTATTATTATTATTTCAAAATTCCAGTTCAGCTCTGTGTGATCTATATTGAAAGCAGATTCCATCACAGTATTTAGATGGATATCTAGGACTGCATAGAGACACGAGGATCGTTGTGTTAGTTTTCCTGGTTATAATGCTAGTGCTTCTGTCCTGGCTTCTCACATTACCTGTTGTGTTATGAAACTGTGGCTTTTTTATTATCAATATACCATTGCACTAAATTTCATTCACAACAGCAGGCATGATCCCCTCAGGAAAACAGTGAGAAAGAACTGCAAGCCGGAATACCACCCCGAATTTCAACACATGGTGCCATCCATGAAAACATATAGAGATCTAACATTTGAGTATGGCATGTGTCCGTATCAGACAGTAAAACGTAGCCGTATGTATCTCAAGCCTGTTTTTTAAAAATAAAAAACGCCCCCAAACCAAGAAAGTTGTAATGTGAAATGTAACAACCTCGAAATGAATCGATGGTCATTTGCTTTAGGCTTTTTGCCTGCAATCACGCGAGGGTAAGAAGTCTCCACCTTCATCTAAACTGGTTTCCAAAGGATTACCCAAAACCGACTTATCTCTTGCTACTTCTGTTGCCACTTTACCCTAACTTTAATTTAAACGGGAGTTCAAAAAGAAAGCAGAAGGAGAACAGAGCATTTTCATATTCTCCTGTAGAATATAGATCATGAATCTGGGGGAAGTCAATTGCATTTCAGATCTGCTGCAGTCTTTCTTGCAGTCCTTGGGAGTTCTGCATAATTATCTTTAATCCTTACCACTGCTGACTCAGTACTTTGAAAGGAGAGAAAGAGGAGAGGGGAGGAGGGGGACCTGCCTTTTTCTTCCTCCCAGTTTATTCTCCAATCCCCACTTTAAAAAATTACAGGTGAATAATCTATATTTCAAAGAAGGATGACCTTTACTTTATTTAAATGGAATCTTTCTTTCAATATCTGAAATGAGAAAGTGATTAAGGCTGGGTTGATAGGCAAGGTGTATTTTAGAAATAGATAAACTTAAAGGTCAGACACTGTCACAAGGAGGACTCTGACTTTTAAAATATTTAAGTATTTCGTAAGAATCTGGATTCAGGCATGTTCGGTACATTTTTTAAAAAGTTCTAATGAAATTGTTTGGCATTTTCAGAAGGGTTCCTTTTCTGTGTTAACCCAGAACTCAGTGAAATCAGATGAATCAACACGTGGCCTGATCCTGGCCCCTCTTTGCACTGAGCACATGGTGCAGAGAGATTTCATGGGATCTACATATTTAAAAAAAGTCCCTCCCCAAAGCAAACCTTAACCCCCATATTCACATCCCATTTTCTTCCTGCAGTATACAACCACGCCACCCTGTCCCCGCGATTGAGTGGGCTGGCACCTCACCACCTGTGCAAGAGACGTCAGTACACCACTTGTGTGCATGACATCAGCACATCACCCACCATGCTCTCACTGTGCACACACATGGCACAATGTGCTAACGTCAGTCACACATGTCACATTACGTGCTGATGTGTCATCTGCATGCCGTGCTGGCTGCACAATTAAGATGAGCACGGCGTGTGGCATGCATGCATGGGCTGTGTGGATTAGGGGCTGACCCCCCTTCTTGAAAATATGAGGGGGCTTGGCCCTCAGTCGTCCCCCCCGATGGCACCCATGGCAGCATATGTGGTTCTCTACTGAGCCAAACAAAGATGTCTCAACGACTGCTTTTGACCCCATGGCCTGAGGTTTCAGGTCAATACACTGCAGGCTATTAATGGGGAGGGGGAATAGCACTGAGTCTGTAAACAAAACACATCCATGGGGTATCTATGGATCCAGAATCACATCTGAAGCAGGGGTGCAACTTGAATAAATTTTGGGGGGAGGCAGGCGAGACCTTCCCTGCATAACTGATCACAAGACTTGGTGAATGCACACCATTTGAATGGCAACTGGGGAGGGGGGGCAGCACCCTCATATATTTTCCTGGGGGAGAAAAGGGACTTGGGTCCCCTAGCTCCCATGATCTGAAGTCAGTTGTTTTACCAATCTGCATTCCAACAGATTGTACGTTCCTGGGCCATGTATTGATTCACACTTGGGTGATATTTTATTTAAAGCACGCTTGGTGCCACACTCAATGAGGCCAAGGTGAAATCTAGGCACATATGAAAAATGCTGTGAAGATGCTTTTTTAAAAAATGTTTTGAAAAATCTACTGAATTTGCCATAAGCCATCTAGTGTCACATTTGTATAAGGCACTTAAAACACACTTAAAACATTATATTTGCAGCTGTATAGCTGAGTCCCAAATAGTGGTTGGTCAATAAATAAATGCAGTGATAGCTTTCAAAGCCAAATAGTTACACACCTTGGCCAGGTAAGCCCTGCTTTTATTGATAAGGAGCATATATTTTTTCAATTCCAATTAAAACATTAGAGGTTATTCAGAAGCTGCCCTTAAAAAAATACATGCAAATGAGGTCATTTAAAGGTTTTATTAATTTCCTTGTGGCTGCTTTAGCATTTTTTCCCCTAGCAATAATGTAACAGCCAAATTGCCCTATCTCTGAAGTGTGATTATGAAGTACACAGCTAATTATTTCGTTTAACTATGGGCAATTTAATCCTTTTGATTTCATCTTAGTGGTTGTCTTTCCAATGCACATGGTTATTTTTAATGTTTCTTATTGCTTTAGTTAAAAACTGAAATTAGAGGTGCAACATCTCAAAGAAGAAAAGAAACCAGTGAAGGTTCTGGATTGCTAACAAGTTTGGGGTCAACAAGATCGAGTAGCAATAGGACTCTGGAGCTGAATTAACAATATGGGACTGTTCGCCAATGTTCTTTTAATAAAATAAATTGTTTCCATTTGCTAGTAAAACTATTACCATTCCAGGGAAAGCGGGGCGGAGGGAGAGACACCACCATTGCTTGTAAAGATCAGAGGTCAAGATTGCAAATTGTTCCTATTTTCTATGTCACTTTTTATAATGCTAAGAATTTTATGAGTCCCGACAGCTGCAGATTGGCTTCAACGGGTTGCAGAAATAAGTAAATGCAGCGAGAACGAGTTTAGAAGACCAAAAGCGCAAAGATCAATGTTTAGACTGAGTGGAAATGTTATTTGCTTGCAAATAATTTTGGTTGGGAGTGGAAGGAATAGTTTACTCCTTTTGTTTGGTACAGAGTGATCCTTGGGGGAGAAAATGTGTAACCCGCAAAATTACGGGAACACTTGAGCTTAAGTAGAAACAGTACAGTCAAGTAAACGACCTCATCTGTTTTTATCTGCTATCGGGAGAAAGGTACTTTGGACTATGCAACCTGTGCTTTTATGTCCCTTCATCCCCAGATTTTTCAGAATTGTTATATATGTTTTAAGACCAGCTGCATACCATCTCTAATAATAATAATTTATAATAATATTTTATTATTTATACCCCACCCACCTGGCTGGGTTTCCCCTGCCACTCTGGGTGTCTCCCAACAGAATATTAAAAACACGATAGAACATCAAACATTAAAAACTTCCCAGTCCGGGCCACCTTCAAATGTCTTCTAAAAGTCAGATAGTTGATTATTTCCTTGACATCTGATGGGAGAATGTTCCACAGGGTGGGCGCCACTACCAAGAAAGCCCTCTGCGTGGTTCCCTGTAATCTCACTTCTTGCAGGGAGGGAACAGCCAGAAGGCCCTCAGAGCTGAACCTCAGTGTCCGGCTGAACGGTGGGGATGGAGATGCTCCTTCTGGTATACTGGGCCGAGGCCGTTTAGGGCTTTAAAGGTCAGCACCAACACTTTGAATTGTGCTCGGAAACGTACTGGAAGCCAATGTAGGTCTTTCAGGACCGGTGTTATACGGTCTCAGCGGCCACTCCCATTCACCAGTCTAGCTGCTGCATTCTGGATTAGTTGTAGATTAGTTGTACATAGAATAAAGGAGGATTGAGCTCTTCCAAAGTCATTGGACTGCAACTCCCATCAGTCCCAGGCCCAGGCAATATGTTCAGTGGTTAGGGATGATGGAAGTTTCAGTCCCATAACTTCTGGAGGATCTCAGATTCCCTATCACTGGGAGTGTGATACACATGGAAAATATAGGAAAGAATGATACAAAGGAGAAAATATATCTAGAGAAATGAATGACCACCAAACCTACACTATCTGTAATCACAAGGAAGGCAGAATCTCAGCTTTCTGGTTCTATGAAATGAATCAGAGTTCTGGTGTACTTATGTTTTAAAAGTGTAGCACATGCAATTTCAGACACTTAGAGTTCGATCAATCTCAAAGATGTTTGCCATTCATTCTTAACATTTACAAACAGTCTATAACTGGATTCCCTTTTCCATCATATAGAGTCACAATTGAACTAGCCCTGACTATTATCAAGTTTTTATTGTGCTAAAAATAGCAAGTTCAGAGATAGACAAACCACTTTGATAGTAATGATATTTACCATTTTAAAATTATGTGTGGAATCTTGTGTGCTGTTCTTGGTGTCCTATTGCCTCATCATTCTTGAATTAATCACATGGGCTTCCTCACACAGTAAGGAATCCAATAGTAAATGAGATGACAACCTAAAGTATAGGGTGACAACCTAAAGTATGTAGCCAATTGGATCAGAATAATCTTTTATTATGTTTATAATATTCTGTTAGGAGCCACCCAGAGTGGCTGGGGCAACCCAGACAGATAGACGGCATATAAATAATAAGATTTTAAAGAAAACTATTATTACTACATGACAACATAACTGAAGGCAAGTAAAAATACAGTGGTACCTCAGGTTAAGTACTTAATTCATTCCGGAGGTCCGTACTTAACCTGAAACTGTTCTTAACCTGAAGCACCACTTTAGCTAATGAGGCCTCCTGCTGCTGCCGCGCTGCCGGAGCATGATTTCTGTTCTCATCCTGAAGCAAAGTTCTTAACCTGAAGCACTATTTCTGGGTTAGCAGAGTATGTAACCTGAAGCGTATGTAACCTGAGGTACCACTGTAGTTGGCACCAAAGATAATGGAAGTAGTTTAATCTGCTTTTGTTACCATGATCAGTGGCAAAGCTGCATGCTCCACTACCAGGGGCAGAGAGCAAGCGGGGACATGGCTGGCGCTCCCGGGAGCATGACGTGACCACTGGGGGCATGGCACACCACCTGCGGGGACGTGGTATGCATTCTGGGGGCATGGTACGTTGCTCGTGAGGGCGTGGTGTGCTACCTGCAGGGGCGTGGTGCATGTTCTGGGGCGGTTGCGCCATCTGGGGGCCATGGTGCCTGGGCGCAGGGGGTCACAACACGTGTCAGGGGGTCCGCTGCGATGGCACCCTGCCGGAATAGTGCTGCCGGGGGCAGTGCACTCCCTCCACACCCCTATTCGCCCACCAGTGACTATGATACATTTTCCACAAGCAATGAAATCCCTCTGTGAGGCCACTACTGAAAGACAGTATCCGAAATGTTGAGCATTATGGCCCTGTTTGAAATACTTTACTTGGTAACACGGCAGAGTATTTTCAAAGAACACAGAGAGTCTCCTGCTCCTTGAGATTATGCACTGAATTGCACCACTTGCGCATGTTTAATTTGCTTCAATATGCTCCGGATTCAGAATTTTCAGGAATTTCTGTTGTGACCACATCAGTTTCAGCGGGCTGTTTTCTTTGTGAATGCACAATACTTTCCAATGGCAGTGTTGGAGTCTTTAGTGAGCCGCCACTGACATATACCAAATCTCTCTAAATTGTCAGCGAAAGACACATTAACTCAGCTTGTCATCCGTTCTGCTACACAAAAGAGTTACGCTACCTGAGAAGGGTGGGGGGGAGAATGTGTCTTGGCAATAAGCAGTAATCTACCATGTAGTGTTTAAAAAAGCATAATTTAATTGCTGATTGTTTCCTGAGCACAGCATAAAATTGGATGCAAACAGGAAATGTGCGACGCAGGTTTCTAGCATAATTAGTAATATAGGTATATATTCAAGGTACTACAGATCTTATTTTAATGAATAGAAGGTAGATTAACCTTGGAATGAGGCATTCGATAATTTTCCTTGGGCTAAGACTGAATAAAAAAGCACATCAGAGAGGAACAAAAGCTCTCTTTGTTTGTGGGGCAAAGGTACGTCTCTCTTTCTGTGTACAAAACTAAATCTGTAACCAGTTTCAATGTCACTGCTGTTTATAAAAATGAAAATGTGAATCCTTCTTCGATGATGTGAATCAAAATGCAGTATCGCATCTGATGTCTAATAATAAACCATACATTTCAAACCAGAAATATAATTTGCAAAGTAAGTTATATCATTGTAACATTCTCCAAGTCTGTATACATGTGCCCTACTTGGATGGTTATGAGATGCCACTTGTTGTTTAGTCATTTAGTCGTGTCCGGCTCTTTGTGACCCCATGGACCAGAGCACGCCAGGCACTCCTGTCTTCCACTGCCTCCCGCAGTTTAGTCAAACTCATGCTGGTAGCTTCAAGAACACTATCCAAGCATCTCGTCCTCTGTCGTCCCCTTCTCCTTGTGCCCTCCATCTTTCCAACATCAGGATCTTTTCCATGGAGTCTTCTCTTCTCATGAGGTAGCCAAAATATTGGAGCCTCAGCTTCAGGATCTGTCCTTCCAGTGAGCAATCAGGGCTGATTTCCTTCAGAATGGATAGGTATGATCTTCTTGCAGTTCATAGGACTCTCAAGAGTCTCCTCCAGCACCATAATTCAAAAGCATCAGTTATTCAGCGATCAGCCTTCTTTATGGACCAGCTCTCACTTCCATACATCACTACTGGGAAAACCATAGCTTTAACTATACGGACCTTTGTTGGCAAGGTGATGTCTCTGCTTTTTAAGATGCTGTTTAGGTTTGTCATTGCTTTTCTCCCAAGAAGCAGGCGTCTTTTAATTTCATGGCTGCTGTCACCATCTGTAGTGATCATGGAACCCAAGAAAGTAAAATCTCTCACTGCCTCCATTTCTTCCCCTTCTATTTGCCAGGAGGTGATGGGACCAGTGGCCATGATCTTCGTGATCTTCATTAGATGCCACATGCATGTGCAAAACACCATAGTAGATAGAACATGACTGGTGCTAGTGATCTAGGGAACATAACAGATAAGGAAACCCTGCTGGTTTTAATAGTATTTTGAATTTAACTAGTTTTTTTATCTGCTATGGAATTGGCACCAGGATTGGGAGAGAAAGCTAGGTGAAGACAGAATACTGTAGCTTTTTAAGTGTTGGCCCCAGCTAGCGGTGAAATGGCATTTGTTTTTTGGGCAGTAAAAAAGTATTGGGCTGACTCTACGGATACATCAGCACACAAGTCCCTAAAACATGGATGTTATCAGCCATTTCAGGGCTTGCTGGTGTCTTGGCCTGCTGTCACAGGACTGGGCATTATCCAGAAATCATGGATTTGAGAGAAAGGGGCTAATACAGGCTGTGTAAGCTACAAGGATCCGAATCACCGTGGCGGGGTGCGCTCCTGTTGCTCGGTCCCAGCGCCTGCCAACCTAGCAGTTCGAAAGCACCTCCGGGTGCAAGTAGATAAATAGGGACCGCTTACCAGCGGGAAGGTAAATGGCGTTCCGTGTGCTGCGCTGGCTCGCCAGATGCAGCTTGTCACGCTGGCCACGTGACCCGGAAGTGTCTGCGGACAGCGCTGGCTCCCGGCCTATAGAGTGAGATGAGCGCACAACCCTAGAGTCTGTCAAGACTGGCCCGTACCGGCAGGGGTACCTTTACCTTTTAAGCTACAAGGATACTTTAGATCCATGTTTTCTGATGTCTTGGCAGCTCAGGAAAGCACAAGATCAATTAATTCTACAATTCTGTTAATTGAAGCACAGGTAATCTGGGATTAGCTGGTAGTCAGAGCAGAGAAATCCGGGGGGGGGGTGCTTCTTCAGCAAAATCCATTTCACCTGATCTCACTCTTGCCTGCCTCCTCCACTCCATTGTCTTCCTCCTATGGTCTACAAGATCCTCCTCCTTTTACTCCTATGCCCTTACATGCTTCACTTTCTATTCAGCTCATCGGAGCCGTTCCTATTACCTCTTTCACATTTATGTGCTTTTTAAGGCTCACATTTGCAGTTGAGGTGCTGATCTGAACCTTGGAAAACCTGAAAGGGACAAGGGGGGGTGTTTTGTGCTTCACAGTTCCTCTTTCAGTTCTATTTGCTTTTCAAGGCTCGTATGAGGAGCTCAGCTACTGATCTGAGCCTTAGGAGGTACACAGACTTGAAAGAGGAAGCGGGAAGAGTGATAACCTTCCAGCTTCCTCCTCCTGTTCTAAGTACTTTTCAAGGTACAGGAATGTAACCACCTTTGCCATCTTGTGATGAGTATTCAGTGGCTTTGAGGGGACCAGGTGAAATCCTCAATGGTACCAACAGTTGCAAATTTCTTTTACCCTTGTATATGCCGTATTTTTCGCTCTGTAAGATGCACCAGACCACAAGATGCACCGTTTTGGAGGAGGAAAACACGAAAAAAAATATTTCTGAATCTCAGAAGCCAGAACAGCAAGAGGGTTCGCTGCTCAGTGAAAGCAGCAATCCCTCTTGCTGTTCTGGCTTCTAGGATAGCTGTGCAGCCTGCATTCGCTCCATAAGACGCACACACATTTCCCCTTTCTTTTTAGGAGGGAAAAAGGGAGTCTTATAGAGCAAAAAATACAGTATATGATTTCTTAATACTTTCATTTTTTTTCTATATTAAACTGGGTGCCTTGTACAATGCCTACTTTAAAAATAAAAAAGCACTCAAAAGGCAGCAGCAGCAGCAACTATGACTCATTTGGATTCTCTTTGACCTCACTATCAGATTAGTCAAGCATTTTTATTTTATTTTTACATTTATAGAAGGGCTAATTAATGTAAATCTCAAAGCGCACTACCAGTTCTTTTGTGGCATCATACCAAGCCCCAGCAAGGAGTTTCAAAATGGCAGTCCTAATTGCTCTCAACCTGGTTCTCTTGGCCAGTCTTGTAGGCCTGGCACTCAAACAGACCAGTGCCAGTGGCAGAGCCAATTCTTCTTCTCTCTCCTGACTTACTTTTTCTTTTTTGGGGGGGAGCTCTCACCTGCAATCTCAACTTCCCTAAACAGAACATTTCCCACAGAATAAAAACTCTCTCTTTAGATTGTCACACAACCATTAAGTTCTCTTGTTCTTTTTATTGGTGACTTACAAAATAGTGTGCATATAGGGTTTTTTCCTCCCCATCCTACAGCAATTAGAGATAAGGTCACCATAACTTTGTTAAAACCTTCTCGCTGATGTTAATTGGTGCTGACATTTTATCAATGTTTAAAAAATGTTCTTCTTCTTCTGAAGCCATATTTCTAATTTTGATTCTGCTTTCTTTATTGATTTTAATCTGTTATGTCTGAAAATACCTCCCAAGTGATAATCACTAAAATGCCATTTAGAAACATTTAAAGCCCAAGAGAGGGGTTTCCTTCAGAATCTATCGATAGCAGCTTTCTTGTTTCCAGTCACTCAGGGCCTCATCCTGCCATCATTTCAGATTTCTTGTGGAAGCTCTATGCTTCAGACAGTGGCAGAATGTATGGCCTTGCTTTGCCCTTGACTTGGTAGATCTGAGTGAGCAAGGAACCTGAAACAAAACAAAACAAAACAAAAACAAAGAATAAGGAATAAGCATGCCACCATGTGTTTCCTTGAATCCCTCAGATTCAGTCCATAGTGGAATGGTAATAATCTCACTCCTCAAATCTTTATAAAGAGTGCAAGCTAGAAGCACATGACCAACTGATTCAATCCTGCCATCTCCACGTGGTATATTGTCTATTTGGTACAGACAATATTGTACGAACACTGATGGCCAACTTTTGTGTGATTAGGCTCTAGCAGTGACATTGCTGCACTTACATTTGACACTGAATCCACCATGCCAGGAACTGTGATGGGCATCCAATAATAAGACTGGCATTTTGGATATGAATGCTCTGGATGAACTGAACAGAATAAGAATGCTGCCAGAAATGTCCAATGGGAGAATCACATGGGGGTATTGTAAATGTAAACAACATTCTTCTTCCTTCTGCTATTCTGAGGTATTTTTATTTTTTAAAAAAATGAAAAACTGGGCCAGAGCTTACAGAATATGTTTACTGCATCAGAGGGCTGCCTTTCAAAATAAGCACATTACCGCCAGTGTTTTCCCTTTCTCGCTAATGCTGCTCCAAGGATGGGAGATGAAATCATATGCCTGTTAAAAACTATTCCCGAAATAGTGTATGAATATGTGAAGGAAACGAGTTAAAATATTGGGATGAAATGGGGGAATCACATGCAAATGTAGCAAATTAACTTTTTGAGCTGATTATGGCAAAAAGTCACGGTCACCGCATAGGTCAGCCAGCTTCTTGTTAATGAGGCCTTATTTAGGAGAGGCAACGGATTCTCGCCCCCCCCCCTTCCCTTCAAATGAATGTTCTCTGGTTTCTTCTATTTCTGCAGCTACATGCTGTTCTGTTTCTAGGGCTGTTAAATGCAGCTTAAAAACATCATTACTTTCTCAATCCCTTGAGCTGCTCTCTTAGGTATATAATTTGGGCCAAGGGAGGGTCATGTTTCACGCAATTGTATGTCATTCAAGCTTTTGTACAGTACTAATGTGGAGTGTGTCATGAATACTGCATTGTTTTAATGATGGTCTAAGTTTATCAACCAGAAATCGCTACTGCTATTCACTTTTACAGATAAGTTTGAGTTCCTTTCTATCATCAAATGCAGAGTCAGAGGACTTCTACCTGCCCATTGGGGTGGGTTGAGGAGACTGGGTTCAATCCCTTGCTCAGCCATAAAGTTCATTACTCATCCTAACTTAAGCTAGGATGTTGGGAAGACAAAAGAATGTACAGCTAGTCCAGAATTCTTTCAGGGAGAGCCACATTTTCCAATTCACACTGAGTTAATTGGCTAAACTGAAATAGCATATTTGCTATAAAGCTATAGAATAAACTAGTAGCAAAAGGTTATGATCAATGAGATGTATTTTTAGGAAGCCAAACCTCTATTACCATTAAAAATTGCCGCATTTTCCCTTTCAGTTTTCTCTGCTTTATTCCTCTTCTGTTCTTTTAAACTGCCTTTTTAAAACCTGTCTTCTCTTTTGTTCCCCTTCCCCACCCTGACCGTGTAAATCCAGGATTTTGGTGGGACAAATCCTGCAACTGGGTGGCGGCAGTGGCAGCAGCCTTGTGATTGCAACCTTACATCATTTTTTTTTGTACTTGGCAAGATATATTATTTCCCCTTAACAAGTCCTCAAACAACATATTTTATTTTTTAAAACAATGATTGATTTGGGGGCAGGATTTTCAAAACATGAAAGACTGCCTAACCAAGAAAGCTGGGAAGCCATTTTGGGATAGCTCATTTGATAGAGCATGAGATTCGTACTGCCACGGTCATGGGTTTGCACCCCACCTAAGCATTGTAGGAAGTTGGACTAGTTGACCCTTGTGTTTCTCTTCCAACTCTACAATTCTATGATTCTATGGTATGTTGGCTAACTGAGCTACTGTCTTGCCAAATGCAAGGCGGTTTTTTAAAAAAATGAGATTCAGCAGTAATACGAAACACAAGTGAGTGAGAAGATTAAAGATGTTATTGTTGGGATACTGCCAGGGAGACAAAGTCCATCTCGACTCCACGTCATCTCCGGACGTCCATTGATCTCCCGTAGACACGCAGTATCAGCAATTAGTGACACGAGCTCCAGAAATAGCTTCCCACATTCCAGAGCCGAGCACGCTCTATCAGCAGATATGCACACAACGAAAGATGCACCCAGGAGAGCATGATTTACAAGTTTATTCAGCGTTGATCAGAACAAAGAAAACATGACTGCCTGCTTCAGATGTCTCCGGCAGAGAGAGGGAAACGAAAGCAAAGGCGCAACATAAACATCCTGTGAAACAGGAAAATACGCAGGCTGGGACACAAACATCCTGCTCCCTTTTAAGGTGGAACGGAAATATCCTAACAGTTATTCTAAACAGCAAGCAATATATACATACCAAGCAAGCACTTCAACCTGCCACTTGGAAGCCTTCAAGAAGTGGTGAAGTAACTCCCTAGATCAGGGTTCAGCAAACTTTTTCAGCTGTAGGCTGGTCCACCATCCCTCAGACCATGTGGGGGACCGGACTATATTTTGAAAAAGATAATGAACAAATTCCTATGACCCACAAAGCGTGTTCTCCTTCATGGAGAGCACGGGTTGCGGTGGGGGCCAACAAGACACTCCAAAATTGTGGGGCGGGCTAATTGATCTTTGGCCACTGTTGTGATTGGGCTTCCCTTGTTGTTGGGAAGAAGTTAATATTGCCATTTTGTGATTGACAGGTTGAAACCTTAAAAATCCCTGCACAAAGTGTAGAGCTTCCTCTTTTCACTCTGTGCATCGGATTGCCTGCCCCCCCCCTATATTTCGCATTGACCTTGCTATGCCTGTCATGCGGTCGTCTGCTTTGGGGCAGGGGCCCGGTAGGAATTTTGTCCAATTGGCTGGTGCCATTTGGTTTTTGCCTACTGCGTAGCAAATCGTCACAACTTAAAGGGTTGCAGTTAGGCATTGGTTTTTTATTTGGTTGGTTGAGGGGCATGGATTGGCTGTGCCTGCCCCTCTAATGCTGCTGCTGCAAGGGTATTCCGTTAAAGGAATACAGTGACTCACCATTGCTTTTGTCCGAACCCTGTCAAGGAGCTAAGGCCACGCAAGAGCCCCTGGTTGCTTTTGGGGAGGGCTGAGGGCAGGTTCCCTGCTCCGTCGCTATCCCCAAAATGTATTCCCCTTTTCTGGCTTTCGCAGGCTTGTGAAATGTCAGTCTGTCCCCACCGGGGGCAGATAGTCGCAACCAATGCGTAAGCAACCACTCACATTTTTTTGTATTTTAATAAAGTTGTGGCCAAAATTATGCCAAAAACCTTAACCAAAAATTCTGTGTGAGGTGTGAGTTATTTGGGGCTTGGGGACCTCGACACGCAAATAACCCAGAGATGCATTTTAAATAAAAGGATACATTCTACTCATGTAAAAACACACTGATTCCCGGACCGTCTGCGGGCTGGATTGAGAAGGCGATTGGGCCCCCGGTCCCACCTAGATGGCACCCATGACAGCATATGTGGTTCTGTATTGACTTTATTTTATGCTCACAACAACTCTGAGAGGTAGGTTAGTGAGCTTCATGACAACACTCTGACTATATAAGGGGTAGAGGAAATATTTCTGCCCAAAGGCCATATTCCCTCATGACTAATGTTCTGGGGGCTGCATGCACAATTCAAACTGTTTGTGCTGACATTTAAAACCCTAAATGGCCTTGGCTCTGTATACCTGAAGGAGCGTCTCCACTCCCATTGTTCAGCTCAGACACTGAGGTCCAGCGCCAAGGGCCTTCTGGCTGTTCCCTCACTGCGAGGAGCCAAGTTACAGGGAACCAGGCAGAGGGCCTTCTCGGTAGTGGCGCCCGCCCTGTGGAACGCCCTCCCACCAGATGTCAAAGAGAACAACAACTATCAGACTTTTAGAAAACATATGAAGGCAGCCCTGCTTAGGGAAGCTTTTAATGTTTGATGGACTACTGCATTTTAATATTTTGTTGGAAGCTGCCCAGAGTGACTAGGGAAACCCAGCCAGATGGGCGGGGTATAAATTATTATTATTATTATTATTATTATTATTATTATTATTATTATTTAGTGGCTTGCCTGACTATGTGCAGCTCACTAGCTATGTGCGGATTATTCATTAGCCACCTTCTCCCAATGCCCCACTTTCTTGAAACAATGTCCAACATCAAAGGAGGTACTCATCACTATTGCTTCCTTCCAACAGATTAGGACATTAAAGGCTGTTCTCATGCCATCAAAGTGCTTAACAAAAAATGGGGGAAAGGAACAGGGGGCAGGAAGGATGACCATGTTAGATCACTAACTCCTCTGTCAGGGAACTGCCATAGGTTCAGGATGGAGAGAGGAAAAGCTGAATGGAGTACAGAGAGCCTCCAAGAATCATGGGAAGCAGGTCCTCCTCAACGGAGGAGAGTAACCATGCCTCCAGTGGAGATGAGCTGCAGGGTTTGGAGGAGGTGAGGCGGTGCCAGGACACCTTGCCTGGGCAAAGCGGGGAGGAGAGGGGTCCTCCGTTACCCATGCCCTCCTTGCGCAGTAAGCTTCCGTGCAGAGAGGGGAGATGCAGACTGGGCGTCAATAAATTACTTTGCTGGGGAAAGTTTAAGGGTCGCCCACTCACGGATTCTGCCAGTGAATGAGCCAGCCACGGGAGAGTGGTGCTCTGGGCAGATAAAGTTTTATTTTTGCAGCTGAAGCAAGGCTTTACAGCCGAGTAGGCAGGTAATTCCCTGCTTGCTCTCGAGCAACCACTTGGAACCATTACATCCTAGAAATACAAATAACTTCCTGATAGATTGCTCATACAGCTGCTAATCAGGAAGTTCCTGCTTCTGATCTCATCTCTGCTATGAATTTGCTAGGTGGGCTTCAACAAGCCACCAACTCTCAGCTCCTCCACCTGCAGTCTGAGTGATAATGCAGTGAGTTAAGCACATGCAAAGCGCTTTGAAATAATAATAATTTAAATAAATAAATAAATAAATAAATAAATAAATAAAATTTATACCCCACCCATCTGTCTGGGCTTCCCCCAATCGCCAGGCTGGCTGCCGCATTGAAACAATTGTTTAAAGTGAAGTGCTTTAAACAAATTGCTACTATTTATTCAGTTATACAAAAGCAATAGCTCTGAGAAGCAGAAGTCTAATCCAATCAATTAAGCATGGTGCTGATTTTCAAACTGTCTCCCAACCTATTCTTGACATTCTTTCACATGCAAGATCTCCTCTGCAAGTCAATATTGTTGTAAGTATGAAAGGTCATGGTCTTGGGGTCTTGATGAGGGCAAACTCTTAACCCTTTTGAAGGGACATGACTCCACAGTCTGGTTTCTAATTGATTCATTGTAGTTGCATACTAATGGACTTTTTGATATTCTGTTTTAACTGGTGGCAAGGGAAGGGATATTCTGTGCTCATGTTAATTAAAAGGAAGCCTGTAAGCAAACATTTGTCACACCCAGGACCTCATTTCCAAAATGTGTTGGTGGGGAGACACTGTATGCTTTGAATTTCAAGCACACTTCTGTTGAAGACTTGATGAATCAGGAAACCCTTGGGGTTAGGGATGGGGCAGAATATTTGCTGAAATACATTTAATTCTTATATGTCCCTGTGAAATTTCATTCCACTGAAAAAGCTGTTGCTGAAGTATCTGATGATTTACTGCTGGTTAAGGAACTTCCTTCTAATCTTATTTTTCTCTGTCTCTCTGGAATATTTGACATGGTCAACCATTCCGTTCATGTTTCTGAAACCATTTTTGGGGGTGTGTGTTTCTGTTTGTGAGGAAAATGTTGCAGTGTGGAGTACAGTCCCTCTATCAGCACCCCACCCTCCCATGTTGGTATCCCAATTTCACCTGAGTGTCCTTTGTCAGTTCTGGGAGCCAGTGTGGTGTTGTGGTTAAGAGCAGTAGTCTCGTAATCTGGGGAATCGGGTTCGTGTCTCCGCTCTTCCACATGCAGCTGCTGGGTGACCTTGGGCCAGTCTCACTTCTTTGAAGTCTCTCAGCCCTACTCACCTCACAGAGTGTTTGTTGTGGGGGAGGAAGGGAAAGGAGAATGTTAGCCGCTTTGAGACTCCTTAAAGCGAGTGAAAGGCGGGATATCAAATCCAAACTCTTCTTCTCTTCTTCTTCTGGTTATGTCTCTCTTCAATGACTGCATCCACCTCCTCCACCGCTTCCTCTTTCCCTGCTGAAATAAAACTTGGTGTGTTCCTTATGCTCTAAAGTCCTACTTGTGTTTCCGTCTAGCTCCTGATCTGCATTGGTCAACGTTTGAAAAGCTTAGAACTGAAGGGGAGGGAGATGTAAACAGACTGCTGGATAACAGCCTGTGGGGAAGGGGCCCCCGTGGAGGAACCTTGAAGTCAGAGAAGATAAAATTTTATTTTGTTGTAGTGAGTTGGTTGGGGGGTTGTTCAACTGACAAAAATTTCTTCCTAGGGAGGACAGATCAGAAAATTTCCTTGGTAGGAGCAGAGTTTGCTTGCACAAAAGGGTGCAGGTTGGATCTCAATGTGGAAGGGGATGAATGGGGGGCATCCTTATCTTTGAGATGTCTAGGAATATGGTGGGTGTTTGAAAAAGAGAATGAAGGAATGTTGGGTGGGTGTGGGAATGATGGGTGGATGGGGGGTGTTTGAGAAACAGAGAATTATTGGATGAATTTGTTCTTATAATAAACTTTACAATCAGATGGGTAATGATTTTTAGAAAGGGGAAATTGACTCGGCTCTTCCTATTTGGCCAACACTGATGGCAGTGAAATGACTCAGTCCAAATTCACTTCAAAATGAATTTAGTGGCAACATAGGGGAGAGTCTTGCCTCTTTCCTGAGTGATAGTAAAGTGCTCTTGAATGCTTGAGGTTCCTTCAGAATGTCTCAGGCATTTTGACTGGGTAGCAGCTTCTGAATTCTCCTTTGACTTCATTTCATTTCATTTATTTAGCTACACGGTTCCTTTTGCTTAACGTCCCATTCAGAAGAAAACAATAATAATTCTTTATTTCATATTGATGTTCCTTGTTTCTCTGGTGCTTCTATCTGCCCTTCCTTGGAGTGAACATAATACAATTGGCTGTGTCAAAATACAGATTAATTTGATTACTGTGATATAATTGCCATCACATTGCCTTTACACCTTGCAAAAGAGAAAACTCATGAGACCAAGGCTCTAACGAAATGGTTGTATTTATTAATATAACAATTTGGAGGAACTACAAAGCAAATTAATCAAATTAACTGAATTCAGAAAGTCTAAGCAGCTGAGGAATTTAGCTGATTCTTGTAGCAAAGCATTCCTCCAGGCTACTGGGCATGTAATACAGCCATAGATATCCCTCCTTTCTAGTATGAACATGAGTATGAACATGAACATGTGCAGTCAGGTCCCGCTGTCCCAGTTTTCACACAAAGCATACACAAAGCACACCCAGGTCCTGCCAGCAGAGGAAGGAACAGGCTTATAAAGCCACACTCTAATCCCATTCTTGGTTTGCCCTCAAGCCCCATGTGACCCAACCCTTTGGCAGATGAACTCCCAAGTCATTTTTGAGGAAGCAGGGTGAGGGGAAACACACCTGCATTGCAGCAGTGGGAGAACAACATTCTTGCTACTTTATGGCACCCTGTGAATTGTTGATAGAGTGATTCCTTTTTTAAAAAACAAAAAAGGAAACATACCATATTATAGATACAAACCTCTCTTCCCCTTTCCTGTGCCAGGGCTGAATCAGAGAGAAACATCCAACTTTTAGCTAACCAAATGGAACCAGTTTGCTTGAAGGATTGCCATGCCGCCTGTATGTCTACTTGACCGTTTTGATCTGTAAATTTTTCACTTCTACAAGTTCCATACAATCAGTGCTATTTTTCTGGAAAAAGAGGTGACAGAACTCACCATGAACACCCTTCTACATTCTCTTAGAATGACAGTGGTGCCCACCTGAGAGGTGCTGGAACTGAGTTCTGATGAGTTCTGGCTTTAAAAAACAAAACAAAAAAAAACAGCCATGCATACAATGCCATCATCTGTGTCTACTTAACACTTCTTTATTTCAGCCACAATTGAGTTTTGCCTATCCATACATAATTGACTTCTTAATATTTAATATTTTGATTTTAATATCTGCATATTTTGTCTATCTAATATTGATAATTGCTTTATATTGCTTTTTTTGTACACTGCTAGAGTATTCTTAATTACATGGTCCCCCCCCCCATTTAAACAAATAAAACAAACTTTTTTAAAGCAATGTTTTACATACAGTGGTACCTCGGGTTAAGAACTTAATTCGTTTTGGAGGCCCGTTCTTAACCTGAAACTGTTCTTAACCTGAGGTACCACTTTAGCTAATGGGGCCTCCCGCCGCTACCACGTGATTTCTGTTCTCATCCTGAAGCAAAGTTCTTAACCTGAGGTACTCTTTCTGGGTTAGTGGGTCTGTTACCTGAAGCGTCTGTAACCCGAGGTACCACTGTACTTCTGATATATCACGAGTCCAGCTCAAAGCCATGCATGTCCTAGAACTTGCTTCAGCTGCAAATAAAGACTTATGGGTGGGTGTGCTAACCAGTTAGTGCAACATCATAAGAGATGGACTAATGTCCCCTGGGGCAAGTTTGGAAATCATTTCAACAAACTTCAGCTGCCCAACTGGTTCTGAAATGGTATTCAGTTGTTATCTTATCTGGGTTATGTTAGAGTGGCTAAAAACAATTTGAAGAAGAAAAGAAACCACAACAAAGCAACAGAGCATTCAGAAATATTATCACTACTAAACCATGTTAAAGTAGGCAGATTAACATTTATAGCACAGTTCTGTTATTTCTGGGATTGTGTCCTGTAGGACAAACACAGGCTATGAAAGACCTTGGTGTGGTGGCAGAAACCATGTCCCAGGGCTGCAGAAAGGAAATTGGAACCAAGGTGGGCGGGTGGAAACAAGTTAGGGGTCTTCATCTTCCACCCTCTTGGAGTGCATCAGTAGGTAACACAGTGCATTTAAGTACATGCAATATTGGTGCTGTGGTCTAAACCACTAAGCCTCTTGGGCTTGCCGATCAGAAGGTCAGTGGTTTGAATCCCCACGATGGGGTGAGCTCCCGTTGCTCTGTCCCAGCTCCTGCCAACCTAGCAGTTTGAAAGCATACCAGTGCAAATAGATAAATAGGTACTGCTGTGGCGGGAAGGTGAACAGCGTTTCTGTGCGCTCTGCTTTCCGTCACTGTGTTCTGTTACGCCAGGTTTAGTCATGCTGGCCACATGACCTGGAAAGCTGTCTGTGGACAAACGCCGGCTCCCTTGGTCTGAAAGCGAGATGAGCGCTACAGTCACCTTTGACTGGACTTAACCATCCATGGATCCTTTACCTTTATATATGTATATTTATTTATCATCTATCAATCTGTCTGTCTGTGTTTGAAGCATTTCATTATAATATACTCATTAATAATCATTAATACTGATTCACTTTACTATGGAGAGTGATTAAAATGTGTCTATTTTATCTAACATATGTCACTGGAATACAAAGGAATATATTGCAATTACAAATGATGATGGTAGCTATAAATATTATTTACAACTACTAAAACTGAGAGCAGGAATGATTATTTAAACACTCATATAATTGAAACAAAACATTTATTGCAATATTTAATGAATCATCTAATATTTGAACAGGTAGCCTACTCTTCTTATTTTTCCTTTTTTGTTTTGTTTTGGTGAACCTATAATTTAAATTGGCAAAAGAGACTTGCCAAGCAAGCTTAAATTCCACTGATAACACAATAAAGCTTTGTGGTAGATATTAAGCGATTTTTTACCATGGGAGTGGGAAACTCCAAGCTGGGGCCCAACATGTCTTATAAATGTTCCTGCTCTGACCCAAATGGCCTGCTCCTCAGGAAAGACTGGGTGAGGTGGGACTATTAGATGCTCCTCAGTAGTGCATGGCAGTGCATGCTTTCTCCCATCTTACTGGTTCCTCCAACCATTCAGCAGGCATAGGAGCAGAGAAAGCCAGCATACCTCTAGTAGACCTTATTGTAGGGGATGGGGAGCTTGTGCCCATCTTTGCCAGTGGTCAGGGAGAATGGGAGTTGCCATCCCACAACATCTGAAGAGCTACAGGTTGACCATCCTTGCATTATCCATTGTGGGTTGTATGGAGGGGTTGGTGATAAAGTAGATGTGGTCATTTATTTGCTTCCATTACCCCAGCAGGGTCACATTATGTGACCCATGTGAGCAGCAAATACCCAGACAGTACAACTGCGAGGGGATGAAAGCAGGCCAATTCTTTATTGACAGTAGCATGGCATTGGAGCCAGGATCAGTTCGTCATTCCACAACCAGCGGCAGAGGAAGCCACTTGGGTGCCTGGGGTGGGGTGAGCTGCCCATAGGGGTGGGGTGCACCTGCCTCCTGTCAGGAGTGCATGCAGGAGCTAGGCCCTGTGACTGGTAGGACCATGCAGGACTGGGGCCTTCCTGAGTTTGGCCTGGAAGGGCAAGGCATGGCCGCATAGGTGAGGCTTGACAGAAGACACGTAGCACCTGGTGGCAAGGGCCAGGAGGGGTATATATGACCAGCATTTCCCTCTGGCTCTTTGCCACAGCAACATGCTACCCACCTAGCTGTGCTTCGGCTTCCTGGCTCCTGGTATCCTGACTCTTGCACCCTTGGCTTCCTGACTCCTGGTTTCCTGAGTCGTGGACTCTTGGCTTCCTGCCCCCTGGACTGCTGACCTGGGACTGCTGATTCCTGCTTTCCGACATCCACCCCGGTCCTGACGTACCAAGTCAGGACTCCGACTGCCCGTAACTCGGACCGTGACACCTCCTCCCACTCAGCCGCCTTACAGCTGGGCAGTGGAGGTAAAGGGCAGATTGTTTGAGCAGCACAGAGAGACGCGTGGCTCGGGCGTGCTGCAGGCCCTGCAGTGAGTGCCACCCAGCATTTTGTCACTCCCCTCAGTGTTGACACCCCGGTCAGTCTGCACCCACCCTTCCTCCACCCCTGTCTACAACCCCACACTGATGGAAAGGGTTCGCTGGGTTTGAACTTCCCCAAGCTACAATGTTGATCCAGCCCTATTCTATGTCTGCCCTCAAAATACATTCTTCCATCTAGCAAAGGAAGGACATAAATATAAGGGGAGGTGGTGGGGAACCTAACCAAGTGCCAATCAGGTTGAGAGGGGGGGAAATGTTTTCTGGTCCTGTCAACCAGCAACCCAAATTTGTTCAGTGAAGGCTCTAACCCAGGTAGGAAGCTTTCAAGGCAAAGTAGCCCTGAGCTCCAGGGTGAGCAGGCTATCCTGTCCTCTTTGCAAGGACTCATGGGACAGCTTTTTCCCATGAGCCCATTGCATGGGCAAAATACTAGGGCAAACTTTGTCCAGCATTTTGCTGCAATCTATGGGCCCCAGCTCCACTGGGCAAAGGCTCTCCATGCATATTGGGTGTGGAACAAGGATTATGAGAGGAACAGGAGCTGGGAAACTCTCTAGTTATATCTGGATATACATTGTTAATACATACGCCAAGAAACCTGTTACAAGTTGGCAGGAATCTATGGTGAGCAATCCTGTTAGGAGCTGGGGATAAACTGCAACATTTTGTTGTGGATTCCCATTAGACACAGTAGTAGCAGCAGGAGCTATAATGCTGCAAGTTGCTAAGCAGAATCCGAACTGCTTACTGGAATTAAACCTGGCCAGATGTCAGAACAATTTGGAATTGAACTGCTCTCTCTATTCATCCCCAGTTTTAATCCAGGTTAAGATACATCAGATACCAATATTATATTGCATAGAGCATGCAGGCTGGGCCTGAGAGAAATATATCTAGGTAGCATCATTTTAATAGTAATTCTAGGCAGCGTATTTTTTCTGTTGCTTCCCCTTATTGGGACACCAGGACCAAAGCAAGAATTGTTTAACTTTTGCATTGAATTAAACAAACTACCTGTCTTTCTTTCCCCCATCTCCTTCAGTGTGTAAACTGCACTGAGAATGCACAATATTTCCTGAATTGCTAAGGATATTGAAAATATGACCCATGGGATTCGGCATATTAATAATCCTAGGAAGTGGGCCAAGTATGTTAAAATAAGATTGTAGTTTTGAGAGCATATTGGATCTAATGATCATTAGTTTTGAAACATTAGAATCATGAGGGAACAATCCTGGAAGCCACACAAAGTTTCTGATGTTGCAAATCTAACTTCAAGTGATTGAAAATGCCCTGAGGAGTCTAATTAGAATTATGGATGGGGGAAAATTTCTGACAGCAATTTTGTTAATGCCTGCATAGATGCATTGCTTCTTTGTCTGTGAGTGCCTTGATTTCCCACCTGCCACTTTCATTCTTGGCTTTGTTTTATATATATATTTGAGTTAAAATTCACTATTAAATGACCAGAATAATCAACATCTCTATAATGTCATTCCAAGGATCTATAAGCATTCAAGGGAGTATGTGACTATCTGTCTATCTGAATTGCTTCACCAATATGGCCCTGATAAGTCCTGTTAGTCTGGGTCTACCCATGTAGCTCACTGGAAGGACAGATTGTGAAGCTGAGGCTCCAATACTTTGGCCACCTCATGAGAAGAGAAGACTCCCTGGAAAAGACCCTGATGTTGGGAAAGATGGAGGGCACAAGGAGAAGGGGACAACCGAGGATGAGATGGTTGGACAGTGTTCTCGAAGCTACAAACATGAGTCTGGCCAGGCTGCGAGAGGCAGTGGAAGACAGAAGTGCCTGGCGTGCTCTGGTCCATGGGGTCACGAAGAGTCGGACACGACTAAACAACTAAACAACAACAACACCCATGTAGTAGAAGGGGCCAGCACCACCTCCGTCTAATGGTGAGAGACACCATGCTGGAAAGTTCGCCCATGTTTAGTTTCCTAAACCTCATTGCAAACAATAAGTTTACACATCAACAAGAAATGTCGTTGTGATAGTCAGCTTTTGACAATACTTGTCATTTTTAACAATAGCTGAAAATATCTTCACTTTTATGCAGTTTCTCCTAAGATATGCATTTTTGTAAACATTGGTAGGAGAACTGCATCTCAAAATATGGATAAGTGCACATTCAAAAGCTCTTTTGCTTTGCATATTGTTTTGAAAAGTGCAAAAGTGATAGATCCAGCTTCAAGTGTGCACTGAACTGATTTTTTGTCCCCCATCCCTAGAACCGACTCACTTGAGTCCTTTGATTATAAATTGTCTTATTTTATTTTATTTATCTTTTATATTGCTGTGATGTGTTCTGGTATAATAATAATAATAATAATAATAATAATAATAATAATAATAACACTCTGCTGTCTATAGAGAAATTTCCTAGTTTTCCTCTGAAAGTTAACGTCACACAGAAAGACAGAGGGGTTAAGTTCCCAAAAGTCTAATAAACATGCATATTGGTTGTCAATGCAGTTTGAAGTAACAGTATCCCTAGAAGGGGTATAAGAAGATGACATTCTCTGCTGTTCAGTACATTTGTTCCTACATTTACCAAAATAAAAAATGAAAAAATGGAATCTCTGTCCAAAACCATATATCTGTATCAAATATGCCCAAGAGGCAATTCATAACAGCAGAGTGTCATATTCTAAATGAACTACTAAAGGGATGAAAATGTACTTTCTGTATTAAGGTCTCGGTTTCATTTCTCTGTGTGACGTCTTCATCTGGTGTCTCTGAAGTCCTCCTGGGATATCCAAGAAAGGCTGGCAAAGAGCTACTGAAGTGTTGTCTGCCCAGTTCTGGACTCATTGAAGAGCATCTGCTAGCTTGTAATTCAAAGCAGTCTTGAAAGGGGACTTCTCTTCCAATTGCTAATGGCTGCGTATGCTTCTGCCTCTGAACACATTGATTTATAATAGACTTTTCATTGCTAGCATTTGGAGAGTGGCTGCAAGTGCAGTTGCGGAGTATTATCAGCTATTATAGCTCTGTTCCAAGTTGTGGCGCCACCATCGCTGGATCCAAGAAACTCAATTTCAGATCTCAGCAGGAACCAATTGATTCACAGCAGAAAAGTGATTTCCTAGTCGAAGGACCTGTTTTAATATGGGCACGTTCCCCATTGGGTGTTGGAAACAGTTTTCCAACAAGCTTCCTAGCAGACAGATTTGAAAAGGAGAACATTTGGTACTTTCTTGTTTTAGACTGTGATGAGCTATAGGGTGAAGAGGTCTGTGGTGTTCAATGCTCTACAATCCCATCCACCTGCCCAGGTATAAACACTGATGGGCCGGCAGAATTCTGGTACTTAGTAATGGCAGCCATCTCAAAAAACCCAAGACTGTATAAAAGGGCTCTGAAGGAAGGAGGCCAAGTTACTGAGTAGAAGGTAGGGGAACTGCTGTGCCCCCAAGTCACACTGGGGAGGGCAATAGCTCAATGGTAGAGCATCTGCCTTGCATTATTATTATTTATTAAATTTCTATACTGCCCTCCATCTGTATATCTCATGCAGGAAGTCCAGGTTCAATCACCAGTATCTTCTCTCTGAAACCTAAGAGTCAATTTTATGCTACTAGGATCGCTGGATGTATCACAATCATTTAGAAATAAAGTCCAACAGTCATACCTTCCTGTCCCGCTCATAAACCACTTCCTTTGTGTAACGTGGGCAAACACCTTAGGACAACTGTTCATAAAATTTTTGCTAGATCATGTATTTCTATCCCTAGCTATGTTTTTTTAAAAAAAGTTGCACCATCTTCCCTTCAGTTGTTTCCCCCCAATATTTCTTTTAATATGTAATGGGAGGCAGCGTCAAGAGCCCTTTGGGGCAGTCATTACCCATACCCATCACATCCATGTACAGTGGTACCTTGGGTTACAGACGCTTCAGGTTACAGATGCTTCAGGTTACAGACTCCGCTAACCCAGAAAGAGTACCTCAGGTTAAGAACTTTGCTTCAGGATGAGAACAGAAATCGTGCAGCAGCATCAGCAGGAGGCCCCGTTAGCTAAAGTGGTGCTTCAGGTTAAGAACAGTTTCAGTTTAAGAACGGACCTCCAGAACGAATTAAGTTCTTAACCCGAGGTACCACTGTATTGTAGGGCAGTTGCCAACTTGAATAAAATATTGGGGGATTCCCGGTAAGCCCTGACCCACATAATCAATCACAAGATGCAACACACACACAACACAAGACAGCACCATTTGAATGGTACTGCACATCAACTGGGGGGGGGGGGCTGAAATATTTTATTGGGGGGGGGTGAAGGAACCTTGGCCCCTAGGAGCTGGCTTCTATTCTGTATGTTGAATACATGCGATGGGAAGCCTATTTCACCCCTGGATGCTTGCAACATAATTTAGGACCCCAGACTGAGAGCATCTACAAGCACAATGGCCCCAGCACTGTAGACATTCACCCACCAAGGCAGCAAGGCTGGGCATGAGAGCATAACAGAGGAATTTTGGACCAACCAGTGTGTTCTCATTCTCTCACATGATTCTAATTGCATGGGAGAACTGAATCCTTGTAGCTATGTTGCAACCCCAAACCGCACGTTAATAGAAGGTATCATGTTAATTTTAGGCACTGTTGGCTTTCACCAATTCACTCTGGAACATCTGAATACAATCCATTTACAACAATTGTTCAACCTAATGAGAGAGTTTTGCTACAGACATTCAAGTCAGTCTTATTATGGACTATATTGTACAGTGGTACATGGGACGCGGGTGGCGCTGTGGGTTAAACCACAGAGCCTAGGACTTGCCGATCAGAAGGTCGGCGGTTCAAATCCCCGCGACGGGGTGAGCTCCCTTTGCTCCGTCCCTGCTCTTGCCCACCTAGCAGTTTGAAAGCACTTCAAAGTGCAAGTAGATAAATAGGTACTGCTCTGGCGGGAAGGTAAACAGCGTTTTTGTGCGCTGCTCTGGTTCGCCAGAAGTGGCTTAGTCATGCTGGCCGCATGACCTGGAAGCTGTACGCCGACTCCCTCGGCCAATAAAGTGAGATGAGCGCCGCAACCCCAGAGTCGGTCACGACTGGACCTAATGGTCAGGGGTCCCTTTTCCTTTACCTACTTCAGATTACGTACGCTTCAGGTTACAGACTCTGCTAACCCAGAAATAGTGCTTCAGGTTAAGAACTTTGCTTCAGGAAGAGAACAAAACTCGTGCTCTGGCAGCGCGGCGGCAGCAGGAGGCCCCATTAGCTAAAGTGGTGCTTCAGGTTAAGAACAGTTTCAGGTTAAGTATCGACCGCCGGAACAAATTAAGTACTTAACCCGAGGTACCACTGTATTCCTCTTGCCCAGAATATCTTTTTGCTTGTTAAGAGAAAAAATGACTCTAGAGTATTTATATTTCCCTGCTGTGCTCCCCCTTTTTACATTGAGGAGTCTATAGTATGCATGTTAATGGCAACATAAGAACTGACCACTTGTCAATTTCTTACCTGAGTGGAAGGAGGGGGGGCATTCTCCACACAATTGTGGTTCTTTTCAATTAACTTTTACTCTGAGTAGTCTGAATTTAATAAACATGACTAACTCAGCTCCATTAATTTTAATGGGTCTGTGCTTAATAGGATTTAGTTGGATACAACCCCATTATCAGCTTGTGATGAATATTGTTTTGCCTGTTCTGTTTTGGTCCTTCATATTGCTGTTTCTTCTCCATTTCTCATTTGCCATTTTCTCCTGACATTTTGGAAGGAGAGGTCACAGGGGAAGGTTAAGAAACTGGTATTATGTTTTCTGTTTAGAATTTTCTTCCCCCTGACATAATGAACATCTTTTCTAACCATTGCTTCAGTCAGCAGAAGGTGGTGACTGAACCAAGCAAGGTCATTAACGGTTAAAATGGCCCCTCTAATTATCTTGTCAGTTGTATCAGACCTTGAATGTTAGACTATAGAAATCTTTTGGAAATGCTTTGATCGAGGGAATGCCAGTTTAGCCTGGTGTTTGTGAAACTCCTGTTTAAACCTTTACAGAGATTTAAAGCTTCATAGGGCATTGCTTGCCAAGAATCAAAACAATGGATCAGGGCTACAAATGCTGTTCCTTAAGGTTAGAGCTTGATGATACCATTGGAACAGTTGCTTCATTCATGCCACACACAAAAATGTCACAGCATGTTACTAAAAAAGCATGCCAAAATTGTTTCATTTAAAAAAATAATTAAATAAGCAATTTGTTGAAAGCAGGTCAGTGTCGATATACTGGTTTGGCAGTGCCTATAAAGCTGGGGTTTACCTAAATTAAATTGTGTTGCTATAAGATGGAGAAACACAATGCATTTACATAAATGATTTGGAAAAGTCTGTACAGTTCTGTTGCCTCCCCCCCCCCCCCATTTATTTTTCACATTCCTAAGCCATCCTCTTTCCATATGGGTTCCAAGGCACTGTAAAATAGTCAAAATAATATAATTTATACAGTAAGACAAGCAACAAAACTATTAAGCAAAACAGAGGTCATAAAACCAATTTAAAAGTAGGCAACGCAATCTCAATTCCAGTCACCCTATAAAAAAATTCAGAGGGGAAACCTCTCCAATCAGAGACTTTCCTGTATGCACCACACATTTTAGAATCCTTTTTCTCCAGGTTTCTAACTAATTTGGGAACGCTCCAGGAATACATCCTCTGCACTTCACCAGTTCTCCCTCCAACATGTGAAGCCTACCAGGAGTTGGAGCTAATGTACTTGTCTTTACTGTCTACCCCACCAACACACACCAAGTGATTGAGGTTTGTTAAATTAGGCATGGTGTTCAGAAAGAAGATGGGGGGAACAATTCTACCAGAGCGGCAGGATATAGGGCCACCCAATGATACTGATTAGCAGTAATTCAGGAGAGACAAAATGAAGTACTTCACCACACAGCATTCAGCTATCCTGTGGAATTCACCTTCAAGGGGGAATTAGCTAATAACCATCCCTTCATGAATATGTCTATCATCAGTGCTGGGCTGGAGAATGTTCCCAGTGGTTTTCTGCAGTGTGGGGAGGGATGAAATCAAAATGTACTGCCCTCAAATTAGATTTATCTTCACAGTGGGTGAAATTGAAAGCCTTTCAGGTGGAGAGAGCTTAAATAAGAGATGATGAAGCTAACAACAACAGCAACAATGCCATCTTGATGCTCCAAGTAGTAGTATGGCTGCTCTCCAAAACTATGAATTTTGGGAATAAATGCTCCATAGGAAGGGCTCTATATCACAATGTAGCATCTTTCCCAGGTGGTAAGCAGCTGCCCTCTGGTCAGCAATTGGTATTGCTATAGCTGTGTTTAAGAAGAGAGTGTTGGGTGATGATTCCAAAACTCTCCTACATATGAGCCTGGTTAAGTCCTATTGCCAGAACCTACTGCTTCATCTAGGGACCCGGATGGCGCGGTGGGTTAAACCACAGAGCCTAGGGCTTGCTGATCAGGTCGGCGGTTCAAATCCCCGTGACGGGGTGAGCTCCTGTTGCTCGGTCCCTGCTAGCAGTTCAAAGCACGTCAAAGTGCAAGTAGATAAATAGGTACCACTCCAGTGGGAAGGTAAACGGCATTTCTGTGCACTGCTCTGGTTCACCAGAAGCAGCTTAGTCATGCTGGCCACATGACCCGAAAGATGTACACCGGCTCCCTCGGCCAATAAAGCGAGATGAGCGCCGCAACCCCAGAGTCGGTCACAACTGGACGTAATGGTTAGGGGTCCCTGTTAGTTAGCTCCGTGACAGGTTCCTTTACCTTTACTGCTTCATCTATACCAGGCTTCCTCAACCTCGGCCCTCCAGATGTTTTGAGACTACAGTTCCCATCATCCCTGACCACTGGTCCCGCTAGCTAGGGATCATGGGAGTTGTAGGCCAAAAACATCTGGAGGGCTGAGGTTGAGGAAGCCTGATCTATACTATCTTTTTGTATCTTGGGTAACCAATGGGTAATTTGGCATCTCACAGGGCCTGGATGTGATCTGCAGTTGCAGATCTTTGGTTTTAATAAGTGCTACATCATATAATGGGTCATTGTTTAAGCTTTGCTTTCCTCGCCTTCCTGTATGCGAGACAGAAGCAAATTCAGATACATCGAAAGAGGCTCATATGCTCGGAAGCATAAAAAATTGGTCTAGGCTTTCCATTAAGGTTATAAGGAAATTGTATTCATCTTTATTGTGGAAGCAGTCTCAGCATATGCATTTTTTTGCCAGTAGGAATTAATGTCGTTCAATGCTGACAGGCATTAAGAATATAGCTGATTGCTATTTGCTCCAAAGCTGACCACAGCCGGAAGGATTAAAATCATTTCAACCTTTTAATGTATTACTCTGTATCAGGAAAAGAAAAGAAAAATCTTGAACGTCATCGGATTTAACATCCTCCATTGATATTTCCCCTGGTAAATATATATTTATACTTAAACGCAGGCTAAGCAAGGGAAGAAGCCATGAATGGCTATCGTTTGATTATCTTGCTTTCATCCATGAGTGCTATTAAAAGGGCAATAATGCTAACATGAAATATTTGGAAGCATCCCCCCACCATTGCCTTCTCTTAAAAATAAATGAATGAATGAATTCCAAGTTATGCCTGATGTCTGTCAGATAAGAGGATACAATGAATGGTTTTAATGCTCTGATTTTGGACTTATGATAATCCCCTTAGAAATATAAGTAGCATTAAAAAGAAATATCCAAAGCAGCTGAAATAGGCTGTTGTTAAACATTTGGGTAGTAAGAGTGTAGCTAAACACTTGCAGTAATGGACACATTTCGGATACAGTGCCCTAGCAGCTTCTAGATGCACCATAATAAAGCATTTAAAATAAACCTCAAGCTTTTAGTGATTTGATGCACTAAATACGTTTCTGCTCCAATTATTCCAAGTTGTGGGGGCTACACTTATTCCTAAATAGGTCTTGGACAAATACAAATGCTAGCTGATATGTACTTAAGATGATGCATTTTGTACAGCATAGTGGGCATTAAGGCTTGGGTTCCAGCTGAGTGAATGAATCAGTGAACTTAACACAACCTTGGTGGTGGGGAGAGATGAACAGGTAAGCTCTTTACTCCCAGAAATTTTCCATTTGCAGCTGTTTTTGTCCTTAGCAGATTGGAGTCAAGGTGCAGCATCACATGTAGCATTCAGCAAGAGAGCATGAAAGATCCATAGCCATGCATTTGTATTTTGTACACAACCATAGTTTCGTTTTTTCAGTCAGCAGCACAAGAATCAGAGTTGCAGTCTGAAGTCTACCAACACCTGCACTGCATCATTATATTGATCATGTAGGAGCATCCTTGAGGTAAAAAGGTATATATTAGTTATATATATCCAATTTTTGTTGTTGTTGTTTAGTCATTTAGTCGTGTCCGACTCTTCGTTACCCCATGGACCAGAGCACGCCAGGCACTCCTGTCTTCCACTGCCTCCCGCAGTTTGGTCAAACTCATGCTAGTAGCTTCGAGAACACTGTCCAAGCATCTCGTCCTCTGTCGTCCCCTTCTCCTTGTCCCCTCCATCTTTCCCAACATCAGCGTCTTTTCCAGGGAGTCTTCTCTTCTCATGAGGTGGCCAAAGTATTGGAGTCTCAGCTTCAGGATCTGTCCTTCCAGTGAGCACTCAGGGCTGATTTCCTTCAGAATGGATAGGTTTGATCTTATTGCTTTCCATGGGACTCTCAAGAGTCTCCTCCAGCACCATAATTCAAAAGCATCAGTTATTCAGCGATCAGCCTTCTTTATGGTCCAGCTCTCACTTCCATACATCACTACTGGGAAAACCATATGTATATCCAATTTTGATGAATGATGGCATTCGCAGATGTCAGTTTAACAATCTCAGTTGGATTCTATGAATATCTGAAAGCTGATCTATAAAAACCTCACTTTTCGACATACACTTCAAAATTCTGACAACAGCTCAATTCAAATATTGTGCCAGCCCCATGGTTTAAATAAGCTTAACTATGGGTTGCTGCAATGCCTGATTTCGAACCCATCTTGGTTCCTTGTCAACTGGCAAACTAGAGTATAGAAATAATGGCTTAAAGTGAGTTGCCAAGCTATGGTTTGTGCTAATTACATTTTGATGTGATGTCTGACTTGGCACAGTGGACAAAACAAATAAGGGAGTGTGAGGAGCTACAAAACAATGTTTTCAGACTCAGTGAATGGACATTGAAATGGCAAGTGTGATTCCATGTGCATTCAATATAAAATTGTTTTGCACATCACAAATAAATGCAAAGTGCTGCACATTGTAAAATGTGTGGTAGTAAAACGTTGCACCTTGGGTCAAAAATCCCTGTATACACCCATCAGATCTGAACTGAGGGTGCTGACTGGCCACTGATCATAAAGGGGATCTTGAGGTTATGGTGAGTAGCTCATTGAAAACACTTGACCCAAGTGTCAGCTGTGAGAAAACAATATTCCATTGTCATTAGGAAAAGAACAGAAATAATAATAATAGTAATGTTGTTGTTGATGATGGTGATGATGCCAATACTGGAAACCTTTTGTGCAAATCCACGATGTGACCTTACTTTGGGGTTTTCCACAGCCCCCATATACAGTCGGGTGATGATGGATTGGCTTGGCTTGCAGCATCATTATCCAGCTAGCACTCTGGAATAATGTGCTTAAACACACACAAAAACACACACTTTTTTTTTTACTGAAGAAAACCTCAACTTTTGTGAAAGATCCAGAATGGATCTTCAATATTTTCATTTGTGTAGCATTGCTTCATGCAGAGAAGTGATATGAGAGATGGAGAGGATGGTACTGATTGAAAGCACTGTCCATGATAACAATTAATAGCTGCTGCTGACATTTTCACCACAATAACCAGATTCACAATAGCTGAGGAATATATGTAACTCCTCTTCCAATCTCCTATTCTAAGGCATAAGTATATAGCCATGACAGGGCTATATCCCCATGTGCATAATCATGACTCTGGCATTTACTGGTTGGAGGAACATGACTACAGCGGCATAACTTTCCTAAATTTAGTCATGACGCACCATTAGTATGAAGGAAAACCCCACATTCCCTCTCTAATAACAGTAACTTGTGACCAAAGGTGTAGACAATCAGCTACAAATTAACTCCTACAAATGCTGGGTCAAATAGTAGCTAAACCTCCATAAATTGCAAGTGTACCAATAGCCTTGGAACAGTGTGTTCAGTTCTGGTAAAATCAGATCTCAAAAAATATTCTATTGCTGGGAAAAGGACAGCCAAACTGATCAGGGGGGTGAAACAACCATTCCCTGACGCATGCAGGAAAAGGTTATAAAGCCTTTCCTAGACTATACCAGAAAAGACTGCAGATGAGGTATTATGCATCTAAATGACTCACTGCAATAGATAGATAGATAGATAGATAGATAGATAGATAGATAGATAGATAGATGATAGATAGATGATAGATAGATGATAGATAGATGATAGATAGATAGATAGATAGATAGATAGATAGATAGATAGAGATAGATTAGATGAAAGATAAAATAAATAAATCTTCAATTCATTTTTCTGCATATGGTAAATTAACAGGTCAAGGGGCAAATTTTACCTCTTGATTTTGCTCAAATGTGTGATTTATCTCTCTCTAAATGAACAAACATCACCCATGCCTTAATTAAACACTTACCAGACATGGCTGAGCATGAATTGTTGTCCCTGTCGTACTTCATTATTTGCACGTTGTGTTTTTGAACCAAAATTCAAGCCCGGTCATGCCATGGAAATGTCACAGAAGGCTGACTACTGAGTCTTCTCACATAAGTATTAAAAAAGATGTCCAAAACCATTTTGATTCCCCCTCCCCTTCTACTGGGAAAGAATATGATTGATTCAGCTTAAAAACTGGAATTCACTGGAATAAATCTTATGCTGATGACTGACTGAGATTGCAGTCTACAAGGCATTGCTACAATGAGCAGAAGCTGTCTAGTAGCAGGTGTTGCTGGAGTCTGTCAGTGCGCCTGAGAAGGAATAGGACTTGTGAGTTGAAAAATGGTTGGTTTTGCTCTAGAGACTTACCTGCATGGGCGCGTCAAAAGTCCCCATGAAGGTTAAAAGCACAAGTGGGTGCTTTGTTCAGGATGTTTTGAGCGAGGGGATAAAAAATTCAGCCTATAGACCTGCCAATTAAGGGGGAAACAGTGCCTGAAACAAAGAGTTTACCAGCCTCAATGGCCAAAAACTTGGGAGGGAAGACTGAAAATCTTGTATATAGGTCAAGCTATGAAACAGGGTAGTTAGTTGAGGTGCTGAAGAGTTGTGGAGTCAGATTTTTGAAGAAATGGAGTTGAAGAGCTGCAAAAGTGAAAAAGCTAGACCATTTTCAGGGAGCTGAAATACTGGAAAGTGTTGGAGATCGCCAAGGGCACTGCAGCAGAAAGAAACCAGTGTGTGAGTGTGTGTGTGTGTGTGTGTGTGTGTGCGTGTGTGTGTGCGTGTGTGTGTGCGCGCGAGACAGAAGTATGACCGTCATACCTCACATTTCTGCTCTTATTGTGCTGTTAGGGCTGGTAATTAATTTTCTATTTTCTACAGGAATATTATTTACAGGCCACCTTTCATTATGGAAAATAACAGGGTGGCTTGCAAAATAAAACCGGTGCAATAACATTAACAATAAAATATAAATAAGAATATCAGGAATAAAAAATGGCTTTTTAAAAGCTACTGCCTTCATTTCAGACATCCCAGAGAATACTGCTTCCTTTTTAACCTCCATAGACCATTTTGATTTCTCATTTTTCCAGTCAAGTTCATTTCTCCACATTTCCCCATCAGTTTGTGAAACACTCCCCCCCCCCATCCCACTTTTTGGTAAAGCAATTTCCCCCCAAATAATAAAGTTTTGAATGCTATTTTCATTAATATATTGTTGCATGTCACCCCAATTTCTGAGTGGTGTGAGATTTCAGGGGTTCCAGGCATGCTTACTCAGGGCTTGTCTTACCTTTTGGAAATGAGGCACCGCAGAGACTGTGGTGTCTTTATGATATATGGTTTATTTACACATATATACAACCTGAGTCTGAGATGGAAGGGGTTCACAGCATTAACACCCCAGAGAGTGTCTTATGCCACATTTCTCTCTCTTAGGTGCTGGTTTTGACCTTTAAAGCCCTTCACGGCCTAGGACCCTCGTACCTACGGGACCGCCTCGGAGAGCCTCAAGGTCCATAAACAGCAACACCCTAGTGGTCCCAGGCCCTAAGGAAGTTAGATTAGCCTCAACCAGAGTCAAGGCCTTTTCAGCTCTGGCTCCGGCCTGGTGGAACGCTCTGCCTCATGAGACCAGGGCTCTGCAGGATCTGATTTCTTTCCGCAGGGCCTGTCAGGCAGAGTTGTTCCACCTGGCCTTTGGCTTGGAGCCAATTTGATTCTCTCCCCCTCTTTCTTTTTCCTTTTTCCTTTCTCCTCCTGTGATGAGGCTGCATTTTAATATTTTAAAGTTTCAATATTTTAATTGTTGTATTTTAATCTTGTTTTTAAGTTGTATTCATTCAACTTGTTTTTATTATTGGTTGTTAGCAGCCCTGAGCCTGGCCTTGGCTGGGGAGGGCAGGGTATAAATAAAAATTATTATTATTATTATTTCAATCTCTCAGTCTCTCTGTCTTGCTGCTTTGTTTCTAGCTCACCTCACTCTTCACTCTCTGGCTTTGTCATTCTAACTATTCATGCTTTGGGAGAGGAGCCCCACCCATTTACCATCTCACACAGATCCACTTCCTTTCTTCCCCTTAATGGCCCATCAACCAAGCAATCGCCTCACCTGGTAGCTAGCCTGGCTTTTCAAAGAAGTAGACAGGGGCCCAGACAGTCAGCCTACCCTGTCCAAATGCATAACAATATGCATTTAACTTTACCACATTGTATGCATGTTCATTCACATTACTTGGCTCGAGAGAGAACCACAAATTTTAAAGGATGGCTGTGTTTTGTTTCTCACATTATTATTTTTTTGGAAAGCATGAATTAGTTAAATTTGCCTTTAAAAGCAAACTTGATTGAATTCCCTCCATCTGTATCTCTCCCCTCCCCACCAGTCTCTCATCAGTCTTTCCATATACAGCAGAGTCTATAAAGCCAACACTATGTTGCCATGTAGCAATAGGGGCAATAGCAACCCTGCTTTCAAAGTGCTCAGGTAGCTCTTGTTGCTGAATGGTCTATGGAGCCATGGCTTTAATTTTAAAGTGAAAAGGCAGATTTAAAGCCCTTGCATTTAACTGTTGAGGGACGCGGGTGGCACTGTGGGTTAAAGCCTCAGCACCTAGGACTTGCCGATCGAAAGGTCGGCGGTTCGAATCCTCGCGGCGGGGTGCGCTCCCGTTGTTCAGTCCCAGCACATGCCAACCTAGCAGTTCGAAAGCACCCTCGGGTGCAAGTAGATAAATAGGGACCGCTTACCAGTGGGAAGGTAAACGGCGTTCCGTGTGTTGTGCTGGCTCGCCAGATGCAGCTTGTCATGCTGGCCACGTGACCCGGAAGTGTCTGCGGACAGCGCTGGCTCCCGGCCTTTAGAGTGAGATGAGTGCACAACCCTAGAATCTGGCAAGACTGGCCCGTACGGGCAGGGGTACCTTTACCTTTTTATTTACCGGTAACTGTTGACCTCAAACATTTGCCCTGCCTCAACCTCTGACTGTGACCCCTATTTTGCGCCAACTTGGCATTGGTGTGCATGTGTTTGTCCCCTAGTCTCTGCATTTATAATGGCTTTTTCTTTTTATATATATAACAATTTTATTTAAAGTTTTTTTAACATACTAAGCGCTAAAATTCAAACTCATTTATAAGAAAATACAAAACGCAATTGTACAGAAAAGTGAAAGAGGAAAAACAATATAGAGAAGGAATAACTAAAAAGACCCTTAGTCACATTTACATTGTGAGTATCATATTATTTATCCACACATAGCAAGGCAGACTCCCCTAGCTCTCACCTCTACTCCCAGTCTCTCACTCTGAAACATTCTTCCTACCCCGCCTTTCTTGCCAGTACTTCCTACCTCCAACTGTTCCCTTCCAGTGTGTGTGCCCTCCTTGATTCTTAATAAAGGAGTGTGTGTGTGTGTAAACTCCTGCCTCCCTGTCTTACAATTATCTCCAACAACAATTATTCAGAATATTTAACATACGCACTGCCGAATAATCCCAGCTGGATTTAGAATCCAGCCGTTTTTTTTGCCCTTCAGCAAGATGCCCCTTTCCCTAGACTTCCCTCTGAAGCTGACCTTAAAATTTTGACCACTAAGACAGTGCAATATGACTCTAATATTAATCTTCTAATAATCGAAATTAGTATTTTTCCAGTTTCTATGTCCAATTGCTTATAAAGCCTAAAGGCTTTACCTGTAGCTCCATTAGCAACTGATCAAGCCTGGTTTAGCTTCCATTATTATTTATTGTTTAGATAACTAATCAGAAGAAGAACAATCTCTCCCTGGCCTTGTTCTATGCCACTGTGAGTTGCAGCCTGGAGGGCCTACCCTTACGTTGTCTTTTCACCTCGCCATTACCATCTCTTTTATCTCAGCCAGATTCAGCAATCCATTAATCCTCCCTCCACAGCAAAGTATTCAATCATCTGCATTTAGAAGTTTCTTGCTGCTCATGTAGTGTTCAGGTTAATAAAGCTGAAGAATCTACAGCACGGTTTGCGTGGATCATAATCTCTTCTAACATCCTCTTCTCTGGGAATGTCATTGCCCTAATTGTTTAAAATGTCTTTAATTGTTTAAAATGCTTCTTAACTTGCGTGGGTTTGCTTTGTTTTTGTTTTAATTAGGGGGATGTAAAATATGTCTGGGAAAAGAGAGAGAGAGCGGGGGGGACCCAACCACAGTGGTTCTGGATAAGGGGAGGTATGGTGTGAGGGTGAGGCAGGTCAGTATGGGACACAGGGCACAGGAAGATGGTAACTGTCCCATGTGCTAGCTCTGCCTCTAACCTGGCGAATTGTGATTGTCCTATCAGCCAGCCCTCGGGTCTGTGGCTTCTGCTGTTGCATGCCAAGTCAGCCTTGAATAAGACCACCCTCATCCACAGTTGTCTCATACTATAGTGTGACTAAATGGAACAGTGAGAGCAATTCAGACAAATTTCAGCATTTATTCACTGAAGCACATGTTACGATATGAGTGCAACGCAGCTGCAAACAAGCAGTAGGATGTTGACATCACATGATGTGACTAGCTGTGGGAAAGAATCTTCCCGGAAGTTCACAGGCTTCACAAGCCTTTGTTCTGTTTGTAATATGAGACCTTCCTGCTGCGTATGTGAAGGAAGTTTGAGTCACTTGCTTGCTGAACACTGAACTGTTCGGACATGTTTTTTTGTAGAGTTGCACAGTCAGAAATAAACAAGATGTAAAAGACTTTCTCGTACCTACGGGACCGCCTCTCCTGGTATGCCCCACAGAGAAACCTACGCTCGTCAAATAAAAACATCCTGAAGGTCCCAGGCCTCAGAGAGGTTAGGCTGGCCTCAACTAGAGCCAGGGCTTTCTCGGCTGCGGCTCCAATCTGGTGGAACGCTCTGTCACAAGAGACTAGGGCCCTGCGGGACCTGACATCTTTCCGCAGAGCCTGCAAGACAGAGTTGTTCCACCAGGCCTTTGGTCAGGTCCCAGCCTGACTCCCTCCTCTGGCAACCTGCACAGAATTTTGCCCAACGGTTGCCATTAATTTGACTTTAATTAATTTTTATAATGGAATTTTTTTAGAATGTTTGATTATTTGATTGTTTGATTATTTAATTGTTGTTAGCCGCCCTGAGCCCGGCTTCGGCTGGGGAGGGCGGGATATAAATAAAATTTATTATTATTATTATTATTTCTGACTATCTTCTTTCCCTTGCTGGGATGCAAGGAGGGAAGGGTGTGTGCATTTTTCACGCTGGGAAATGTCACCTATCTAGATCTCCTGGACTGCGGGGATTGCAGCCAGGGCACCTGTAAACAAGCCCGGGAGCCTGGGAGGGTTTCCAGCCTCTCCCAAGCAGGCTTGTTTTCCAACAGCACACATGTCAATTGATTTGTCTCTGTGCTTGTCTACGGCAGCTTCACACTATGTGACAAATGTGTGCTGTGCGCACACACCAGAATTACAACCAAAACTTATGTGAAGCAGGTCATAGTATGTACCCTGTATTGTGGAGAGCCATTCGAATGTGGTGTGGGCATGCAAAATGGTCAATCCATGTGGTATGTGCTTTTCAACAAGCTAAGAACATGTGAAAGGGACGCGGGTAGCGCTGTGGTATAAACCACTGAGCCTTGGGCTTGCCGATCGGAAGGTCGGCGGTTTGAATCCCCACGATGGGGTGAGCTCCCGTTGTTCGGTCCCAGCTCCTGCCAACCTAGCAGTTCGAAAGCACGTCAAAGTGAAAGTAGATAAATAGGCACCGCTGCAGGGGGAAGGTAAACAGCATTTCTGTGTGCTGCTCTGGTTTCACCAGAAGCGGCTTAGTCATGGTGGCCACATGACCAGGAAAAACTGTCTGTGGACAAACGTCGGCTCCCTCGGCCAGTAAAGCGAGATGAGCGCTGCAACCCCAGAGTCATTCACAACTGGACTTAACTGTCAAGGGTTCTTTACCTTTACCTTAAAGAATGTGTGGAAAACTTGCGCAATCTCTTGTCCTGTGGCCCACATCACATCTGGTTGGATACTTAACATTTGCTGAACTGTGGAGCTCATCCCATTGTGATCCTGGAATTTTAAACACTCGTACACAGACTTGAAGGCCGTAGCTCCATCGGATTCTTCATGTATACATTTTTGCCTATACTCCAATTGTTTCCTGCAGGAAGGATGAATTTGTGTACATAAAACAAACACATTTCTATCATTAAAGTGTAAATATTCCCCTACTGTAAACTTGATGACTGGCAACTGAATGTCTGGACTGTTGTAAACAGAATGGCTGGTATGATATGAGATTTTATGGAGATTCTGTGTTGCATCTCTAAGAGTGCATTTGCAGATGGGAGTAATCACTTGATATAGTCATTCAGTGATGAAGGCTTCAGTGTCCAATGGAAGAAGCATTCACTTCCACTGGTTTTCATGTGAGGTGAGTACAGCAATGAGTACATCAGGAGTACACAAGGGCTGGTGTGCTGTAATAGTTATTGCATTGGTTGATGCTTTTGAATTATGGTGCTGGAGGATACTCTTGAGAGTCCCACGGACTGCAAGAAGATCAGACCTATCCATTCTGAAGGAAATCAGCCCTGAGTGCTCACTGGAAGGACAAATCGTGAAGCTGAGGCTCCAATACTTTGGCCACCTCATGAGAAGAAAAGACTCCCTGGAAAAGACCCTGATGTTGGGAAAGATGGAGGGCACAAGGAGAAGGGGACGACAGAGGACGAGATGGTTGGGCAGTGTTCTCGAAGCTACCAGCATGAGTTTGACTAAAATGCGGGAGGCAGTGGAAGACAGGAGTGCCTGGCGTGCTCTGGTCCATGGGGTCACAAAGACTCGGACATGACTAAACGACTAAACAACATTTCAACAACAAGAATCAGAGAGACATTGGTTGAAATCCACACTTGGTCATTAAGTACAAGAGGGGAAGGGAGCTTGGTGGAGTTTCTCAGTTTCAGCCAAACCTACCTCACAGGTTTGTTGTCAGGATTAACTGTGGATGGGGAAAACCGCATACACCACAATGAACACCTTGGAAGAAAGTTGAGCTATATTTTCAATTAAATAAACAAACAAACCAATGTGACTTTTTCAATTATCAAAGCCAAAGCGACGCTTAACTTGGATAGGATCTTAAATTGTCATCTCTTTTCTTTCTCTCTTTCTGTCTGTCCTCAACCTCTTTTTGAGTTCTCTGTTTCATCTGACTCCAAAACGATCTAACAAACACAAACATGTTTGTTTGTTCGGCGTGAATTATGTAGCCCTATGTTAATACAAAAAGAGAAAACGAAATCAACCAAACTGCCTTTTAAGTTGAAAAAGAAGGCTCTGCCTTGAACAGACACCCAAACACAGCATGTGCTTAATGACAGAAGTCTGCTTTCCTCTTTAGGCACTTCTGTCAAATTATCTGAGTTTCCTTTTATTGTCATGCGCCAACATGAGGTGAAGCATCTGGAAATGGCTTTTCATAACTGATGCTATGAGATGATGTTAAATCAGTTGTCCTTTGAAAACAAGCAACTTTATAATTATAGAGCTTTCAAGAACATGGCTTTCTAAGGCTGGGTTCACACAAGAAAGGATCAGGCAAATGCACAAAGAATGTCTCAGTCTGTCAAATATCTACAGCCAGCCCAATGCCTCTCTTTTGGAGCATCTGAGAAGAGAAGAGAAGAGAAGAGAAGAGAAGAGAAGAGAAGAGAAGAGAAGAGAAGAGAAGAGAAGAGAAGAGCTATGAGCTATGAGCTAATCCCCTGTGTCCCTATTCTGCAACTTCAAAGAAGTGCAGAGCTAAAAGTTAATTTCATCTTGACCTGAATCAGAATAGACCTGACCTCCTGGTGATTTGGGGCCTATGTTTGAAGAGTATTTTGACCCATGGCCACCATTTCCCTCTTACTGAGTGGCAAATGGGTACGTGTGAATATGAGTCCAAAGTTTGGCTGAACACATTTATGCCTCGTTTATGAAGGAATTCCTCTGTGTGGCTTTATGGGTTCTCCACACCCAATGATTTCCATGCACCATTTATGTGACTCATGAAAATGTTTGTAGTGAAATATGCATAGACTAGCAGACAAAACACTCATAGAATTAATAAACAAGAGTAGAAAAGTCTCATGAATGATTGAGACAAATAATCTGTTCTACAAGGAACACAGATTTGTAAACTGGTTTTCAAAAGGTAAAACATCCTTTTTAATATGGATGCGTTGAATTTTTAAAGCACTGGTGAAATATTTATTGTGTGACATTAAAAGAAATCCACAAATGTTTTTAGTGATGGGCAAAAATATTCTTCAAAGAACATTGGCAAAGAGGATTATAGTTGGTTTAGCCTCTCAGTAGGTTTTTTCGGTGTTATATATGCAGTTGGTGTACAATATGCTGAAAATGTTTTGTGTGTGTTTGCGTCAAATATAGTTGCACAAGTGTCATGGAGTGTCTGTGGAATCACTGATAATTCAGTTGCGTCCCCTCTTTGTCTACACCATGGTGTGACCCTACAGAGGCATTCACCAGGACAAAAAAACAATTGTGGTGCATCTCAAGGCAAAGAATGGACAAGCCTGTCATCAGTTTCTCCTTCGTAGCAGCCACTTCAGCCTTTAGTGACCGAATATACAGTAATTTGGACTTCAACCTGAATTGAGACACACTAAAAGTACATTACACAGTGCCAATCCCTGGGTTTTACACAGATCTACAGTTAACTCTAGCTCCCTAATGAGGATCCAAACACCACACATTTCTTTGTGAACACAAGTTGGCTACTGTGCATTTTGAAGTGTGCACTTTAAGCAACTTAGAAAACTAGAAACAAACCAAAAATAAATGTGCAGAGGGCTTGAGACTGCAGAACCTTCATATTCAGGGAGCAATATACCTCCGATTAGCACATGATAGGTTGGGTGTCTTCTGTGGAAAAATTAGGTGTGGTAGACATTTCAAAAATAATAACACACAATAATCGGGACTGGCCCAAGACATTTTACTCTTGAGGGAGAACATGAAATGATGTGATCCTAAAGTGAAGATTCATAGTATCCAAGGGTGGCCAAGTTATTTTGGCTCCCGGAGCAGAAAATCCCATTGCCTCTTCTTGGAAGCCAAAATTCAGTAATATTAATAAGAATAACAATCAAATGCTCTGCCCTTTCATAACAACCAGAATTCAGCTGCTTGAACCAGTCGGCTCACTCTGTCTAATGGTAGGGCTGGCCCTTCATAATTTATAAATCTCTGCATCTCATTTTAAACCATCAGACCGGCTACAGGAGGGTGAGTAGTTGTGTTCAAGGCAGCCCTCACCTTCTGTATTCCCTGGAGAGGGGCTGGGTTTATTGGGCCTCAGCTATTTGTGCTGCCTTGGGGGCGGGTGGGTAACAAGAACAGGAGATTGTGTAGCCTGCATTTTTTAGTTATAAATTACAATCTTATTTATTGAAACATCTAATCATCCTGAAATGCCGTCTGTTGCCCCTGAAGCATTAAAAAAATGTTCACAATGCAAAGTAGGAAAACTGCAATTGTTAAGCGCAAACTTACAGCCAGCTGTCTGTGAAAAATGAATACAAACAACAAAGCACTTTATTCTATTTTTAAAAATATTATTCTTTGAAAAAACATGAGCTTTGTACTTTCAAAAGTGAAGCTAAAAGTCACCTTCTCCAAACTTTGTAAAACAATTAGCTGGTTGGCTAGCCTACTGAAAAAAAGCCTTGCTAGGATATCTGAGAACTACTCAGGAGAGCTAGCATTTCGCTTTCTAGATGAAGCACAACCCTGTGTTTGATTAGAAATGGTTGGTTAGTTATTTGTTGGTTGAGACATCCATGGATTATTCAGTTCATTAGCTTGAAAACTTCTGAAAAGCTCCTGCCTCATCTTTTCTATATCAATTATGTGAGACCTTTAGCACGTATGCATGTGTGCATTATGTCCTAAGGAGCTGGAGTATTTCATGTCGGAATGGTCTGTACATGGAGCATCATTTGAAGACTATTCTTCTGCTGAGATTCCTGCTGCTCGGCTATTGGCACAGCTTGTTATTTCTTAAATCTGTATTGGATCACAGAATGTTCTGGGCCCAATTCAAAGTGCTCATTGTTATTTTTTAAAGCTGCTTAATTCTGCATCATTTCATCTATTAAGACCATTTGGTGGGGCATATGCTGGTCTGCATCCCAGCACTGTCTGAGGTGTGCTCATAGTGGTATCTATTTATCTACTTGCACTTGATGTGCTTTCGAACTGCTAGATGGGCAGGAGCTGAGACCAAGCAACGGGAGCTCACCCAGTCACAGGGATTCAAACCGCCCTAGGCTCAGTGGTTTAGACCACATGGCATTAAGAGTGTTCAAATCTCTACTTTACTTTCATTGGCTGCTACATGCGAAGATGGAGCCCATACAACTAGCGATGGAGAAGCAGCTCTATAAAAAAATCTGGTTTAGTGGCAACTCATACCTGCTCTTCTCTATAGCTCCATTTCAATGTAGCCATGCACAAAGTATTTTTTGGAAATGAATCAATACACAAAATTTGTATTCTGAGTTGTTTCCCTGAATTACTACATTTTAAGTGAGATTTTATAAGATCCAGAATGAAAAGAAAAGAAAAGGATTCCTTGAAGCTTGACCTATGCCAGATTATAAAGAAAATACCCAAATAATCATTGACCCTTTATTATTCTCTAAATCACCTGTCCCTTGACTGAAATAATTTTCTTTCAGAGAAAAGAATTATCATTCAAGCCCTCCTACTTTCCAAACTGTATATTCTGAACAACCAAAGAGTAGGTGGTCTACATAATACAGTTTCTTAGGCTTTCTGAATGAGATTGGAATTGGAATTGATGTACTTTATGCCTCATTTTATAAGACAGGAAGAATGCAGGACATTTTCTTTCTGACTCTAATAATGTCTAGCAAATCTTCCTCAGCATGATATGTGTGTGTATGTGCTCATGCATAAAATGTGCTGTGTCTCTGCTTACTGGTGCTTTGAATATGCCTCACAAATAGGTGACTGACATGTTCTATGATTTCAGATTTTGAAGGAAGGCAACCCTTTATTACCACTACATATAGGCTGGATTGAGTGATCGGTAGAGAAGCTGTCCTCTCAGAAATAACTCCACAGAAATGGTTGTTGCTTCATCTACATCATATATTAAAAGAATTCTGTGCTGGGCAAACTATTGGGTACAGTGCACTACTCTGATTCAGAAATGACCCACCAAACATGAGCTAATCTGACCCTAATACGTATGGTTGGGGCCCAATGTAGTTCATTTTAAGGCTGGGCCCTTCCTGAACTCTACAACAGGCTTCCTCAACCTCGGCCCTCCAGATGTTTTTGGCCTACAACTCCCATGATCCCTAGCTAGCAGGACCAGTGGTCAGGGATGATGGGAATTGTAGTCTCAAAACATCTGGAGGGCTGAGGTTGAGAAAGCCTGCTCTTGAACTTTCAGTTTTCCCTGTGATGTCACAGATAACTGTCAGTTTGCCTTTCTTAGTACTGAAAGTATTGATCTGATGTGTAGAGATCTTTCCTATTCTGATTAGTTCAAGCGGGTTCTAGAAGGTTTCTTTGTGAAAGGTTTTCTTTCTATGTGAAAGAAACAGGAGGAAGGTTTTTGTATGGGTTATTTCTGCTGGGAAGCTGAGTACAGCTACTTTAAACTGATTTTGTTGTTCTTTCTGTCAAGATCATACTGACTATAATAGTAAGACCAGGAGGAGTCTGGGTCTCACTCACTTTCTCTTCTATCTCTCTTTGTTCTGGTGTTCTGTTCTGTGTGCTTAGCGTTAAGGTTTAGTCTTCTTATAAGTTTTGAAAGTTTTATTGTAAGTGCTGCAACTGGATTTTTATGGACTGTGCCAATACTGAATGTTTTGGATTTGTGACCATTATGCTCATTTGCCTTCAGTGACAAGTAAAAGCTCTGCTGGATGAAGTACAATTGCGTCTGGTCTATTTTTTGGGAACTCTGCTATGTGTTTTTCCGGCGATGGTGAGAATGCTCAAAGTCCTAATAAGGCATAACATTTGTAGGGTCAATATATTGGCCAGTGGGATTTCTGGGAATTATTTGGTCCTGCTTTTTACTGAATGGCTGGTCCATTCTCATTGTCTGGTTGTGTTTGTGGTTTGGGACCCTTCCCAGTTAAGTTATGAGGATGGGAGTTTTGCCCAAAATTGAATTGACTTGAGAAGCTAAAGCAGCTGAAATTTAAATGCTTTGATTTATCTAAGTTATGGATGACAACTGATGTTATTTAAGCATTCTTTCAAAGATTTTGATAACTGCACCTAATATAGCCTATATTACATTAGAAAAGAAATGTGTGGATTTTAGTTCCAAACACCCTGCAAATATTTATAAATGGTGGGTGGGGAGAGACCATACATTTTCAATAATATAATAACTTTGCAATGATAGTAGGACTGAAACAGTCATAAAATAAATTGAAAGTTAATGTTTTAAGGACAAATTAATCAAAAAGATGGCTGAAATAAAGCCTATTAAAACATGTTAAATACTCAAATGCATCTTTAGTTAGATTTTTTTTATTTGCAAAAAAACAAAAAATTGTATTTTAACCACTTTTGCTTAATAGCTCAGATAATGGACTCCATTTTATAATCTATTGTATCATGTGAAAATAAAACTATTAGGAAACCAATTGATATGATCAACAGGAAACTTTAAAATGGTTGTTACAGAGCAAGAAGCATTCTATGCTTGAGAATGTGAATTTTATAATATTCTACATCTTCATGTTTGAATACTCCCACAGTTTAATTATCCTGTGTTCAGCTGTGAGCTAGCTCAGCTTGAGTATGGGATTCAAAAAGGGAATGGTGAAGCATCTTCGGTTGCGAGTGGGGGAAAGATTTATTTGTTTCAGCCAGAAAGAAATTCTAATACTATGATCCACAGTTCTGCGCATGTGCACATTCATACCATTGAAAAGAACCAATCTTAGCATGCATAGGGATGTTCATGAAACGAACAGGAAAGCTAGGGACAGTATTTAATGAATGGGGCATCTAGGGATGTTGCCAAGTTCACCCGAGGTCTGCTAAGGAACAAGCATAAGTGAAGTCACTATCAAAAGTGACCCTTTATAAAGCTCCCAAATTCTTTTCCCACTCAGATTTTGGCACACCACCACCAAAGGGATCCATCTGCACACAATCCACCTTCTGATTTTGTCTCTTTGTCTTCCACCTACCATTTTGCCAAGATGGCTGTGGGTATTTTTTTCTGATCCTTCAGACTGGAAAAATTACCAAAACACAAGCACAGCAGAAGATATTCAGAGAGCTGATCCGTCTTTAGGGGAAGCATAATGAGCAGGAGAGCACTGTATACACATTGAAGTTCCTGAATTTGGAATAGATAGACAGATTTTAATTCTTTGTGTTAGGAAAAGTTACTTCACTTTAGCAAGCCCTGTGTATCTCTATGCAATCTCTATGCCTGAATTCTTTTCTGTAATAACATGCTTGACCTTAAATGACTGTGTGTGGTTTATTGTTGTTGCTGCTATCTTACAATTGCCAGGCAAATGTGGATTTATTTATTTTTTAAAAAAATTGTTTAGGCTGTGAGTCTTTCAGGTTAACCTTAACAAGCTAACCTGAAAAGTTGTCTCCGCTGCAGGGGTAACTGAGTGTCTGAGAAGTTAAGCCTTCTGTCTTGGAGATGGAAGAGGAAATAAAATGAATCTGAGGGTCAAATGAATGCACTCCACATTCTTCAACATAATCACTTACGACCTTGAATGACCATGCAGTGCTCAAATGACATTTGTGGTCTTGTGCATGCTCTATTTAAAACCTAGAAGCAGAGAAAATTATCATGGGCACTGACCACTTTTATCAACCTAGCATGTTCCTGGGTCACACTTTCTTAGAGTAAAGCAGACGTACTTTGTATTCATTATTTATATTTTATTGATTTCTTTTTTAAAAAAATCTTCCTATGCTTAAGTGCTTACTACTTCTTTCCTTCCCTCAAGCAATTGAAAGCAAATTAAAAGAGGTAATGGAACTTAGGCTGGACTGTGCTCCCTTGTACTAAATAATATATTTGGAGACAGGGTGATGTTTGCTTCCCCTCTCTCTCTCTCTCTCTCTCTCTCTCTCGTGTGTGTGTGTGTGTTCCTAATATTTAGGTAGGATCTTTCACTTTCATTTATCTGGGATGTGGAGATTATAAACCTTTCTTCAGATATACCAAAACTTTTTTTTAAAAAAAAACAATTATATTAAAAAGTACAAAATAACAAGTGTACAGAGTAACACACACACACACACACACACACACACACACAAAGAAATAATATCCATGTAGAAAACAAAAAAAGGAAAAAGATAATTAGTACAGTACAAAAAAAGGGCTGGGGACCTTGTTATTATAGTTAACCACACCTTAATTTAATATGATATTTATACAAAAACTTAAAGTCAGGGGACCTTTTGGCCTTGCTTGCTTATGAGAAAGTGAGTTACTATTTTATGGCTTTTAGTTAATAGATAGATTGATTTTTAAAAGAAAAAAATATAAAAAATCACATTTGCAACTACCAACAGGTCTCCTGAATCAAGCAAGAAATATCCCTACTCCATTTGTGAAACAAACCAGGGGGATAAAGGCTAGTTACCTGTGGTCAGTGGTTTTTTCTGGGGGTACGCGGGGGTACATATACCCCTAAACATTTTGTGAATCTAAGTTTGGCCTCATGGAGGGGCAGTATTTCAATATGAGTATGTAATGGTTCTAGGGGTTGCTCGTGCGTAAGCCGGTGCAAACACCTGGCTGGGTTGCCTGAGTGAACCTTTTCTGTCCGGACAGCGATTCACTCGTGGCTGTCTCAATCGCTGGCAGAATCCGTCAGTGGGCGTTTCTTAAACTTCTTCCAGCAAAGAAGCTCTTTGACGCCTAGTCTTCTCCTACTCTCTGCGCGAAAGCCTTCTGTGCAAGGAGGGCGTAGGCAGCAGAGGACCCCTACTCTCTCCGCTGGTCCCCAGCAAGGAGTCATGGGACCGCCTCGCCACTTCCCCCATCTGCCCCCCTTCTCTACTGGTGCTACGCTGATTCTCTTCTCCAGAAGATGAGCTGCCTCTCCCAATCCCGGGACGCTCTCCAGAATCCCTCTGGATTTTGCTCTCTCCCTCTGGCACTGATGGCAGTTCCCTGACAGAGTAGGAAAATGAGAGTACCCCTAAACATTTTTTTAAAAGAAAAAAAGCACTGCTTGTGGTGCAAGATGTTTCAAAACCAAGCCAACTATACCGTAGAGAAATATGTGCAGTATACTAGAGTCATATGTTGGAAGTTGAACGGAATCCATTCCAGAAGTCCGTCCGACTTCCAAAACATTTGGAAACGAAAGTGTGGCTTCTGATGGGCTGCAGGAAGCTCCTGCAGCCAACCGGAAGCCGCGGAAGTTCCGTCGGACGTTCAGCTTCCAAAAATAGTTTGCAAACCAAAACAATTACTTCTGGGTTTGCGGCATTAGGGAGCCAAAATGTTCGAGAACTAAGCTGTTTGGAAACCAAGGTATGACTGTAATTGTTTTTGAGAACCATCCTAACACTAAGCACAGTAGGAAACCAATTAGCATTTCAACGGGGAATGTCGAAAAGTAACTGCCCAATACTAAGTGGAATGCCGAAATTGTCAACAATTTGAAGTGAAAACAATACAAGCCTATGCTATCCTGTGAACTAACATGTGACTGAACCATTTAGAAAGCCATTGGCCTGAACTAAAATCAATGGCTACTAGCCACAACAGCTATGTTCTTCGTCCAGTGTTGGACACAGTATGCCTCTGAAGACAACTTGCTGGAAATCTTAGATGTAAATAATGCTCTACATCCAGTTCTGCTTGCAGTTTCCCCATGGGCACCTTGTTGTTCACTGTGAAAACAGGAAGCTGGACTAGAAGGACTTCTGTGCTTTTCCATCAATTATGTACCTGTTCCCGTGGCTGAATGTCTTGAGTAAGCAATGTCATTTTTCAATGATGTAGAACAGGCATAGGCAAACTCTGCCCCTCCAGATGTTTAGGACTACAATTCCCATCATCCCTGACCACTGGTCCTGTTAGCTGGGAATCATGGGAATTGTAATCCCAAACATCTGGAGGGCCGGAGTTTGCCTATGCCTGATGTGGAAATATTGAATGATCTCCAACACAGGATGAAATAACCTAACTCCACTGATTTCCATGGAAGTTTTGCACACCACAGGGAAATTGAACGAAATACATTTGGAAGAAAGTTAACGCAGGATAGATTTAGTCAGTGTTCTTTTTTCTTAAAAAAAATGTTTAGGGGTACTCTCATTTTGACCCAAGAAAATCACTGGGAAAGGAAATGAAGCCGCTATCGGAAGTGGTAACAACGAAGCTGACCAATCACCATGCTAGATTCCAACTCCTACTTCACACATTAAACACTCGCTTCTGTCTGAGACTCAGGGAACACTGTGAGAGGAAATGAGGCCTAATGATTCACCGTCCTTGAGAATTTTTTTTTTTTTTTTAGTTTCTTCTTCCGTTAGATTCACAAAATGTTTAGGGGTATGCATACCCCTGTGTCCCCCCAGAAAAAAGCACTGGATTTAGTCTTTAATCAGAATGAGGGAATCTACCTTTTTTTCCTCTGTTTCATAACTGTTTCCAAGATTACCTTTTCCAAACTCTCAACTCCCATCTGTTGTAGACCTGGGGTGAATTTCTTTTAAGCTTCATGAAATATGTATTGGCATACATGTTCCTCCAATGTGTGCTTTCTCAGTTAGTCGTGCTTGTTTCCTGTAAGATTTCCTGCTGCTTTCTTCAGAAGAATGACAGAGGGATTCTGCACTGAGGATTTTGTACACTTATTTGTTTTATGCAGTTCCATAAAATAAATAACTCCATTTGCCATCCAAAGTAATATTTGTTGGAGAAGATTGCTCCATCACAATTTTCTCCATTTCTAATTATCAGAGCAACATTGTATCAACTGTGGTGTCACCTTGGAGATTTGAACAGCCCTATGATTCCCTTTTTGTTTTTGCTTTTTATTAAGTTTTGTTTTGCATACATCCATATACATTTTCCATCCATAATTCAGACTGAGCCTAAGAATGAACAGATACATAAGAGAAAACAAAATTATATAGCCACTAAATATCTTTCCCACCACCCGTACCCCATAGTTGATGTGTTTAATTATCAGACCTTAAAAATTCTAATCTTTTGATTTGACTTCCATCTACCACCTGAATTTGAATCATTTTTTTATTTCCTTAACTACCTTCTTTAAATGTTTTCCATTTCTTGGTATTAAATTGTTTGGCTATAATTGTTTTGTCTTTTGCAAAAATTAATCAAAGCATAATAAAGGTTTTATTTGAGAACAATGTTTTTCTAGGTAATTTTTATAACACTCCCATTCCTTAGTGAACTTTTGGCTTGTTCTATTCCTAATTGTTTCTGTCATTTTTAGCCAGCTCAATGTATTCAGATAATTTTACTTGCCCTATGATTCCAGGTTTCCCTTACAATAAATGTTTTGAACTCCAACTTAAGGCTAGACCTCCTTCTTTTGTTAAGCAAAACCTAGTCAATTATCTTCCTTGGTCTATTAGGAAATTGCCATTCTATTTTTTTTCTTATTTTTTTAAAAAATAATATTTATTAGAAGTTTAATAGTTACAGAAAAAAGAGAAGAAGAAAAAACAATAAAAAATTTAACAGACAATACATCGAGAATAAAAAGAAAGACAAAAAAATACATCAAAACAACAAGAAAAACAAAAACATTTAAAAACACATCCAATATTTCCATATATTTACCTTTCATTTACTTGTTTCATCGACCTCCTCACACCTCCCTTTTTTGTATTCTAGTTCAATTAGCTATTTCAGCAAATCCTTTCCATCTTTCTCAATTTTTGTTCTATAATTTATCTTAACACAATCTAACATTAAATTTTCCACTTTGGCCCATTAACAATCAGTTTTTGCTTAGTTCTTTATAACATTTCTGCTAAAACCATATAACTTCATTCCAGCATTCTTCTAACATTCATTAATTTTGCAATATTTCTGTAAATATACTTTTATATTTATATATAATTTTTTTCCAATCTTCTTGCCATTCTAGGACCACCCTACTTTTTGTGAGTCTCCCACTCTCTCCTGAATTCCTTATGGGCCTATGCTGCTAAATTTCAACCCCAAGTTACTCATGATGTGTACCTGTGTATTGTGGTAAACATGTGTGCTTCTGAGCTAGTTCAGCCATGAGAAATGGTTCCCCTGGCACTAAATTTCTGCAATCATTCATATTTTGGAAAAGTTTTCCCCTGAATATGGAGAATTGGTCTGTAGACATGGTGAAACACGTCCTTATCAAGCATAGCAACTGGTGAATGAACATAACAAAACGAGGACGTATATATATATATATATATATATACACTGAATGCTTTTGACTTCTAGATAGAATTGTGCCTACAACAGGAGGTTGAACTCAGATAATATTTATAATGTACCCAAAACAGTGCATGAACCAGCACTCAATAGAAATGTATATTTTATTGGCAGATTCCTCTCAGAAGCTAGAAGATTCCATTGTGAATTTCTTATCAAGACAAATTCCATATATAGTCTTTTCCTTTTTCTTGCTACTTGTAAATGGAGTTGAAAAAAAGTTATGTTAGAACCTAGATCGCTGTCCGAGGTAGAAAGGATTTTCAACTAATAATATGGAAACTGTGTATAAATTATGTCCAACTAAATAAAATCCATATCAGTTTAATTCAATGACATTGAGTCCCTCCAGGCATCCTTTTAACATGCATTTTTGATGATTTGTGCTCATGATGCTATCACACATGATCCTGCTTCCAATAATATTTGGGCTTGAAAAGGTTTTGAGACGGTAACACAGCTTCATTTCCAGTCCATGCTTACTCTGTAACATTATGATGAACTCATATCATTCTTTAATGCCACAAATGTTCTGGTTATTTTTGCCCCATTTTTGTTGCACTATCGCCTCTCCAAACAGCAATAATGTGTGAAGAACATGTTGCAGTATACATCTATAATAAAACACCACCCTAGAGGGGCCAATTGATGGCCCTAATTCTGATGAAAACATCGTAGTGAAGCATGATAGAGAATGTGTTTTTGTGGGGTTAGATTCTTTTCATAAAAATAAGACAGAGAAAATGTTGGAACGATACAGTGAAACAAAATAGGAGGCTGAGCCTAAAATACAATATACAAATTGTGAACGAGCCATTTAATCAAGTAACTTTGACATATGGTGTCACACCACAATTCATCAAGGCAAGAGAGTCTGAATAAATCAAAGAGAAAGTTCCAAACAGGGCATTTATTAATATCAAAGGAGATCATGGGGACAATAATAAATGGATCATAAATTGTTAATTAAAACATTTTGGTCAGAGATCAAAATAAGGTTTCTAACCATTCTAAGGTTGTCTCCCGAGAGCAGTCTTGACAGGAAATAATTTCCATGACTTTTAACAAGATTTGGATGCATTTGGAAAGTGGGTTATGTGCTGAATTTTAAACTGGAGCTTATGTTAGTTAGGATAATTGGAGGAATCTACCAAAAGCTAAGAACTTTTAAGGCTGTAATCCAATACACAATTACTTGGAAGGAAGCCTCATTTAACTCAGAAGGACTTGTTTCTGAGTAAATACGCATAGGGTTGCATTTAACAGACGTTTGGTGGAAGAGGCATTCATGTGCTTGTCTTTCTCTCCAGTGGAAATGAGAGGGGTTTAGAACTTCTTGACTTTGGATATAATCAGGACAATACTTGAAACATTCTCTGAAAATTCTGATATTTTCACAGTGGGAAAGAGGCTATTGGAAACTGACTCTTCTCGAGAAAGGAAACATGGCATAGTGGTGGAAAGTTAAAATGGAAAGGATTTCTGCCTCAGAACTCCAACAATAGAGTTGTACCTCAGAACTGCAGCAGTGCACCCAGGTGAAATAAAATCTGACATTCATCAGGAGAGATGAATCTCAGAATCTCTCAGTTTCAGAATCTCTCAGTTTCTAATTGTTCCAAACTGAAGTTACTTCCTCTTCATTTCCTAATGAAAATATTAGTGTTTTCAGTCAAAATTTCTTCTAAAATATTTCATTTTGGTATGTCATTTTCAGCAGTACATGCGTCTTTATGTACAGTTTACCCAAGTATCTTTGCATGTTGTTCGTATTGTTTGGAATAGTGCATTGCAAAATTTGGAGACGCATGAATTGTGAAGGAATGCTGTGTTTCAATTCACGTATTGGTTTAAGTAGTGTGGATTTGGTAGTTACTCTTTAAAATGAAAAAATAAATAACATCAAACAAACTCAAACATCAAACTCAATAGTTTTTTTGATGATAAAATGAGTCAATGAGTTTCGTTTTTGCCTGTAAATGTTAGGCCTTCAGAGCGCTTGCTACTTGGCTAACTAGTGGCCTTGCCTGTATATCTACCTACCTTTCCAGATCTATCTTCCTCTCTTATTTATTTATTTGCTTTGATTTTAGTATACTTCATATACTACACACACACAGCATATATATACCGCATTAAATTAGACCTCTTAGCACCATCTCTCATACAACCATTCTCCAGTCAAAAATATTTCAGGAAGAATTCCATTTGCAAAGAAATGAGGAGGAAGTCATTTTTGTCATAGTATTTGAGATGCAGTGCATCTGTGACATCTTTGCAATGTCCCGATGGAGGTAGATTAGCAGGCAAAGCACAGGTGAAGTTGACATTGGTATGTATTGCCAGGTGCAATAAGTATATATGTTAGCATTCATCCCCATGACTTATTCAGAAACTCGTAATATATCACCATGTTCTATCATGTCAGCATTGCTGCAGACATACACTCAGCACATATATGTATGCTCAGAGTAAAAGTAAATAATACATGGTGATTATTGCAGTTGATGCCACGGTCAGTGAATGAGTGCATTTTATGCAAGAAGCGGGTGGGACCTTCTGCAAAATAAATCCAACAATGTGATGTAAACACAGACTTTCATTTGTTTAATGTTTTGTGAATGTCTCAGAGGAATGGATGGATCTTGTCTCCATCTCTCTTTCTTACTAGTTAACACAGTGCCACATTTGCGTATAAACTAAAAAAGCTATAGCTTAGGGTCCCACTCTCTTGCTCCCCCCCCCCCAGTATACTTCTTCTTAATTGTATTTCACTATTAATATACTTCTTCTTAATTGTATTTCACTATTAATATACTTCTTCTTAATTGTATTTCAGTTCAATTACTTTGATAAGTTACATATTTTGTTATGTGCAAATGGCTTTAGATACCTATCAAGTCCATGAATTACCATATAGAATATATTAAAACAACAACAACAACAACAAACAGTGACAATTTGTTGTTGACAAAGGATGTTGACATATAAAGGGCCCCATTACCTTCGGTAGCTTAGGGCCTCATCAGACCTAAATCTGGCCCTGAGTGCACACATATATGTTCTGCATCTTCTCAACATGCCTGAGCATTTTTGCTCTCATGCGACGTACCAATCTTAATCTATTTCTTTAGATCAGTAATCTTCCATAAACTTTCAATAAGCTGCACTCGATGTTTGTGCTACTTTTGTCCTGGTAAAATACCAAAATCCCTTCTAATGGAACGGAATGATAATAGCTCAGTGGGAGAGGACATGCACTGCATGCAAAAGGTCTAGCTCCAATCCTTAGCTCTAGGGTTGAGGCAGTCCACAGCACTAGATCCAAAATTGGCCCACCCTCCATGGCCTGCTTTGACAGGTGAGTGGGGTTGCTCAACTATCATCTGATTCCATAGCCACTTCCAATTTAAAGAAAGAATTGAAAGAGCCCTGAACTGCCCTGAGATCTATGGGTATAGGGCAATATACAAATGATAATGATAAATAATATCAAGTGTGCTCCTGTTTTTCCTTTGCAGCCCCAGTTTAAATTCATATCATGGCCAAAAAGAATCCAGCAACATCTGGAGAACCATTGATTAGTCACCCTAGTGTAGATAATCCTGAGATCAGAAATGTTCTGATCTGATATAAGGCCGTCCCCCCCCCTCCAGTTTTATATGGAGAGTATAGATATATGGATGCCCTCTGAGAAATCTTGCTAATCATTCTGCTTCCCTCAGATTTCTTCAAACATACATATTTAACATTGTCCTGATGCATGTCTGGGTCCACCCCATTGTTACTTGCATATAGCTTGGCTTTTTCAATGAAGGTGGCTGCATTTTTGTATTATTGTAGCTTAAGTGTGACACCAGCATTATGCACACTGTAATCTGTTCACAATCCTGACAAACAAGGAATCCCGGGAAATCTACCATCTTCAAAAAAAGAAGTAAAAAATGTCAAAAGCATGAAAAAAAGGCAATTGCGCTAAAAATCATTCTTTCAGTAAGTGTCAGCTTAGGGTCTTCCAATTTTCACTTCAAGTATGAAATCTTGTATTTATGTCTTTACAAAAATAAAAAAATGGAGTAGAGGTGGATACTTGATTTCTATGTCCAGTTTTGTTGGCATATCTTCATATTTCAAAAACATGCTAGGAGTGCATTATTGAGTGTATCAGAGACACTAATACTGAAGCTAATGTTACCTATTTATCTACTTGCAGCAGTACCTATTTATCTACTTGCACTGGTGTGCTTTCAAACGGCTAGGTTGGCAGGAGCTGGGACAGAGCAACGGGAGCTCACTCCATTGCGGGGATTCACTCCATCGGCATGCCCCAGAGGCTCAGTGGTTTAGACCACAGTGCCACCCACCTCCATATTAGCTAACAGGCAACCACAACAGCCATAGTACAATATATGCAAGTTTATTGCATCAGTTCTGGTTGTGCTTCTAGGGGCTCCCTTCCTTCCTGGAGTATAGCTTAAAGTGCTCTAAACATATGCTAAGAGGGAAAGCAGAGCACAACAGGAAGAAGAAAGAAAGAAAAAGCTCATGAACCAGAAACCCTGATGGCTTCCAAGATGCTTTTGTCCACAAATAGCGTCAAAGTAACTACAGTCAAAGCTTATAGAACCAATGTTTTGCATCTGAATGTGTTCACATCTTGTGAACCCTAAAACGTCTCCTAATTTTGTCCTCCATTGACTTTTACGATTGTCCTAAGGCTCACACATATGGAAAGCAGTGACATTTCATTTTGCAGAAAGAAAGCAAACTAGTGCTATAAGTAGGTTTTCCCGAGTTTTCATGGGCCCCTCATCTCTTTAGAGCCAATTAGTACAGTAGGCCGAAACATAAACCATATGATTGCTTCTATTGCACTAGATAATTACCATATAATTGAGAGAGCAGGCAGACTCTGGTGAAATGTTGTACTAGAAGCAAGCAGATTCTAGAAAACTGCTAACCACAAACTTGCCTTAGAAAATCTCCAGTGCAGAATTTTCCTCAATAGCATCAATCAAGCTAGATAAGGCTTTAGGATAGATTGATTTGTGTAGTTTTTTAGAGGGGGGTGTTGAGGGGGGGAAATGTGGGGAAACCCACATATTCAAATCTTTAGAAACATATATATGTATATAACGTTCTGAGAGATTGTAAAGTCAGACGTAAACCGTTTTGTAAAAGTAATTTGAGTGATTGCTGATATTTTTGTTCATAGTCTGGATAGTAAAAACACATCAAGAATGACAATGCTGTTACAGGCTGTGGAAAATTAAGATAATGGTGCACTTTAGAGCAGACCAAACGATCTGTTGTATAGAACATCATTATATTTTCACATTCTGCCAGAGTAAGTATTGACTGACATTTCCAGCTGGGTAAAGTTAAATAGAAGCCCATCAACTGGCAGATAGCAAGTCAGTCTTGTTGATGGGGGAGGGGGGGAGTCATATTATCTATGTTGTGCGTCCCTTTGACTGGAAGTTGATTTATCTGGAATATAATGTGATTAGAGCATTTTTGAATTCAAATAGATTTCTTTATGATGAGTGTTTTGTACAAGGCATGGAAATGGATTTCCTGAAGATGATGCATTTTCATTTGTTTCCGCTCGTAGTGAATGGAAAATGTAAGGCGGCGTGTGATAAGGAATTATGTAAACTCCTCAAATCAAAATGAAACCAACATTTTAACACTCAGGAAGGCTTTTTTATTGTTTGGTTTAAGCAAAGGAGACAGAGAATTGTGGTGCTGAAAAGAGTGGTATATTCTCCACCTGAATAAGTGAATTCAGGGTTGAAAAATACATTTGTTTACAAGGGTTTTGAAATTGTGGCACTATATTGGCAATAGAAAAGGTCCAATAATAGAGATTGCCTAGATCACTGCAATATAGGCCTACACAATTTAGGAGCCACCAAAGTGAATACAAATAATTGCAGTATGTCTGGCTTGGTCTGTTTTGGCATCTAGTCTACACTGTCCTGTTCTTCCTGAGCAGCACAGCTTTTATGAGGGTCGCTCATGAACGATTTCCCCTGACCCACTTCCGGTTATCATAGGAGGATGAAATTGTACATGATACATCTCTCCATAGGTAACATAGTAATTTGTAGCTATGAACTCCTAACAGTTTCTCTGCTACGGGTGCTAACATGGAGTAATGCTGGATAATGGAACCAGTTGGATGCAGAGTGGTTATCAGGTTGCTGTACTTGAAAGGGTGCACACCATGGGAGATGTTCGATGAGATGAAAGGGACTTACAGGGAGGATGCCCCATCATATGACGTAGTCAAGCACTGGCATCGTCAGTTCAAGTGTGGTCGGACCACAGTCCACCATTGATGGAGGCCACCATTTTGGAGGCCCCGCGCATAACCATTCACCAACTAGCTGCAGATGTCAAGATCAGTGTGGGCTCTGTAGGGAAAAAAACCATTCATGACCATTTGCACATGGGAAAAGTGTCCGCACGGTGGGTTCCCTGGCTGATGACGCCTTTCCAGAAGCAGCAACAAGTCACATGCTCACGGGCTCTTTTGGCCATGTGTCACGAAAACTATGATGACTTCTTCACCAGACTAATTACTCAGAATGAAACATGGGTCCATCATTATGACTCAGAGACTAAATCCCAGTCCAAACAATGGAAGCACTCTGCCTCACCACCTCCAAAGTAGGAACGTGTCCAACTGTCAGTGGGCAAGGTAGAGCTCATGGTCTTTGGGGACCAGCACGGAGTAGTGATGATGAATTTCCTGGCAAAGGGTACTGCAATTACTGGGACATACTACACCTCACTGCTGCAGAAATTGTGGAAGGCCATCAAAATTGAGAGACATGGTATGCTGACCAAAGGTGTCCGCCTCCTGCAGGATAATGACCCGGTTCACAACTCGCATGTTGCTCAGACGGAAGCTTGGTCCTGTGGCTATGAAATCCTTCCTCACCCCCCGTATTCTCCTGATCTTGCACCATCGGACTTCCACCTCTTTCCAACTATGAAGTTATTTTTGAAGGGCAAGCTTTTTCCAGAAGATGAAATGCTGGTTTCTGAGGTCAAGTCATGGTTTCTGGCGCAACCTGCCAACTTCTACAGATGAGGTCTCCACACCTGCATAAAGCGATGGGAGAAGTATTTGACTCTTGCTGGTAGCTGTGTAGAGAAGGTCTAATAACTGTGTCCAGTTTCATTTGTTTTAGTCCACAGGAAGTACGTCAGTGGAAATCTTTAATGAACACCACTCGTAGATGGTGCTCAGGTCAAACCGAGTCCTGTGTGTGTTGCAATTCTGATTTATTCATTCTTCATAGACCACTGCATTTTCTTATCTCATTCCTGCTGCTGTAATAATAATAATAATAATAATAATAATAATAATAATAATAGTAATATATGAGAGACCTGTGAATAAAGGCCAGCTCTTTCTGTACCCCAGTGCAGCTGTTCTGTGCAGCAATATACAATCAGAATGCAGAGAAAAGGAAGGCATAGCTAGGCTGGCATACTGCCTGTCCCTGAGACATTTTACTATAGAGTCAGCTAATTACATCGTCCTTCAGTTTTAATTACATAGTCCTTCAGGTGACCTGGTTTCTCCAAGGACAGCATGACTTCCAATTTGCATGTGCTTGCTAAAGTTTATAATAATGCAAGATATGGGTCTGTACACACACACACACCCCTAAATCAAACTTTGAGGCAGTTCCTTGTGAGCAACCTTTAGGGAAGTTCTAAGGATTTTGATGTGGCTGGCCCTCAGAATTTCTCTGGGAGCTCCTGAACATTTCTAAGTTGTTACAAAGTTTCAATTAAAAGTTAAATTCTGTCTGTGGAATTCCAAGGTAATGAGTTTCAGTAAGGCTATCAAGCATCCTTCCTGGTCTGATGTACATAATATGCATTATCACTGCTGCCAATGTTGGAAGCAAAGTAATTACTCCTATTCAGAATGTAGTAGAGGTTACTGAAGAATACTCTTATGGTACTTACTGTCACTGGAACCACCAGGAATGTCTTCTGGGCCTTAGCCACAATTAAGGAACAACTGGATCAGACTCTCTTCTTTTGTGTGTAGTTTATCATATTGTGTGCATGCACACATTCTGTCTTCAGTTCAGAGGCATCTCATTTTAAATGGTGACTAGCATAGAATCCATTATTGGTTGCTATTAGCGTTAATGGAAGCCCTTTCATCATGCCCCTTGTTGGAAGGATGTGTGGATGTTTTTAGTGTGGGATCGAAATACTTATTTTGTTTTTCCATTGTAAGTTCTTCACCCAATAACAACAACATTGTAAATAAGCCCTGTTTTTTTCCCCATTTTGGGCTCCCCAGTACACATCATGTTTATGACCCACCAGCTCCATATTGTGACCTTCCAGATATGGTGATGAAACCTGGAGGTGAAGGTGGGAGATTTCTTGTATAGGAAACTCTAGCCTTTGCAGTCTGAATGGCTGAAAAAAGGGTGCCACTCTGAGTCACAAGCTGTCCCAATGAGTATCCTGGAACTCCCATAGTTCCAGAACTTCATGAGGGCATTTCCCATATAAGGCAGCAGAAGCTAACATCGTGTGGCAGCAGGAAGAAGGAATAGGAGCCTTTACAAGTCAAGGACACTAAGAGTCCAGGGATACGGAGGAAATGGCACTGACAGGATTTGTGGATCCCACATGTGAATTCGTGAGTTAGGCCTCTGGTTTCCAGAGCTGACAGTAGACCCCAGTTCCTAAAGGGCTTTTGATACTCTTGCATTAACTTTTCCCTGGGAGAAAGCCCTCCTACTGCCACATCCTCCTATAAACTTTAGTAAGAAACAAGCTCTCAAGAGAAATCAAAGAACACTCTTATATTTTTTGGTCTCTTTTGGTGTAGAACTACCTGCCAGGTTTGTATAGATGTATGTCCTCTGTTTAGGTTTTTATTGATTGTGTTTATTGGTTTTGGTTTTGCTATTTCTATTTTGTTTGTAAGTCACTTTGCCGTTTTTATAAGTAAAGCAACTAATAAATATCATCATCACCACCACCATCATAGACTTTTATTGCACTAGCCATAGGTCATGGCATCATTCAAAAACATAACAAAAGGAAAAATAGCCATAACCATAAAAAAATCATCAGGCACCACACATACAATATAAACCACGGTCACAACTACTGAGATTGTTTGTTGCATAAAATAGAATAGCAGAAGATTCTCTAGTAAAATGCGCCAAAGTAAATATCCGAATCCCCTTTGCAGCTGACTGCTATTTTATCTAGTTCTTTCCTCCTGATCTTCTTAGCTGCCAACACATAGAGTGCTACTTTAAAAGTTACAAAGTCATCAGTATCTCAGCAGCCATTTCACCCTTTCCACCCTGTTCAAGTGAGTTCCATTCGGAAACAGGGGGTTTATGAATCGGTCTCTTGGGTCAATATATGACGGGCACTGCAATAAATAGTGGCACAGGTCCTCCACACAGGGTTGCCCACACACAGTCTCTCTTCATAATGTACTTTGCCGTAGCGTCCATCCAACAATACCAAGGGCATTGATTGGAATTGGAATTCTGTGAAAGTGATTCTAAGCACTGCAAGTGGGAGCTTTGATGGGTAACTGGCCCGAGTATGCTCCATTTTAATAAGTGGGAACCATGGCAAACTCTTGGTAGAAGCCATCATGGTTAGATCCCTTTCTGCATCGGACCTAAAGAGACAATCTCTTAAGTGCCTCTTGTCCATCTTCATAGTCACCTGAAAATCTTGTAATTGGTATTGGGACAAGAAACTAATAAATATGAATCATCATCATCATCACCCAGTAGACCTCCACATGTTGTGGACTACAACTCCCATCTTGACCACTGACCATACTGGCTGGGTCTGATCCAACATCTTTAGGGTGCCACGTCAGCTGCCCCCTGGAAGAGATCAACTTTTCCACTCTGTCCACTCTTCCTATTTTTAGAAAAAATTTATCTTCCCACTTTATTTCCTAATCCTCATGTGCATGCTCAAAACAACAACACACATACACAAAAAAAGATGAGTAGAAATACTAAATTATATACACCTTACCTATAAATAAATAAAAACATTCACCAGCAATATGGCTAAGCATGCGGGTAAGAAAGGGGCAAATCTAGACCATGATACGTCAGCTGTGGAGACATCAAGGAGAACTGCACAGAGGAAGGACGTTACCGTATGGCTATATGATTGAAATTTAAAAGAAATGTTTGTTCCCAAATAACTTTAAATAAAACCCCTCTTTGGAGAGAGAGAAAAAGTGGCGGCAGCAGCCACACAGCTGTGCATATCCACCTGGCAGAAACCAGTTTCTAAAGCTTTCTGCTTTTGCTTTTATTTATTTTCTCCCAAATGGACTGCTTAACAGATGGAAAGCAAATTAGTAACTGGAGCTTGTTATAAAATGTAAAATATGTTTCTGACCAGGTAAAATCACAGTAGCGTGAGTACAGAACAGTGTTAAGGTTGAGGTGGTGCCGTAAAATGGATAAGGCCTCGTTCTCACTGAGGTTAACCTATGCTTGGCGGCTGTGAACAGGTCCAGATTATTGGAATGATGGACCTGAGGCTAATAGAAGAGTATATGTGACATACTGCAGCAGTAAATAAACAAATAAAATCATATTATTAGCTAAAATTAGTCAATTATACAAATAAAGAATAAGATCTTCTGACACGAATTTTTCAATCCACTCATTAAAAAATAAAAATGCCCTACCTTTGCCTGTGAAAGGTATATTCCTCAAAGGGATCATGATGGAAGACATGCATGGATTTCCACTCTAGACCGTAATGTGTTTAGAATGGCAAGCATATCTTAATATAGTGGTACCTCTGGTTAAGAACTTAATTCATTCTGGAGGTCTGTTCTTAACCTGAAACTGTTCTTAACCTGAAGCACCACTTCAGCTAATGGGGCCTCCCACTGCCGCGGCGCCACTGCTGCACGATTTCTGTTCTCATCCTGAAGCAAAGTTCTTAACCCGAGGTAATATTTCTGGGTTAGCAGAGTCTGTAACCTGAAGCATATGTAACCTGAAGCGTATGTAACCCGAGGTACCACTGTATTGAGAAACAGCTTGACATCCCCCACCCACCAAAGTTTATTTTTGGTCACAAATAAAACTAATGAAGAATCCCCTCCCCCTGTTCCTTTTTTTGACAGGAGCAGACAAAAATAGTTTTTTGGGAGGGGGCATGTTGATGTCCTGGCGCTAGCAAATTTGTTTCAAGCTGTAGTTTGCTCATGGAATAATCCCATACCCTGCAAGTGTGCCAAGATCTTGCCGTGGAAAAGTGCTTTTTCAGGGCCGCAATCTTGTGCGGTGCCCCAAAATGTGCATGTTTGGGTGCAGTGCAAGCACGGCACTGAAAAAGTACATCTTTTGGGCTCTGTGATCTAGCGTGGGTCACATGACTTGTGCTGGAACACAGGCAGGAAGATGTGCGTCCCAATTTTGGGACGCGAGATCTCTGAACATCCTTACAAAGACCAACTTATTACTTTTTAGATGGAGGAATGATGTCTTAATGCTATCCTAATGATTGGATAAATTTATAACAAATGTTAAATTGCTGCAATTTTGAAAGCCATCACGCTTTAGTAACTAAAATAAGGATCAGCACCTAACAGCCATTGGGTGAAACTTGCCCCATCAGTTTAGATTGCTCGGCCCCTTTGAGCTCCTTGGAGGAAAGATGGGAAAACAAATATGTTTAGATTTATTATTGCCATTAATGGTGCATGCTTAAAGTATTTAATTACATACCTATCTTACCTATCTTATAGGGACGTGGGTGGCGCTGTGGGCTAAAGCCTCAGTGCCTAGGGCTTGCCGATCGAAAGGTCGGCGGTTCGAATCCCCGTGGCGGGGTGCGCTCCCGCTGTTCGGTCCCAGCGCCTGCCAACCTAGCAGTTCGAAAGCACCCCCAGGTGCAAGTAGATAAATAGGGACCGCTTACTAGCGGGAAGGTAAACAGCGTTTCCGTGCGCGGCTCTGGCTCGCCAGAGCAGCGATGTCACGCTGGCCACGTGACCCGGAAGTGGCTTCGGACAGCACTGGCCCTTGGCCTCTTTGAGTGAGATGGGCGCACAACCCTAGAGTCTGTCAAGACTGGCCTGTACGGGCAGGGGTACCTTTACCTTTACCTTTATCTTACCTGATCCTATGTCCTTTCAACATCAGAGCTGAAGATATAAATGTCTCTAGGAAAACAGGCATTGATGAAATGCCCTTTGCCTTCTTCCGGATGCATAAACAGCAATTCCCTAAAACTGATGCTGTTCCAGTTTCAATTAGATTTCTATTTATTTATTACATTTATATACCACCCTTCAACTGAGGATCACAGCACAGTTTATGGTATAGAAACACAAAAATACATAACAAACAAAAGTATAACCCCCTTTTCTTTGCTATAAGCAGTAAATCCAAGACAATTTATTCTACTTGGCAAAGTGAATGATTTCATCCAGATATAGTCAGAGGACAGCAGATCACTACAGGCCTCTTCCCAACTCCTTTAGTTTCAAAAAGAGCCCTTGGCTTCAGAGGACTAGGTAGAACAGCTTACTGCACAGGCCAGATTCATCTATGGGATGCAACAGACATCCTTCCTCCATTTGTCATATGGACAATTAGTTTTTCACTGCAGTTTATTGCTCCCATAGTGTACTGTCTTCCAGATGGTGTATTTTTACCCTGGAAAAAGAATTATTTGGCAAGCAGGCAAGGTTAACACAAAGAGAGACAGTGTTGAGCGCACTGTGTGATCTGTCTTATATCCTTAATATTTGCAGCTGGATTCCCCCCTCTTTTATTTGAAAGTAAGTCCCCATCAATTTAATGGAACTTATGTTTCCGTGTGCTGTGCTGGTGCCGGCTCGCCAGAGCAGCTTCGTCACACTGGCCACGTGACCCGGAAGTGTCCGGACAGCGCTGGCCCCTGGCCTCTTAAGTGAGATGGGCGCACAACCCTAGAGTTGGACATGACTGGCCCGTACAGGCAGGGTTACCTTTACCTTTACCTTTACCTTACTTCTAATAAAGCTATGGTTTTCCTAGTAGTGATGTATGGAAGTGAGAGCTGGACCATAAAGAAGGCTGATTGCCGAAAAATTGATGCTTTTGAATTATGGTGCTGGAGAGTCCAATACTCTTGAGAGTCCAATGGAAAGCAATAAGATCAAATCTATCCATTCTGAAGGAAATCAGCCCTGAGTGCTCACTGGAAGGACAGATCCTGAAGTTGAGACTCCAATACTTTGGCCACCTCATGAGAAGAGAAGACTCCCTGGAAAAGACCCTGATGTTGGGAAAGATGGAGGGCACAAGGAGAAGGGGACGACCGAGGATGAGATGGTTGGATAGTGTTCTCGAAGCTACCAGCATGAGTTTGACTAAACTGCGGGAGGCAGTGGAAGACAGGAGTGCCTGGCGTGCTCTGGTCCATGGGGGTCATGAAGAGTCAGACATGACTAAACGACTAAACAACAACAGTCTGGACTGTAGACTAGTCCTGGATTCCATCCATGGAAGAAGTCAAGAGTTTCTTGGGGCCAGGAAAAGAGAGACAATCTTTTCTCGAGTCATGCTCTCTCCTTCTGTCAGATGAGAGAGTATCAGCCTTCTCACATAGACAATATCGGCTTTCTCACATAGAAAGTGATTTCAATACTTGCCCATAGTTGAAGTCCTGGAGGTGACTTTAACAGGTCTAGATGAGGAGATAATCCTTTGCCTTTCAAACATTCCATGTACAACATATTAAGCTTGCATGAATGCTGGCAATGAGGTTTATGGAATGGAGTATATCTCTGGGAAGAATAGCATTATTTTGGGCCTTGGATTTGTTAATAAACTTTAAAAATAAAATTATGCCAGTGATTTCCAGAGCAAATCAAAATTCTGCACTATAAAAAGGAAAAGAAGTTTTGTTCACACCATAGAATTTCAATTTCCTCCCTCTCCCCACCCCAGATACTCCTAAAATCTGCTCCAGGAATTCCCAACATCTCTGAGCTGATTTGAAGGGTGCACAGAGGGCTGAAGGGCATGAGAAAGGAAGAAGAGGACATTTTGCTGTGCACACAAAAGTCTGTTTCACCTATGGAACTCAATGTTTGGTTGCATCTCAGGAATATGGACCTTTAGCTTTTCTTGGTCAGTAGAACAGTGTCTTTTGTCTGGTGCATTTCAGCCCTAACCACTGATCCCAAGATGGAGAAGATTCACTTCAGGCTGGTTTTCAGGTAGAACCACTAACTACCCCAGCTGGAATGTGACAGTAAGTATGAAAAGTAATTTTTTATTGTTGTTTTTACTTTCTACATTACAGCCAGTTTCCATGCGATTCCTCTCATAGTTCCTCATGCTTTTCTAAATTTGTGAGAATGACCAGCAGCTAGGGACAGATGGATCTGCCGTTTTCATTTCTCTCAGTTACTCATTTTTTTTTCAGTCTTCTATTCGGTTTCCCCATTTCTGCACCAATTTGCAATCCCTATTTTTTAAAAAAAAAAAAAATCCTCATGGAAATGCATCATTTTAGTGCAAATTTCTCCTAATAATTTTTTTGAGTATGTAGTTTCAGCTAATGAGCTTTTTTTTTTTTTTTTTTGCAAACACTTTCCCTTAATGTGATGCATTTTGAATCCTGTTTTCAATAATATGCTCATTTTTTTGTAAACAATGGTTGGAATTGTGTCACAGAATTTGGAGAAGTGTGAATTTCGAGGGATGACTGTGTTTCAGTTTGTGTTTTGAAAGGTGTGTTTGAAAAAGTGTGAATTAGGTAGGTTCACATTAAATGTGAATGGAAGCGAATTCTCACCCCCATCCCTACTGGCAGCTTAAATATAATGGAACCTCTCCCACAATACTTCTTCATGGCATTGTTAGATTAATCCTTGATTCTAAAGACTGCATGCATATGGAGAACTAGAGCATACATAATAAATAGATACACCTTGCATGTTCTCTCCTAACTACTTGTTTCCTGCTACATAAGCAAAACGCACACCCAGGACTGATTTTAGTTTGAAAGCTTTGTGTTAAAATTGCCCATGAAGCCAAATTAGCAGAAACATCCAGAGATGTGAAGCCAGCTTTGGTCATGCGTATCAAATCTACAAACACTCATTGCAGGTAAACAAGCAAAAGAATATATTCACAGTTGTAATGTGAAGCTTTTTGATTGTTTCCTTAGAAATAAAAATGTTTGCAATACCCCTCCCTTTCAAATAATTTTGAAAAAGTGATCAGGCAAGCAGTAACGCGAAGGCAAATTAATTTGGACAGAGTTATGGGATATCTGATACACCCCAGTGTGCTGTGATCAATTATTGTAGTTCATGACTCCTCAACAGATACAGCCATTCAATAGGCTGAAAATGTTAAGAGGTCATCATTGACCAGAAACCAGAAGAAAATCATTTGACACAGAGGAACAAGGTTCGCTCTCAGCTTCAGTTGCCACTGTGGTTTTACCTATATGAAGGAAATGGACTGTTTTGTATTATAACACACTGCTTTGTGTTGTCAGATGAAGAATATGAAATTGGGGTATAGGCTTCTTTGGGGATTGTGGGGTTAACGTGTTACACCTGATCTGTCCAGGGCTCAAATGGGGAAAGGCAGGGAAACAACTGAAGGATTTGGAGCTGGGATTTAAAATCCAAAAAGCTCATTGAACCTTGTTGGTTGCAGGCCACTGAGTCGTGTAGCCCCTGGCTATCTCTGCCGGTATCACGCTTTTGTTATTCAGATCAAGGAGGGTCTTCACAGAATGGATACATGCCAGGGAGAAATGCCATGGGGAAATGCTGTACTGATATGAAGAACTGCAGTCATTTGTAAGTCTGTAACCAAAGGGTATGTGACTATGGAGGGAAAGCTGTATTTGTGTTTAACCCTTCATTTATTTGTTCTTATTTGTTGCATTGGTAGGATTTGGTGGTTTTCTTTTTTTCAAAAATGTTTATTAAATTTTCCACAATTATAACAAATATAGCATAGAAAAAAAGGAAAGAAAACACAGAAAAGAAAACACAATACAGTACTAAAAAACAAAAACAAAAAAAAGAAATCTTAAACACATATCCCTTAAAAACCCAATTTCTCTTACACTGTTAATTGACTTCCTCAGATCCCTCCCTTCTGAATTTCATTGCATCTGCATGTAACAGCTCTCGAATATCATTCTTAAACTAAAATTATTTCCAGCAATTAACTATCTTATTCTCTTTTCTTACTGTTCTAAATCCAATTTACAATTAAATCGTAATTTAATCCTAGGCCTATTTGGTGCTTTCAAGTGACTTCTAATTATTTATATTACAATATTTATTCAAATAGTCCTTAAATTTATTCCAATCTTCTTGATATTCCTCTTCTTTCTGGTCGTGGATTCTTCCAGTCAGGTCGGCTAGCTCCAAAAAGTCCAACATCTTCATCTGCCATTCTTCCACCGTTGGGAGATTTGGTGGTTTTCTGCAACTTTCTTCTTCTTCTTCTTCTTCTTCTTCTAACTAATTATTTTATCCTTTTAGTGAATTTTTATCTTTGTTTCATTAAAACACTTACAACACCACTCACATCTAAAGCCAAGTTCCGCTCTACTTTGATAGACAAGGGAAGGTTCAGTGAAACATAGCCATGGTAAAATAATTCTTTCACCTGGGAGTGGCAAAAAAAAAGTGTAAAGGGAAGAGTAGACAAGCAGGCCATTCTGATTTGGCCTGGAATGCCCTTCCCTAAATGTCAAAGGATCCCTGGTGTAGTTGGGGTGCCATCGCAACCTAATTCAAAATTGAAATGAATTAGGAAGCAAAATGTCTGAGGAATTTCAGAGGAAGTCAAAACATTTCAACAGGGTTCGTAACATTTGTCAGGTGAGTCACCTTGCCGTCACATCCACCTCAAGCAAGGCTTGAGAAACTGCTTTAAGCTGGGGGAAAGGTTGATTTTTAAAAATATAACATGAAGGAAAACTCGAGGATCTGCAGAGAAAACCAATTGACCTAACTTGATCCAATTAAACCAAAGAAAGCATAGTCCGACCAGGAAAGTTCCCTACTTAGGGGGCAGGGAATCACCTCCCTCTCAATTCCTGGTGCGACCTTTGCCCTGCAGCAAGGACCAAAATAAATTCTGTCTCCTTACTACATAAGGTCTGTGAACCAGACAAATGCACTGTGACCAGTTTGGCATGCACCCCAATATGCATGCCCAGCCCACAGGGCACCCCATCACCCACTAAGCAGATACAGTGTTGGGCATGATCAGAGTGCCCCTATCCTGTAAGGCATGGGTAGGCAAACTAAGGCCCGGGGGCTGGATCTGGCCCAATCACCTTCTAAATCCGGGCCACGGACGGTCTGGGCATCAGCGTGTTTTTACATGAGTAGAATGTGCCCTTTTATTTACAATGCATCTCTGGGTTATTTGTGGGGCATAGGAATTTGTTCATCCCCCCCACCCAAAAAAATATAGTCTGTCAATCCCCCTCAAGGTCTGAGGGACAGTGGACTGGCCCCCTGCTGAAAAAGTTTGCTGACCCCTGCTGTAAGGCTGCAGCATTAAAGCTCCTCCGATCTTAAATTGACTTTCCTACCTGGACTAAAGGCCAAATTAGGAAGAAATTACTCCCAACCGTGTGGAGTCAGTTCTCCCCCAAATTCCTATTCAGCCTCTTCAAAGGGCGACTTGCAAAGTTCACACTGCAAAAGGGCGGGCAGGAAGGCACTTCATAAAAAAAAAAAAAGATGAGGTTTTAGAAAGGAGCAGGAATACCTATCCCTGCTCCTTCCCTGTCTGGATTGGTCAGTTGTCCAGTTGGGAATGGCAGAATCCCCTAGGTTTTACTGGAGATTAGGGGAAAGGAATTTCCCCCAGTTCATCTGTTTAATTGGATATAGCAATCAAGCCTTATGTCACCTATTGCAGCTTGCTCTTACAGGGGCTGAACAGAGCTTATTGTACAGAACAGAGTGCATTGTACTCTGCGTATATATCCAAGTACAGTGGTACCTCGGGTTACATATGCTTCAGGTTACAGACTCCGCTAACCAAGAAATAGCGCTTCAGGTTAAGAACTTTGCTTCACGATAAGAACAGAAATCGTGCTCCGGCGGCGTGGTGGCAGCAGGAGGCACCATTAGCTAAAGTGGTGCTTCAGGTTAAGAACAGTTTCAGGTTAAGTACAGACCTCCGGAAGGAATTAAGTACTTAACCTGAGGTAAAAAGGTAAAGGTACCCTGCCCGTACGGGCCAGTCTTGACAGACTCTAGGGTTGTGCGCCCATCTCACTCAAGAGGCCGGGGGCCAGCGCTGTCCGAAGACACTTCCAGGTCACGTGGCCAGTGTGACATCGCTGCTCTGGCAAGCCAGAGCCGCACACGGAAACGCCGTTTACCTTCCCGCTAGTAAGCGGTCCCTATTTATCTACTTGCACCCGGGGGTGCTTTCGAACTGCTAGGTTGGCAGGCGCTGGGACCGAACAGCGGGAGCGCACCCCGCCGCGGGGATTCAAACCGCCGACCTTTCGATCAGCAAGCCCTAGGTGCTGAGGCTTTTACCCACAGCGCCACCCGCGTCCCTTAACCTGATGTACCACTATACAATTGTGAAACTTTCTAGTGAATGGGAAATCATTTACTTGGAAACATCTATCTATCTGTCTCAGTTTCTCAGAGCTTTGGCAACGATATTAATTATTATTTGGAATCAAGTCTCACCAGTTATGGGAGAACATAATTTCCACTGATATGCTGAGGATACTACTATATTAGCTGCTTCCTTATGTGACTTCCTGTTGGAAAGAAATGCATCATGTTGAAAAGCAGATTTCTGGTAATGCTCTTGACAAGCAGGGTTGCCATATTCCCCAAAGTGAAAATCCGGACGTTATTGTTGTTCTGGCAGTGGGAGGGAGGCAAAGTTGTTGAACTTTCCTTGGAAAATCTCCCATCATGAGTTATGTATGTTTAGTATAGAAAGTTTAGCGATTTACTGTTCAAATTAGGAATGTTTTCAAACAATCAAGATCCGTGTCAGTCAGCAGGGAAGGGCAATTGAATAGTACTTATGGTACTATGCTTAATAGACAGATGGGAAAGTTTTCTGTGAAGTTTCTTTGAGCTTAGCCTCCTTAAAAGACAATTTTCAAGTTTCAAAACTGCTTCTCGGAGCTTAGGTTTCCTTAAAAGTTATTTTCTGTTTTGCCCAAAGGCTTAGTTCTGCTTGGACAAGTATTAGCAGAGGAACCATTTTCCAAGTTAGACACTTAAATATGCCTGATGGGACCCATTTCAACAGGAACACAGAAGCAGGATTGTGGAAGGAGGGGAGGGAGGGAGGGTTCAGTTCATTGAAGATGAACTTCGTGTAACTTGTGGTTCTGCTGCAATTTTCAGTGTTTGGACAGAAATGTTGCTCTCTTAGCCGAAGCAAGCCTAAGTAAACTCTCAATCCAACATAGAATTAGACCAGACCTGCACATTGTGCTTCTAATTTGGAAGACAACCAGCTCTTTCTTCAGGCTGGGGAATTTAGAAATTCTTAAAGCACTGGCATAAGAAATATTTGGCACAGAATTATCTAGCTCCCAGACAAAATTCTATTCATTTTATTTAAAACAACTTACATGCCACTTAACTACAGTTGTCTGTGTTTTACAAGAAATACAATACAGAAAAGGTAAAAAAATGGCTAAAACAGATATCAGTTAATATGCCTTCTAGAATTTTAAAAAGTGTCTTTAGTAGGTGGTGAAAGTTCAACAGAGAAGGGGCCCTGTCTAACTTTAATTGGAAGGCAGTTCCATAAAATTGGGCCTGCAATACTGAATACCTAGCTCCTGGTTGATACAAGCCATGCATCTGAATCATGGAGGACCACCAACAGTGACTCACCTGAAGACCTCTGTGATTAGGCAGGGTTAAAAGGGATTAGGCAGTCCTTGAGTTATCCTAGACCCAAGTCATTAACCTTTCGAGCAGTACGGGTATGTCTGGTAATAGACTATGCCCTTCTACAGTCATGCTGCAGTGGTAGGCACCAGGTGGAGCCTCCAGGCCAGACCCAAGAGTAGCTCCACATAGAATGGATCCAGGAAATTCATATCCCCCAGGAATTCATGCAACTGCTTGGCCACTACCCTCTCAATCAACCTTACCCAAGAAAGGAGTATTTGCAACCAAGATCCTATAGGATGCTGGAATCAATGCTGGATGGTTTCTTGGTTGTTTTGCTTTTAAATGTTTCACTGTTTATCTCTCAAGTTGCTAATCTTCCCTAGCAGTTGGAAGTGAGGAAAAATGGAGAAGACCAGCAACCTGAGTGTTAGCAATGAATATATGGGGAAAAGCTTGGTCAGCAGCAACAGCTCCTTAATCCCCAACCCCATCAATTAAAATTTGACCTCTTCAATTAAAATTGGCTGCCACCCATTAATCAAATAAAGTTTTGCTTAGTTAATTTACTGATTGAAAATTCCAATTAACACTCTGAAAAGTTTTATACCATCCAGTGTTTTATTTATTGAACAGTAGAAAAGGAAACAAGCTTAGTTTTGCAATTTTTCTACATTGTAGTGTTGATGGAAACTTTAGTAGAAACTTTTCTTTGTATTTGATCCCATAACCTGCTGACATTTAGCAGCAACTCTCGAATATCATCAAATCGCAGAACTGCTTTAGCTTCATTGCACTAAGGGTGAGGCCTGAAAACTGTATACTCAAGAGTCTTTCCACTCACTTCAATGGCATTACTCCAGAGTAAGCAGCTTAAGAAATAGTCAGATACTGACACATTATTTGAGAAGCTGCATTTAGCAGGCTAAGCACTTCAGCTCACAAACTCCCGGAGCTTATTGATTTTTCCCTTTCCTTTTTTTTCCTGAGGAAAATAAACTTTCCAATTCTAGTTTATTTTTAGAGGTTAATCCATTGCAAGTTGCTTTCTCCTTCTTTTTTTCTCTTCCCCCACTCTAGTCTCTAACACAAACTGGCTTGTATGCATATACTTAAAGGTGGCATAGCTGGTACATGAACAACCTCCATCCCACAGACAAGCGAAGTCCATATTTCCTTCCATAGTCATGCAGAGCTCCTGTAAGATCTGGAATCTCCATTCACTTCAATGGACAGTGGTGAAAAGCCAGAGTGGAGTTAGGTTGGAATCTGGATTTTATTTTATTTTTAAAAAACCCATTATGTGTGATTTGGTTCTGAATCCCTGCTTGCATCAAACTGGTTGAAAACCAGGACCTTGTACCCTGTTATTGATTTGGGTGCACTTAGACATCCTCCATACCTCCTTACCTTTCCCACCCCGACCTGGCCACAGTGATCCATGTGACGGTCACCTCCAGGCTTGACTACTGTAATTCGGTCTATGCAGGGCTGCCCTTGAAGCTGTCCCAGAAACTCCAGAGGCTGCAGAATGCTGCAGCGAGGCTCCTCACGGGGTCTCTGCCATGGGAGCATATTCACCCAGTGCTTTTCCAGCTGCACTGGCTCCCGGTGGAGTACAGGGTCAGATTTAAGGTGCTGCTTTTGATCTTTAAAGCCCTTCATGGCCTAGGACCCTCGTACCTACGGGACCGCCTCTCCCGGTATGCCCCACGGAGAGCCTCAAGGTCCATAAACAGCAACACCTTAGTGGTCCCGGGCCCCAAGGCTTCAACCAGAGCCAGGGCCTTTTCAACTCTGGCTGATTTCTTTCCGCAGGGCCTGTAAGACAGAGTTGTTCTGCCTGGCCTTTGGCTTGGAGTCAATTTGATTCCCTCCCTCTCTCTTTTTTTTCTTTTCCTTTCTCCTCCTGCAATGAGGCTACATTTTAATATTTTAATGTTGTATTTTAATTTTGTTTTTAAGTTGTAATCATTCAACTTGTTTTTATTATTGCTTGTTAGCCGCCCTGAGCCGGGCCTTGGCTGGGGAAGGTGGGGTATTATTATTATTATTATTATTATTATTACTAATAATAATAATAATAAATAATAATTGTTATTATACCAATGATTCAACAGGTTTATCTCTTTTCTGGATTGGGACCACTGAACCCTGCTTATGCTCATTTAGCTTTGGCAATCATTCGGTACTGCTGTTCTCAATATTATTTATTCTCCACCATATGAAAAGGGAATGCACTTTTCAAAGTATGCTGCATTGCCCGTTCTTTGTTGATTTCTCCCCACCTCCAGCTCATTTATACAGAACTGGAAACACAATCAAAACAAGAGCTATGTTTCTTACTGCTGAGTTTGTGACCCAGAGGAAACAGCCGAAATGCTGAAAACAAGTGGGGGGAAATGATTTTACTCTCACTAATGAGCAGATGCTGCACCAAAATGAGCAAAACAAATGAGCAAACAATGGAATCAATGAGCAAGCAAAGTGTGTGTTTGAGGGGGGAAGGTGGAAATCTACAAAAAGACTTGCAAAACACAGATGCAATCTGAACAGGCCCTCTCCTTGGTGCTGAGAGGCCTGTGCAAATGAAACGTCCTTTCAATGAACATCTTTAAAATGCTGTTGCTGACAACATTTGGATCCTGTTACGCAATCCAGATGCTGTTTGTTTACAGCTGATCTGCCATGGCGCAGGGGGGATGTGTCAGATGTTAGCTGCATTGAGATATCAAAACCTAGAAAGGCATGATATGCTAAGCAGCAGGCAAAAGGAAAGCTCACACCGAAAGCCATCGGCATAATTATGAGAACAAAAGAGATTTCTTCTGTCAACGCTTAAAAGAGGCTTCCTTCTGTCGGAAGCTGCTCTGACCTCGGCTGTCAAATACAATTGGAAACACACTGAAACATCTGATTAGTGCATCTGGAGCTCACAAGGCTCAGACTGGACTGTGAACCATTTTGGATACAGCAACTAGAGTCGCTACAGATTTGTGCTTCTTGTCCCTTATGCACTTTTCTTACACTGAAAGGGGAGAGATGTGAAAGCTCCCCTTCTGATGTGATGGTGGAAACCACACTTCCATTTGCCCTGCCACTTTCCCCTGAGAAATGCAGTTTAGCGCTGAATCAGAACAAACAGCAATTGGGTTTTTGCAGTGGAAAGCAAAGGCATAACCACTTGGACCCATGTTTTCTAGGCATGGATCAAGTGGAAGTGTGGACAAGCCAAAAGGCCAGCTCAGTTGTGCTGACTTTGACTTGTCTGCAAAACACCAGATGGTGACTTCCAAAGTTCACCTCCCTCAGCAACATGGCCAAAGGGGCCCGCTACATCTGCTGGAGGTGACAAACATAAGAGCATAAGAAGATAGTGCCACTGTATTCTGCTCTGGTCAGACCTCACCTGGAATACTGTGTCCAGTTCTGGGCACCACAGTTCAAGAAGAACACTGACAAACTGGAACGCGTCCAGAGGAGGGCAACCAAAATGGTCAAAGGCCTGGAAACGATGCCTTATGAAGAACGGCTAAGGGAGCTGGGCATGTTTAGCCTGGAGAAGAGGAGGTTAAGGGGTGATATGATAGCCATGTTCAAATATATAAAAGGATGTCACATAGAGGAGGGAGAAAGGTTGTTTTCTGCTGCTCCAGAGAAGCGGACACAGAGCAATGGATCCAAACTACAAGAAAGAAGATTCCACCTAAACATTAGGAAGAACTTCCTGACAGTAAGAGCTGTTCGGCAGTGGAATTTGCTACCAAGGAGTGTGGTGGAGTCTCCTTCTTTGGAGGTCTTTAAGCAGAGGCTTGAAAACCATATGTCAGGAGTGCTCTGATGGTGTTTCCTGCTTGGCAGGGGGTTGGACTCGATGGCCCTTGTGGTCTATTCCAACTCTATGATTCTATGATTCTATCCTGCTAGATTCTATCCTGTGGCTCATCAAGTCCAGCATCTTCTCAGGATATGCCAGCAAAATGTCCAGCAAAGAAGTTGGTGAGGATCAGGACAAACCAAGCAGCTCAGGGACTAGCAAGGTTACTACTAGGTGTAGCAGCTGACTCTCAGTTGCTGTGATAACACAACAGAAGACTGTGATAGGGAAGACACACAAATATGCATAGTTCAACAAATTCTGTTTGAAGGCCAGAGGGAATCTGCCAAGAAGAAGAAGAAGGGAGATACTTCTCCCCTACCACTGGCAGAGTAAGGCAGTGTGAGACTACAGATGGAGAAGAACTTCAGTTCTGTTTCATGATTCTTGAACCAATACACAAACCAAAGCCTATCTAACTTTCAAAATCCACACTTTGTTGTAATGCAGCCATTCAACCAATGCGTACAAAAATGCACATACAGGGGACCATATGCATTAAAATGCACAGATTAATGAATATAACATTAAAATGCATAATAGTGTAAATAGTTTGCGAAAAATGCTTTGTTAATTGTGCTAAGCCAGGAGGATATTTGTCCAGCATTCAGAAAATATTTGTTTCTCTACTAAATCTGTCACAAAACACCATTTGCACGATAAGAAGCAAGATCCTGATCAGACTAAGGTGACTATATCTCAGGGCCGCCCCACCCATTTGGCAAGGATTGCCTCACAGGGAGCAGATCTGGACTCCAAAGAATGCACTGTCTGATGGTGCTGCTGCAATGGCAGTGATGGTTATTGTATGCTCCTTGGAGGCCAAATTTGCCACCACCTTGGCAGCTGCCCACCCTGCTGCCTCGACAGAGGCTTCTTGGTGAATAGAATGTGCTGCTGGTCTGCTCCCACCCTTGTCCCTGCTGTAGAGCTTCATTCACCCCTTATTGCCTGGCAGGGGTGAGGGGGACACCATTTTGTGGTTCTCCTCAGGTGCCCAAAATGTCTAGGGCCGACCCTGAGTTCAACCACCAATGACCGCCATCTGTAGATGCAAGTAACCATTCTATGGGAAGTATTCAAGGAGAGGGAGGAAGGTGACAAAGAAAACTTGCGCCTCCAAAGAAGAAGAGGAAGAGGAGTCTGGATTTGATATCCTGCTTTATCACTACCTGAAGGAGTCTCAAAGCGGCTAACGTTCTCCTTTCCCTTCCTCCCCCACAACAAACACTCTGGGAGGTGAGTGGGGCTGAGAGACTTTAAAGAAGTGTGACTAGCCCAAGGTCACCCAGCAGATGCATGTGGAGGAGCGGGGAAGCGAACCCAGTTCACCAGATTACGAGTCTACCGCTCTTAACCACTACACCACACTGGCTCCCCCTTCTCCCCTCATCTTCTACCAACTCCCCAAAGACAGGGACAGAGGCAAGTGAAGGAGACATTGGGCAATCCAGACTACGGCTGAATGAAAGCATTATGAGTATTTTGCACAAAAAGCCTTTGAGCTTACTTGAGAGTCATCCCTCGGATCCACTTTACCCAAAAGCCTGATCTCTATAAGTATTTTTGTAAGGTTTTTCCTCTTGAGAGTATTTCCCCAGAGTCACCCCCCCCCCCCACCTCAACCTCAGCTTGCTTAGTGAGATCTATTTATGGCACACTGTTATGTGTCTTAAAGATCTATTTGACTTTTGTATGGCTTCAGATAGGAAACAAACATATCAGCATAAACTGTCAGTCGCTCCAGGATTAACCAGTTTACCCTCACACTACTGGATGTCTGGAGGGCAATTGTCACAGAGAATACTGCACACATTTATAGCAGCGTGAGGTAAGGGCTGCCTTCAGTTTCTAAGCTGGTGCTGTGTACTGTCTGAGCTCATCTACGAGCAGTGTATTGTGAAACAGACAGATAGATAGATATAACCAAATGTCAGCATTTCAGGGGAACAAAACTGACAGAACAATTCACATGTTCCTTTGTAGGCAACAGGGCGTGGGAGCATATGGTCTCCATAAAGGCGGTCCTCATTTTCATCTCTGGCAAGCATTACTACTTAAGCATCTCAGACAGCAGAGCTAGAAGAGATCTTTCCCTGAGGCCCTGAAGAGTCAGGCTGGACATTGCTGGACTAGATGGATTAATAGTCTGACACTATTGGCAGCTTCATATTGAAGCCCTAGGCCTCCACAGCTGACAGTGTTCTAATGGACAAGGGTCTGGCTGAAAGAAGTACACTGTCTAGCATAGGCATAGAACTTGTTTTAGCCCAATATCTTCATTCCCTCATGCACAATGGATGCATCTGGTGTTGGGTTCAAACAGAGGAAAAAAGTGAAGATAACAAAGGATGTGATTCCTACTTTTGCACAGCAGTCCAAACCCTCCAACATTGGTCTGAGGAAAATAGGGATGTCTGAAAGGGTTGCCCCAGCCACTCTGGGTGACTTCCAACATGTAGAAAAACATAATAAAACATTAAACACTAAAACACTTCCCTATACCAGGCTGCCTACAGATGTCTTCTAAAGATTGTATGGTTACTTATCTCCTTGGCTCAGGAGTCACACAACTCCATACACTCCAACATTTCTCTGATGAAAATAGGGACATCCTAAGGAAAAGTGGGACATTCCAGGATCAGACCAGAAAACCAGGCAGCTTCCGTAAATCCTGTCTACATTCCAGCCATAAAGACGGAAGACTTCAAGAATGCATCCCAGCAAGGCAAAAGCATTGAGAACACAGAGCCAGGATTGTGAGGAACAGGGCCTGAGGATAATGTATGGTTTGGGGAGAGTACTGGGCCTTAGGTTACCTACCCACAGTCTAGAAAACACACTTTAGGCAGACAAAAAGTATTTGTTGCTGGATGGACATTTGTTAGACAAATACTCATGACGTTAGATGCTGGTGACATTAGCAGAGTCTTGAGTAAGAAGCCAAAAAAACAAAACAAGTCCATGGGGAGGTAGAATGGGATATTACTAATAGAACAGAATTGTCTCAAGACATTGTTTGATACCCATTTTGTCTCAGTATTACTGAGCTTTTATATGAAGTGGTTGTAAGTAGTCATTAGGGGATTTGAAGCAAGGTGTCATCATCATACTGATGGCACTCGGCTCTATTTTGCTGTAACAGCTGAATCAGGAGAGGCTATGCAAGCCCTGGATCTGTGCCTGGACTCAGTGGTGGCCTGGCTATGGACCAAAAAGCTGAGCTTGAATCCTGGCAAGACTGGAGCAGAGTAAGTGAGTAGTTCCCAGGTCTGGTAGACTGGTCAATTATCTGTTCTGGATGGAATTGCATTCCCTATAAGTACAACTTCATAGACTGCAGGGGATCCTAGATCCAACATATGTGTATTCAGGGGCAAGAGGTGCCTTTCAGCAGCTTGGGTTAGTGAGACAGTTTACAGGCCATTTCAAGACCAGGAGAGCTTCATCTTGATAGACTTGATTACTGCAATGTACTGCATGTGGGGCTATCCTTGGATCTGGTCCAGAAGCTTCAGGTGGTACAGAATGCAGTGGCTCAATTACCTCCAAGCAATCCGTAACATCCCTGCTTTCAGAACCGCACTAACTGCCTAAATGCTATGGACCATTTGTTACTAGTGTACAATGCCCCCAAAGAACTTGGGAGCAGGTACCTTAAAGAGTGTCTCACTCCTTATAGACCAACTAGATCTCTGAGAACAACAGGGGCTGTGCTTTTGGAGGCTGTGCTCCATAAATCAAATCTCTCTATGCTCAGAGCATTCAGCACAGCACAGTATTATGGAACATCTCTTCCCCCCGCCCCAGTGCAGATGCTGGCACTGTATGAGCTACAACATGCCATGAAGACATTCTAAAGCCAGCAAGCATTTTAGGAAGGTTGATTTTCATCTGGCCACTCTTAATACTGTGTCATTTTATCTATGATGTACAGTGGTACCTCGGGTTAAGAACTTAATTCGTTCCAGAGGTCCATTCTTAACCTGAAACTGTTCTTAACCTGATGCACCACTTTAGCTAATGGGGCCTCCCACTGCCGCTGTGCCGCCGGAGCACGATTTCTGTTCTCATCCTGAAGCAAAGTTCTTAACCCGAGGTACTATTTCTGGGTTAGCGGAGTCTGTAACCTGAAGCGTGTGTAACCTGAAGCGTATGTAACCTGAGGTACCACTGCATCTACAGTCAGTAAAACGTTCTTGCACCTCTTTTGTGGCCTGGTTCCCGGTTCCATATTGTTGAGCCCTGACACCGACATGGGCAAATGCTTGGAAAATGTCCATTGCAACTTCTCTGTGACTTTCTACAGCGTACTTGGATGAAATGCTGCTCTGGGAAATGAGCATCTCCAGCCTCCAAGCATGGCTTTGAAATCAACGTTGCAAGTCCTGTTCTCTGGTTACCCTCATAATTCCACTTTTGGACAGATAAATGTGATTTGCAAAACAGGCATAGCATCAAGATGTCGCAGCTGCAGGTTTTCCCCTCAAGACTTTTGTTTGTTGTTCTTGGTGTCCAACTGTTTTTAATTAGCAGAAGTCTTGAATGAGAGCCTCTTCTTTGCAGTGGCTTGAGTTGCAAAGATCAGAAGAATGGGAAAGAAATAGTAGTGCTTCTGTGTGCCATTTCCATGTTTGGTTCAGAGGTAAATGTTGGAACCTGTTTGTGATTCAATTATGAGAAGTTAAACCTGCAACAGATTCCGGCCTGTTCAGGGCTCTATTCAGCCCTCCATCCAAGATACTCCATTCTACCAAAATCTAGTTTTCTCTTATTCCCCCACCTCATGCACAATCAATCAGTGTTCCATTCTACTGAACTGCCCACCTTTTAAATCTTAAGATTTAGCATAACTTTGTACATTTGTATGTGGATGGTTGCTGCTTTGGCTACATAAGAATCCAGGGTTGGAGAATTGAGTTCATGTTTAGTATGTAACGTAACTCCAATGTAAGGGAACTGCAGTGTGGGACAGGTGGGAGTGAGCTACATTCCTGGGGATTGTCTGTGCATGCCCAGTAGCCATTCATATTTGACATAAATTTGTCCAATCCCTTCATTAAATTTTGGTTTGATGGGGAAAGAGCATCTGCAATATATTGTAGCAGTGAAGTCCATAAATTAATTACATATTATATATGTATTCTGCCAGGAAGGAGGCACACCATTTTTGATGGGTTGCTGTTAGGACATGCATGAAGCAGGTTGCTTATGTCTTCCTTATTCCCCTATTTTTATTTACCATATTTTTTGCTCTATAAGACTCACTTTTTCCCTCCTTAAAAGTAAGGGGAAATGTGTGTGCGTCTTATGGAACTAATGCAGGCTGTGCAGCTATCCCAGAAGCCAGAACAGCAAGAGGGATTGCTACTTTCACTGCGCAGTGATCCCTCTTGCTGTTCTGGCTTCTGAGATTCAGAATATTTTTTTTCTTGTTTTCCTCCTCCAAAAACTAGGTGCGTCTTGTGGTCTGGTGCGTCTTATAGAGCGAAAAATACGGTATTTATCCAGATTCTCACTGCTATCTGCACCTCCCACTTCCAAATATGTTATTCCCTCTCTACTCTTCCTAAAAGGGATGCGGGTGGTGCTGTGGTCTAAACCACAGAGCCTAGGGCTTGCTGATCAGAAGGTCAGCAGTTTGAATCCCCTCAATGGGGTGAGCTCCCGTTGCTCGGTCCCAGCTCCTGCCCACCTAGCAGTTTGAAAGCACATCAAGTGCAAGTTGATAAATAGGAAGGTAAATGGCGTTTCTGTGATGCTCTGGTTCGCCAGAAGCAGTTTAGTGATGCTGGCCACATGACCCAGAAGCTGTATGCTGGCTCCCTCGGCCAGTAAAGTGAGATGAGCACCGCAACCCCAGAGTCATCCGCAAATGGACCTAACAGTCAGGGGTCCCTTTACCTTTACCTTACTCTTCCTAAAGCCTTCTTTGTTTTTTTTATAAATAATTTTTATTCAATTTCCAATAAACATTTTTTCCAAATTTAACATTTGTTTTAAACATAAACATCTTTTGGACTTCCATCAGCCTATCTGACAATTCTCCATGATCTCTCTACATCTCACATTTCTTAAATTTATATTGCACTTTATCTCTCTTGGTCTTAACCTTTCTTTCAAACAACATTTCTTACAATCTTTTTCACAAAGCTTCTTGAAAGCCAACAAGCGTTAGTTGTTCCTCACATTCATTTTTGATATATTCTGTAAATTTGCTCCAGTCCTCGGAAAATCTCTGGTCTCGTTGGTTCCTTATTTTTCCAGTCAATTTGTCCATCTCTGCATATTCCGTCAATTTCATTCTCCATTCTTCCTTGGTCGGCAGTTCTTCCTGCTTCCATTTCTGGGCCATCAAAATTCTTGCTGCTGTCACTGCATACCTAAACCTAAAGCCTTCTTTGTGGTCCCAATAGTCACACTTGGACTAGAGGCTAGTCTTTCTCTCTTCAAATATGCTGACTTTCTCCACTTTGCATAGTCTTACTCAAGCTCCCTTAACCAAGCCTAGGACCTTTGCTTCATATCAGATGACAAGTAATGTATCTTTCTTTCTAGTTCCCACAGTTACATGATAAATGTGGAAGCTATTGCTGGTTGGGAATATGCTGAAATACTTGAACAAATGCCAAGCCAAGATTTTTTAGGTTTCACATGCCCCGCAATCCCAACATGCAAAGCTATTACCATGCAAATGGACCATGGTTAACTGGTTTGCAAATAAATACATGGATCAGGATCTAGGTTTGTAACATGCCACACAAACAACATAATGCAAACTTTTTGATATACACAGACAACATCTGGACCTCCTTTTCAGTCACAAACTGCTGAAAAAGGAAGGCTAGACAACCAGCAGCACAAAGCACATAAAAACCACAATAAATTATGAGCATTCAGTTATTATTGGGAGTGCTCTATTGTTATTGGCATTCTGTCACTCTGCTCATGTAATAAGGATTGTAGGATGGGAAGAGAGTGGCATAAAGTCTATGGGCTTCCCTTGACAAACATTGCCTCAATTAGCAATATGGCAAATGACACCTACAGCATTGAGGAAACAAAGGCTAACCACATCAACTTGCTGATATTTGATGACAACAAGGAAAGACCAAAAGAAAGAGAGGGAAAGAATGCATGTTGACATAGAGCTGTGGGTGAGAAAGAGATCCAATTGACTTGATTTTGAACTCCCTAAATTGTACTGGATCAATATGCAGGATACCACTATACTGGACCGAGGAGGAATGGTGCTCCCCTTCTCCTAAACCTTCCTGAGAACAGGAGGACAGTATAGATTTAGATCAGTGGTTTGCTGAAGGGCATAGTTCAGAGGCTGCAGAGGGGAGAAGCTGGGAAATATTGGAAGAGGAACAGCAGGAAGAAGTAACACCAGGGGAGAGACAACTAACAGACTCAGTGTCTTTGGAGAGCATTCCTGCCCCCTCTCCCAGGACCAGGCGAGCATTGAGGGTAGTCAAACAGAAGGCACAGAGGCAGAAAGCTCAGATTAGCTGATGCAAGGGTGACGTAGAATAGGAGAGACGTAGGGAGTGGGACTTTACTTGGAGCAAGGCCATTATTTAGAGAGAGACTGCATCCCTTTGTCTCTCGATGTGATTATTGAATAAACAAATTGGTAAGAACTCTTCTCGTTTTCTCTCTGCTTCTTTGCTGCCATTGTGGAAGGGATAGGATTCCCTGAAGCCTGACAATCAAGCTCAGTTGGTAGAGCATGAGACTCTTAATCCCAGGGTCTTGGGTCCAAGCCCTACGTTGGTTAAAAAATTCCTGCATTGCAGCTGGTTGGACAAAATGGCCCTCATGGTCCGTTCCAACTCTACAATTCTATGAAATGTGTGACTGCAAGACAGAGAGCCCGTAAGTACTTAGATATAAGCAACTTTAAACTATATGTGCCTTTGGCCCCCTGCGGACTGGGTCTTTGGTGGGTGTATTCAACAACATGCCATTGATGCAATGATAGTGCCTAGTGGTGGATTTATCCTGGTTCATCCACACACCAGTCCACTTTTAGTTGTGCTGTGATGCTTCCCCAGTGTTTCAGCATTATTTCCATCTGGCAAAACAACAGTAAGACAGCAGCCTCTTCACCCCCTCACATTTGAGCTCTCAGGCTGGTGAAGTGCCTAGCCATAGGATCTGGTCTCCTCCCATTGCCTGGATAACTTGCCCATTCTCTAAGCCAGGCATAGGCAAACTTGGCCCTCCAGAGGTTTTGGGACTACAGTTCCTATCATCCCTGACCTCTGGTCCTGTTAGCTAGGGATCATGGGAGTTGTAGTCCCAAAACATCTGGAGGGCCGAGTTTGCCTATGCCTGCTCTAAGCTGTCATGGAAAGGAAGTGCGAATTGCAGCTTGCAATCATGCTGTGTCCCCCCCCCCCCCCGGAGGTAGGGGTCCAAGAAAAGCATTTTTTCTTCTCAGATCAGTATGACTGCCTTAAATCTTGTTCTCTTTCCTGCCCAAAATAGGTAGGATAAAAAGAGAAAATATGGTGGCACTACCCAAAGAGTGTCTAACATTCTCTCTTGCGCTTTCTGTGACAGGTTCCAATAATAATTCATGGGTGTTTCATCGAGCCGTGATCCTCCAACTACATTTCAAAACATGCTTGAAGCGGAATTTTGTGGCAAACTAAAGATGTGTGAAATCCCCTGAAACTTCTAGCTTGTCTTTTAAATGTTCTTTTCCATCTTCCTTTTAAAACTGCTTAAGTGTTGTCTCGTTAATAAGCAGAAGCATCTGAGCTGCTCAGAATTTCATTTACTTTGAATGTGAATGCGGTGGCAAATCTATAAATGAGACAACCTGACAAACAGGAAGCTTTATGAAAGCTATAAGTTGAATGGCTATCTATTCTATTATTATTATTATTAATAATAATAATAGTTTAGCGTATGTGTGTGTATCCTACTATCCAGATCAACAATTTTGCTAAGGTTGTGTAGCAACCAAGGGAGCGGGGAGGGTATAGCAAAGAGAAAGAAATAGCAGAGAGAAAGAAATGATATTCTCAAAAACTAAAAAAAAACTAAACACTTCTACCAAGTGTACAGAAAGCCATCCTATTTTTTGCTTGAGGAAACTCAACACACTGCAACATAATGCAATCTTTAAAAGCATAATGACACAGAAGCATCTGTGAATATAGTGCATAAATGCTGACATTGACAAATTGCATAATAGTCTACGGAATATAAATAGGCTTGGCGGGCCTTCCTTCCATTTCCAAATATGCTTAAATTCGGGGGGGGAGGGGCTGCAGAGAGAAGAAGTTCAAGCACCTTCAATAATTTAACGATGTAATTCCAGGAGGGGAAATGTTCACTGGGGATTCTTCGTCCAGTGCTGCATTATAATAAGAACAAAATGACAAGTCACAATAAATCTAGCCCCAAATGACAGACCGATCCAAGACCTACCCCCGAGTAAGTTTTCTGAATGACGCAAAGAATATTTAGCTGCAGATGTGAAATTAGTGATTGGTGAGTTATTTTTGAGGTGGTGGCTATCAGACCCTCCAAGTCTCCCTATTTTCCAGGAACAGTCCTGGATTTACAGAAGCCGGCCTGGTTTCTGATTTGATCCCAGAATGCCCCACTTTTTATTAGGAAATCCCTGTTTTCATCAGAGAAATGTTGGAGGGTATGGAACCCTGAGCCAAGGAGATAAGTAACTATACAGTGGTGCCTCGCAAGACGAAATTAATTCGTTCTGCGAGTTTCTTCGTCTAGCGGTTTTTTCGTCTTGCGAAGCAACCCTATTAGCGGATTAGCGGATTAGCGCTATTAGCGGTTTAGTGGCTATTAGCGGCTATTAAAGGCTTAAGGGATTAGCGGATTAGCCGCTAAAAGGCTATTAGCGGTTTAGCGGCTTAGAAAAAGGGGGTGGGGAGCGAAAAAAAATCTCAAGACTCGCAAGACATTTTCGTCTTGCGAAGCAAGCCCATAGGGAAATTCGTCCTGCGAAGCGCATCGTAAAACGGAAAACCCTTTCGTCTAGCGGGTTTTCCGTCTTGCAAGGCATTCGTCTTGCGGGGCACCACTGTACAACCTTTAGAAGACATCTGGAGGCAGGCCTGTGTAGGGAATGTTTTTTTTTTTTTTCCCATTTGTTTAAAAAGGTTTGATGTTTTGTTTTTTTATAAATGTTGGAAGTTGCGCTGAGTGACTGGGGCAACCCAGTCAGAGGGGCAGGGTATAAATAATAAATTAGTAGTAGTTATGGAATAGGACATCCCTATTTTCTTTGGAGAAATGCTGGAGGGTATGGAGTATTTGCTATAATGGGTAGTCTAAGAGCAGCAGTGTTATCAAGCAGATATTGAGGTCAGGCAAAGTAACAGGGATAATGGTAGCTGATGAGTCCATGCAGATGTCAGCAACCAATAGACACAAATTCTTCCACCAAGGTCAAATTTGCATAATATCTGATCCACCGTGACAAACCCAGCTCACCAGCTATGTGCTAAAGCCTGCCAAGCATTTCTCAACACATGCATGCACGCAGAGTTTTTTCCAGTCTATGGCTAGCAGCAAAAACTGAAGTTTTACTAAGCCACTGGAGGGCTGCCGTACATGATTCATTGGTTCCATTCAGCTTGTCAAGGTGCAGTTCAACCCTGAGAGTCTTGTGGCTGTTACCCCACCAGCACCTAAAAAGGAAGAAGAAGAAAGGAAGATTGCATATGGAAGCAAGCCCTGTCTCATAAATGTTGCTGCTGTTCATAACATGCAAGTAAGCACAGATAGTTTTCTTTGGCCTTTATCAAGCTTTAACGCAACATAGACTCTAGGCAGACAAGTTTGTCTTCCTCCTGCCGATTCCAAGGAAGCATTCCATGTTAGGGTAATGAGTTCTATCATTTCTGTGGGCTTTTATTCTCTTTTCTTCCTCACTTAGCAATGGTGCCACATAACTGCTGATTATTCCTCCGCCTTCTCTAACTGCTTCTACCCTGGGACAATGCCCCTGTGCCTATTCATGTTTCTTCCATATTTTTCAAGTGGGATGTAATCCATTGGTGCCGTCAAATGCAAAATTCCTTATTTCCCTAGAGTGGGCACATGCAGGGGGACATTCAGTCAGTGCAAATTCCTGTTCCACTGGTCTGGAGCATCCTCCCCCTGCATGTGATCTGGGCGATTGGCATGGCCCTGGCTGACTCCATCAAAGAGGCGAGTCATGCAGCCATTTTCTCAGTCTAGTAACAAATTGTCTTGTTGTCTTGTTCCAGTGTTGTCATGTTCTATCTCTTGCTGCCATGCTGCTCTCCTGCAGCCATTTTGTTGTCTTAATGTAATTTAGCTGTCTGCTGGCTCTCAGTCAGCAGCACATGAGTTAAGTCTCCCTATGAGACGAACTCAAAGTTTATTGTGTAACTACTAAGTAAAGCCTTTCTTTCAGGGATCATATCGTGAACTGAAATGTGAGTAAACTTTTTGTTACTTTACTCAGAAAGACTTTTGTGTCTTTATTCTTTTTAAGGGGGATTAAAGGGGACAGCGTGGGTGGCACTGTGTTCTAAACCACTGAGACCATTCAGTCTAGGACTTGCCGATCGGAAGGTTGGCTGTTCGAATTCCCGCATTAGGGTGAGCTCCCGTTGCTCAGTCCCTGCTCCTGCCAACCTAGCAGCTCAAAAGCACGTCAAAGTGCAAGTAGATAAATAGGTACTGCGCCGGCGGGAAGGTAAACGGCGTTTCCGTGTGCCGCTCTGGTTTTGCCAGAAGTGGCTTAGTCATGTTGGCCACATGACCCGGAAAAACTGTCTGTGGACATACGTCGGCTCCCTCGGCCAGTAAAGTGAGATGAGTGTCGCAACCCCAGAGTCATTCGCAGCTGGACTTAACTATCAGGGGTCCTTTGCCTTTACCTTAAAGAGGACACCTGGAAAATAATCTTAACTAAGAGATTCAAACGAATCTGCAAACTAGCTTCCAGCTATATTGAGAGGAATCTGCTCTGCTACATCACTCACTAGCGTGAATGAAAGGAAGGATAAGACTTATTCAATATATCATTTCCTACTATCCTTAACATTCCCACAGTTTATGCTTGTGCACTTCCAGGTTTAAACATGTCACATTGCAGTTGAACCAGAGAAGTCAGGATTCTGAGAGTAAGTCAAGGCACCTCAGCTCCATAGCAACTACAGAAGCACAAGATAACCCTACAAATATGTTGTTAGCTACAGCACAGGGCCCAGTATTTATCCGTGTTACTAATTTAAAATGCATGTCAAAATCCCATTGCCCAATCAGTCCCAATTGCAACGAGTCAAGTAAAGGTGACCTGGCATATCAAACTTAAAGGTTTCTTGCACAGAATGGTTTTAGTGTGGACCTTCACCCTATTGTAATGGTTTTATTTAAATTACCCACAAAGGGTAATGGGGGGAAAAACCCAGTGCATAGTAAATGGTATTGTCTACAGAGCAATGTGCAAAGGACATTGGGTTATTAATATTAATATGATGAGCTCTGAAACATTTTTCATTTGGGTTGAATAAAGTGTCAAGCTTTTCAAAGTCTCAGAAGTGCCATCTGATTATGATGAATCCATTGCTCAAACTACTTAGATATTGGCATCCATGTATAAAAGGACACAGTTTCCAGTTATTGACACATTTTTCATAACTGTAATAGAAGCTTGAGAGCAGAAAGTATCCCCTGGTGTCTGTGACAAAAAAGGCAATCAGTTCTGTATGAGACACTTTATCATTGCCAAAGATCATTTGCAATTGCAAACATGTGGAAATGTACCTCCTCTATCTTTTACCAAATTTTTTTTTTCCCCCAAAATAAAAACTTCAGAAATATATAGGTCGGGGGGAAAACTAAAAAAACACTACTAGATATCTGTTGTGCCAGAGAGCACCTTAAAACTAAAGCAAAATAGAGCTTTGAGCCTGAACAAAATACTGGTTCGGATTCCCCAGAAGAATGCTCTAAAATAAAATAAAATTCAAACTTTATATATAAAAATGTAATCTTATCACAAAATTGTCAGCTGTTTCATCTAAACAGCAACATCACAGTGTGTTTTAAAAATTTAGTTTAAGCAACACACTGTGACTTTGTATTTCCCCTCTCAGAATCATCACACTAGTCCTCTCAAAATCGTTTGCCACCCTCAACATTCTTCAGATAGTTAGCAGCAAACTCAGCATTAAATCTGTATGTGAAATTTAGGTACACCTCTTATTCCAAACCATTTGAGAAAATAATGCGTAGATGGGAATTCTCCTGAAAGAGAGGTAGGCAGCACCAAGGACAGAAACAAGGGTCAAGGTGGTTTTGCCATTCCAGTCCAAAGGTATTGGAGTGTCTGTGACTCGGGAAGAAGGGAGGAGGAGTGTGATCTACAATGTGTGCGTCCGCAGCACTGGATTGAAGGCACTGAGCTGAGGGGTTGCAAAACTGAGAAGAGCCGTAACTGAGAAGATCCATTTGGAGGTACCAAACTTTTGGCCTCACACATTACTTTTTTCTTGGGTACAAAGTACCAGCACCTCTTTTTCTCTGAAAGAAAAGCACTGGTTAAAAGTGTGCCACTTACTATAACAATTTCATGGTGAGTATGGCACCTTTTTGTATGGAAGACTGCACTGCACATTACAAAAGATTACCAAAGCCCACCACTGGTGTCTGTATGCAGTAGGATCTCATTAGAGGAGCGGGACAGATGAGGATACAATAACTTGCACTGGCCCTCTTATGCTCTGGATTCAGTATGGGCTTAGTTACTTAGAAAAAAGTTTGTTTGTTTGTTTGTTGGATTGATGTTTGTTCCAAGTCAAAGGTAAACAACATGATTTCCTGGGTGAAGTAGTCAGACAAATGTCCTGTTGAAAGCAAGTGACAACTGGAAGACCTATTAGACCCATGCTTTCTAGATACAGGACAATTGGAAGTATGGATGAGCAATTGGTTCAGTTCAAAAGGTAGCAGTCTTAATCCCAGGCTTTTTAGTCCCCATGTATGTGTTTTTTGGTTCGTAATGCACAAGAGCACATTAACCATTTACTGCCTCCAGTTCTGCCATATTAGCATATATCTGCCCCAATGGAACTTTCAGATAGCTCTTCTGCTTAGCTTCTCTGGCACCAGAGAACAATTAATATATTGCCTTACACAAAATAAAATGGTTAATGCTTCTCATTTGTTGGTGGGTTGCTGTTTTTTTTATATATATAATGCTTTTATTTTGGTGCCAGCAACAGATGAGGATGTTAGGATTTGTGAGACAGCTCGCACATTTTTGAATCGGAATTTAGAATGCTTAGTAATTTTGTAATTAGCATTCATTTCAAGTCGTTTGAATATGGAGATTGTCATATCCAATCAATCCAATGGTCCATCTAGCTGAGTATCCAGATATTTCACATGAAGTGTAAGAAACCTCCTGGTGGGCAATTAAGCAGCAACCTGCCCAGGGGATAGCTGTATTCTTAACTTCCATCTGGTCCATGAACTGAATCAATAGCGGTTTTAATGTGATGCTTAAGATAATTGTGGACCTTCATATTCTCCATAGAAAATGTTTGCTTGCTTGTAGGGCAGGTGGCTGCAGTAGCTAGCCTAGAGGTTTATTATATTTAGCCAACAATTCTCCCAAGGCTCCCATTCCGACCCAAGGTAATAATAAAAAGAAATCATTGTCTAAGGGCTCAAAGCATTTCATATTTATTGTCTCAGTAATACTGTAAAGCAATGGTAGGCAGAAAACAAACTGTGATTCATAGGTAGACTGGTCAATTTTTAGTGGACAGTCAAACCTATGATTCTTTGATTTATTTTAAGGTCTCAGCCTCATCTATTGTGAAGGAGTTCCATTGTTTAGGTGTGTATTAATGCACATTCCTGTTTTTGTTTGTTCCTCTTTACTTTCACCCTCCCCGCATTCCAGAAGAAATGTTGGGACCCTCTCTTCTCGTTCACTATGCATATTTTGCTGACTTGCTCTTGACTTCAGAGCTCACCTCAGCTATGAACTGACGGGATGGGCTTTGGCAAGCCACAATCCTCTCCCTGATTTGAAATGTGGGTGAAATATACTCGGAGTCGAGAGTGGATTTCATGCTCTTTATTCAGCTCATAGTGGTGAGGAGGAATGGAAGTTTCCCCACAATATCTGCTTTATATACATTATTTACACAATGGGCTGCACATGATTGGCTAATTCCGGGATTCTCCTGTAGGCCAATCAGGTTGTGGATTCACTTCCACCTGGAGTTGGATTGGGTGGCTCCTGCGGACCAATCATACTGCTGCATTGTTCTAGGACCAATCAGACTGCTGCATTTTGGATCCTGTTGTTCTAGGACCAATCAGACTGCTGCATTTTGGATCCTGTTGTTCTAGGACCAATCAGACTGCTGCATTTTGGATCCTATTCAACTCAGTACATAACAGTGGGGATAATAATATTGGTCTCAATTTTTACAGAGCCGGTCGCTTGAGGAAACCAGCCCACGGAGTACAACTGAAGTCATATTATGAATTGTGAAAATCAAATAACTGAGCATATAACATTTACATAGAGATGGAGATGGCAGAGAATTTGAATTAGTGCTATACCAAAAAACGATACTGCATTCCCTCCGCCCCAAACATTCTCTATTAATTTATGAGAAAAGAAACAGCATGGAAAAATTATAAAATAATTTCTCATGGGTTGGGACTCTGTGAATACCAACTCCCCTCCCTCTCTCAAAACAATATATAGCAGCACTTTTATCTCTCATACACACACCATATCAGAGTCAGTATTGCCAAGCATCTCCTAAGGTCCACATGCCAAGAGCGCACCCACTGCCTCCCCTCCTTGTTGCCACTGATATTCACCTATCCTCTGTAAATATGCAAGGAGATCAGCCAGCAGCCTGCACTGATATTTCCTTCTCTCTTCTGCCCCAATCTGCACTAGTGAAGAGGTACTACTGACAGTAAAAAAGAGGAGAACTAAGGCTAGCCTGGGACGTGGGTGGGGCTGTGGTCTAAACCACTGAGCCTCTTGGGCTTGCCGATCAGAAGGTCAGCAGTTTGAATCCCCGTGACAGGTGAGCTCCCATTGCTTGGTCCCAGCTCCTGCCAACCTAGCAGTTCAAAAGCATGTCAAAAAGTGCAAGTAGATACAATAAATAGGTACTGCTCTGGAGGGAAGGTAAACAGCATTTCCGTGTGCTGCTCTGGTTTCGGTGTTCCATTGCTCCAGAAGTGGCTTAGTCATGCTGGCCACATGACCCAGAAAAACTGTCTGCAGACAAAGGCCAGCTCCCTCAGCCTGTAAAGTGAGATGAGCACCTCAACCCCAGAATCATCTGTGACTGGACTTAACTGTCAGGGGTCCTCTACCTTTACTTTTTTTTTAAGGCTAGCCCAATGGTGGCTACTCATATTGGCTAAGCAATTTGCAGAATCCTCTGATGATGAGGCCAATTTGGGCACATTCTTCACATCTTTATGTGGACATGCCCTATTGGTTGTGATGATGTATATTCCCCATTCAACTCCCATTAACTTAATACATCATATGAAGAAGTTCTTACAAAAATACAGCCTCACACAAGTATGCATTGTAGAATTATTTCTATATTGCTGTTGTCCAGTTTATAGGATTCAGAAAGAAAAGAAGTTCCAAACCGGAACTTATTGACAATGAAAAGTTAACTAATATTTATTATTTATTGCACACAATAGTTTGACTGTCATTTATTGCAATCTGTTTGGTAGGACAAAGTTGCTTTCTTCTTCTGGAAAGCTGGGAGTTCTGGTTTGTTTCCCACACAGTGGAATTTAGTTAAATACTTTATCAGAAACTAAACGTTCCATAATGGAATGAATGTGTTGCAGAGAGAGAGAGAGAGAGAGAGATTCAATATCTCATAATTTTGGAATAACATTAGTTTGCTCCTAAGCAATGCATAAATGTTAATAAAGAATAAGTCGTTATGACTGGATTCATTTCTGGAGTTGAGGAGAATGAGAACTCATTATGTGAACCAGCTGAAGCATTCTCTGAAGCAGCGGTTGAGTTGAATTCCTGTCACCTTTCTCATGACAGCAATAACAAATAAAGAAACCGAGGATGGATTCCTAGAGATAATTAAGCAGTGTTGATCTTAGGACATTGTCTTTTCAATGAAACACTGATTGCATTGTTCATAACAAAACTACCTCTGCATGACAGAACTAATTAGTGACCATCTGAACTTACTTAGCCAAACGAGAGGAGGGGGAAAGCAATTAAAAATGCCGTCATCACTGGATCTATCATTGAACAGCTGGTTGTATTGATAAGCAATACTGCATGTTAAAGCTACTTTAGAAGACAATAGAACTTAATCTGCTTGCTAAGTAGTAATTAGAAAGCAATGAGAGACTATGAAATTACTGTTATTATGATGCAAACAACTTTCAAAAGTGGTGGGATTTTTTGTTTTTGTTTTAAATCACATTCTTCCTGAACTGGGTTATTTAAACATGGATGGTAGTGTGGGTGGTGAAGGAGAGTTTTAAATATTGACAATAGGACAAAACTTAACTCCAGCATCTGTAAAGATGGTTAGAAAACATCTCCTAAAAAGCTAATTTGTGATGCAATGATTTTGCTGTCTGGTTTGCTGAGCTCAAAGCAAGTTCATAATCCATTGCAGTAGAGCATTTTATTTCTTATCAATGTTATCCCAGTCTGTGTGTACTGGATTTGAAATTGCTTTTGCATATGTTTTAACTCTTGATACTTCTGTTCTGAAATTGCTTCAGGATGTTTCATGAGAAGCAAGTCACAAACTATACAATTCTATGATATGAAATAAATATGAAATAATTAAAATTCAAATCATTCTCTGCAGGTGGTTGCCTCCACCTCTCACTGATGCTAAGCTGGTCCCACATGTGAACTGGAGTTCACCAGCCATTATATATTAAAGTATGGATTTGTGTAACTTTGAGATCCATGCGTAGATTCAAACATCACAGTCCTCCTAAGTATGATTAGCTAATATCTTTGGCCATGTGGAAAAGCAAAGCCATTGGGTGTACATGTCAGAGGCATGAAGGCTACCAATGGTTTATTATGACTTCTTGGCATCCATCTGTCTAGAGAGACAATGAAGTGCACGTCTGGTGGAAAAGTCAAATCACTGCTTTAGCAGCACTGAAGTGACCTTCCTAGGGCACAAGAGTCATGACAATGAAGAATTGTATCCAATTCCAGTCCTGCTCAGTTTATTACTTTCAATGGGTCTACCCTGGGTAGGACCAGCTTTGGTCACAACCCAGTGAATGAAGTTACTGTTATGAAATCACTTTATTAAAAACAGAGATTCCTTCTTGGGGAAGCACATGCACTCAATGCCTGATCATGCCATTTATTTCCGAGGCTCATAATGTTGAATCATGTAGCCTCCTTCTCAGTTTAGACCTAGAGTTGTCATGCATTGACTGGATAGACTATTATTTGCACATTTCACTTCTCAGTAGGTGCTATAATAGGAAAATAAAAAGAAAGAAAGATAACCCATGTTATTAATGAACTTTTGTGTACTTAGCTCCTCCCCCCCCCCGCGCCCCAGACAGAGTCCCATTTATTTTGGTGAATGAATTCCCCCCACAATGATACACACAGGGTCCTGTGGACATAAACCCACTACTGAATTAAGCCCACCTCTCCGCCACTGACAACCATCCAATTCCTATAAACTAACCAGATCATAGGAGTTCATATCACATTGCTGAAATTTCGACAGCATTTTAGATATTGAGTAAACTGAATGCTAAACTGCCAAACTAAAACATTTTTGTCAATTCAATAAAAAATATTCTAAATGATTCATTTCTTTTGTCCAACTGTACTGAAAGCTTCAAGGTTTTTCAAACATTATCCTGAAAATCTACTTTTGATTTAAGTCACTTACTCCTTTCGCTTAATGTTAGCCAAGGGGAAGTGTATCCTTCAAGTTTTTACAACAGAGTTCCACTTATTTGAATGGTTAAGCTGTAAATTGAACTGATCGTTCAAACTGAGGAAAAATCAAACATTTCAGCACTTTCAGCATAATACATGCATGAAGCAAGGTTAAAAGGATTGAGGAAGACAAAAAGAATGTTCATTGCACACATTTCTTTTTTTAAAAAAAAATGCAAATTTGCAATCCATCTTCATAAAAAATAAGCCTTGCATCGGGATTCAGGATGCACCTTTTCTCAGTGGAACAATTGTGCTTGAAAAAAACCACATCGATACTGAGCAATTAGGTTTGCAGCCGAGACAAAATTTAATTCCTGTTTTAGCTGAACAAAAGAAATAGGAAAGTACTTCTTTCTAAGTAGCTGGGAATCAAATATCCTTAATGCAATATCTTGTAGTGGAGTTTCTTCATTAAATTATCCAGAAAATTAAAGTAAAGCAATGCTTGCTAGAGTCCAATCAAAAAAGATTGACCAATTTCTCCCCCACCAAAAAACCCCCCCGCACGCATGGCCCTTTCAGCCTTCCCCTTTGATTGTACTAGACATCTTCTACATGCTATGACTGCCTTTTAAGCTTGCTACCTTCAAATAAACCTATCCACAATGACATTCCAGTGGGAAACTCCTTTACATCTGCCATTGAACCCATATGTGTTGAAGAGAATTCTATGTTGTGTTCTGGATCAAGGGTACACTCTTGGCTTTGGGAAATTAATTTGGGTGGTTCTTTGTTTTTGGTTTTTTGCTAGAATTGTGAGAGCTACCAGGTGAAGCCAGGTGCAAAAGATACGTGCTTAGAATTAAAAATAAGAAATACTGGGCCCTGGAATTTGTTGTGGGTACCAAAACTGAACTGAGTTCACAGTCCTTCCATTAATTTGTTTTCAGCAGAGTACTGGCCAAAATACTTGGCTCCATTATTCTCTTGGACCCTGTGTGAACACCCTAGCTGCACAATATTTTCTTTTAGCTGTGCATCACACACACAAAAGGCTGCCGAGATGGGCAGATATCTTTCTAGAACTATAGCCATCATCATTATAACAAGGTCACCAACACAGCATCTGCAGGTGACACCAGTGCCTTCAATGGCAGCCACAAAAGGTGTCAGTAAATTAAGGTTACCAGATTTTTTTTTCAATGAATCCGGAGACACATTTCAACTTCAGTAGGAATGATAGGATTTTGTCAGGGAACTAATTTGTAAATTTGGGGACTGTCCCTGGGAAACGGGGATGTCTGGTAACCTTACAGTATATACCCTTCAGAAATAAATACATACATAAATGCATACCCTTCTCTATGGGTGAACATAGTGGTGTTTGATGAAGATGAATTTTCCTCATTTTGATGGGAGAGCTGATGGGGTCATGCTGGTATCATTTGTTGGTCCTGTATTTTCTCTCTCTTGCTTTTACACATGGCCATTTTGCATTATGCCTTGTATTCACAGCAGCCATTTTGAGATGCAACATATACCCAAGCCCCCATGCCATTTTCTCAAAACCCCAAATGTGCCACTCGGATGAAAAGGTTGGCAATACCTGAATTACAGTCATTTTTTATTACCCTTAAAAGTGAATGGAGAAGGGGGGAAAGCTGGTGCCAACTCCTTGCCCTTCCATCTTCTCTACTTGCCGAAACCAGAACAATCCTCAAATCAAAACACTTTGCAGCTCTTTGCAAAACTCCACCTCAGGAACCTATTCAATTGAGGCCCAATCTAGGGCCAACAAAGACACAAGGATGATAGCGAGTCTCTCCTACTTTTCTGCCCAAAATAAAATGTAAAGACTCCTGGGACAAAAACAAAAACTTGACCTATCTGTCTGCATTTTCACATATTTCTTGCATAGGACACTTTCTTGTATCTGCTATTTTTAGACCAATTGCCCTCAAAGGATTAAGTGAGGTGAAAGGATTCCCGTTTTACTCACTCAAAACCTACAGCCATTCTTTAAGGGAAAGCCACTACAGCTATTGTTCTGAAATTTGGCAGGCTTTGTCCCATTGGAAGGTTAACCTTGCCTGCAAAACTCATCATATTTTGCCAATAAAATAAAGAGAATATGTAGACATTTCTTCTTTTGTATATGCAGAAAAATCCAAACAAAAAAAACAACACTGCTTATTTTAAAATCTGCTAAAGACTTTGGATTTATTTGCCGTTAGCTTGGCAGGTTTCTTTTTCTCTAGAGAAGCTACAGACTGTAAAAGATCTCACCAAGCTTGTGGTCAGCATTGTTAACACTGATTACTAGAGTTACCACTAAAGTTCATCTGAAGTTAATTCACAAGATGAATTTGTAAGTTGCTCCTTGACCAAAACATCAACACAATTTGCGCTGGAATTATTATTTTGCTTCTTGAATGGGTTTTTTTTTTTTTGTGTGTGTAGGAAGTTTTAAACAGAAAAGCAATAGAGCTTATGTGTGTATATGAGAAATATAAATCACTACGTGTGTACATTTTAAATATGTTTTTTTGAAGCACTACATAAAATATTATTAAAATATATTAAACTTTTAATAAAGTACAATAATAACGTACTTTGAAAAAGAGATAATACATTTGCATTATTAAAATTTGTTGATCCACAATAATGCTTCAGGCTTTTCAGCAATGTTTTGGCATTCATCATACTTAATATAGGATCAGCAGGGTTGTTCGAACTGGACTGTATGCAAGATAAGTTGTTTATGAAAATTTCTGTGACAATATCAGGATGGCTGTTTGACCCTCTAAGTGCTTAATCAGTACAAACTTTGTTAAAGCGAATGGGACAGTATTTGGGGGATAAAGTGTGTTCTCCCTCATGGAGAGCACCGGTTGCAGTTGGGGATGACAAGATACCTCACTGTTGCTGGGCAAAAGTGTTTGGCCATCTTTAAGCAGGGGTGGGCTGTTACTGGGGAGATTTATATGTTGCCATTTATTGATTGACAGCCCTATTTGTTAAATACAATGCACGCAGCAGAGAACTTCCTCTTTTCGCTGCTTACTTTGGATCACCTGCCCTCCCTTCCCTAATGTTAGGCTGTTTGCTTCACCTTGCTATGCCTGTCATGGGGTCGTCTGCTTTGGGGCAGGGGCCTGGTAGGAATTTTATCCATTTGGCTGATTGGCTGGTGCCATTTGGTTTTTGCCTTGTTGTTGTTGTTGTTTAGTCGTTCAGTCGTGTCCGACTCTTCGTGACCCCATGGACCAGAGCACGCCAGGCACTTCTGTCTTCCACTGCCACCCGCAGTTTGGTCAGATTCATGTTTGTAGCTTCGAGAACACTGTCTAACCATCTCGTCCTCTGTCGTCCCCTTCTCCTTGTGCCCTCCATCTTTCCCAACATCAAGGTCTTTTCCAGTGAGTCTTCTCTTCTCATGAGGTGGCCAAAGTATTGGAGCCTCAGCTTCACGATCTGTCCTTCCAGTGAGCACTCAGGGCTGATTTCCTTAAGAATGGATGCGTTTGATCTTCTTGCAGTCCATGGGACTCTCAAGAGTCTCCTCCAGCACCATAATTCAAAAGCGTCAATTCTTCGGCGATCAGCCTTCTTTATGGTCCAGCTCTCACTTCCATACATCACTACTGGGAAAACCATAGCTTTTACTATACGGACCTTTGTTGGCAAGGTGATGTCTCTACTTTTTAGAATGCTATCTAGGTTTGCCATTGCTTTCCTCCCTAGAAGCAGGCGTCTCTTAATTTCGTGGCTGCTGTCACCATCTGCAGTGATCATGGAACCCAAGAAAGTAAAATCTCTCACTGCCTCCATTTCCTCCCCTTCTATTTGCCAGGAGGTGATGGGACCAGTGGCCATGATCTTCGTTTTTTTGATGTTGAGCTTCAGACCATATTTTGTGCTCTCCTCTTTCACCCTCAATAAAAGGTTTTTTAATTCCTCCTCACTTTCTGCCATCAAGGTTGTGTCATCTGCATATCTGAGGTTGTTGATATTTCTTCCAGCAATCTTAATTCCGGCTAGGGATTCATCCAGCCCAGCCTTTCGCATGATGAATTCTGCATATAAGTTAAATAAGGAGGGAGACAAAATACAGCCTTGTCGTACTCCTTTCCCAATTTTGAACCAATCAGTTGTTCCATATCCAGTTCTAACTGTAGCTTCTTGTCCCACATAGAGATTTCTCAGGAGACAGATGAGGTGATCAGGCACTCCCATTTCTTTAAGAACTTGCCATAGTTTGCTGTGATCGACACAGTCAAAGGCTTTTGCATAGTCAATGAAGCAGAAGTAGATGTCTTTCTGGAACTCTCTAGCTTTCTCCATAATCCAGCGCATGTTTGCAATTTGGTCTCTGGTTCCCCTGCCTCTTCTAAATCCAGCTTGCACTTCTGGGAGTTCTCGGTCCACATACTGCTTGAGCCTTCCTTGAAGAATTTTAAGCATAACCTTGCTAGCGTGTGAAATGAGTGCAATTGTGCGGTAGTTGGAGCATTCTTTAGCACTGCCCTTCTTTGGGATTGGGATGTAGACTGACCTTCTCCAATCTTCTGGCCACTGCTGAGTTTTCCAAACTTGCTGGCATATTGAGTGTAGCACCTTAACAGCATCATCTTTTAAAATTTTAAATAGTTCAGCTGGAATACCATCACTTCCACTGGCCTTGTTATTTGCAATGCTTTCTAAGGCCCATTTGACTTCACTCTCCAGGATGTCTGGCTCAAGGTCAGCAACCACACTACCTGGGGTGTACGAGACATCCATATCTTTCTGGTATAATTCCTCTGTGTATTCTTGCCACCTGTTCTTGATGTCTTCTGCTTCTGTTAGGTCCTTACCACTTTTGTCCTTTATTATGGTAATCTTTGAACGAAATGTTCCTTTCATATCTCCAATTTTCTTGAACAGATCTCTGGTTCTTCCCATTCTGTTGTTTTCCTCTATTTCTTTGCATTGCTCATTTAAGAAGGCCTTCTTGTCTCTCCTTGCTATTTTTTGGAATTCTGCATTCAATTTCCTGTATCTTTCTCTATCTCCCTCGCATTTTGCTTGCCTTCTCTCCTCCGCTATTTGTAAGGCCTCATTGGACAGCCACTTTGCTTTCTTGCATTTCCTTTTCATTGGGATGGTTTTCGTTGCTGCCTCCTGTATAATGTTTCGAGCCTCCATCCATAGTTCTTCAGGCACTCTGTCCAGCAATTCTAAATCCTTAAACCTGTTCCTCACTTCCACTGTGTATTCATAAGGGATTTGGTTTAGATTGTATCTTACCGGCCCAGTGGTTTTTCCTACTTTCTTCAGTTTAAGCTTGAATTTTGCTATAAGAAGCTGATGATCTGAGCCACAGTCAGCTCCAGGTCTTGTTTTTGCTGACTGTATAGAGCTTCTCCATCTTTGGCTGCAGAGAATATAATCAATCTGATTTCGATGCTGCCCATCTGGTGATGTCCATGTGTAGAGTCGTCTCTTGTGTTGTTGGAAAAGAGTGTTTGTGATGACCAGCTTGTTCTCTTGACAGAACTCTATTAGCCTTTGCCCTGCTTCGTTTTGAATTCCAAGACCAAATTTGCCAGTTGTTCCTTTTATCTCTTGATTCCCTACTTTAGCATTCCAATCCCCTATAATGAGAAGAACATCCTTCTTTGGTGTCACTTCTATAAGCTGTTGTAAGTCTTCATAGAATTGGTCAATTTCAGTTTCTTCAGCACCAGTAGTTGGTGCATAAACTTGGATTACTGTGATGTTAAAAGGTCTGCCTTGGATTCGTATCGAGATCATTCTATCATTTTTGAGATTGCATCCCAGTACAGCTTTTGCCACTCTTTTGTTGACTATGAGGGCCACTCCATTTCTTTTACGGGTTTCTTGCCCACAGTAGTAGATATGATAGTCATCCGAACTGAATTCGCCCATTCCCGTCCATTTTAGTTCACTGATGCCCAAGATGTCAATGTTTATTCTTGCCATCTCATTTTTGACCACATCCAACTTACCCAGGTTCATGGTTCTTACATTCCAGGTTCCTATGCAATATTTTTCTTTACAGCATTGGACTTTCCTTTCGCTTCCATGCATATCCGCAACTGAGCGTCCTTTCGGCTTTGGCCCAGCCGCTTCATCAGCTCTGGATCTACTTGTACTTGTCCTCCGCTCTTCCCCAGTAGCATGTTGGACGCCTTCCGACCTGAGGGGCTCATCTTCCAGCGTCATAACTTTTATATACCTGTTGTCTTTGTCCATGGAGTTTTCTTGGCAGGGATACTGGAGTGGCTTGCCGATTCCTACTCCAGGTGGATCACGTTTGGTCAAAACTCTCCACTATGACCTGTTCATCTTGGGTGCCCTGCTCGGCATAGTTCATAGCTTCTCTGAGTTCTTCAAGCCCCTTCGCCACGGCAAGGCAGTGATCCATGAAGGGTTTTTGCCTACTGCGTAGCAAATCGTCACAACTTGTAAGGTTGCGGTTAGGCATTGGTTTGGGAATTGGTTGGTGCTCCAAAATGCTTCTTCTGCTGCAAGGGTTTTCCATTAAAGGAACCCAGGGGCTCCCCATGCTTTTGTCCGAAACCCCCTGGCAAGGGGCTAGGGCCATGCAAGCCCCTGGGAGCATTCTGGGGAGAGGTGAGGCATGGTTCCCAGTCCCGTCTCTCCCCCCAGGTGACTTACCCTTTCTGACTTTGCGGGGGATGCGAATGTCAGAGCTGTCCCTGTGTGGGGTCAATTAGTGCTACCAATGCCTAAGCAACCACTCACATTGCTGTAATTTGAATAAAGTTGTGGCCAAAATTATGCCAAAAACCTTAAACAAAAATTAAATGTCAATTGTGTTTTTTTTGGGGGGGGGTGTCTTGGGGACCTCAACGCGCAATATTTATTGTATTTGACCATTGCTTTAAAAAAACAAACAAACAACAAATAAAAATCCCAGATACTCTCCATACAGCTTGTGTACAAGGAATTCAAATAGAGGTAAAGAAATTTGTAAAAAGATCTGCTGTGGACTTCTTCTTCCTTATCCTTTTCTCATTATTACATCAGCTATGAACATGGTGCTTTACAGAGCAACATAAGCAGCTTCTTCTCAAGTGTCTGTTCAAGGATCTTATTATCTAAATTACCAAAGAGGGATGGAAGGGAAGACAGAGGCAAAGGAAGCAGGAAATCACCCTACCTTGGCAACAACCTTGTTGGCTTATTGTATCCAGGGCCGGATTTAGGTTTGATAAAGCCCTAAGCTACAGAAGGTAATGGGGCCCTTTATACGTCCAGCGGTCCTTTGTCAACCACAAATTGTTGCTGTTTTTTATGTTGAATATATGCTATATGGTAATTTATGGACCTAATAGATATCTAAAGCTATTTGCACGTAAGAAAATATGTATTTTATCAAAGTAATTCTTGAACTGAAATACAATTAAGAAGAAGTATATTAATAGTGAAATACAATTAAGAAGAAGTATATTAATAGTGAAATACAATTAAGAAGAAGTATATTAATAGTGAAATAATTATTAAGCTCTAACTTAAAATGATTGGGGGCCCAATACTTACATCATAGGAGCCTACACAAAACAAAACACTGTTGCTGTATGTAGGTTTTATTTTATTTGTTTTTTATGTTATATTTTGGAAATGTACATCCAGTTTTTCCCCTGTTTAATTTTTTTGGGGGTCCCAAGAGAGTGGGACCCTAAGCTATAGCTTGTTTAGCGTATACATAAATCTGGCACTGGTTGTATCCCAATGCCATCATACAGTCTCCCCTTCCCAGGTTTGATTTGTTGATACCTGTTGGATTGTGAAGGAATAGACCTAGTCATAGCACTTTATTACACACCAACTTTCTAGTGTCAAACTCGGGATGCACATCAGACATGAGCTTTAGTATAGACCCCCAACTGGAGCTCTGGAAACAGTCCCCGCTGATCTGAAGTGACTCCTGGGTGCCCCCTTTGACTCAGGGTCCAAATGATCCAGCTTTGTTTCCTCACTGGCATTCACTATTGGATTTTTTAAAAGTTATATTTTCCCTCTTTCTGGCATCTCCTGCAACTAAGCTGGTGCAAAACACATTGCTGTGCTTTCCTTTGGAGCACATCAGCAAGAGAGGGGATCTCCTCATCTGGGCAGCCCAGGGCTTCCATACACACTGCCCAGCCTTGCACCCTAGGGAGTTGACTTTGGTGCTGCTAACACAGCAGTTTGACTTTGTACCTGGAGGCACACTGCATTGTCTTTCAAGACAGATGAATGCCAATAATACCATGTTCTCAGGGCTTTTTTGCACCCAGAACTTGTCAGAACTCAGTTTCAGTGCCTCTCAGACGGGCGCCATTGTCATTATGAGAGAACAAGGGAAGTGTTCATGTTGAGTTCCGGCACCTCTTTTTCTAGAAAAATAGCACTGAATGTTCTTAAAGTGTTACTTGCGTCTGGAAAAATAAGACTTTTTTATTTTAAAAAATCAACTTTTATTTTCAGATTCCATGTAAAGGATGTAAGAAGATATTATTATTATTATTAATTATTATTATTATTATTATTATTATTATTAATACCTGAAGGTCTCAGGGTGGTTCACAGAACAAAATCAAAATATAAAACCACAAAATATAGACTCAAAATAAAAACAACAACCCTATAGATTTAAAAATTGAAATAAAGCACGTTACTTCAGAATAAATTCCACTGAATTTAATGAAACTCACTTCTTTTTAGACATGCATAGATTTTCCCTGTAAGCTCTAAATATATTATTACAGTTTTTTTCACAATGTGAAATTGAAAACTTTTGATGGAGGAGTAAGTGTGCCTGGATGAAGCTGATTAAGGAAATCAAGAGAGGATTAGCACAGCACCTATAACGTAGATTAAAGTGTTCTGAAGAAAGTTCCAGCATTAAAAAAGATGAATGAGCATTGGACAGATTGTATTTCTGATTATTGACCTTTTAGTCAATGTACATGTTGAGCACACTGATCTGTGATGAGGAATGATTGGTGACTCATAAGCTCTGTTATTCATGAAACCATAGATGAGACAAACAGCATGTTGATTAACAGATCTCTTCAAGAAAGATGCTTTAGACACAGCAAAATCTTAGCATAGGCAATGACCCATGCTAATTATTTGGTCATTCATAAAAATGAATAAGCAACACACCAGTAAATTCTTCTGCATGAGCCCCCTTGAAACAAATGCCCATTCTGATCTTAGGATAATGTGCACACCATGTCAACGTAATAATAATGTCAATTTTCATAAAGCCATTCTTTCAATCCTCTGGGGTTCCAATTTAAGTAAGAGCTGTCCGCTTATATTTGTTGTGTCAGAATTTGTGTGCATTTTCATTTACCTTATTTGGGAAAGACAGACCATTTTCCTGGAAGGGGTCTTGTCTTTTCTTGCTTCGGCTATCCTGCTTGTTAACCACGCTGGCATCTTCTTTGACTTATTTCAACTTTTCCTATTCTTGGAACCCATATCAAAACCATATTAAATCGAGCCTCTGTTTAACTCAATTTAAATCACTCTTAAGGAGCCTGCGGAGATCTGACTCTCCCTTTCAACTTTATATTAGCTAATCCCTCCATTTTCATAACTTTCTACTTTTGAAATTAAATGTGACACTTTCCATACATATCTGTATTGTATTTACCTTCTTTATCCTTGCCCATTTTGGCTTGTTTGTGCAAGTCAGGAGGGGCCAACTGGCTGGATCCAGCAGGTGGTTAACACATCTTTATGCGAGGGGGGAGAAGGTCTGTACCTCCTTGAAGGAGGCGGGGGTGTATCTGCTCTAGAAAAAGCTTTCCTTGTACCCCGAGATATTTGACAACTAGCATGGTCACTAATACCTCTTTGGGGGGCAAATGAATGTTCATAGTGATTTAGTTACATACATTTTTGGAAGAAACTGATTACCGGGTTTCATTTTTGTTTGTACCCTAGCCTAGCTTTGGCATATAATCAACCCCAGATGCCCTGACAGATGACCTCATTTGTGAGAGAGACAGGGTGTCAGGAGTCCAGGTTCCTAGCTTGATAATGCAGTAAGCGTAGCTAATTAAAAGGTGGATTTATTGCATAAACAAACAGATAGCTTCAGACGGCACTAACAAAGTCTCCAGCACCATTACTCAAGAAGACCCTTCTGAAGACTCCTTATGGCGTCAACAGAAGATATTGAACTTACAAACCTTACATTTTTTGTTCTGCTTCCTATCTAGCAGCCCTCCCATTCGCCGACTGTTCATACTTAGTGGATCAGCTCCCACCTCTTCCTTTTCTGAGATGCTATCTCTGAGTTCATTCACGCCTGTTTATGCTTCTGTTGAGCTTTGGTTGCTTTCTAGTCTGCTCTCAGCTACTGCCTTATCAGCCTGTCCATCAAGGTCAGGAAGAGCCAAAGTCTGCAGCTGCTGGCTCTCCCCTGCCTGACTAACATCAAAGCCTCTCTGTTCCTGGTTGCTTTCTGCAGTTGGCTGCAAACCTTCACTTGGAGCTGGCTCATTCCTGACACAGAGTTAACTGAATTGGCTTCTCCCAGCAGCTTTTTATGCATTTGAGCATGGTAGCTTGCAGGGCTGTCTCCATGGATTGGGAGTCGAAGGCACTGTTCTGCATTAGTTTCCACTCTTCCCTGCATGGTCAGTCTGAGAACAATAGCATTGGAGGACATCTATATTCTTGTACAGTGGTACCTCGTGTTACAGACACTTCAGGTTACAGACTCCGCTAACCCGGAAGTAGTACCTCGGGTTAAGAACTTTGCTTCAGAATGAGAACAGAAATCGGGCGGCGGCAGCAGGAAACCCCATTAGCTAAAGTGGTACCTCAGTTTCAGGTTAAGAACAGACCTCTAGAATGAATTAAGTTCTTAACCTGAGGTACCACTGTAGTTTAGTTGTGGGGTGCCACAAGGCATGTATTTAACCCCAATTCTTTGAAACATCTATATTGTTGGAAGCAGTCATTAGGAGGTTTGGGGCACAGTGTCATCAGTCTGCCTGTGATACGCAGTTCCAGTTCTCTGTAACACTGGGGTTTGCTATACAAATCCTGAACCACTCAGGCACAGGATATTTGACTGATTCACGCCATTAAACTAGGCTTCTGATATTAAGGATGGGCATTTTTATTCTGTTTATCATTTCCTTTCTGGCAATCTCATTTGCTTCATTTTCCATTCATTGCTTGCTCTGTCCTTTCATCTCTTCTGTTAGTAGCTATCTTCATGCATGACATTCTTTATTGAAAAAACAAAAAACAAAACTTGGGTGGGGGGAGTTCAGATAAGTGTGCTAGGACCATTCCACCTCATGAAACACAAATGTCTGAAATAAGGAATCTCCTGTAATCTGGAAACTCTCTGTGTGAACCTCTGTGAGTTGGAAATTGATTGGAACAGAGATGGGTCAGGCAGATATCACACTCATTTCTGCCCCGCATGTGTTTTTTCAACTAAGAACATATCAGCTGAAGGCAACTATTGTTTCATTCAGAGTTTGTTTCCTATTTACTTTATTTTTACACTATAGTGTAGACACAGACTGTTTTCTGATGCCTCTATATTTGGACCTTTCCACACATAAGACACAAAATTTCAGAACTTTCTCCAATGAAAATTGCACTGAATTTTCTGCTATTTCTACGATGGATTTCAATTGTTCTAATTTTTTGGTATGTTGTTTTTAAACAGTCAATTTTCACCACATATGAATTCTGAATGCTGTTGTTGTTGGCAACTGTCTGACTCAAGAGACAATGGAGTGCATTTCCAGGGGTGAAGCCCAAACTTCTGGAGAGTCACGGCGCCTGCTGTGGCTGCAGAGAGTGGTAACTCCAAACTATTGCCTCCCATGTTGTTTTTTTCTGGGTTAGCAGCACTGAAGTGATCTCTCTAGGTAGTGTTTATGGTGGTCCTGGACTGCCCAGATGACAATACCCCACTCTTGGCATCATCAACGTTGTCCAAGAGAAAGTAAACCAATACATTTGGTACCAGCTTGGCTTCAGAAGTTCCCAGAAGGAGGCACACAAATGCCAGCCAGCCATCTTAGGGACTCAAGTCTGGATTTGTGTAGGGTTTACTCCTTAGCCTCTTCTTTTCCTGAATATGTCCCATGAGGAAGAGGGTAATTCTGAATATCAGCTGGCATAAAAATATTTTAGATAAATAAAGAAATCATATCACTGTAGGCATCGGGTCTGCTGAATTTCAGAGAGACTAGAGAAAGGGTCCTCATTTTATGCACAACATTTTAAAATGGTGAAATCCTATAAGCTTCACATTGCTTTATGCTTCATGTTTGTCTACCTTTTCTTTTCACTTTGAGAGCGCTCCAAGATACCCCCCCCAATGTTCCCTTTATGAAACAACACGTATTATTTTTGTAAGCAATACTGTGCAGACTTCTGTCATTTTCAGGAATCCTTGCTACAAGAAACAAGCAGGAGAAATGAAATGAAGGGGGATTTCATTTGTTTCTCTCCCTCATTTGTGTGTTTTCATCTCATAGAAATGAATTAGAAACAAATGGAGCACATTTCATTTTCCATTCATTTTAGAAGCGAATGCACACCCCTATCTGATACTTGCACTATATCAATGTTCTATCTTACAACCAAAGCACTCTAGTTTCCATATTTTGCTTTTGAGGGATCTGTCATCAGCATATAAATAACAAAGGAGGCTGCAATACTTGGTAGATTAGTACTCACCAACAGAGGAAAAATTTCCTCATTGTAGGAAATTGCTATTAAAAAGAAAGAGATTTCTCTTGCCAGTTTCAAGTGAGGATTCGGGTGGGGGGGGGAATAATTAACTTGGAGTTTTCTGTGTTTCCAACTCGTAATTTTGGATATCTATAGAAACTCCATAGTGTCTCACACATACAGTGGTGCCCCGCAAGACGAATGCCTCGCAAGACGGAAAACCCGCAAGACAAAAGGGTTTTCTGTTTGCAGAGGCGCTTCACAAGACGAATTTCCCTATGGGCTTGCTTCGCAAGACGAAAATTGACGAAAAATTTTGAATTTTCCCCCCGCTCCAAAACCCCTTTTTCTGAAGCGCTAAGCTGTTAAAAGCATTTTAGCAGTAAAACCGCTAATCCCTTAAGCCTTAAAAAGCCGTTTTTAGCCCTTAAACTGTCAATAGCGCTAATAGCGCTAATCCGCCAATGGGCTTGCTTCGCAAGACGAAAAAACCGCAAGACGAAAAGACTCGCGGAACGGATTCTTTTTGTCTTGCGAGGCACCACTGTACTAGAAGGTTGAATCACCTCTGTGTGTAGCCTTATTTTAAGGCAAATAGCGGTGATTTGGATGAGGTTTCAAATGCCCATATCGGATTGCACTGTGAACAGACCCTCCAAGTATCCCTTTTTTCCAGGGACAGTCCCAGATTTACAGAAGGCATTCTGATTTCTGATTTGATCTAGGAATGTCCTGCTTTCCCTAAAAGGTAAAGGTAAAGGACCTCTGACCGTTAAGTCCAGTCACAAACGACTCTGGGGTTGCGTCGCTCATCTCGCTTTACTAGCCGAGGGAGCCGACGTTTGTCCGTAGACAGCTTCCGGGTCATGTGGCCAGCATGACTAAGCCACTTCTGGGGAAATCAGAGCAGCACACAGAAACGCCATTTATCTTCCTGCTGGAGCGGTACCTATTTATCTACTTGCACTTTGACATGCTTTTGAACTGCTAGGTTGGCAGGAGCTGGGACAAAGCAACGGGAGCTCACCCCGTTGCGGGGATTCGAACCGCCGACCTTCTGATCGGCAAGTCCTAGGCTCAGTGGTTCAGACCACAGTGCCACCCACGTCCCTCCTGCTTTCCCTTAGGACATCCCTATTTTCATCAGAGGAATGTTGGAGGGTATGGAATTGTGTGACCACTAATCCAAGGAGATAAGTAACTATACAACATTTAGAAGAAATTTGAAGGCAGCCCTATATAGGGAAGTTTTTAAATGCTTAATGTTTTAGTATGCTTTATATATGCTGGATGCTGCTCAGAGTGGTTGGTGTATCACAGTCAGATGAGTGGAGTTGTTGTTGTTGTTGAATAGGATGTCCCTATTTTCATCGGATAAATGTTGGAGTGTATGTGAGTTGGATCAGCGTTATACTAAAGTCCCAAATTACTCTGTGGAATTGTTTGTCCCCTCCTATCACTGTATTCTTCCCCCCCCCCCCTTAAAATAAAACAACCATTGCATTTATTTAATCATTTTAAAAGGTGAGACCATGTTGATTAGGGAAACCAGCTTGATTAAGGAGGGGCAGTGTTTTTTTTCCCTTTAAAAAATGTTTAGGGATACTCTCATTTTGACTCAAGAAAATCACCATTTTTTACTTCAAATCAGGGAAATTAAATACAGCAAATGGACAAAAGTACAAAGATTCACAAAACATTTAGGGGTATGCGTACACCTGCGCGTCCCCCCCCCCCCGAAGAAAAGCACTGAGGAGGGGTGACAAGCAATGCAGGGAGGTGGGAGATGTGTTGTTTTGATCGTTTACTTAGAAATGCATGCAAATGATTGGAGTCGAACTTACTCCCTAGTAGGTGTGCTCAGGAGTGCAAGCTTAATGCAAGCTGGGAGAGAATTCTGCTAATCCTTCTTATGGGCATTTGATGAAGTAAGTGTGTGAATCCTGTCTGAGGTCCATAAATGTATTTCTCACAGGCCTGCCATAAAGGAATGTCCGGGAGCTGCAATGACTCAGTCATTTTTGTGCAGACTGTCATTTAAACCCATATTTGTTTGGCACCTCTGCCTTCGCAGCCCAGCCAACTTGCGAGAAGGCAGGGTGCCATCCTGACAGATGGCCGAGGCCGTAAAAAGCCAAGAGACCATGAATGAGCATCAAATGTGTTTGCTGAGGCTGGGAGTCCCAGTCAAGACCGCCCAAGCAGCTGTCTGTCCTAAGGTTATGCACCTATGGTTGAAGAGATGTGTCACCACTAATTCATCTCATCACTACTGCAACTTGTGAAAAGGAGAGGAGGGGGACACTTTCCCCTGCAGTTTACACACACTAACACCAGAGTAACAGATACTAAAGAATCCAATACAGCTCCCTCTATCTATCTATCTATCTATCTAATCTCTACATCTAAACTCTCCACCTTACTGCGGTTGTCAATATAATTCACCTACAGCAAAGCTGTTTAAATTTTTAAAATTAACCTGAGCTTGGTGAATTTCAGTGCATTTCATGGTGAAATAATTCCTGGTTTGTTTTCCCTTCAGTCTGCAACCTGAAATCTATGGGCTTTCGTTGTGAGTTGACATGTGTAGGATTGTGTTATTAAAAAAATCTCTTGTTGGTTTGCATTTCTTAGTACAGAAAGTATTGATCTGATGTGTAGGGATTTTTCCTATTCTACTTAATTCAAGAGGGTTCTGGAAGCTTCTCTGTGAGAAAGAATCAAGCAGAAAGTTCATGATGTCTGGGTTCTTCCTTCAGAGAAACTGAGGACAGCTGGCTTAAACTGGTTCTCTTATCTCTTCTGTCAAGGTCATGCCAGAAGGATGGCTTTCACTTTCTCTTTCTGTCTCTCTTTTCCTTCTGGTGTGGTGTTCTGCACATACCTGTAGTAGGCTTAGTGTTAAGGTTTAGACTTATTATAAGTTATTGTAAGTTTAAGTTAAGTCTGCTGCAATTGGATTTCTTATGGACAGTTCCAATCCTGAATGTATTCGATTTGTGACCATGATGCTCATTTGCCTTCAGTAGCAGTAAAACTCTGCTGGATGACATATAATTGTCTTTGGTCTATTTTGGGGGGAATATTGCAACATATTTAAGTTTTCACTCTGCTAACTATACAATGGAATCTGTTCTGGATCAATATGGAGTAGAATTTCAATGACATATCTATATCCTTCTTCTGGTATAGTCATACCATGTACTGCAACTGTTGCTATTGTCCAGGGACAATCCCCCATGTTCTTGAGACCCATCCCTGGTAAACTGCTGCCCTTCTTTTGTTCCAATTTCAACTGTGACTTTAGGGGAGATCTGAGAAGTCTTTAAAGACATTTTGCTAGTGTGCATTAGAGTAATCCAGGTAGCACATGCCTGATTCTTGGCATGAGAATAGGGGTGTCATAAATGCACAAAAGTATTCCTATTTTCATTGTGAAATGCTTGAGGGTAACTCATGTTGATCCAAGCAAAATTTAGCATGCTACTTTTTGGACCCATTTTTAAGTCTGATGTGGAGTGGGCTGCTGATTTATTTCAATGTGTGCGGGTATTATTTATGAAAAAGGCTTCCTATATATTTATGAATGCATCTCAGTCACTCACAAATCTTCAACATCCACAGAGGAATTAAAGGCAGTAAAAGTAGAGGAGAAAGAGATGAGGGCAGCATAAGAATATTTTTTTTTTTCTAGATTTCTGTCAGCCAGTGCATAATCACGTATGGACTCTTGGAGGTTTCTTTTTCCAAGTTGGGAGCATGACTGTGTATGTTTCCCCCCGCCCAAAGCAGCCAGAAGTATGTCCCTGTAGCATAGTTCAAACTTCAGTGTTTGGTGTCATTAATTCCCCCGCAAATCTGAAATCCAATGTTAAGTCTAGAGCAGCAACATCCAAAGATCTCTGTCAGCACTTTGTGAACTTCTGTGTCAGGAAGATAGATGACATCAGAGCATATTTTCCCCGAGGCACATTTACTTACTTATTTCCCTCCCTCCTTTCTTTTTCTTCTTCTTCTCCCTCTCTCTTCCTTCTCCCACCTCTCTCTCTCTCTACCCCCCCCCCCCCGAATACCAGCATAAATGGATTTAGCTCAAACTGATGAAACAAGATCTTTCCAGTCGCTTGATATGGTATGTGTTAATGATGTTGTGAAGCAATTATGGGGCTGTGATCAACAGCCTTGGAATTGTGCTATCTATTAACCTGTCAACAAATATCACCCGAGTCAGTGTAAATGTTCCTCTATTAATGGCTTAAACGAACACATTACAGGTGACTCCTTGTTGTACAAGAGACTTCAGAAGCTGTACAATATAAGCCCTCAAGTGTTTCCATACCCTCCTCTCCAACCCAACTTGTTCAATTTATCCACATTTAACATGAATAAAACAGGGAGAGGATTTACTCACTTTCATCTCTTGTGAAAACAGATGCACCAGAGAGCCAGTGTGGTGTAGTGGTTAAGAGCGGTAGACTCGTAATCTGGTGAACCGGGTTCGTGTCCCCACTCCTCCACATGCAGCTGCTGGGTGAGCTTGGGCCAGTCACACTTTGAAGTCTCTCAGCCCCACTCACCTCACAGTGTGTTTGTTGTGGGGGAGGAAGGGAAAGGAGAATGTTAGCCACTTTGAGACTCCTTCGGGTAGTGATAAAGCGGGATATCAAATCCAAATTCTTCTTCTACCAGTCAAGTTTCTATTTCAACATGTGTTGTAGAATTGGATCCCGAATATGCACACCAGCTTCGAGAACGTCTTTTGTGGCCAAATTACACATTACAAAGGAGGAAACAGAGATTGGTCTAATTGTTTTCCCTCAAAACAAATACAATTACAGTGGGATGTCACTACTTTGATTTGATAAGTGGTCTGGGGGCTTTTTAGCCCTTTCCTTAGTGACATTTTACTGATCCAAATTTGCCTGACCAGACTGCTGTTTTGCTCCATGATGGGAGAAAAGATAGTCACTCCACCCCCACGCCCCACTAGATCAAATGGGGAAAGTGGTTTACACTGGGGGAAATGGCATAAGCAGAAAGCTTAAAAGGAGATAAATGAATTTAGGGAAAGCAAAACAAAGTTGGAAGATCAATCATGGATCTCCTGGCCAAACAACGGCACTTGGCCCTGAGAGAGGAGATTACAAAGTTAGCATATTTGAAAACAGGATCTATTAAAGAGGAAAGACTGAAGCATGTAGTATTTGCATTTCCCCCATCATGGTTCTATATTGTAGCTTTTGTTACTTAGTTTCAGCACCATAATAGTAGTTGAAGTTCAGGGGAAATCCACCATTAAGCATAGTGAGATGGAGTGTTCAGTCTATTGTTACCATAGGCTTGTGTACACATGACATTTTATTCTAAAACCAATGGAGACTGAGTACTTGCTTTTTCTATGGAATCCACACACCATCTAGATCTCGTTCAGAAACTGAGGAACTTACACCCTATGCTGTGCTGTGTTTCTACTGCAAATCTAAGCATTTATTTATCACATTAGAATCATAGAATCATAGAGTTGGAAGAGACCACAAGGGCCATCGAGTCCAACCCCCTGCCAAGCAGGAAACATTCATATTGTACATTTCCCTGAGCAGTACAAGACAGTGGTTGTGGTTTGTCCACTACACTCTATCCTTACAACAGCCCTGTAAGGTATGTTGAATTGAATTGAATTGAATTGAACTGAATTTATTATGGTCCTGGACCAGACTCTGTAAGGTGGGTTAGGTTGAGAGAGAGTGACTGGACCAAAATCACTCATGGAGCTTCATTTTCTCCCAGGTACAACAGTCTAACCCCAAAACACTGCATTTGCATTTGAATGGGTTTTCAGCTGTCACCAAAAAACTAGAACTACCGCCACAATGTTAATTTCCACCCAATTGCCATTGTTGTGGCAAATGATGTGTTTTAAACCACCATAAATTTCAATGGGATCTGCATGTATATCATGGAACACAAATTTACACCCAGAAAGAGCACCCATGTGTGATAAAGAGAGATATTTATTTCTACAATTAGTCATTATTTTAAGTCCCATTTATATATGTTGTTTAAAAAACATTTTAATGGAATTTTCATTATAGGAGAGAATGAAGATATAGCAGCAGGCCACCGAATATTAAGAAATAAGCTAAGTACATTAAAATAAGGTGGAGTATATATAGAAAGAATAATGAGAAAATAAATACTAAATTAAATAAGGAGTTGATTTAAGAAAATGGAAGGTTTTTCAATTAAAAAATGTTACAGTGTATCATGGTGAAAAAATAGTACTAATAAGAGCGCATTAAGTAATCAAACAAATATCTAGCGTCCTAAACCCCTTCCAACAAGTTGGATTATTACTTTAAGTGATGGAAACATTGAGCAGAAATCCAGCTGAAATCATTGGGGATTTAAAGGCCCTGCTTTGGCCGGATATTTCCCAGAATGGGCTTTTTGGCTGTTTGTTGCATATTTTAAAAATCCAGGGAAAACTGAGTGGCAATTTATGTTATGCAACAGAATCGGGAAATTGGAGTTGAGAGTGGGAGAAATCATTAATAAAAGGAAACACTGAGTGACAGGAAGGGGAAAAATGCTAATCTGTTTGCAGATCAATAGTATGAAAGCAAATTTTCCCTGTGCCATTTGAATTAATTTTATAATGGGAAAACATCAAGGTGGCTAGGTCAACACATCTATTGCCTGGGGAAAGAATCAACCTGTGAAGTATTAAATTACTGCACTTCACTTGGAGAGATGATTTGCTTATGCCGTTGCATGGTGTTCCTCACCCTTACTTAGCAAAATATTATTTGAATGAAAAACGATTAATTTCTGAAGAATCTGTGCTTGGCTTATTTTCATTATGGCAACATCCTCCCCCGCCCCCATCCCTCTACTCACCAGTGCGTCAATCCTGGAGAAATCCCACACCAACTCATTTTAGGCCAGCGTAATTCAGTTGAATGTTTTATGAACACAAAGCAGAGCTTCTATTTTATTATACTTGAAAGCATTTTTAAAACTGTCAGTCAAGGAGCTGATCCGAGCTCCTCTGAGAAAGGATACATCAATATATTGCCCTTGTAGTTTTTGAGACTCAGTCCCTATAGTTATTAAACTTCAGTGAAAGCTTTGAGTCGCTGAACTGTCAACCATATTTAGAGCCCATGACACAGTTCTATTTCCCTAGTTAGGAAAAAAAAAATCATCTTAAGATTTAGCAAAAATTGTCTCCCCCCCACTTTTCTTTTTCTTTTTTTTTTTTTGCCCAAGGAAAAATGTACCATTCTTGCACCTTTATCACATTACTTTTCCTCCTTTTCTTCTGATTAATAGGTTAAGAATTAACTGAAGCAGCTTAAAACCGTCCTACTCTGGTTACAGGAAAGTAGTTGATAGCATCTTATATGATGCTTTGTGTGTTGCAAAGCTTTGGAGATAAGTGTTCACTCTATTCACTCTTGAGAGTCCCATGGACTGCAAGAAGATCAAACCTATCCATTCTCAAGGAAATCAGCCCTGAGTGCTCACTGGAAGGACAGATCCTGAAGCTGAGGCTCCAATACTTTGGCCACCTCATGAGAAGAGAAGACTCCCTGGAAAAGACCCTGATGTTGGGAAAGATGGAGGGCACAAGGAGAAGGGGATAACAGAGGACAAGATGGTTGGATAGTGTTCTCGAAGCTACCAGCATGAGTTTGGCCAAACTGCGGGAGACAGTGGAAGACAGAAGTGCCTGGTGTGCTCTGGTCCATGGGGTCATGAAGAGTCGGACATGACTAAACGACTAAACAACAACAACAATTCACTCTATTCCAGATTCTGCAATGGATCTTTAAAAAGTTTTAGAGAACTTTACATAATGCTACTTCCTGGAACCTGGGTAGGGAAGTGGTGACTTGAGGGCTCAGCCTTTGTAAGGAGGAATCGCCAGTCTCATATTGTTCTCTATACACAAACTTGCTGATGCGTTGCTCTTGACAATAATAAATGATGACATACCAATGGGCTGTGGAGGGGGGTATGTAGGTCCCAGCTGGAAATGTCTTGATTCTTTATGGTTTATCAGCTTCACCTGCAGAGGACAAGGAACTTTCAAATTGTCAATACCAAACTCTACACAAGAAAGTTGGCTATTTTTCTGAGCCATGCAGAGTGATGCAGCGGTTTCAACCTTGAAGCCCTAGTGATGAAGTAGGCTCCACACATAAGACTTTGAAGATGACTCATTACTTGACAACTATGAAAAAGGAGTATTTTTTATGCACATCGAGTCCAATACAATGTGTTTCTCTCCCTTGAGCCCAAGAGAGAGTCTTTATCTGTCTATTGCTTGTCTGTCCTCACAAACTCCTACAGACACAGCATCTCTGTACTCAGCAAAACAATGGCAAAGCAACCAGCCAACTCCCACTGCACCTATTACTACCTCAGACACACATGCTCACTTTTAAATGGAGTTAACAACTTGAGAAGGCAACGATTCAGCGTTTCAGTGACCTTAAATGGAGTCCCAAGATTCTGCCGCTGTTACATTACATTACAATGATTCTCTTTTCCCCAGTGCATATTTTTTCTTTGTAAAATACATTTGCTAACAAATACTAACAAAGGATACATGTTGAATAGTTGAGGCTGGTCCTTTAAGGAGAACGGTGCACTGCTCCATCAACAAATTCCCAACAACATTATAGTACATTTTAGCACATCAAGGGGAAGGAGTGACTGATGTTTGGAGAACCCAACAAGTGGACCCTGACAGGCCTGAGGGGGAAAAAATGTTTCTAAGGAAAAGATGTACAGTGGTACCTCAGGTTACATATACTTCAGGTTACAGACGCTTCAGGTTACAGACTCTGCTAACCCAGAAATAGTACCTCGGGTTAAGAACTTTGCTTCAGGATGAGAACTGAAATCGTGCTCCAGTGGCACGGGGGCAGCAGGAGGCCCCATTTGCTAAAGTGGTGCTTCAGGTTAAGAACAGTTTCAGGTTAAAATCGGACCTCCGGAACGAATTAAGTACTTAACCTGAGGTATCACTGTATACCACAAATTAAAAAACAACAACATATTATTGTATTCCCAAAGTGTACAGTGTCCTTCCTTTTATATTTTCACCCACTGCTATCTTTCTAGAAAAAGAGGTGCTGGAACTCACCATGAACACCTCCCTTGTTCTTTTAGAATGGCAATGGAGCCCACCTGAGAGGTGCTAGAACTGAGTTCCCCTGAGTTCCTGCTGGAAAAAAGCACTGTTTTCACCTAATTTGAGCTTAACACAGAGTTCAAGGAAGAACAGAGATTTCTGCTTGGACAAAGTCTTTTGAGGGAAGTTAACAACAGCTGTAGTAAGTATATTAGTGAAATTGTATCAGGTGTGTATGTGTATATGCCTGGCATGTGGGTTGATCACATTTCTCAACTTTGCCATTGTAAACTGGGATGATGTCTTCAAAGCAGATTGCAATGAGGGGGGATGTGACAACACTCTCATTTCCCAGAAAATTTTGAAGTGCTTCCACATTCCCTCTATTTGCTGGTCACCAGGACCAAAGACCCCTTTAAACTCACAGAAGCAGAAATGTCCCATCTTGACCTTCAGAACTTTGAAGAGGAAGATAACAAGGAAATGCAGTTCTTTTAAGTGGTGAGAAAAGAGCTCTGCAGTCGTGCAGATGCAATGATGGGAATGATGTACTGAAGATGATACATCTTGTTCACATGAAAGCAGTGGACCAGGGTATATTTTCTGAAATATATTGGCTTTGGAAAATAATTGAGACCACTACGCAAAATGGCTCAACAGCTCTCATCCACTGCCAGCTCCCAGCATCCCTACTTGTGTCGAAAGCATTAAACCCTGAAAATCCAGAAGTATCATGTAAACATTTTTAGAGGGTTTCAAGTACCTTCCCTGTGGAAAATTCAAGAGCAATGAGTACTACAGAGATCCACCATCTACTACAAAATGAAGACTCATAGTAATATGGAAAAGTACTGGTGCTGGAGGAGACTCTTGAGAGTCCCATGGACTGCAAGAAGATCAAACGTATCTATTCTTAAAGAAATCAGTGCTCACTGGAAGGACAGATCCTGAAGCTGAGGCTCCAATACTTTGGCCACCTCATGAGAAGAGAAGACTCCCTGGAAAAGACCCTGATGTTGGGAAAGATGGAGGGCACAAGGAGAAGGGGATGACAGAGGATGAGATGGTTGGATGGTGTTGTCGAAGCTACAAACATGAGTCTGACCAAACTGCGGGAGGCAGTGGAAGACAGGAGTGCATGGCGTGCTCTGGTCCATGGGGTCACAAAGAGTCGGACGTGACTAAACGACTAAACAACAACAACAGTAATATGGAGTGACCACCTAGGATTAATCTAAAGATCTTTACTCGGCGTCATGTTTGCTGATTTCAAAAGATACTTCCTGTTCTCATTGTACTTCCTTTTCTCATTGATTTGATTGCATTTGATGCAGATTTATCTTTGTAATTTTATTGATGTTTCCTTGGCTGCTGTTTTATCCCTAAGCTGTTTTTCTCCTTTACCCTTGCTCTGCCTCATTAGCCCTCCTTACTATTTAATCTGAGTGGCTGTGGTATAAGGTTACCAGACATCCCCGTTTCCCGGGGAGTCCCCGGATTTACAAATCAGTCCCCATACAAAATCCATTGAAGTTGAAAAGTGTCCCCGGATTCATTGGGAAAAAAATATGGTAACCTTACTGTGGTATCCAACATGAGTTTGATGACACCCATACACAAAATGGTTTGTCCCAATGAAAAACTGCAATGAAAAGCATTCACTGCTTTGTTGGATGGGACCCATCTCCTGTAGCATTGAATAAATCTAAAAGTTCAATGAAGTGAATGTTTTCCCCACCCCCAGTAATTAGTTTAGCAGCATCAAATATACTAATTTGGTAAGAAATCAGTGAATATTAAGTGCAGCCTTAACTATGTTTGTATCGTTTATACCATGCTAAATTCTGGGCTGAATGCCAACAGAAGAAATATCTCACCAGTACATGACAGTCAGTAATTCCTGTGTGATTTCTCTACAGGGATCTGATCTGAGTCTGCCTCTTGGGTATTTCATGTCTTCCGACATAAATGATACATCTGAGCTCACTAAATGTAATCTCAATGCCCCTTCCCAATTCTCCCAATGCATGAGGACAAGGAACCAAAGGAATATGGATCATCACCCACTACATGTTAAATCATAGATATACTTGTTTGGGTGTAGCTTTATAATGACAGATGTAGAGTGGGTTCTCCAAGGTTGCTAGCTTTTTTCCTATTGCATCTCACAAGACTTCTGTCACAGGCCAGGAGTCAGCTTCTCCTGTGAACAGCAGCCTGAAGGGGGAGAAGGCAGAGTGACTCCACCTGCAGCTGATCAGCCTTCAAGGACTCAGAGGAGAAGGCACTGATGAGAACCAGCTGGCTTCAGCTTTCTCAGGCTAAGCTTCCAGCAGCAGCCCGATGCTGGTGACAACACTAGTAGTTCCTGGCCCTACTTTGCTGCTTCCTGCTTGTTTTGACCCTGGACCCCATGATCATCAGATTCCCCGACCCCCCATACTGCCTGACCATGTGGATTGCTGTTCGCCCGACCCTAGGACTGGACCTGAGTCAGCATTCAGCTTCCAGGCAAGTACACCTCAGAGATTCTTCTAGTTTGCTGGTCTTCACTGAGCTGAGCAATGAGACAATGACAACTTCTCTGCTACCCATATCAGTGACTAGAGAAACACCGCTTGCTACATGCCTACATGTCAGAGTGCCACTGAAGGCAATGAATGAAATCTAGTTTAAAAAGTCAGGAATCACAGTGCAGGGATAGCCAACATGGTTTCTCCCTACAACTCCCAACATCCCTAACCATTGGACATGCTAGCTGGGGCTGATAGAAGCAAAACAACAGGAGGGCCCCACATTGGCTCTTTCTGATGTGGTGGGAAATTGGTGTTTCGCTATGATCTTCTCGGCTTGCTTCCCTATACAGCAGGTGTAACCAATGTGGTGCCCTTCGGATGTTCGGGATTCAATTCACATCCACCCAGACCAGCATGACCAATGATCGAGATTCTTGGGAGTTGTAGTCTGAAACATTGGCTGCCCCTGCTATTGAGCATATCTCAGATCACTCTGCACAGAGATTTAGCATACTTGCTGTTGCTGATTGGATTGAGAATGAATGATTCATAAGTATTTCAGGTGGGGTGGGAGAAAGAGTATTTTGCTCTGCAAATACTTCTCTTTAAGTCCAAAGCAAAGTCTTAAACTCCCAAAGAGAACCCTTGGGAGCTTTCTGTATGGTATGCTGTCATTATAACATTAAGCTTTTATAAGTCTTGTGTGAGAAAGAGAGAGAGAGCGCGCGAAAGCGCCAATTCCCCCCTTCTCCTTAAACTCTACAAAGGAGAGTGTTAGTTCCTTTGGTGCTGTGAAACCACATTTCTGCAAGGTTATCATTTCAGATGGTATTTGGCTTTTATTCCTCAGTGCCAATAGTAGGAAGAAAAATACGTTGCATTATTAGCAAAAAGAAAGAATATGTACTATACACCACTAGGCTCCTTTCCTCAAGCTGCAGCTGCCCTTGATCACTGTAAAAAGAGTGGGTGTCAACTCAAATGTGGCTCGGAAGTTAAAAAGAATATTATGAGAGAAGGTGCCGTACAAGCCTGAAAGGCTTCCCAAATGACAAAGCAGTTCAATGCACTGCTATCGCAACATCCTCTTCTTCCTTAACTTTGGCTGTATGTATCACATCCTTTGACGCGTGCGTTTGATTCAAGTTTTCAAGGTGATGGAAATGTTACCCGTTTTTCTTGCCTTCCTGCAGTTGGAGTTGGGCTACCAGACCTTTGACAGTACAGGCATCCCCCCCTATTCACAATTGACTTGCACATGACTCCATGTATATGTGTGGAGCAGGGAAATAAGTAAATAATTCAATTCAAACCCAGAAATGGGGGCGAGAGCTGTAAAGTCCTCATGGCTAGCAAGGAGACCCTCCCCGGGGCTCAAAGAGGATGTCAGTGAAGAGAGAGGAAGCCCCCAATAGACCAGAGGTACAGTGGGGGTTTGCTTACGTTGTTCAACCTACCTGCCTAACAGTTGATTTGTAGCACAGCAGCAGTAGCAGCTGTTTCCCCACATGCCCTCCATCCTCTTTCCAGCCCCAGAGCTTCAATGCTAGTTCTGGATATTTTTGGATACAGTATTCATTTGCTGCGGGTTGAATAGAAAATGGAAGAGAAGGTGTTTAAAGGGTTCTTGGAGGGTGCTCCCCTCCTTATGCAATTTTGCTTTGGGGAGGAGGCCTGGAATCTAACCTCCGCATAAGTGGGGAGACCCCTGTACAATCCCGTATGTGTCTACACAGAAGCAAGTTCCACTGAGTTTATTGGGGTTTGCTCATATAATAAGTAGGTTTAGCAGAGAAACATTGATCTCCACGATTTCAGAGAGGAGTATTTCCCAGCTCTACCTGGAAATTCTGAAGATTGACCCCGGGATCCTCTGTATGCAAAGCAGATGCCCTAACTCTAAGCTACAACCTTCCCTCAATTGTGAAAGCCAGAACTGGATACAACAAAATGTAACAAAAACAAAACAAGAGCTAGCATTGGAATGTGAACCAGCATGTCCATTAAGTGGTACCTCGGGTTACAGACGCTTCAGGTTACAGACGCTTCAGGTTACAGACGCTTCAGGTTTCAGACTCCACTAACCCAGAAATAGTACCTCAGGTTAAAAACTTTGCTTCCGGATGAGAACAGAAATTGCATGGCGGCGGCAGCGGGAGGCCCCATTAGCTAAAGTGGTACCTCAGGTTAAGAACAGTTTCAGGTTAAGAACGGACCTCCAGAAAGAATTAAGTTCTTAACCCGAGGTACCACTGTACTGTCCAGTCAAGGGCTGGTCACTTGACTCACTGGGAAGCTTATCTTCTGTCCAAAGACTGGCTGGCTAGATTCCCAGTCAGAGCCCTGATTTCTACTTCCCAAGGATGTGGATGTCTTCTCTCTCTGCTACTTGGTTGAATGGTGTCCTCTCTTTCTCTTTCCCGCTCCCCCTTTAAATCCCTGTTCAATGGAGCTGTTGCCCCTCTTTTTTTGTCTCTCTCTCTACTCTCCCCTCTCCTCCTTTGCTCTTTCCCCTGGTCTTTAATTTCTCTGTTTGCTGTTTGCCCCTCATCTTGGAAGAGAGCTCCTAGGAACAAGCTGGGCAGGACACAGGTTCTGTTACATTTACCAAGAAAGGTCAGGTCTGAAAGGAAGTGTGTTGCCCATAGCAACACTGGACATTCAAACACGTGCTGAGAACCGTGACACACACTTCCTGTTTTGGGTTACATTGGTGCCTTGTGCATTTCCACTGCAGACTTCTTCACCCTACCAGTTGGGTCATTCAAAGTTGTTGGCATAGCTTATTTTCAAGACCTCAGCTATGTACAAAATAATGTGGCCTCCCATCTGAATTGCAAAAAAGAGTTCAGGTAGGTAGCCGAGTTCGTCTGACGCAGTCAAGATAGATAGATAGATCCAGTAACACCTTAGAGACCAAGTTTGTTCTTGGTATAAGCTTTCGTGTGCACGCACACTTCTTCAGATACACTGAAAGAGAAGTCACCAGACCCTTATATATAGTGGGTGGGGTGGGGTTTTTCTCAGGAGGGTAGTAGGAGGTGGTTGACTCAATGGGTATGGTAAACCTGTTGACGACTGTTAACGACTGCAAATTAGTCCTACAGGAAAAAGGAAGGGATAGTATGCAAATGATTAGCATATGTAATGAGACAGGAATCCAATATCTCTATTAAGACCAGGTCTCTCCATAGTTTTCAGTTTAGTGGTAAGTTGCAATTCAGCAACTTCTCTTTCAAGTCTGTTTCTAAATTCTTTTGAAATAAGACAGCTGCTTTGAGATCCTGTATTGAATGTCCTGGAAGACTGAAGTGTTCTTCTACTGGCTTCTCTGTCTTGTGATTCCTGATGTCAGATTTATGTCCGCTTATCCTTTAGTGCCATTGGGACGCGGGTGGCGCTGTGGGTAAAAGCCTCAGCGCCTAGGGCTTGCCGATCGAAAGGTTGGCGGTTCGAATCCCCGCTGCGGGGTGCGCTCCCGTTGTTCGGTCCCAGCGCCTGCCAACCTAGCAGTTCGAAAGCCCTCCCGGATGCAAGTAGATAAATAGGGACCGCTTACTAGCGGGAAGGTAAACGGCGTTTCCGTGTGCAGCTCTGGCTCGCCAGAGCAGCGATGTCACGCTGGCCACGTGACCCGGAAGTGTCTCCGGACAGCGCTGGCCCCCGGCCTCTTGAGTGAGATGGGCACACAACCCTAGAGTCTGTCAAGACTGCCCCGTACGGGCAGGGGTACCTTTACCTTTTTATCCTTTAGTGTAGGTTTTGACCTGTTTGTCCAATAAAAGAGGACAGTGATTTGGGGGGAGGGATGCATATGCTAATTTATATGTATTGGGGCAAATTTACAAAGAATATGCCTGCTGTTGGTGGGCAACTTCAAGTTTCCTCCACTCTCCTTAGTTATGATTCTTTATTTTTGAACTGGACTTTGGCCGGGCAGTCCTTCAAGCAGAGAACTGTAAACTAAGACTTGTGGCCCCTGTAGAATGGAAGTATCTCAATGCTGTTCTCTTTGGTGCAGAAGAAAAGCAAACCTATTTCCTTCTCTTTGCCTTTAATACACATGAACAACCTTTAAAACAACAACAAGAAAAGCTTGACACAATCAGGACTGATGGTCAACAATGGGATTGGAGCCAACAGACAGCAGGCAATATTGCTGTCCAGACTTCCATTATTGCGACAAAAAACAATCATGATAGAAAAAACGATTTGTTGAAAAACTGCAACGCTCATATATTTCACAGACGCTGGGATCTGTTAAGCAGGCCAAACAAATATATTAAAAATATGCTGACTGTGGAGACACATGCAGAAATACACGGTTATTATTCTAGCTTTTGCTGAGCAAATGATTTGTTTTCAGGCATTGTGGGTCAACTTGCTGCTACCTTTTCATCACTCTTTTTCATTTTGCATTTCTCGCCGTAGACCTCAATGGGCAGGCGTTTCTCCTGTGGAATGTACAATAAGGCCCTTCTGCACTTCATTACTGTTTTCGAAAGCAGTCAGACGGTTCATTTGTTTCTTGCAAGAGGCGCCTTTTTGTAACTGTACAATTTAGAAACAAAAGCAAAACCTCCCTTGTTTTTCTTTCTTTTCTTTTTACAAAGGGAAATTATTTTTTTATTTTCTAGCTCACCTCTTCAGCTGACCCTCTTTGGGTATTCTCTCCTCACCGACTCAGGCATGCAAATGATAATGATTTCTCCAACTTTTGCATTTCTTGGAGACAATTAAAAAGATATATACACCTTTCTAGTGAACCAAAGTGCTCCCAATGAGCATTATGAATGGGATTTTCCTTGCTTGTGTCCCCCACATCTTGGGAAAATTAAACAAAAGCGCCTTTCTCAAGCAGCTAAAGTAAATGAAATGGTTTAATGTGTTGTATGAAATGAGGAGCAACTGAAAAGAAGCAGTTCTAAGAGGCCATGTGTGTTTTTATATCTTTTGTTCAGCAGGCAGCAGGGAAGTTAATCCAGATATCTTTTGTATATCTATTGCAAATAACAAGGCCTCGCACATGCATTTTGTACAGTGATAGCTAAATGACCTCATTCAGTAGTAATGCTAAAACCTAGTTTAGTGTGGTGGAAAAGAGCCTGGGGCTCATTTGTTTCCTCAATCAGGCTAGATCGGAGGTATATGCTTCCTGCTTTAAGCCCCAGGTAGCACGGTCAGTGTCAGGAATGATCGGAAATGTATTTCGGCCACATCAAAAGGGAATCAAGTCAAGGAAGGCTGCCATAGAGAATCTATCCCACAACTCTGCCTTGAGTGTCTATATATCACTTGTTTTCCTAAACAGCTGGAAGCTGCAATTCAGCTTTCCAGTTGTTTCATAAAATGGGTGGGCACGAATGCGAGAAGGTGGCACTTTGAAAGGTTTTGAGGATCCAGACATTTTAAGACTGTCAAAGTAATCAGTAACATCTTGAATTAGGCTTAGAAGTTAACAGCCAGTTCAGCTGGGTGAAATTAGTAGCAATATGGCCTCTATTATATATATCGTAGGATGGGATATTACATTCTTGACCAGTACCATCTCCAGTTGCAGTGTTATATCCTATGAGTTATCATAACTTTACTCTGCTGTAAGTCTTACTTGCTTTTCTAAATTTATATCAGCTCAGCCTGGATAGCTCGGTTGGTTAGAGTGTGGTGCTGATAATGCCAAGGTTGCAGGTTCAATCCCTATATGGGATGGCTGCATATTCCTACATTGCAGGGGTTGAACCAGAATATCCTCATGGTTCCTTCGAAGTATATGATTTTTACCTCCCATGTGGTGGCAACATAGAAGAAGAAGAGGAGTTTGGATTTGATACCCCGCCTTTCACTCCCCTTCAGGAGTCTCAAAGCGGCTAACAATCTCCTTTCCCTTCCTCCCCCACAACAAACACTCTGTGAGGTGAGTGGGGCTGAGAGACTTCAAAGAAGTGTGACTGGCCCAAGGTCACCCAGCAGCTGCATGTGGAGAAGCGGAGACACGAACCCGGTTCCCCAGATTACGAGACTACCGCTCTTAACCACTACACCACACTGGCTCTCCCTAGACCTCACTAAACTGATAAACCTGTGTTTGAGTTGCACCACTTCAGCCTAAAGCTATGGGATTTCCTATCAATGCCCTTTCAATGGGGCTGGGGGTCGATCCTACATGCATATTGTGTTAGGGAGAGCTATATCATTGTGTTTCCTGGGATGACAATATTAGACATGTGGGGGAAAAGAAACCTATTGTATGGTGTCAAGGGTTTTGCACACGAGCAGGGATTATACAACCCTTTGGCCCTGCTCATCCATTTGCTGCTTTTGCTATCTCCTTCAATTAGGCACATGGGTGATCCCATCCAAGCAGGGATCATGAAAACTATATTGTAGAGCAGGTAAAGGGTAACCAGACTTTTTGGGTGGTGGTGGGGAGACTGCTTTAGTTGTTTGTTTGTTTGTTTTTTGAGGCAGGAAAGAGGCGTATGATTCTTGTTGTTGTTTAGTCGTGTCTGACTCTTTGTGACCCCATGGACCAGAGCACATCAGGTACTCCTGTCTTCCACTGCCTCTCGCAGCTTGGTCAGACTCATATTGGTACCTTCGAGAACACTATCCAACCATCTTGTCCTCTGTCTTCCCCTTCTCCTTGTGTCCTCAATCTTTCCCAACATCAGGGTCTTTTCCAGGGAATCTTCTCTTCTCATGAGGTGGCCAACGTATTGGAGCCTCAGCTTCAGGATCTGTCCTTCCAGTGAGCACTCAGGGCTGATTTCCTTCAGAATGGGTAGGTTTGATCTTCCTGCAGTCCATGGGACTCTCAAGAGTCTCCTCCAGCACCATAATTCAAAAGCATCAATTCTTTGGCGATCAGCCTTCTTTATGGTCCAGCTCTCGCTTCCATACCTAACTACTGGGAAAACCATAGCTTTAACTATACAGACCTTTGTTGGCAAGGTGATGTCTCTGCTTTTTAAGATGCTGTCTAGGTTTGTTATTGCTTTTCTCCCCAGAAGTAGGCGTCTTTTAATTTCTTGGCTGCTGTCACCATCTGCAATGATCATGGAGCCCAAGAAGTAAAACATCTCACTGCCTCCATTTCTTCCCCTTCTATTTGCCAGGAGGTGATGGGACCAGTGGCTGTGATCTTAATTTTTTTGATGTTGAACTTCAGACTATATTAGGGATATGATACAGGTTTATAAAAGTATGCATGGAGGAGCAAAAGGGGAAGGGAGGGATCCCCCCCTACATAATTCTGAAAACCAGGGTCATCCAATGAGGCTGAACATTGGAATAATGACAATGGACTAAAGAAAACACCTGCCCACATGACATACCATTAAACTATAGGACCCACTATCGCAAGATGTAGTGATAGCCATGTAGTGATCACTTTAAAATGGGATTAGACAAATTGATGTAGGAAAAAATTGCTGTATACTACCTCCCATATTAGCAGTTGCTAGGAATTGCAAGTGCTGCTGTACTCATGCCTGGATTGCAGGATTTATTTATATTTTTTAATGCTCTAAATACAGAAGACCCCCAGGTCCAATTCCTGGTGTTTATCATTTCAATGAAGAATTAAGTAGCAGGGAGAAAGGGAAAACTCCATCTCTGGAAAGCCAAAGCCAAACAGAGGAGACAATACTGGACTGGATGGTCAAAGAGTCTGATGTGAATAAAATGTGAATAAAATTCCACGTGACTACATCACAGGAGGCAAATAAAGAAAATTGAGAATGAGAACTATGAACAGGTGAACATTTCTGCTGAAAAATTGTTAAAACAGATAGGGCTTCGGGTTTTGTTTTGTTTTGTTTACTCTGCTGAACATAATGGCTTGAGAAACATGTATGCTTGAGAAATTTCATCTCAACCCTACCACTGTGCTTATCTCAGTGAATACAGTGGGATTGACTTTTGAATTAATATGTATAATATGTATGCTTAAGAATGAACTATTATTTTCTTTGCCAAAGTATGGGTGAAATAGTTAATGTGCAATGCTTCTGAACACCTGACTTCATCCAAAGCATGAAAAATCCACTGTGCATATAAGAGATATTTGAAGTGTCAATCAAGGTGCTGTTTACCGATCCACCCACTCTGTTAAAGTCCTGCTGTCTGGAACATATTGGGCGGTTTTTCATTTGCCTGAGCTGACAGATACAGATTGTGACAAGTCTCATATGGGGACACCAGCCCGAGGGTACAGCATTGAAAAGAACTGATGAATTCAAAATTAATGGTGGAAAATGTCATGAATTACCAGTCTAGTCACCCACAACTTCTTTCATTTTTGCTTTTAGTTTTGTGAAATTAGATACAGCTTTTAATATACAAGCAGACAGAGCAAAAATATAAAATATATCTTTTCAGAGTCAAGGTATATCTATTCGCTTCCTCTTTCTCTCCTTCTCTCTCTCTCTCTCTCTCTCTCTCTCTCTCTCTCACACACACACACACACACACACACACACATTCTGTTTTTTTGTCTTTTGGGCCTCAAGATACAATTCAACCTTGAATTTTATAGTCAACAGTTTTCTGGGAAGGTATGCTTCGCAAACCAGGTTGAACTGAATGGGAGATTTGTGCTCTTGTGCATTTTCTATTCACTTCACATGGGCTTCTACAGGATTCTTTCCCAAAGAAATGAAACATTTAATTTTTAATGCAACCCTATTCTGTAGTTGTCCCATACATGCAAATAAGCAAGTCTTGTGAGACATTAAGAATAGAATTAGCCCAACAATTCATTTTTACAGTGGTGCCTTGTTTCTCAAACCTAATCTGTTCCAGAGGTCCATTCCAAAACCAAAGCGGTCCAAAACCAAGGTGCACTTTCCCATAGAAAGTAATGCAAAATGGATTAATCCGTTCCAGACTTTTAAAAACAACCCCTAGAACAACATTTTAACATGAATTGATTCATTGATTCATAAAATGAAAGCAATAACCAATGCACTACAGTCAAACAAACAATCAGCAGCTGAGCTGGGTTCCACACAGACACACACACAAAAAAAAAGAGCCACAAAAATGGTAAATAAATAGCAAAAACAGACAGACTTCAGTGTAACACTCAGAATGGAAGTGTGGCACTCAAATTGGAAGCGTAACACTCAAAACGGAGCATGTTCAGCTTCCAAAAAAAAGTTCACAAACTGGAACAATTACTTCTGGGTTTTCAGTGTTTAGGTTCCACGTTGTTTAAGTACCAAGGCATTTTAGAACCAAGGTACCACTGTATTAGGTGTTTCCCCCATTCTTTGAATGGAGGAGAAATCCTGTTTAAACCTCCATCCCTTCCATTTCACAGAAATCTCTCACCCATCATCTCATATTTGGGAGGGCTTCTATTCATTCTTCCCCTTCAAACAGATATATTTAAAGCTGGCTGGAATATTGGCCCAGCACTAGTATGGGTGTCCTGCATCACATACATATCACTGGTACTGGTGGTAGAGTCCATGTCAAAATTGTTCCATGACAGGAACATGGAAGCATTTCAAATTTTGCTTGGACTCTTTAATATTATTATTATTATTATTATTTTATTATTTGTACCCCGCCCATCTGGCTGGGTTTCCCCAGCCACTCTGGGCGGCTTCCATAGAGACCAAAAATACACTAAAATGTCACACATTAAAAACTTTCCTGAACAGGGCTGCCTTAAGATATCTTATGAATGTCAGGTAGTTGTTTATCGCTTTGACATCTGATGGGAGGGCGTTCCACAGGGCGGGCGCCACTACCGAGAAGGCCCTCTGCCTGGTTCCCTGTAGCTTTGCTTCTCGCAATGAGGGAACCACCAGAAGGCCCTCGGCACTGGACCTCAGTGTCCGGGTAGAACGATGGGGGTGGAGACGCTCCTTCAGGTATACTGGGCCAAGGCCAATGTGACACCTCTCTGGAGTAGGGCTTTTTACTGCATACAGTGCCATGTATACTGATGACACAATGTCAGTAAACAACATCAACAAGGCTGGTCACTTCTTGTCCCCCCGCCTCAATTCATTTCTTATAAAGAAGCCAAAATAAGACACAGGATGATTCCAAGACGTATGAAAGTACTCTAATTCGCCAACAACTCCTGCTGAAGAACAGGAGTAAACAGATTGCAAGGCCAAAGGTGCTGGCTGAAGCACTCAACCTGATTCCAGGATTTTCACCGGTCTGAAGCCTGGCAGAATTTCACAATTCCTTTAGACATTCAACAACAGTATGTGCTTCTCCTGGATTATATAGTTAACACTAAACTGGCAACAGCCAGCCGTTTTGTGTCCATATTGTAATAAATCATAAGCAATGAGGGTCAGCAATCATGTAATGCGATAAGCATTAGTCTATTGTGTGCCAAATAATTTCACCAGCAAGCTGTTTCTTTCATTCTCCTACGTTCATATACTTTTTGGGATGCCCCTCGAGCATCTACAAAATTCAATTAAACATATTTTTTGCTTATTTGTTTATTTCCAACAATAGTCAGGCTGCCCGCTCGGAATGACTTGGAAAACAATCCAGATACTTTTGTGTGTGCGCGCATTATGAAGCAGCAGAGTCAAAGCATGGAGATTAAAAAAAAAAAAAGTGTGCTTTAAAAAAATTGAAAACAACTTGTTTTAACTTCAGGAGGAGGAGATTGTGTTAATTAGACATATGCCAAATGCAGAATTTATCTGCTGCCTGTCAGCAAACATCTGCCACCGAAGATGCTTTCTTGTTTTCAATGTTCCAAATGTGCTAGGTGTTAGAAACAGGGAATTGATGGAAGTAGAGCAGGATGAAAAGCTCAAGAATGCCTCCTGGAGAAGAAGAAGAAAAAAAAAGGACATTAGTGAAATGCCAATAGTATGTTATCTGACTTCTCTGTACAGCAGACCACACAGTTTCTTCTTGATCTAGATAGTGGAGTGTCTATACTATGAAGATGTTTTACCACTTCATTTGTGTTCTGCTACTACTGCCTGAATTTGGGGTTGTAAACTGTTAAGTTGTGGGTGAACATATCAGACGACACAGCGATTCTCCAAACAGCTCTTGTTTATTCACAGGTCAGAACAGAACTGAACTGAAGGGTTCAGCCAGCCTGCTTATATAGAGCTCCAGTACAACGCAACTGTAACAACTTTCTGTAACTATCCAATCACTGAATGTCACTTTTGATCCCTTATTTGCATATGTGGACCTGAGTAAAAACTATCTACAGTATCCCCCTGCTGGCCCAGGGTGAGAACTTCAGTACATAACATAAACCATGGCTGAATAATGCACTTATATGGAATTATGGTTTGTATCTATCAATAGATCAATCCAGATATGATAACACTGCTGGAAAGTACAGATCTGCTGAGATTGTCTGAGACACAATACTGTTCGGATGTTCAGTCTTCAAGTCATTACACACAGATATCAAATGTCAGGCATCCAAGTGATGTGTATATGTGTGAACCAGACCCAGATGACTAGTATCTGGGTCATAGCCTTTTTTAAAGGGAAATTCCCTTATTCTGAATAGGATTCCTCACAAGAAAAGGGAAAAGTTGACAGCTATGATCTGGGTGTGTAACCTTCCTAAAAACCATGAGGGAAAATTAATTTTCTGTCTATGGCATTCTATCAGTGGTGACCCATTCAGATGTGTCAACGGCATCAAGTGGTAAACATGGAAGGAAAACCATGCATGGAAAATAAGGTTGCAAAGGAAACATAATGCAAAACGGAGTGATGTCATCAATTACATATTGTTTGCAGGCAGGAAGCACACAAAAAACAACTAATAAGTAAACTGATTTCAAATCCAGACATAGGATGAATAACTGAATATTGGCAATTTCCACTCATATTTCTGTTGGAACTCTGTCATCCCTAAAAGGTAAATAATAATAATAATAATAATAATAATAATAATAATAATAAAGGTAAAGGACCCCTGGACAGTTACATCCAGTCAAAGCTGACCATGGGGTTGCAGCACACATCTCACTTTCAGGCCAAGGGAGCCGCCGTTTGTCCACAGACAGCTTTCTGGGCACAATGGAACACGTGACAGAAACCAGAGCACACGGAAACGCTGTTTACATTCCCACTGCTATTTCCTACTTGAACTGGTGTGCTTTCAAACTGCTAGGTTGGCAGGAGCTGGGACCGAGCAACAGGAGCTCACTCCATCGCAGGGATTCAAACCACCGACCTTCTGATCGGCAAGCCCAAGAGGCTCAGTGGTTTAGACCACAGTGCCACCCATGTCCTGTGTCATCCCAAGCTAGGGCACAATCATGGGTCCATTTAATCCCATTCTGTGGTGCTGTGTTCCTTTCTCCGGCACTCTGTGCATTTTGTGCACACATTTGACATATCACACACACTTGTATGCAAAATACATATTTTCCAATGCACTCACCTGTAAAACATCCATTTTGTATTGATCTTTGGCATAACTACGTATTTTTGCGCACACTTTCTGTGCACTGGGAAAGCATTGCAGAATCTGAAAAGGGATGCGATCCCATTGGCAGAAGCATTCCAATCACAAACAAGTCCAGGTTGTTGGTCCACTGTGAAAAGTGGGCCCAACAAATCCCTAGAGGTTGTCCCTGAAATATCACTTCTCTTTTGTGTGTGTGTGTGTGTGTGTGTGTGTGTGTGTAGTCTAAAAGGGGAACTACAAAAAACTAAACAGCAGTGCAGAAAATTCAAGACAGCTATTTATACTGCCTTTTTCCAGAAGGAAGACAGTACTAGTTAATGTTCAGATAAACAAAATTCTCTGCACTGTAATTAACGACCTAAAAATGTTGGGGGTTTTTTGCAATTGGGAGAGAGAGCCTCTGACTTTGGTCTGTAATTGAGGGTGGGAATAGGAACAACCATGCTTTAATAGAATTCATTTGTTATTTCTTAATCATTCCTGAAATGGCTATTATTTACAATTAATACATGTGGCAATAAAATAAAATTGAACTTGTTCTGTTTATTCTAACAAACCTCTGGCAATTTGACCAAGCAGCTACAGGTAACACTGTGCCTGAAAGAAATACATGTGCTGTGGCCTACACAATTAAAAAGGTATTGCTCATGTTATCAACTCATCTTTCCTTTCCTCCACGTTTTTTGGGGGGTGGGGTGGGGATAGGATATATTCTTGTGGGAAAGACTTATTTGCTTATTATTGGAAAGGTTGGTTAATGGAATGTGTTAAACATGTCTGACTTGATCCAGGAACATCATACTAACCTGGTTTGTGTGCCAGAGACATGACTGGACAAAGAAGGGAGGTGTATACTTCTCCAAGGCATATTCACTAAGGTACCCAGGGTGGCACCAGGGGCAGCAAGAGAGTAAGGGAAGATGGAGTGGCCATGATCAATAAAGCTAGCATCTACTTGGTGAAGTCCCCAATTCAGCAGCTAATGGGATTTGAATGTCTGTGCTTGGCACTGAGAACATGGACAATATAGGGATTCACTTAGTGTCTCTCCCTCCCTGAAAACAGTATTCTGCCCTGAGCTGACCAGAGCTGGTCTGACAGGTGACATTGATTATCCCAGGGCTTTTGGCCTTGTGGAATTCAATATGCATGTGATGATGTCATGTCTGGAGTGGCTTGGGTGTTCATGGCCTCATATGACATACAGGAGTGGCCAACTCCCAAGAGACTGCGATCTACTCACAGAGTTAAAAACCAGCAGTGATCAGGGTTCAGGTCAAAGTTGTTGAGCTTTTTTTAGAGTTGAGCTTCTTTGGGGGGAGCCAGTGATCTACCACAGATGTTCAGTGATCTACCGGTAGATCGTTATCTACCTGTTGGACATGCCTGACATAGAGCAATGAATCAATGCATGTGGCAGAACACATGGTAGTCCTTTTCTGTATTGGAATGTGGGAAAGTGATATGTGGTTAGGCGAATTGGTAGTACGTTCTATGTAATGGACAGATTATTCTCTGATTCTGATTGATCTTGTGACTATTTTTAACCCCTACAGAGATTGGGGATTAGTTATTATGGTCTGCTTGGGGATTAGTTATTATGGTCTGATCTCAAAGAATCGTGGATACAGAAGACTTTCTGAGGTTCCTGGGGGATTTTTTTAAAGTTGATGATTTTGTTATGGCCCTAGTGAGTGGCTCACTAGACTGGAAGGACGGGAGATTGCCTGCACTTTATAGAGTTACACTCCCTCTGAAGGAATGGGTACCTATGTAGTTTGGGGGATTATACAGATCCTTTGCTCTTGCTTGAGGTTCAGGTAGCCTCAGTAGTGCAGAATGCCTCTTCCATCAGATTTGGCGGGTGGCCCAGCTGCAGCCCCCCCTCCCCGCTCTGTCATCTATGCTCTGGTAACTTCTAGGTTAGATTACTGTAACATGTTATATGTAGGGCTGCCCCTGAAGACAGTTCAGAAACTTTAGCTGGTGCAGAATTTGGCAGCCAGGTCGTTCACCGAGGCAAGACGGTTTGGTCATTTTACACTGATCCTAGCCCAACTGCAGTGGCTGCCAATTAGTTTTTCGGCCAAATTGAAAGTGCTGTTTTTGATCTATAAAGCCTTAAATGGCTCAGGACTAAAATACCTCAAGGACTGCATCTCCCCATGTGAACTACGTGACAACAATAATGGCAAATAAAGTTTTGCCCTCTGCCACCATTGCATCTGCAAATAGCCAGCTGGGGAAACTCTTTTGGACAAACATTGTTGTACAAAGACATAGACAATCAACTATTTGAGCCTTCAAGGGACTGCTCTGACCAGTTTGCAATGCATTTTGCAGATAAAGTTGCAAAATAAATGTGTGTGTGTGTGTGTGTGTGAACGTTTAAAATAAGAATAAGTGCATGAGTTCTGATTCAAACTGAAATTTCTATGCATGATGGAAAACAGTATATTATTTTAAATCACCATCATTTGCAGAGCACCTAAATTTTGCTAAGGGACGCGGGTGGCGCTGTGGTCTAAACACTGAGCCTAGGGCTTGCCGATTGGAAGGTTGGCAGTTTGAATGCCCGCAATGGGGTGAGCTCCCTTTGCTCGGTCCCAGCTCCTGCCAACCTAGCAGTTCGAAAGCCCGTCAAAGTGCAGGTAGATAAATAGGTACTGCTCTGGCAGAAAGGTAAACAGCATTTCCGTGCGCTGCTCTGATTTTGCCAGAAGCGGCTTAGTCATGCTGGCCACATGACCCGGAAGCTGTACGCTGGCTCCCTCGACCAGTAAAGCGAGATGAATGCCACAACCCCAGAGTCGTTCGCGACTGGACTTAACTGTCAGGGGTCCTTTACCTTTATAAATTTTTCTAAGCACTGTACACAGTGGGAGGGAGGGAAGATCATAGGAAAACAAGCAAACTCAAATACCAGTTCCTAAATTTGCATTCTTAATGATGTTTTGAGTGGAGACAGGGGGCAAAATGAAAAGCAACCAGTTTCCTATCAAAGCTGATGGAACAAGGCCTGCTATCCCATCTCTCCCTGTGCTTCATCCTGAAAGTCAAGCCAGTGCTCTTCTTTGAGTTGTCCTCTGTGAGCATGCATTCAATTAATAAAATCACCATACTTTTTAAAAAATAAAAGCTTCAATGCATGTAAACATTCTGACCTCTCTTCCAGATCTGTGCATGGCAATAAATTCTCCCCTAATTGGTTAAAAATAATGCTTCCTTAGGTCTCCAGTGATTGCAAAGGATGCAGCCTTGTCCCTCAAACTCTGTTGTACTCAATCTTCACCTTCTTATGCACATAATGTTGTTGCTCTCCTTTTTTAACCGTTGTTCTTCATTAGTAATTAAGGGAATCTGAACTAACACTCAGGTGCCCATAGGAATGCAAATGAAGGACTGTGTGTTAGTTTAGACAGAGGTTAGAGTGTGTAATTTATTTATAAGCTAATGAATTAATGCATGAGAATCTGGAGGTGGTTAGGGGATTAAAGCTTGTTACTATATAATCTTTGCTTGGGAAAAAATGTATAGTGCAGTGGTTTTTTTAGGTTTTAGCCAGCTGGTGATTAAAACACTCTGACTGAAGCCAGATTGGCTTGCTTGTTTTCGCTTATGTGCACCTCTGAGCCAAATATGAGAAACCGCCGTGAGCTTGTCATAATGCATCTATTTGAGGGGATTTCTAGACTCTTTTGAAAACACTTTCAGAGTTACCCTAGATAAACTTTCTCCCTTCTCCTTACATCAGTTGTTTGTCTCCCCGTTCAGTCATTTGGAAAAATCAAAGCACAACTTGGGAGATAAACTTGTGGGAGCCCTATTAGCATGTAGTAATATTGCCAGCACAATTCAAGGCAGGCAGATGATATTTCTATGGCAGGTGTGGGAAAACTTTGGCCTACCGGATGATGCTAAATTCCAGCTGGAGATTATATGAGAGTTGTTGTTCAGCAAATCTGGAGGACCGCAGGTTCCCTACACTTTTTTGTGGGGGGAATAGAACAGTATTTCTCTCTCTCTCTCTCTCTCTCTCTGTGTGTGTGTGTGTGTGTGTGTGTAGGTTTTCTCTGGTGTAGACCAATCAAGATTTTGCTGAAGTCCTATGTATCATCCTAATTTTGTTATTCCCAATCGGTCCTTAATATGGTGGTGCTAGAATACATTTGGAAAGACACTGCTTGAAGCAAAAAGATTTTTAGTTCGAACTCATAATGTAGACTAATACTGCAATCACATAACCACTTGCCTGGTCACAAGGCCCACTGAGCCAAATGGGACTTTACTTCTAAGTAGAAACACCTGTATTTCTACTGTTAGATACGGTAGTGAATTACATGTACAAATATACATATTATTGACTGACTGATTACTAGCAGTCTTGTATTTCCCATTCCTTAAGTATTCTTTTTTAAAAAATCAGTGCCGTTTTGTAGAACATTGCTGTTCCAGGATCAGCTGATGGCTTTCTGTAAAAGCCAGAGATCATTTAATTTCATTGAAACTTTCTCCACAGATCTTCCTGTTGGATTGCTCTATTTTTTACTCTTTAGGAGGAGTTGGGAGTGGGATAGAAAAACAATTATTGCAATGGGGTTAAGAAAAAATGGTATCTTTTTATCAGAAACTTTTTGAATGTTAATGAAGCTACATGAATATTGCTTGATTTGAAGAGATCTGCACATTTCCCATCTCTATATATAGACATTCCTAACTAATCTAATATTTTGGTATTAAAATAGCTACCCAGAGTCATGTTCTACCACATTATAACATTAAGCAAATCTTGTTGTACTTGTTAATTAAATCCTGGAAAAAATGTTAACACCAGACAGTTTTAGTGTCAGCAAACTATGAACATGGCTAATTAAAATCTTTTTTATGCAACTCCTTCATGTAATTTTCTTTCTCATGTGCATATTAAAATTATTAGATTGCAAGCTTGGCGCAAAAAGGCAGCTTTGGAAAGGAAAACTACGTGAAATGCACACATCCAATTCATGTTAGTACATAGACTACATATAGACGAGCACTGATTATATAGCAGGAATTGCATTCATAATTCAGAAAAACATACAGCATCCTTCTAAGGTCGGTCAGTAAACATTTTGCCTCTGTGTTACAAAAGGGACAAGGTTTTCAGATGCCAAAGAGGACAGGGCAGAACAGCTTGCATTAGATGCTAAACTGGCTGAAATTCCCTTTTCCGCATAACTATTAAAGATGCAATACCTATTTTCCATCTGGAAACCTTCAACTAAGGTTGAGAGAGAAAGTACCTTCCCTAAAACAATTTAGTGAGTCCATGGCAAAGGTGGTGAGGTCCTGTATCACAGCTCTTTCTATAGCCACTATGTCAATGTAAAAAAATACATACATTTCCTGGCATTTATTATCATAAAAAACTGTTACAATTCAAGCTTGTCCGCGGTTGTAGAAGACTGCTTCTTTTATCAGAGCAATTGTGTAAGCGACTTCTGACTTGGAAATAAGACAAGGTGAAAATATTAAAAGAGCACACACTCCAATAAAAATTACACACAGCGATGCTCCACTGAAAGTAATGGGCGCTTATTTGGTGGTAACCAAGGTTGCAATCATATTCACACTTAGCTGGGAATAAATTGAACTGAACTTAATGGGTCTTCTGCTTGAAGACATGTGCAGGATTGCTGTTTATTAGGTACAATTGATTTCAATTGAACTCCTTGTTCACATTCAAGACTAAATAAGACACACATACACGGAAAATCTACCATGAAAGCAAGTGTTACATGCATATAGCCAAAAGCAGAAACGCTAAGCATTGCACTCCCACATGTGAAATAGAATGATGTAAAGGAAAGTGCTTATAAAGAGAGAGCTAGCACTACCATTCCATTACCTCTTCAGCAGTCTTCATAAGTTGGATGAGGTGGGGAGCATGCTCAATTTAGAAAGGCTCCCTATTTCAAAGGTTATCCCAGAAGTTATCCCACAGAGGGCAATGGAGATGGCAGTGGGGTGCCGAGCCGACACGCTCATCCTGATTCCTCCTCATTGCATGCTGAATTAGAGTAGGGTTACCAGACGTCCCCAGTTCCCGGGGACAGTCCCTAGATTTGCAAATCTGTCCCCGGACAAATTCCGTCCCTGGAATGTCCCTAGATTTGCAAATCTGTCCCCGAGAAACATGGCAGTGGCAGCCTCAGCAGCCTGGGGCCAGCCTGGTAGTGTAGTTGGCTCTGGCTGGCTTCAGGAGCTGCTCACTGCCGCCGCCACTGCCGAAGGGGAACCAGGGATGTCCGGTGGTACAGATCTCCTTCCCCCTTTCCAGTGTGGTGTAGTGGTTAAGAGCGGTAGTAACGTAATCTGGGGAACCGGGTTCGTGTCTCCACTCCTCCACATGCAGCTGCTGGGTGACCTTGGGCTAGTCACACTTCTCTGAAGTCTCTCAGCCCCACTCACCTCACAGAGTGTTTGTTGTGGGGGAGGAAGGGAAAAGGAGATTGTTAGCCGCTTTGAGACTCCTGAAGGGGAGTGAAAGGCGGGATATCAAATCCAAACTCTTCTTCTTCTTCTTTGTTTTGAGAGATTGAGGGAGGCTCGGGAGTCACGGGCGGGCGAGCGTTGCCCAGGAGGGACTCAAGGCACGTGGTTTCTCTGCCAGGCAAGGTGCAAAGCCCTTCTTTTGCACCCTGTGAAACATAAATGCGCAGAGTATTTTTTAAAAAACTGGGCAACAGCTGCCACCCGTGACTTCTGAGCCTCCTCCGATCAGTCAAAACAAAGGAAGAAGGGGGCAGGAGATCGGGGGAGGCTCGGGAGTCATGGGCGTGTGCCGCACTGTTGCCCAGTTTTTTAAAAACTCTGTGCATTTATGTTTCACATGGTGCAAAAGAAGGGCTTTGCACCTTCATACAATGTGCATGTGTGCCCAGGGTCTTTTGCCTCATCATCCCCACTACTGACTCCCTGTTCTACTCAGCTTCAAAAGAAAAAATAAAGTGTTCCCGGATTCATTGAAAACCATAAATTAGAGCCCCAGAATACAACAAGATGAGCATCAGGGTGGTCACCAACATCCCATTCAGCTAATGTCTTGTGGTATGCATCACTATTTGGGAAACACATGCCATTAGACCTGCCTTGTTGCCAGTGAGTAGAGCTTGAGTGAAGCAATGTCTTTGGTACAAACCAAAACCCAATGGATTCCTTCGTCTGAATTTTGTATCTATTGCAAAAGTTTTTCATTCATATTTGATTTAAAGCATCTCTCCGATTTAAATTCCTAATCCAATATTAAAGTTTCATTTGCTTAAAACTCGGCTGGCGTTCTTTACTTTGGAACAGACAGTAATGCCTTGGAACCAGATGGTTTGTGTTGCCAAGTGTAGGATTATAGCAGATCAAATCTCAGCATCAGTCAAAAAATCAGATTAAGATGAGAGTTGTAATGAATAGGGATTATTCTCTGACTGAATGATATTCACATTATCGTTTTCAAACTTGTTGATAACTTTCTGCAATTCCTATGTTGCCTAGAGAAGGGTAGGTTTGCCACAATGGAAAGTCATCCTGGGCTACTCATGTGCCTTTTAACAGCCTGATATGCAGAAATTAGAAGATGAAATTTATTACCCTATTGGTGGCATAGTGCAAATTGTTGTATATCAAAATGAGCTTAACTATGCCTCTCTATGCTGTTGCATCTGGCCCTTGAGACTATCTGGCCCTTTGTGATTCTCCAGCTATTTGACTTCACCCCCACCCCTGTGCTGCACTCCATTGTCTCTCTAGACAATCTCATCACAACAATAATTTGTATCTTGTCCCTGAATGTTATGAATTCATAACATTGTATCTTGCCCCTTGTTTGCCTGAATGAATTCATATCATTACACAGTCAGGGTTTGATTTTTGTTTTTTAATCACATGGGGAAGCGTCCATATTGGAGGATACACCTGACTTCAGACCTTTGCCCTCAAACTGAGGAGGAGGCTTTCAAACTGTGTACAGGAGAGAATGGGTCTTTTCAGAAGCCCCTTTTGTTCCTCCTTGCCTGTTTGCTTATTTGCAAGAAGATTGAGTGCACAAATAGCACTACACATAAATGTATGTAAGGGGAGGGGGAATGGCAAATCTGTTCCGGTATTAATTGAACTGTTCCCCAGTTGGGCAGGACTGTGGAGTAAAACCACCACCCTTCTCTCCATTTGTTGTATTTGTCAAATACAGCACATGCGCGCGCACACACAGACACACACATCTGCACTGGACAACTCTTCTGTAGCTAAACCAACCACTGGAAAGAAATGCAGAAAATGTGTTTTCTTGTGATTACACAATTGCAAGACCAAGCCACATTTTATAATGTGATTAAGAGTTCATTCTAAGAATGAGTCCAGTACTGACTTTCAAATGTTATACTTTCTAATCCTTTAAGAAAGGATTAATACTATTTGTTTAAAGTCTCATTCTCCTCTGTAGTCCTTTATCCCAAGACAAAATACTGTTTGGTGATTATAAACATCATTTTGTTTTTTGTTTTTCCTATTACTGATCACACCAATGTAATCTTTTATTGTTAATCTACTTGGATTCCATCTTGCATATAAATGCATAAGTTAATATGTACTAATTACATGTGCTAAATCATTCTTATTAATTTTGCAGCATATCTGTTTTGTCCATTGTTAAAGTAGCAATCTACCTAGTTCTTATATATAAAACCCACTGAAATGAATAGGACCTGCATCAGTATAGTACAGTGGTTGGAAGCAGGAAATATAATTGGGATGCCTGTTAGGCATAACTTGTCACATGGGATTCTGGTATCATCATTCCATTTGTAGTGTTTTGTTTTTTTACCATACAGGAAGCACAATATTGTATGTTTCTTATGTTGATGGGGAATTGATTTTGTTAAACAAAGCCATTTAACTGATGTTGTTATAACCATGAAAGGAGGGATGAAACCTTGTAGATTCTGCAATTTGTCTTCCTACTTAACACTTGATCCAGACACAAAGTCATGTATCCTAGGAAAATTCCCCATATCATTCGCTTGCCATAGGTTGCCCTATTTCAGTGAAAATCCAGACAGAAAAATTGATGAGCTTTTGCTGTTGTTTTTGCCCATAGCTCTTTGTTGTTCTTTGTTTTGCTGAAACAGCACTGCCAACATGGGCTGCCATACGTTTGGATTTTTCCAGACATTTTACTGATTTCCACCTGGACACTGTTACAGACAGCTGTATTTTGGATATGTCCAGGAAATCCTGGATGTATGGCAACCCTAGCTATTGCTTTTGCTCAGCTTGAGTTGTTGTGCCACAGGCAGTTACAAAACAACAAAAGGAAGTGATGAAGTAAGTCCATCATTTTTTTCCTACTTCTTCTAGTGACCATAACATCTCATCCATAAGGTCATAAAGAACAGCCCATCCACCTACAAATTGTTGTTGTTGTTTTATTACTATTATTTATACCCCACCCATCTGGCTGGGTTTCCCCAGCTTGTCAGGGACTGTGCTGAGGAGGAATGGTGGGAGCCCCCCCCCCTGCTCCTGACCAAGATCCTGAATCTTCGCAGGAGCAGGGGGACAGTATAGATTTGGAACAGTGGTTTGCAGAGGGACGTAGTTAAGAAGGCAGAAGCTGGGAAATACTGGATGGGCAACAGCTAGGAGGAGAAGTACTGGGAGAGAGAGGGTTAACAGATTCAAATTCTCTGGAAAGTGTACATCCACTCAGCCCAAGGTCAAGAAGAGCAGATAAGGTAGCAGCACAGAAAGCACAGTGGTTACGAGTTCAGGTTACAAGATGCAGTAGTGACGTGGGTGACTAGGGAGGAAGTAGGTGGAACCCTTAATTGGGAGCACCTTCATTCTGAGCAAATGGATTCTTTGCTCTCTCACTGTGATCATTGAAGTTTCTAACTGTTAAGAAGACTTCTTTTCCTTTGCTCTGCTTCTATACTGCCAAAGTTGGGAGGAAGCTGATTCCCTGAAGCCTGACATAGCAACTCTAAGAATATACCTGATAATAAGTTCCATTGACATGAATGGGCCTGGTTAGGATCAGGATGAAGTTTGACTGCCTTCGCAACAGACTGGCCCTACCTCTGATATTTCAGAGAAAAGGAACAAGAACGCCTATGCAAATCCTAGGGATTAAAAAGTTTGTTGTTCTTCAGTTATGGAAAATAAAAAATCCTAGAGTCACTAATGGTCAATGAGGCAGGCAGGGTGGCATCACTCATGTGGCCTCCCAATGCTGATCATCACTGCTAGTTACAGAGAGAAGAAGGGTGAGGTAGCAAAGCGTTCAGTGTGGCTGTGGTGGCAGAGCCAATCTGGCTCTCCTGCTGCATCTGTGGCATACCAAATTCTCCACCACCACCCCTCCTGGTAATTGGCAGAGGAATTAGTTGGGAAGCCAGGTGAGCAATGACACTTTGACAGCACCACCCCAGTAAACACTTACCGAATGCTTAAGGATGGCTTGCACATCAATCTGATCACAGGTACAAGCTGTCCCTGCCCATGAACAAGTATTTGTAGGGACGCCGGTGCCGCTGTGGTCTAAACCACTGAACCTCTTGGGCTTGCCAATTAGAAGGTCGGTGGGTCGAATCCCATCGCTCTGTCCCAGCTCCTGTCAACCTAGCAGTTCGAAAGCACACCAGTGCAAGTAGATAAATAGATACCGCTACAGTGGGAAGGTAAACAGCGTTTCCGTTGCCCCAGAAGCAGTTTAATCATGCTGGCCACATGACCCAGAAAGCTGTCTGTGGACAAACGCCGGCTCCCTCAGCCTGAAAGTGAGATGAGCACTGCAACCCAATAGTCACCTTTGACTGGACTTAACCATCCAGGGGTCCTTTACCTTTACCAAACCTTACAATTATTTGTGTGTTAGAGTGTACACTTGTTGATCTGTACACAAGTACACATGCTGCACAACTCACTGGGCATTCCATGTGAATAACTCTTTAGCTCTGCTATTTGTGCTCACAGACTGTAGACTGGCTGAATGTAGCATGCGGACCCCGCACCCCTTTGACCACTCACAACTGAATGTATGAGCTGACTTCATTGAAAGTTTGGTGTTCAAGCCAACATTGGGTGATAGCAACGCCAGTGAATTTTCTGTGATGCTTAGCCATGCAAGTCATCACCTCAGGTTCACGGACGTGTGAACTGGGGTCATGGAAACCACCCAAGGCTGTACTGGGTCAGGGGCCAGCAAACTTTTTCAGCAGGGGGCCGGTCCACTGTCCATCAGACGTTGTGGGGGGGCGGACTATTTTTTTTTGGGGGGGATGAATGAATTCCTATGCCCCACAAATACGCCAGAGATGCATTTTAAATAAAAGCACACATTCTACTCATGTACAAACACCAGGCAGGCCCCACAAATAACCCAGAGATGCATTTTAAAAAAAAGGACACATTCTACTCATGTAAAAACACCAGGCAGGCCCCACAAATAACCCAGAGATGCATTTTAAATAAAAGGACACATTCATGTAAAAACACGCTGATTCGCGGACCATCCGCACACTGGATTTAGAAGGCAATTGGGCCGGATCAGGCCCCTGGGCCTTAGTTTACCTACCCATGTACTAGGTCATAGTTTAACTCCTTTTAAAAATGTTCCTGTGCTCTCAAGGGAAATGGAATGCACACATTTTGTAGTGATAATGACTAGAAATCCACATAGACAGTTGACATCCACACACACACCAATAACGATGATGATGATGCTATGAAATATTGGTCAGAAAGTAGCACACCAAGCAAAGTTCCTGAACAGCTCTAGTTTTCTCTCTGCAATTAAAGGCACCCAAAATTATGTGTGCTCCCCCCACCCCGGACACATCTGCAAGAGAAGGTACTTTTAAAAGTAAAATCTCTCTTCAGGCTATTGAAATTAAGCACAGTGATCTCGTATAAAGCTCAGTGCAGCTGGTGGAAGGGAATAAAGGCAGTTGAATCCTTTCTAATGGAAAAATGAAGTCAGACTCGGCTCTACTTCTTTCTTACACAAAATGCAATTATCTAAAGTACAAAGCCCCATTATAGACAATGTCTATAATTAGGTGGTGTGTGTGTGTGTGTTTATGTGTGTGTGGTTTTTATCCCTTTCCTTTTAATAGATAAAGCATGTTCTGGTAGCATGCCTACATATTTTCTACAGATGTTCCCAACAATGAACAATCAATCCATTCCTGTTGTTTCTATCGCAATTATTGCAAATTGTGGAAACCCATAATAAAAATCAATGTAATGAACAAACACCATTATCTGTTGATAAACATCATACTCTTTCAATTTCAGGACAAATCCATTGCATATCACATAGCATGAAAAATTATCTCCCAGCTCTTCCATCCTTTTCACATATAATTGCATTTGTGTAATTTGGAATCCTAGGGATGATGTTGTTTGGCGTCCTACATTGGAAGCGTGCCAAAAAAATTACACATTTCCATATAGGCACACCTCATTTTATTGTGTTTTGCTTCATTGTGCTTCTTAGATATTGCTCCATACAAGGAAGCTGGTGCAGCAGCAGGCAGACTGGCCACTACCAAGGCGTAGCAAGGCCCTCCTCGCCACCCCTCTTCTGGCCATGGGAGTGGAGTTGGCTTTTGCTGGAGCCAAGTTTCTCCCTCTCCCCCACTGCAGCCAGGGTCACTTGGCTTAATAGACTGCAGCATAGTGTAAACATAACTTTTATATGCACCGCATAACACACACAAAAAGTGTGACTCACTTTATGGCAATAATTGCCTTTTGCAGTGGTGGAACAGAATGTGCAATATCTCTGAGGTCTGTATGTTATATACAGTTACCTAGGAGTAGGGATGGGGAGAATTTGATTCAGTTTGCATTTAATGGGGAACTTACCAAGTCTACAATTTTTGTAATAACATATGATCTGAAATGTAGCAAGCCTTTGAAATTTGCACTTCTCTGAATTTGGCAATGCAATTCTTATCCAGCTAAGATATGTGTCCAAAAATGCATATACTGGTCATACCAATGCATACATTACTGAAAGTAGCATATAAAAATGCATATATTTGTAGAAATTGATAACAAAAATATATGTATTAGTCAAAACATTACTAAAAATGTGTATATTAGGAGAAAGTTGCAAACCCAATTCAAATTGTTTCAGAAATGTGTAGAACTTAATTTAACAATGGAAAAAAGAGAAACTGAGAGGATGAAAAATGACATATCTATTCATCCCTACCTTGGAGTAAGTCCTATCAAAGCCAATGTAGCTTACTGTTGAGTTGCCTGCATAGGATTGCGCTGACAGTGTAGTAATTGCTTTACAATTTTGCTTGCCATTCTTTTTCTCACAGGGTGAGATAGGCTAGGTTAGGAGAGAACAACTTGGCAATATCCATTCAATAAAATCCATATTTGTGTCTGCTATGTTTAAACCAGCACACCATCCAAATTGTTAGAACTGTGGTCGATGCTACAGCAATTGAGAAAGGCAGAGGTATCGCTGAGTGATTCATGCCCCTGCTTTCCTTGCTTGTACCGAATGAATTGGCTCCCAGGTGTAATTAGAGGTTGAAAGAAATTAAAGCCCAGCTAAATGTTCATGGGTTCTGATTTTCACATTGAAAATCAATGTGGCATCATCAAATAATGTGCAGTAGTTTTATAAGGTGGCCTGCGAACATGTAGGGAAGTCCTAGTTGCCTGACATCTTGGTACAACAACAAAAATGTCTTGACCACAGAATGCTGGGGTCCACAAATAATATCAGAGTTCCACAGCATCCTTTGGGGCAGTGAAAAAAGCAGAGAGGAACAAGCTGTAGTCTCCAACTTCTTGCTGGAGAAATGTCTAAGCGAAAAGGGGGAAATGAATGAGCTAAAAGGAAAGATGGAGATTCCAAAAGTAATGGGTCTGGTGCATGTTGGAGTGGGGGGAATTCCAGGAGGTGGTGGAGAACTCTGCCACTGGTTGCTGGTGTTAAACTCAGTCCTTATTACTGTGATATTTTGGGATGGAAGACATCCCTGTACTGAAGAGCACAGCACTAAATTCAGAGAGGTGAACCACTGAGCTAAAGGGCTAAAAGGAGAGCATGCTCATTTTATTGGCCCGAAGCAGACCAAGTAAGGTCATCTGCAAAGCCAGTTGCATGAATATAGATTATAGAGTTGTAGAGTTGGAAGGAACCTCAGGTTATCTGCAACAACCCCCTGCAATGTAGGAATCTTTTGAAACGGTGGCTGGTGGCGGTTGTTACCGCGCACAAGAACATCAGATGAGGTCCACCCCTTCAGATCAACTTCTATTCATATGAACCCCACCCGCTAGATATTTTCAATTAAAAATAAAGTGGCCAGATGAGAGTCCTAAGGGAATCAACCGTCCAACATCATCCAGGTAGTATCATGTCCGTCACTCATATCCAGCAGTAAACATATCCACTTTCCTCTCAAAGGCTTTGCATGAATTCCTGACTTCAAAACCATGTAAATAGTTACTGATGGCTTATATTATGGCCACATTGACACCATATATTTAAAGCACATTTATACCACTTTCACAGCCATGTCTCCTTTCACAAAGATTATTGAAAACTTTAGTTTAACACTCATAGCTACAGTTCCCAGCACCTTTAAAAAAAGCAATGAGGGCTTTGAAGACCAGAGCTATGCATACCATGTGTAGGGAAGCATGAATCCATCAATTTTGGGACTCTCAGTTTCTGTCCCCCCCCCCCCAGTATAAAAATCAGTTCTCCTTATTTTTGCAGCCATTTACAATTAAAAACTAAACAAGTAAAAGGAGGAAATTTCACCAGCATTTTAGCATGAAATTTTCTTGTAAAACACAATTTTGTATGCCGTTTTGACTAATATAAATATTTTTGAAAGTACTTGCTCTTAATACGGTGCATTCTTGTATGTTGTATGAATTTCAGTATACATATTACCCTAGTTTATGCAGTTTTTATGTGCACATTACTGTTTGCACATGTTGCGTGGCTGCAGAGCTGCCCTGCAAAATTCAGAGAAGTGCAAATTTTTCAGTTCACATGAGAAGGGCAAATTAGATAGTTTCTCATTAAAATGCAAGCTAGATTGAATTTAATCTCCTATGTCTAACCATGCCACACACATGCCCTGTGTCTCCTAAACTGTAGACCAACAGCGAAAACACAACAACAGATCATGGCCAGACACCACCATGACCTATAGTTGGGCCCAGGACAAACAATCCACAGAGGTGATAGAGGCACCTGAGATTGTTGCTAAAGAGGGGCAAAACTTAACTAAACTAAACCTCTTCCACCAACTGTGTTGAAATAAGATTCAATGTTGGTGATTAATATGATACAGAAACTGGAGCAGGGGGAATTAATCTTGTTCTTTTGAGGCAAGAAAATGTCTTAGGCTGGCCTTGGTTCCATTACCCTTTGCTGGCTAAAAGAACAAACTGCACACATCCAGCCACTGGTCAGCCATATGACAGTAACCGATTGAATGACGCTCCCTGGTCGTATAGGATGGGGTCTGTTCTTCTTGTGTATACATTGTCTCTGCCTTCAACAGCTTGGGAACCACGTCAGATAGATGCATATTTATGGGCGACTCTTGAGCAACTTTCTTTCAGAAAACATACACAGTGTACCGCTGTTGCCACTGCCCATCTAAATCACAGGGGCAGCCGAATGCTCCCAGTGCATCCCTTTCTTCTGCTGAATTTCAGTTGCTTCAGGCGGTAAGCTTTGACAGGCAGTCAACTTTCGTATCAGACCCTCCCCATAGGTAAAGGGAGGGGGTAAGTTTCTATTATTTTTATTTTGCTTTTCCTCTTGACAGTCATCTCTCTCTCTCTCTTCCCTCCCTTCTACACCTTATTGAACAACTAAAAATGCAGGGAAGCAAAAATGCAAAGCAAACACGGAGCAGTCGGTGCCACAAGAGGCCCAGTGGGCTTTCTACTTTGTCAAAAGCTGCCAGATGTAAAGAGAACTATTTAAACGGTGTCAGTCTACAAGCTTCCTGTAGTGACACCAGGAGCAATGTGAAAATCTATATCGGTGGTGTCAAGGTTCTTTTATCTGAACTTGAACAACACCTGCCACATGAGTAATATCCCAGAGATAAAAATAAAAAGTTAATAGCATTATGGAATCAGATGGCAAAATCCTTCATTTTCTTCATTTACCTTTTAAAAAATATTTTTTACATCCCATGGATTAAATTGTGTACCAAGCTATCATGAAAAGTCAAAACATAGAAACAAGAATTGTGGGGTGCGTTTGTATGTGTGTGGAGAAAAAAATAGAGCGCTGTGATAACAAAATTCATACTGCTGCTTCTTATATTCACACACGCATGCCCCTCATCTGATAAAATTATAATCAGGTGGTCAGTTACATATGTAAATGGACTAGATTTACTTTTTTAAAAAAAATATTTTTTATTAACCAACCAATCAAATCAAATCAAATCACATCATATAATTTCCGAATTACAAAGCCGAATTTTAAATTTTTGTTGAGGGGACCCATATTTCAAGTTCCGAAGGGGGATTCTGATCATCTTCTTGCTGCTGCATTGATATCCACAAATCAATCCAAATAACATTCATAATTCTATCCAGTCTTATCTTGCTGCTTCCACATCTCATCTTATTCGTATATTTTTCCTTCTTTTCTTTACGATCTCTTCTGATAATCTTCTTAAACTGACAAACACCAATTATAATCCCGTGTGAATTTTTCCGTTCGACCAGTCCTCATATCAGATGGTTTCCATATATCATCACTTTCATAAATAACATCACTCTTTCCATCATTAACACGTAGATCTGTCACTCTTAAGTCCCTCTGAGGAGTATCACCCACAATATAACAACAGCTCTGTTCCTCCTCCCAGACTGAAGTCCTCCGACAGAACTAGCCAACATGGCGACAGTATTTTTTACTGCGTCATTCCAAAGCTCTTAAAATTTTCACGGTCTTCTTGAAACATGCTTTGGTTAGTGAATTATCTCCACACAGTCTTAAATCCACAGCTTAAGTCATTAAAACGACATTTCTGACTTGTGAGGGGGGGGGGATTCTTGTTTAATCACATAGAGGAAAGAAAGGAAAGTTTTTTTCCCCTCCCCCATCAGTCCCTTTGCCATACCGAGTCTTGACGTATCTTCTCATGAATTAACTCTTGTTTCTCCAATTTGTCTTGTTTTATCAGAGATCTCTTCTTTTAGCAGTCTTTACTCCCCCTCCTTCCTTGAAATATGTGCATTCGCTTCATCCTAATTGTTTCTTTTGAAGTTCTTGCAGCTAGCGGCACGGATCAGAGACGGCGTCCAGGAGTGCCGAAATCCCACAGGAGGGCATTGTGCCTAGTGCCCCCATCCCCACAAATTCGGGGGTGGTATAGGGCACAGCAGGCAAGGGCAGCCCCCCCACAACCTTGGGGGGGGTAGGGAAGCTATTTTACTCCCATCACAGCCTCCTAATTACCTCGTGTGGGTCGGAGTGATGTTATTGTCAGCCATCTTCCGATGCGCCCCAGTGGCCCCTGTAAATGGACCAGATTTACAGAGTGCAAATGGAAAATTCCAATTGTGAACGCTCCTTTCCCACTTTTTTTTTTAAAAAAAACCTTCCTGCAGTTTATTTATTTGGAAAATCTAGTACATCAGGGAGAAAGGGTCTAACCTTTCCCTTGTTATTCTAGTTTTCTACTTGCAGGGGTTTTTTACAGAATGATTTGTTTCCTAAGTTTAACGAAACATTTGGGAAGCTAATACTTTGCAACCTTGAAATGAATATTAGCAATTTCTACTGGCTTGAGCATAGTGTCCATATTTAACAGCTTGTGGTACCAATCATTCATGCCCTGGCATACTGAAGGTCTTTTCATCCTGAGCCAAATCTCCTGTAGAAAAATCACATCAAGCTGTGATAGTTTGTCCCTAAACTCCCTATCAAGCACTCTCCTTTTATATCCAGCAAATTGCACAAAACAGTCTTGAACATAAGTAGAGTCCTGCTGGATTAGACTGAACATGCAACCAGTCAGGCTCCGTCCTTCTAACAGTGACCAGCCAAATGCCTCTGGGGAGTTGAACAAGTAGGTGACAACATGTAAATGGTTTTCTATTTGTAATGCACTCAAGAAACCACCTTGGCAATTAAGCAGTTTAATATTGTTGTTGTTGATGATGATGATGATAGGATCAGTCTCTTATTGCATGTCCCTCGTATCGGGCATTCAGAAGTATACTGAGGACAAACTGGAACAAGATGATTGTGATTATTCCCCATGGGGTACTCTCAAGGGCCAGGATCTCAGCAAGTCAAGATCAAGCACAGAAAATCAGTCTAGGTCCAAACCATGACCCAGAAGTGATCAAGGCTGATTAGCTCAGTTGGTTAGAGCATTGTGCTAATAATGCCAAGGTCATGGGTTCAATCCTATTTATTTATTTATTTATTTATTTATTATTTTTTTATACCCCACCCATCTGGCTGGGTTTCCCCAGCCACTCTGGGCAGCTTCCAACAGGATATTACAAACACGATAAAACATCAAACATTAAAAACTTCCCTAAACCGGGCTGCCTCCAGATGTCTTCTAAAAGTCAGGTAGTTTTTCTTCTCTTTGACATCTGATGGGAGAGTGTTCCACAGGGCAGGCGCCACTATCGAGAAGGCCCTCTGTGTGGTTCCCTGTAACTTCATTCTCGCAGGGAGGGAACCACCAGAAGGCCCTTGGAGCTGGACCTCAGTGTCCGGGCTGAACAATGGGGGTGGAGACGCTCCTTCAGGTATACTGGGCCGAGGCTGTTTAGGGCTTTAAAAGTCAGCATATGGGCCAACTGCCTTTCTTACGGCCTGACTGGATAGCTCAGTTGGTTACAGCATGGTGCTAATAACACCAAAGTTGCAGGTTCAAACCCCCGTAAGGGACAGCTGTATACAGCTGTATACTTCTGCATTGCAGGGGGTTGGACTACATGATTCTCAGGGTCCCTTCCAACTCTATGATTCTCAGTTTTATAGTGTAGCTCACCTGGTAGATGTTTAGGGTTTGATATCAGAATCTTTGATGCTGGAGTAAGAGACATAACATTTTGTCTCTGGCTCTGCCTCTTCTCTGAGTCACTGTTTTCTGAATGGCCCTGGTATATGGGATGCGGTGGCGTGGTTTCTTAAAAGGAGGGGAAGGTTAGGATTGTGCAAGCTTGAAACCTCCTCTCCTCTTATGTAAAGAATCAGTCCACAATACAAACAGGTTGACAAAAGCACAACATCTGAGAACGTGTAGGGGCAATTGTAATGCGTGACTACCTTGTCTCGGCTGTATGAATCATACTAGGGATTGCCTGAGACTCTGTGCTGGCAGCATCTTAAGCACCAGGGGGAAAGAGTTGGGATACACAGCGGTCCAGGGTGAGGCCTCCCTTCTTAGTTCCTATCAGGGTGGAGCCTGATGTCTAATGTTTAATATATTTTAATACAGTGGTACCTTGGTTTACGAACTTAATCCATTCCGGAAGTCTGTTCTTATACCAAAGCATTCTTAAACCAAGATGTGCTTTCCCATAGCTGCGAGGGACTCAATTTACAAATGAAACACACTCAACAGGAAGCAGAACATGTTCTTATTCCAAGGCAACATTCACAAACCAAAGCACCTACTTCCGGGTTTGCAGTGTTCTTAATCCATATGTTCATTAACTAAGCAGTTCTTAAACCAAGGTACCACTGTATATAAAGGTAAAGGTAAAGGGACCCTTGACCGTTAGGTCCAGTCGTGGCCGACTCTGGGGTTGTGGCGCTCATCCCACTTTATTGGCCGAGGGAGCCGGCATACAGCTTCCAGGTCATGTGGCCAGCATGACTAAGCCGCTTCTGGCAAACCAGAGCAGTGCACAGAAATGCTCTTTACCTTCCCGCCGGAGCAGTATCTATTTATCTACTTGCACTTTTATGTGTTTTTGAACTGCTAGGTTGGCAGGAGCAGGGACCGAGCAACGGGAGCTTACCCCATCGTGGGGATTTGAACCGCCGACCTTCTGATCATCAAGTCCTAGGCTCTGTGGTTTGACCCACAGCACCACCCGTGTCTCTTACCACTGTACAGTGGTGCCCCGCAAGACGAATGCCTCGCAAGACGGAAAACCCGCTAGACGAAAGGGTTTTCCGTTTTGGAGGTGCTTCGCAAAACGAATTTGCTATGGGCTTGCTTCGCAAGACAAAAATGTCTTGCAAGTTCCTGCGGGGTTTTTTCCCTCCCCCCCTTTTTCCCAAGCCGCTAAGCCGCTTAACAGCTGATCCGCTAAACCGCTTATCAGCTGATCCGCTAAGCCCGCTAAGCCGCTAATAGCGCTAATCCGCTAAGCCGTTAATGGGCTTGCTTCGCAAGACGAAAAAACTGCAAGACGAAGAGACTCGCGGAACGGATTCTTTTCATCTTGCGAGGCACCACTGTATATACCTTTTCTATTTTAATATACTTTACAGGATAGGAAATTTTTGGATCTTTAGTTCGAGTGCTTGTTTTTCACAGGGGTTGGGGTTTTTTTGTCTGTGTTTCATGTGTTTTGTGATATGTGGATGGTACATGCATTTTTGTATTTGTGTGGGGTTTTCAGGGGACAGTGTTCTGAGCATCACCAGTGTTTTGTTGTTTTCCTATGATTTCTAAATGTGCCTCCATGTCCAAGAAGGCTGGGGACCCTTGGTTTAGAAGATTTCGGGGCATGTTCTGCTTCTAAATCTGCACAGGGTCTAAATGCAGATCTGGCCTGGGATTCTGTTGAGCCCAATGCCAAATGTAGCTGAGTTGAGTTTGCGCATCACTAAACTCAAACAGCGAAAGCTTTGTCATCATTTATGCCTTTAGAAGGATTGCGTTTTCTCTCTCCCTCCTTCCCCCCTACTGCTCGCTTTCTCCCTCGGCCCCGCCTCTCTGTTAAGAACCTTAAGCTGCCATAGGAATATTTGCAGATATTTGCCAGACAGCTAATCAAAGAACGAAGGCCTCTCTTTGGAGACTGTAACTGTAATTACAGCAAAGCAGCTGAAATGAGATGTGCAATCAAGCTAAGGATGAATTGAAAAACTCATACAAAAAATAAAATAAACTGTGCTTTTCATCTCTAATCCTATCCTAATAGAGACATGGCAAGGATTCTAAAGATCTGACTGTTTCAGATAACATTCAGAAATGGGCATAGGAGACGTGCATTTCTCTGTACAGACACACTCACCTTCACACTAGCTGACGACCGAAGTAGGCCATTTTCACAATAATAAATAGGTGCTATCTAATACACACACACACACACACCATTTATATACATTACAGCAAATATTTTACCAAGTTTTAACTTCAGCTTTGACTCCCTTACCCCTCTTTCTGTGGTTCCTTACATTTATTTTTGTCCTTTCCTGCATACTCCAAATTGCCTTAACTTATTCTTTTATTCATGTGTGTGTATTCAAAATGGCAGGTTTTTACAATAATCCTGCCAATGTCTTGATCTGTTTAACAGTTTGTTTGTAAATACTCAATAAACCACTTCCATTCCTTTCTTAAAAGTTATTTTTATTCTTCCGATAAGTTTCGCCATTTCTGCATACTGCCTTAGTTTCTGTATCCAATCTTCTATTGCCAGGACCTCTTTGTCCTTCCACTTTTGGGCAAATAACATTCTTGCAGCTGTAGTCGTATACACAAATAAATTTCTATACTTTTTGGGTAGTTCTATTCCTATAGTTCCCAGGAGAAAAGCTTCTGGTGTTTTTGTGGTGGTGTTGTTGTTGTTTGTTGTGTGTTTTTTTACAAACGTTATCTTAAACATCTTTTCAATTCATTACATATCATTTCCCAGTAACCTTATTGCAAGACCACCGCATGTGAAAAAGGTGCCGCCTTTCTCTTTACATTTCCAACACTTATTTGACTTTGATTTATACATTTTTGCCAGTCTACTAGGTGTTAGGTACCATCTATAAAACATTTTCATATAATTTGCTCTTAAACCATAAATGCTGTAAATTTTGCATCCATATTCCATAGTCGCTCCCATGCTTCCATTTCTGCATTATGACCAACATCTATTGCCCAGTGTATCACTGAAGATTTCACCAAATAGGTGCTTTGCAAGTACTCAAAGTGCTTCATAGACACAACTTCAGTATTCTATACAATGATTGTGTAAGGAAGAGCAGTAGTATTATCTTGGAGTGTGCAGCAACCAGAATATTTGGTTCAGACCCCAGTTCAATACTTCATAAAGCAGCCTGCTTCAGCTCAGACCAATTCAGAGGCTGCTTGATTTGGCTTGGGGGTCCAAGTTCATTTCATCCCCCCTCACTATTGGAAAATAAACACCGCAATAACTTCCCCCCTTTTGACAGCAGCGGATGAAATTTGAAAGCATAGTAGTTCCTTCCCCCAGAGGGAATAAGCTCTGCTAAATTGCAGGCAAATAGCTCCAGAGGCTTTGTGCTGGATACTACTAAAATGTGTGTTTTTTTCACCCCTTCCAAAATGGTTCTATTAGTTTAAAAAAAGTTGGTCGGAGTTGGATGAAATTTGCAGGCAATGCCACCCCTTCTGATGGCATGAATCCTGCCAACTTTTAGAAGGGTAGCTGCAGTGGTTTTCTGACAACAACAGCTGTTATAGTTTTTGGGTGGATGAAAACGGAAGGATTTAATCACCTCTAGTGTTTTGTGGTCTGAAAATTGCAGGCATAAAGAGAGGTGTCTTTGGGTAAGAAACCTGTCAGATTACATACAATTAGGTCCATGGGCTTTTGTGCCATGCACATTTAAAGTTGATTTTTGTGTGAGAACTGAAAGGAATTCACTTTCCACATAAAATTCTTCTGTCTGATTAAAAGCTTGACCTTTCAGTCACAATGGAGCTCTCCATCTCCTCCCCATTTTGATATTCGCTTTCCCTGCCCTCATCACCCATGCTGGAACTATGGCAAGCTTAGATACTTAATCGTCACTTGAAGCAAATGCTTGCCTGCGGCGTTTTCTTAAAAAATAAATACAGTATGTGGTCCATGGGGCAGGCAGAGGCTGGAACAGAGGTGAAGGGCAGGGTAAGTGCACATATTTATAGTCTAAAATGTATTTTCGGTGTTCAGAACATCAGTTTGCATTCTCTAGGCCAGGCTTCCTCAAATTCTGCCCTCCAGATGTTTTTTGGCCTACAACTCCCATGATCCCTAGCTAGCAGGACCAGTGGTCAGGGATGATGGGAATTGTAGTCTCAAAACATCTGGAGGGCTGAGTTTGAGGAAGCCTGCTCTAGGCCTTCATAAAAGACCAGGAGAACTCCTGTCATGTACATCTCAGACTTCAAATGCATGATTTAATTTTGCCTTTTCACTTTTCCAGCTCCCAACAAAAAATTGGGGGGATCCTTTCTAGAGAGATTTCCTCAAGTCTGGGAATCAGTACAGAAATATGGCTCATGCGTGAATTCACACATTCATTCTTTCCTTCAAGGTCACATTTCAAGGCACAAGTTTGCAAGTTCATCAACACAGCTTGTTTCCTTCCCAGCCTTGGGTATTCAGAGCCAATACTGCCTTCAGTGGTGGAGGTATAATATAGCCATCATGCCTAGCTAGCCTCTGTTAGTCGTATCCTTCATGAATTTGTAAATTATGCTATTTGAAGAGGATGGTGATATTTATTTGCTTAGTTATTTATTGAGGAGAAAAAATTATTTATTTATTTCATTTTAAACCCACCCTTTATGGAGATCTTTTGCTACCAAGGTCACATGGTTGTGCAGGCATGTGAAATTCAGTGCTTGAGGAAGTTGTGTGAAAGTTTGAGCTACAAAACAGTATTATAAGTTGAATTGTAAGAACCAAGTTTCTCAGGTGAGGTGATGTTCATGAAGACCAGGACAAAATCAAGTTCACTCTTGATTGGAACATCCAATTTAGTCATAGCTGACATTTCTTCCCACAGTGGTTAAGAGCGGTAGATTTGTAATCTGGTGAACCGGGTTTGCATCTCCGCTCCTCCACATGCAGCTGCTGGGTGACCTTGGGGCAGTCACACTTCACTGAAGTCTCTCAGCCCCACTCACCTCACAGAGTGTTTGTTGTGGGGCAGGAAGGGAAAGGAGAATGTTAGCCGCTTTGAGACTCCTTCGGGTAGTGATAAAGCGGGATATCAAATCCAAACTCCTCTTCTTCTTCTACATAATATATCTGGAACAAATATTTCAATCTTTAGCCACACAGCCAGGATATACAGAGATATTTTTGTTGTGGTGGTGGAATCAATTTGAGCATATCTCAGCTGACTTCCAATCTAGCCTCTGCCCACACCACACATATGTATGAGCCATTTCCACCACCACATTTAAAATGTTGTGTCTCTCTTCACCTCCACATATCTAGTTGAAGTCATGCTTCTTATGGCCTACTTTAAACTCCAGGCACAGGGACTAACATTTCTCCTGAGCTAATATTTGTCCTAAGTGCAATGCTAACAAAAACAAGCCAAGGAATTTAACTGAGAAAATATAATCACCATTGCTCAAGCTACAATCCAATGGGATTTGTGTCCAAATAAATATACAGAGGTTCCTGTTGAAGAATTTTGGTTGCTATTGATTTTTTCCTTCAAAATCCAAAGCCCATGTATTGCAAGTTAAGTTGAAGCCCACAAATGTTGCAATGATGTTAGGAGGAGAAATTCAGTTCATGTTGGAAAGCGAAACTCTATAATTCACACTTTCTGAAACAATATATGAAACTGAAACACAACAATCTTTTGAAAAAATGACACCATTATTTTAGGTTAATGGGCTAAAATTGGCTACAACTTTATTGGTTACAGATAAAGAGCAGTATTGGCTTAGGCATTGGCCCTATGCGACTATCTGGCTTCAGCCTGTTTGCATGAAGACCGGGAAGGGTTAACACCAGCAGGGGGAGTCCTGCTGATGCACATCAACTAGGGACTCCCCCGGAGTCACCGCTAGGGGGCGCACTTTAGGCCCTGACCTCCATAGGCTTCGGATGAGGCCACACACCCTGGAATCCTTTACCGGACTACCCGCGATCCCAGGGCTGCGCTTGCCTTAAATGGGGCAAGCCACTCCCCCGATTGGCTGGCTCAGGGGATGACATGGCCCGAGGATTCCCCAGATTGCGCAGGGGCTGCAAGCCAGCCTCCGAGCGTGTTGGTGACATGAAGCCCGCAACACCACCTCCCCCCATGTTCGAAAGTGGCTTTCTCCAGCCAAGTAATGCATACGCAAATATATATATTAGGGTAAGTTGTCTATAGAAATGGATATATGAATGATGACAGCATTAAATAAGGTTGGAAAGTGAGGGGAAATTGCTTTGCAAAAATGTTTATGCATGCTTGCTTAAAAAAAACAACAACCCACTATTATACATCAGGCTTGACTGCTGCATGTTTAAGAATCAGCCCACAAGAAGAAAGTCCTCTCCACCCAAAGGAAGATGTTTTCCCAGATTTCTGGATGAAAAATCAGTTTTATAAAAAAGTAAATATGCATAAATTGCTGGCAATTAAGAGGAAAGAACTAGGAGGTGTTCTGTGTGTGTGCCTGTGGGAAGCTGGGATCGACAGAGACTCAACAAAGAGTGGGCAGGAGAGGGATGGAGAAAACAGTGACGCAGAAGGAAAGAAACAACAGTCAATTTATATAAAAATTGGTCAATCAGTTGCACACATGTGAAGCCATGCACCATAAAGGTTTGGCTAGAAGAAGAGATAATTGAACCATTCTATGTAAAAGCACAACCTAAATACTACAAAGCCACATGTTATGTATTTCAAACTGTTCATCAGATAGTAAAATCCACAATTGCCCTATGTCAGACTCCACCAGAAACCTCTTAGAAAATATGTCATGTCTAATATGAGGCCACATTCATTAATGCCTTTGACTGCATTTGTACAAACTTTATTCTTTTCATGCTAATGACAGAAAAGATAGCACTCAGTGATCAAAGTGCAAATGCACTCAGTCGAGCTTGTTAGCAAACAGTTTGCACAGTTATAAAAGGCGATGAATGGACCACAGGCTAAATTGAGTCTATCCTAATTTAAAATGAAACTGCCTCACTTCCTTTCTTCCTCATCCCACTCTAAACGCTGAACAGACTCTTGTTACAAGTAATGTCCCTATGATAGTCATGCATACATCAGATACAGTCCTACAGATATCTACCATGGTCTGCTTTTTGCTTGATAATACACTTGCTGTAGTCCCAGGCAGGTTTATCTCTGTCAGGAGAGAGACAGGGGAAATGTTTCCCTGTTAATTCTCAGCCTCTCGGCAGCTTTCGATACCATTGGCCATGGTATCCTTCTGGAGCAACTGTTCCAGTTAGGGGTGGGTAGCACCACTTTGGGGTAATTGGGTGGTCATTCCCAGATAATGTTGCTTGGGGAGTGTTTTTCAGCCCTGTGGAGCTGAATCCTATCCCCCCCCCATGCTGTTTACCATCTACGTGAAACCACTGAGTGGGGTTATCCGATTTCCAGCTAAAATATCTGAACTGTCTTCTGAGGCAGCCCTACATACAATGCATTGCAGTAATCTAACCTAGATCTTATCAGAGCATAGGCAACAGTAGTTAGGCTGTCCCTGTCCAAATAAGGGCAGAGCTGGGCCACCTGAGTTTCAAGTGATAGCAAAGAATCCAGAATTACCCCCAACCTACGTACTCACCCCTTCACAGGGAGAGTAACCCCATCAAGAGCAGGCAGCCTCTGAGCCATCTAGTCTAGGGAACCACCCATTAACAGTGTCTTAGTCTTATCTGGATTGAGTTTCAGTTTGTTGACTCTCATCCAGTCCATTTTTGAAGCAAGATAACAGTCCAGCACATCCACTGCCTCAACTGCAGATGTAAAGTAGAGCTGTGTGTCATCAGCATATAGTGTGTCATTTACATATTGCTCTGCTTTCCTTTGGACCACATCAGTAAGTCCAAGAGTGGAGATCTTGTCATCTGGGAAGCCCAGGACCCTCTATTCAAGAGGCCAAAGCTTGTGCCTCAGGGAGTTCACTCTGGTACTGCTAATGTAGAGCTTTGACTTCACCCCAGGAGGCGCACTCCATTATCTCTCAAGACAGATGGATGCCAACAACAACCTATGTGTGTGATCAGAAATTTGTTTGATAGTATAAAATACTATGTTACATATAGCATACAGTGCAGAGCCCCAGAAATACACATTGCTCATACAGTTCTTTCAGTTCCCATATCAGTAAAATCATTCAACTCCTGCACTGGGCTCAGCTACCCAGGTTCAGGTGCTTATGGCTATGCATTTACTGCTCATTTGTTTCACTTGCAAAATGTGATATGCTGCAATTGTCAAGTGGAACTCGACTGAGATTAAAAACAGAACAAAAACCCTGCACAAGTAATGAACACATGGAACCAGTTTGTACCAATACAAAATATAGATAACATCTGAAGATATCTGCAGGGCTATTCTCTCCAAACTCAAAACCCATAAATTATCCTTGAAACTCTATAGCCCTTTACATGCAAGGAAAATAACCATGGGATTTAGATATTGCTGCCTCTGTGTTCTGGATGTATTTCATCAAAAGGAATAAGTAGATAAGGACTTACGGAGAGAGAGAGAGAGAAAGAAGGCAACTATTGAGAAAGGGAAAAAACATTATCCAGGCTGGAGGCGTTCCATTTTTATTTTACTTTTTAAAAAAGGTATTGCCATTGTCTTATTGCAAACATTTCTCCTTTAGAATCAGTTGTCTCCAATATCAGAGGATGCAGGAAAGAACATCTCCATTTTGACTGCTCCAAAGTTAACAGTTGGGTTCTATAGTCCTAAGTGACAAGTCATTATGTTATGTGGGGAGCGATTGGGGGCTGAGAACCTGGGTACCTCCAACTCCCATCAGCCCCAGCCAACATGGCTCTAGTGGTCAGAGATTATGGGAGTTGCAGCCCAGCAACATCTGAGTGGACGCGGGTGGCGCTGTGGGTAAAACCTCAGCACCTAGGACTTGCCGATCGCATGGTTGGCGGTTCGAATCCCTGCGGCGGGGTGCGCTCCCGTCGTTCGGTCCCAGCACTTGCCAACCTAGCAGTTTGAAAGCACCTCCGGGTGCAAGTAGATAAATAGGGACCGCTTACCAGCGGGAAGGTAAACAGTGTTCCGTGTGCTGTGCTGGCTCGCCAGAGGCAGCTTGTCATGCTGGCCACGTGACCCAGAAGTGTCTGCGGACAGTGCTGGCTCCCGGCCTATAGAGTGAGATGAGCGCACAACCCTAGAGTCTGGCAAGACTGGCCCGTACGGGCAGGGGTACCTTTACCTTTACCTAACATCTGAGGAGCCACATGTTCCCCATCCCTGATTTGGATGTACGTTGAGCCTCCCAATTTCAGCAGGTGCTGATGTTTAAAAATTATCACAGTTGCACTGCAAGACTATAAAGTTGTGATTGTCAGTAGGTATCCCAAAATTGGGGACGTAAAGGCAGGGTTTTCCTAAGGCACTGTCATGGACTGGTTGGACGCAGAGGGAAGGGTGGGAGCAATCCACTGGGGAACCAATAAAGGAAGAAGGTCCAGAGCCCGGGGTGTGATGGTTGGAGAACAATGATTAGTCAGAGGAAAAAGGAGAAGACTGTTGGAAGCTGAAGAGGTAACGGAGATTGAGAGTCTGTAGCAGAGAGAAGTCCAGAATCAGAGGCAGAAGTTGAAGCAGGAGAGTGGGAGAAGGGAGGCCAAGAGGTTGAGATGAGTCAGGCTGGTGAAGAGTCACAGGTTTCTCTCCCTACTGGTGAAAAAAGCTCAGCTCCCTGCTGTATCTCAGAACCAGAAGAGGGATGAAATGCATGCAGACACAGTCTCTGATTGCTTGGGGAAAGTCCTGGAGAGGAGGGGACTTAGATGGCTGTGGAGAGGGAGTGACTTTCAGTCTTGGCAACTCATTTCATGGAGTAAGACCTACCAGGGATGAACTGCTGTGCTCATTAGGCCTGACACTCAGCCAAGTCTGTGAAGATTGTGTTTTTGCTAATAAAGAGTTAAATCCAACTTTGAACGGCGTGATCTACTGCAAGCTTGCTCCGTGGCAGTCACATTATTATGGAGAATTGTAATGCTGTCCTATAGTGTTAGAAGGTGACCAATTAAAAATGAATATGTCATTCTTGCTTACCTGGACATGACAGCCACCCCCTCATCACAAAATCGGGAAGCTATACATTATGCTGTATTTTTGCAGATGCAAATGAGATAAGAGATGAGAGGAAAACTTGCTTCTTGCAGACTAGCTCACCAGCATACTAACAAGTGAACAGAATGCAGTACAAAAATGCTTTGATTATTTATGCTACCCTCATTTAGGATCAGGTCAAGGCTATTCATGTTTGCATTATTGGCAAATCAATGCAAACGTTTTAATCTTAATCCTGGGAGAGCCAGGTGCTCTAAATGGAAAGAGATTTTTCAGCTGATACAGAAGTTCAAGTTTAAAAGCAAATGCTCAGCTTAAAATTTAGTGCCTTGTTTCAGTTTATACACGATCAATTGTAGATGGGGAGGGTGGATGCTTTGGATCTTCAAATATTGCCAGAATAAGACCTCTTTGGATCATTAACACAAGCTTTTTGAAATTATTCCAGTGAATATTGAAGATCAGCCCACCATCAAATAATCCTCTTGAACTTGGTTGATAATTGCAATCCATGGCAGTTTAGTTTCGTCTGTGGTGAGCATATTGAGCTATTATCCGACACTTCTCAATCCTGTAGGAAGCATGAAATTGCTTACTTATAAAACTAGGGAAAAAACCCACTACAGTCTGCAAACTGTGTCTAGACTTCCTCATTTGTGTGCTATGCAGAATTTACTTTAATGTACTTATCACAGTTTCAGCAGCCGTGTTCTCTTTGTTTCACGTTCTAGCTAAAAGTCCCATAGCTTGCATCAACATTTCCTCATATTTTAATCTCAGTGAATTGGGCTTCCTAATCATAGGTAATGTCTGTATCATGTTGGTGTGAAATGTTATGCTCTCGGGCAGCTCCTCCATTTCATTTGTGCTACCTTAAACAGGGACACGGATGGCACTGTGGTCTAAACCACTGAGCCTACGGCTTGCCAATCAGAAGGTCGGCGGTTTGAATCCCTGTGATGGGGTGAGTTCCTGTTGTTCGGTCCCAGCTCCTGCCCTCCTAGCAGTTTGAAAGAATGTCAAAGTGCAAGTAGATAAATGGGTACCGCTCCAGCGGGAAGGTAAACAGTGTTTCCGTGCACTGCTCTGGTTCGCCAGAAGCTGCTTAGTCATGCTGGCCACATGACCCGGAGGCTGTCTGTGGACAAACACCGGCTCCCTTGGCCTATAGAGCGAGATGAGCACTACTACCCCAGAGTTGTCCATGACTGGACCTAACGGTCAGGAGTACCTTAACCTTTACCTTAAACAGCTGTATAATAGCACATCAAAGGTAGGAGCTCCATGTACATACCTGACCAGATGTGGTGAAGTGGTTAAACCAGAGACCCCCAAACTTGGCCCTCCAGATGTTCTGGGACTACAACTCTCATCATCCCTAGTTAACAGGACCAGTGGTCAGGGATGATGGGAACTGTAGTCCCAAAACTTCTGGAGAGCCGAGTTTGGGGATGCCTGGGTTAAACACTCCCCTCCATCCTGCATATAACATTAGGTGTGATGCGGGTGCTCCATGCAGATGGGGATATGTAAGGATGGGCCACACCAATTTGTGAATTTCTTCCACCCCCAGAGTGTGTGCAGATTTGACCTCTGTGGGTATGGGCCTGCATGTGGAGCATTCGTGGAGAAAGGGTCATGCTCTAGCAACACGTTTCCCATTTGCTTTTTTGCAACAACAACAGCACAAATCAGCCTTCTTCATTCCATAGAAAAATGGCATTGTTAAAGGAGGCAAGCAGCTAGCCTGGAGATCCATTGACAAACTGAGAAGGGAGAAAAGCTAAAGGAGGCCTCTTATACTGCTGGTTATACAGTGGTGCTTCAGGTTACAGACTCTGCTAACCCAGAAATAGCACCCCGGGTTAAGAACTTTGCTTCAAGATGAGAACAGAAATCACACGGCGATGGCATGGTGGCAGCGGGAGGCACCATTAGCTAAAGTGGTGCTTCAGGTTAAGAACAGTTTCAGGTTAAGAACAGACCTCTAGAAGGAATTAAGTTCTTAACCTGAGGTACCAGTGCAGTTACTTCTGGAGGAGAAAAGGAAGCCCCCTCTGCTTGGCAGTAAAGCAGAGCCAAATTTCTAACTGTCCAGCAGCTTGAGACTAGCTAGCCACACTTTGCTCCAAAAGAAGTTCTGCCTCCCAGGGAACTCTAAGTTGAGAGTGCAAAAGTCTTGTATCTTGTACATTTGTATGGATTGAAAAAAGCCAAATGCTGTGTAATGGCATTTCAGGGCATGGCTGTTGCAGGGGTTAGAGGAGGGGCCATCAAAAGTGCTGGTTGACCAGGGGGACCCATTTGGGATTTTAAGAAGGGGCCGTGGGTGTCGGTTACAAAATGGCTGCTGTGGAGGCACGGCGCAACACAAAATGGCCACTGTGAGGCAGCAGAAGAAATGGCTGACACTTTTAAAAGACCCAAAAAAGAGAGACACAAGCACAAGATGGTACAGTCATCACCTCCCCCCCCCCCCGCTTCAGCCACCACATCAATGAGAAAAAAGCACCAATACTGGCCACTAGCTTGTTTGTTCACAGAGAGAAGCATTGCACCTCTCCTCTGTTCAGAGTGGAAGAGAGTGTGTTCAATGAAGTGTGATTGTTATATACTGAGTTGAATAGGATCCAAAATGCAGCAGTCTGATTGGTCCTAGAACAATAGGATCCAAAATGCAGCAGTCTGATTGGTCCTAGAACAATAGGATTCAGAATGCAGCAGTCTGATTGGTCCTAGAACAATAGGATTCAGAATGCAGCAGTCTGATTGGTCCTAGAACAATGCAGCAATATGATTGGTCCGCAGGAGCCACCCAATCCAGCTCCAGATGGAAGTGAATCCACAACCTGATTGGCCTACAAGGGAATCCCGGAATTAGCCAATCACGTGCAGCCCATTGTGTATAAAGCAGATATTTTGGGGGAACTTTCATTCCTCCTCACCACTATGAGCTGAATAAAGAGCATGAAATCCACTATCGACTCAGAGTATATTTCAGTGATCATGTTTAAGGGAACATGCTCAATGTAAGAGAGACTGATCCAGTACAAAGAGGAACTGAGAAGAGCAAACGGTCTCACACAGAGTTTTGAGGAGATAGTTATGAATATTTATTTTATGGGTGACAGAAACAGGGGTGCCCATGGATACCAGATTTTTGACCCCAGAGTTTGACCCTGCCTAGATACCATGGTTTGGTCATCCTTAGATTAGGAATTTTGAGAATGATTCCAAACCATTGCAATCATATTATCAAAAGCGATATTATTTCAAACTCATCCTTTAAGTGTGGGTATTTATATTGGGGGGAAAGTGACATTTGTAATGACTAAACATATTTTTAGAGGGTACCCCCCCCCATTTTGAAGCTCTGCATGGTTATTTCCAGTTGCTTGAACCTAGGTAAATTTCAGCTGTTTGTTAAAGATACCAATTAGGTGATGAAGTTTAGAGATTAAACCATTTGATGCTTTTTTTGGCCTCACACTTAGAAGATTATTAATAAATTGTGTTTCATTTTCAGTTGCATTAATATTTTACATCAAAAACTGCAGACATGGCAAGTTTGCAGCAAATCCTTTCAAGCATGCATCTAAATGAAAGAATGAAAAAGGTATTTGGTTGCCTTTGAATCTATAGGAAAGCTCCAGGAAGATCATATATTTAAGATTAGGGTAGAAAGTTGGAAGAAATAAAAATCCCTAGACGGGGCTCCATTTAAATGTAGAGTGACTACCAGAAGAGGGTAAGTGGAGGGGTGAATTTTCATTTGTGAGGCAGATGTGGCCATCAGCACAACTGACAACAGAGGATTCATCAGCCACTTATGGTGGCCAGGGTATGCCATTGTTATGATGATTATGAGATAGGTAGGATTGGTGTTACCTTGCTGAATTCTTTTGCATGCATGGATGTGGCTGTGGGTGTTCATGCTCAAGGTGGCCATAGCACACGTCTAACCAAGTTGAAGGTTGAAGCTCACATGCCACCTGCCTTGTCTATAGAACTGTCAGGGTCTCACAACCCATGCTAAGTGTTCTTGCTAACCCAACCTACCTCTGTATGGCTGAAGCATAGGTCTTTTGCCTGTGCTTGTTGAAAGTTTAGTCTTGGACCCTCAAAACCCTGCCTTTGCCACCTGGTCTCCTTTATAGCTACAGACAGCATACTCTATCATGGTGTATTTCACAGTATCTGGGGAACTTACTGAGGATGCCATAAAAACTTGTGTGTGTGTGTGTGAGAGAGAGAGAGAGAGAGAGAGAGAGAGAGAGAACTTTGTTGTCTTGCACCAATGCCATACCTCTATCCAGGTTCTCCTTCTTATGGTTACAATTGCTATCAGATGATGCACATCCAAACAGACAGAAGGACAAGGTCTAAGCCATGGGTAGGCAAACTACAACCCAGGGGCCAGATACGGCCCAATCGGTCTGGGAATCAGTGTGTTTTTACATGAGTAGAATGTGTGCTTTTATTTAAACTGCATCTCTGGGTTATTTGTGGGGCCTGCCTGGTGTTTTTACTTGAGTCGAATGTGTGCTTTTATTTAAACTGCATCTCTGGGTTATTTGTGGGGCATAGGAATTTGTTCATCCCCTCCCCCCCCAAAAAAAGGTCTGAGGGACAGTAGACTGGCCCCCTGCTGAAAAAGTTTGCTGACCCCTGGTCTAAGCTGTTCTATCCATTTATCTGCCATCCATGGCCATAACAACTGTCACTTCCCCTGCCCCACCCCAGGCAATTTAATTTGGTTTGACTACAGCTGACTACAGCTGCAGAACTATTATCAGTCCAGATACAACCTGTCATTGGTGCAGATAAGGGAAACCACGCAATCTCCAGTAAACAGCAAATTCTTAAAATTCCAAATAAAGCCTCAGCTATAGCAGTTAGAAACAGAAGGGTCCCTGGACTCTGAGCTTTTGCCCTATTGGCTGAATATGTGTTAGTTCACATGGGGCCACATCCCAGACTGATTTCCATAGGATGGTCAGGGGACAAATTAGTGCATTGTGGAAGAAAAGTAAATTTGTCTGAGGCACATTGTGATACTGTTATTCAAGACTGTTATATACTTTAAGCAGTTTTCCCAGAGTTGGTTTTATTCCAATTTGAAAGTCAAGCCATTTTTCATGTAAATAAATTCATTTTTGTAAAAAAATGACCTGATTATGTCATGGAGGAAAAACACACATTAGCTAACTATTCCATATGTTTTTGCCTGTTATTTTACATCAGTATCCTGTGTGTACCAAAACAACTGTCTTGTGGTGAAGGCATTATTAGTTCCACACAGATGAAGAGATGTCACATTAGCTTTTTAAATGTTTCTATTTTAAAAAATAGATGGGAACAGGAGGAGAGAACTGAAACAAGTTGTTTTCCAAAAGTGTGTGCTAAAGTGAGGTCTCTGGTTCTCACTTCTTCTGGAGAGCGATGAAAGATCTATTTTTGCTCATTAAAATAAAATAAATCATAGAGGGTTGTTTTATAGTATTTCTCTGGCTAAACTGTCACTTCTGGAAGGGGATGGATTCATCGCAGGCATCTTTATGTTAGCAGCAATCTCGATATCTCAATCTTAAGGAAAACAACTACTGATCTGTGTGTATAAAATATCTTTGGAAATAAGGGTGCATTCCAATCTAAAGGCTTTTTATTTCCCAGCTGAGATGTCAGTAGCAGCCCATTTTGCTGGGTGTAGCTGTGGCACATCACCAGCACCCCTGGCAGTCATATGCGGTGAATTTTTTTGGAGGGGAACAGTTAGGGCCAGAGTCGCCAGCTTGCAAGGACAATTGGGGAAGTGTGATGTCACAACAGCTTGAGCATCACACCTCCCCCCTAAGCTGGACAGAAGCTTCCCAGGTTTTGGGATGGGAAGCAGGCACTAGGTGAACATTTAGGGGACTAACCTAGTCCCCTTAGTCCACTGACCGCACACCACTGACCACTGGAGCTTATCTAAATGTGGCTGGGCCTGGGACAGTGTCGAGTGCTGGCTTAGATGGGCTTGCACAGCCCTGAACTTGCTGCTGAGCTGTAGTGATGGCAAATCCACAGATCTGAATGGGCTGCTCCTGCTTCTCCTTCACCTTAAAAAAATAAAAAAATATATAGAATTCCTTCAACAGTTTGTTAGCGTTCGCCCATAGGTAGTGTGGCTCCCGTTGCTCTGTCCCAGCTCCTGCCAACCTAGCAGTTTGAAAGCATGCCAGTGCAATTAGACACATAGGTAGCATTGCAGTGGAAAGGTAAACGGTGTTTCCATGTGCTCTGGTTTCTGTTACACAGCGGTAACTATTTATCTACTTGCACTGTGCGCTTTTGAACTGCTAGGTTGGCAGGAGCTGGGACAGAGCAACGGGAGCTCACCCAACCGCATGGATTTGAACTGCTGATCTTCTGATCAGCACGCCCAAGATGCTCAGTGGTTTAGACCACAGCACCACCCACGTCCCTGTGAAGAAGTGATACTACTTAATGAATTGAAGAGATAATGTGAAGTGCTTTAAACACTGAATTGATGCCTGAGATTTTTATTTCCCCCTGCCCTCATGATCCTCAACTTGAAATCCACTATTTTCCATAGCTGCAAGTGATGGTCTGCTGTTGCCATCAAGCTAGCCACTGGTGAAATGTGTGGCAGAAGGCTTTTGTTAAAGAACAAAACAGCAGCAGCAGCAACAACAACAACAACAACAACAACAACAACAACGATAGCTGTATCAGCAAGGTCCTAACACATCTCTTGTCCTCCTGTATCACTTAGGAATTTACTTTTGACTGCAATGGCAACCTGTGAAACATGGCCGAGAGCAGAAAAAGGAAGCCGTGGTCCTCCAGAGTTGCTTTACTACAACATACTACTTAATGTATGCCATATTGGCTGTACTCACTGAGGTTGATGGGAAGGACTCTCCTCCCTGGAAGGGAGGGGAGTGGTTGTGGACGGGAGCCCGAGCTCCGCCCACGCAGGGGCGATAGCCCCCTGCCCTTCCGCTCACCTGGCCGGCGCCCCACGCCCAGAGGGTGGGACCGGAGCCGCCCCGTAGGGGCGTGACCAAGTCCCTATATCTTTCGGCGCCGGCCCTCGCCCGGCCTCTTTCCTCCTCGCCACCTCGAGAGTCAGGAACTCCGAGAGACAGCAAGACCACTCGCCATGAACTCATGGGTGAGCCTATAGTTGGATCGGCATCAACAGGCTCCATCTACTGGTGAATCAACCCCTCTGATGTGGTCATCCAATGCCTAAGCCAATACCTTTTCACTGCGGTAACCAATAAAGTTGTGGCCTTTCTTTGCCCATAAACCATATATCTTGTGTCCTTGTCTATTCATTTCCATCTCACGGGGGTCGGGCCCTCGAACCACAACTGTAATCCAGCAACATCTAGAGGGCTACAAGTTCACCATTCCTGAACTAGTGTCACTGAACTATAACCAGGACTAACAACAATTCATTCCTGAGTAAGAGTCTGCTCAATTGAGAATTTTCTTAGGCCTTTATCATGAGTTCACCTTTTTAATACCTAGAGGATACCCCAGTTTCATCTTTCAAATGTTTTTTGAAGTACTTTTTATTAACAATGCATGTGGATGCCGCAGGTTGTTGTTGTTTTATAAGCAAAAAAGAAAAGGGAAAGAAACAAAGCAAAAAGGTTCCCCATGAGCAATCCATTATGCTGTTAATCTGTATTTAAATTGCAAAGTTGTTTAAGGTCATTGTTACTCTAAACTCTCTGCCAAAATGTTATGTTGGCTTCTGGCTACACTGAGCTGACAGAAATTGCAGCACTCGAGGGGTGATAAAAGCCACACCAAATCTCAGGCTGCAATGAGGGCCGTGAATAAATAAGAGCAAGGTCTGTTGGAAATAAAGACCTTTATGAACAGAGGAAAAAAGGGACTGGCGGGTAGTTTATGACTATGATCTTATGCAAGCTAAGTGATATGTCCATAACAAAAGAAGGGGCGGTAAAACACATTTGTAAAAGCTTAAAGGTTTTAAAGTTTTGTAAAGCTGCCATTCAGCAAGCAACTTGTTGATTCCAAATGTGCTAGGAGCCAGGATGCAAATTGGTTCAGATGATAACTATTATTGGGCCTGCTATACTATTAAGGGAGAGGTGAATGAGTTGCACAGTGGAGTGTTTCTCTCAGCCAGCGATCAACTTATGCATGTGGTATGTAGAGCAAGCACCTCAGCAACTGCTCGCAACTGAATGCATGTTGTTATGTATTATTGGTTAAAATATATATAGCTCATGCTTCACCAGGGCAAGATGCAACATAAAATTCTGGAAGAATTGATCATTATTGCTATTATTTTAATAATCAGCAAACGAGCCAGAACCTCAGGTTCAGGGGCCAAATGTGGACCTGTAGGCCACTCTGTCTTGCCCTTGGGACTCTCCCACACCACATCTTTGCTGTACAAAGCTAACATTTATAAATCCTACTGTACTGTGGTCAAATTAACATTCATTGCTATGCCTACTTTTACTCTGGCCCCACTCAGCACTGGCATGTGGTTCCTTGGCTTGAAAAAGGCTCCCCAACCTTGAGCTAAATAGACAATTTGGCTGAAGCAGTCCCTGGTTCAGAACTCTAGAAAGCCTGAATAAACAAGGCTGTCTTCACTTGGTGCTGAAATGACAGCAATGCATTTTTTATCTATCTGATGTATTTATAGAGATAAAAATGCATTGTTGTCACCATATGTTGATGTAGTTACCACGAAGAAGAGTTCTAGAGTCACTGTCAGACAGATGCAGATGGTGGTAGAAGTGTGAGTTAATCTTATGCTGGCATCTTACATTGGCATTACATTGAGAGACAATGGAGTGTTGCTAAAATATACTTTCCCCAAAGAACTGGAAGCTCAGGTTGATGGGAGAAGAAATTGCAAAAGTAGATCAAAAGACTATTTATGGATACTACCACTGCAGCAAGAACTTTGTTAGGCCAAAGGTGGAAATTATAAGAATTGCCTATGATGACTGGGAGATGAAGATGGTGGACTATGTGGAGTTGGCCAAACTGACTGTGAGGATCCAGAACCAAGGAGACCATAAATTCCAAAGTGAATTTATTGAGTATTTGAAAGATTATTGTAAAAATGTGAAGACACTAGCAGGATTGACATGAATCCTGCAACAGAACGTAAAAATAGTATCTGACCATGGACAATAAAAGGACTTAATATATATCGAAGGACAGAAACTGGCAGCTGAAATGCGCATATAATTTTCCAGGAAATGGGAAACCAGTTGAAGGGAGGGAGGGAAGTAACGAGCTCGGCGGAGCAAATGCAATTGATTTGTTATTGTAATATTGTTATATTTTATGGGGTACTTTAATTAAAGAAAATTATATAATTATATATATGTATATATATATATATATATATATATATATATATATATATATAAAGGGAGAGAGAGAAACAATGGAGTGTGCCTCTGGGAATGAAGTCAAACCATCAAAGTGACCTTTCTGGGTCACAAACCTAGGCATTGTGTATGGAGGTCCTGGGATGCCCAGACGACAAGACCCCACTCTCAGCCTCACTGATGTTCCCAAAGGAAAGCAGAGCAATGTGTCTGGCACCAGCTTGCCTGCAGGAGTTGCCAGAAGGAGGGGTATGAGGCACCATCCAACTGTCTTAAGGACTGAACTACAGATTTGGGTAGGGTTTAATCCTTAGCCCTTGCTTCTCCTGAAGATATCCTGTAAGGGTAAGGGGGATAATCTGGGTACTGATTTTATGCCCATAGCCTCCCAAAGTTTACCAAGAATTTCAGAATACTCACTATAGGTTATAGGTTCTCTTACTGAAACAAGATGGTGCATTACAGGAAACCAACTGACATAAAACAGAAAAAAAAATACATGTAAAACCTATGTACAGGAAATATACACCACCAACCCTCTAAATCTACAGCAGCCAAAAAGCTCCACCAGAAAAAAAATGACACAGCAGTTGGAAATCCAGTTTCTACTGGATCCAATAATATTCTTATTAACCCATAATAAAGTTATATAACCCAATGATCAGGATGATTTCCTACCAGCATAGTATATGTCAAATACTGGAGAATAGTAAAGCATTCCCACAGTAGCTGAATGAGAAAACAAAGTGTATGAATATACCACCTTGTTTAAACTTACTAACTCAATTAGAGGGAAAGAGAGCAGGCAATGATGTAATAAATTCAATAAGAATTGAATTGTATTCACTATGTATTGGCAAAGCAAGGATAAAATTGCAGAAATGTGAGCTATGTTCATTTTTTATGTTTGTATTTTGGGGGGGAGGGATAGAGTACTGCTTGTTGATAGAAGAAGTGCTTTATTCAGTATTGTGGCTTAGACAGCTACATATTTGGTTGTAAAAAATTACAGTGTAAATTTAAAATTTACAGTGTAAAAATTACAGATGCAAATGATATCCCACTAAACATTTGGGTGTTAATCAGTTCCTGTACCACTGAGGCTATGACTATCTCCAGTCTCAGAAGGATTACTTTTACTTTTCTAGTCATTCCGCAGCATAATACCTGATGACTACAGTGGAGGAATATGGTAGAATGTGGTACCCAAAGGCTTTGCAAACATCCAGTGCTGGTTATCTGGGTGCACGATGGTTTTATCAACCAGACCAGCAAAATATTCCTGGTTGGCAAACTTTGAGGAATATATAACACAATACAGACATGTTTGAAGCAGACAACCAGAGTATCTTTTTAAGTAGCTTACTCTGAAATCTGAACAGCAGAATACTTAAGCAAAAATGGTCCACTTATCTTAGCTCTGTCTCCCCCTCCCCCCAAAAAAATCCCAGCTTGAAGCTGCCTCATGAGGCTCCTGCATTGTTCAAAGAGTACCAAGTGGTTAACAGTATCATCATAGCATATTTAATGTCCAGCTGACAGCAGGATCTTCATCATTTGTTATTTCTCCTAGAGCTTTCTGTGGAAATTGCTCATTTACTCTAGGCAGTGTTTGGTTTGATGTGAGCTCAGTCCTGAGAAATCATCCTTTGTAAAAAAAAAAGGGGGGGGGAGGGAGACCTCACAGCAGAACTGTATATGGAAAGATAAGATTGTATTTTGCCCAGGTTAGCACAATACAATGATCAAACGTTGTCTGACATTTATACAGACTGTCAGGCAATGGCTCAGGCACGAGACCGGCCTCTTATGCTAGCCATAGAATTACAATTCGAAGTATAGTTTACTATTCAGCCCATATTTTGAGAGTTTACTTAAGCCCGATGGGACGAAATCTAGATGTGATACATAAAGGGGTTAGAATTGAAAGGAGAGGTGCTTGGAGATACGCTGGGCTATTATTGTCAACAGGATGTCAAGTCTCACTGCTTTCCTGCTAGGACCAGCCTGTAACTAAATAAGAGCTTGACATTATTGCTGGGCCCAGTATCTTTGAAGTTCAAGGAAGTTACTGAGAACCCCAAGGAACATATCTCTGTCTGAGGAGGCCACAGGCCCAGTATTCCACCCTCACCTCTGGACAATTCATGAGTACCCCAAGGATCAGATATGATGGCAAGGGCCATAGTTCAATGGTAGAGCATCTGCCTTCCACATTCAATTCCCAGCATCTCCAGGTAGGGCTGGGAGAGATTCCTGCCTGGAATCCAGGAAAGTCGCTGCCAGTAGACAATTTTGAGCTAGATGGTATGAGGCAGCTTTCTATGTTTCTGCGACAGTGTCCAAGTGGAAGTTAATAAACAAAAGCACAGTGTTCACCTGGAAGCAAATGGTGTCCCATCACTGAGACATACTCTTGAGGAGGAAGGAAGGCTTCAATGTGCTCTGTTTTAGGTCTATGATGTGCCAGGAAGAGTTTGGACAGCAGAGACAGCTATAAAGCTCTTTAGTTTAGGGTTAACCATAGTTGATGCAGCAACCACTGTTCTCCTGCCACATTTTCTAGAAATCTATTGCTGGAAAGCTCCCCTGCTTTCATAAACCCATTGGACTTTGGACAGCGTCTTGGCCTTGTTGGTAAGGCCGGATTTTCAGCAGGGATCTTGTTCTTAAGAGTATTTTCTTTTTCTCTGAGGAAAACGGAAAAAGCTTTCAGCTCCTAAATAAAATATACTTACAAGACAGTCTTGTTTTCCTTAGAGCTTCAGATTGCCATAGTTTGAACAACCACACTTGCCCTTTTCTTCAGCTATCATGACCTCACAACTGCCACGTATACAGATTGAACTCTAAGATGCCCACCTAGCTCACAACCTCACTGTGCAAATGTCTGCTCAGAAGCTGTCTACGCTCTGTACTGGACCAGTCAGAATTCTAAAGCCTTGTGCCAGCTGAACACCAGTAGCCGCTTGATGGAAACTGGGTTGAATACAAAGATGGCTATGATTCAGTTCTATGATCACACAGAACTATCTGCTTTCCATGTTGTTCCAGTAAGATAAAAGAGATTTCTAGGCTGACCAAAAAAAGAGAGGCAATTATGGAAGTAGACAAGTGGAGAGTGTGGTCTCGTGAAAGAGGGTTGCCCTGGGGAGAAGACATGGCCTGAGAAGACTTCCAAGGGCCAGAGAGTGAGACTTGGAAGACCACATTTGTCCCCCAGACCTAAGGCTCCCTGCTTGGAAATGTTTGTAGATTTTGCAGGTGGGTGTTCCCACTCTGGTACATATCCTCTTGCTCTTGTTCTCTCTCTCTCTCTCTCATTATGTTACTTCTTTCAAGTATTCCAAGGATTTGATCAGAAATATATAGTCCACCATCAAAAACAATAATTGTTTGTTTAGGGGGGGGAAGGACTGGGAGGTTAGTCTCCCACCATTTACACATACATATATATTGCATCTTTTTGCATTTATTACTATATATAGTGAAACTGTCAGATCAAACTGAAAAACTAAACTTTACTGGCATCAAGCGAGATGTATAACTGATATGATTAATCATTGGACTATTAATTACCAATATAAACAAAACAGTTTTGCTAGTCTTATTGAAAATAGGCAATGACTATTTTGCTTTTTATTGCATATATAGTTAGGGGAAAATTTGGATTTTTGTGTCTGGGGGCATCCAAAGCGTATAAATGGAGTGGGGGGGGGGGACCCAAAATGCATTTGTACTTATCAGAAGAAAAGGTTTAACTGCTTGCACCGGTGGGTTTGTTCTGAAAAGACTATGGATGCTGTGAAGAGCAAGAATGAGAAGCTACCACCCTGGGATTAACTGATAAAGACAAGGTCACACACATGCTTGCTATCACTTGCACCATCTGTCATCCCATAAAGGGACTACTGGCTTGAAAGAGAAATACATATCTCCATCTGATGTTTTGTCCAGCTGGCTGCTCGAAAAGATCATTTCTCAAAGGTTGCCCTTTCGTTTGGCGTGATGTGATATTCTCTGCACACTGTCTTATTTTCCCTGATCCCTTTTAGATCTGCACACATCTAAATAAGAGCATACACTTATTTGGCTCAAAGTGTACATTCAGCTTTAGCTGTCTCAAAAGGGTTAGCAGGGAGCTGAATAAGTGAAAAGTGATGCAGCTATTGATGGGGAGATAGCTTGAGAGTTCATCTGCTTGGGAGGTGTTGCATGTTTTGGGGCAGACAACAGAATACTCTTCACAAGCCCCTCTGCTAAAAGCAACTTTGACCTCAATATGCACAGCAATTACAGTGTCTAACTGCAATTGACAGGCTTCGCTCAGCATTTATGATGTGTTTGCATAGGCCCAGTCTTGGAGGAATTAGTTTGTAGCAGGAGTGATTCTAAACCATACCTGAGCCAAAGTTTATGGAATAGATATTTGGTGCTGACATACCAGGTTAAATAAACTTCAAATAATTTTTTCAAAGCATCTTCACACCTTGCTTTTATTTGTCATCTCATCCTGTGCTTCTGATATATGTGATTACTTTCTGTTGAAGTAATGGATTAAAAATGGATATTAGTGAAGAATGGAGTGCAGTCTTGCCTAAGCTGAGCACGTTTGTGTCTTGGTATTTTTTGTGGAATGATGAAGCGCACACTTCATTTCCTCCTCCTAAAATCATTGGTGGGGAAAGTACTTACTTTGGTCTAGGGCTGTGCCCCAGAATATTAAAAATTAGCATCTCAGAAAACTGGGACTAACTTTACTGTGATGCCCTAAGGCCACATTCATATAAATTTACAGCCCTATGATGATGTTTTAGACAGTCGTGGCTTTTCCCAAAGAATTTTGGGCTGTTGTTTATTAAAGGTGTTGAAAGTTTGTAGGAGACCCCTATTCTCCCAGAGCTATAGTTCCCAGAGCAGCAGTTCTTCTTCCCAGGGACCTCTTCAAATTCTAGCTTGATGGTGGGAATAGAGGTCTCCTGAGAGTTCTCTATTAACAAGCTACAACTCCCAGAATTCTTTGGGGAAAGCCATTATTACTTAAATTGCACCATAGTGTTTTAAACATGTAGTGTGAATATGGCCTTAATGATATCCATAATTGTGTGGGAAATGTTTCATAGTCAGTGCACACCAACCATTGCACACTCCTCCACTATTTTTATTTTTAATCTTTGCAAATGCTCACTTATCCCACAGTGTTCCCAAGAAATCTCATTTCTACCTTATTTTGGTTCAAGGTGGCTCTTCAGCTCAATAATCAATAATCCAATAATTTGGAAAAGCTGAATGACCACAGCATCAAGCAAACATTTGAATATGTGGAACTGCCATTGTGGCTCTTACGACGGATCCAGTCTAAGTTAGCTGTACTTGGGTCCCACTGAACTCCATGTGAAAAGTAAGTTTTCGGCTGTTCAGTTCTTTTTATGCATTGAGTGAACCGTCACCATTTGTCAGGTGTTGGCATAAAGAAAGCAAATTATGTTTCCTCCCCCCCCCCCCATAATTTTTACCCTGAGACATAAAGGGCAAGATGTTGCGTATTTCCATTCAATGTAGAAAAGTCAACGGGACTTTTAGTGAGTTAAATGTTACTTCAGCACTGGCATTGGGACAGCATTCTCGACCGTATCTGAGTGCAGCAGGCTAGCTTAAGAGGTGCAGGGCTACCCCCTGTTTTCCTGAGGCAGCCATTTCCCTCACCTAATGATAGGGCTGGCCCAGGCTATTAAAGCTGCCATTGTATGTAAGCTTACTAAGTTCTGTTGCTCACAATGGTACATACTCCTGAGTAAACATGCATAGGATTGCACATGTCACCTCACCGGGAAACTCTGATGTTTGGCAAGGTATCTGGGTAATTGCTGAAGACTTTAAAAACAGAAACAAACTAATTTTAGCAGCTTAGATTGTCCCATTATGTTCACAATATTTCCTGTAAGAGACAGCAGTGCACCTTCCATATGTTGGTAAATAGCTGTGTATATATAATTCTAACGGTTCTATTTATACTGCTAATTTAGCAGTTGGAAGTATATAAGCTTTTTGTGTCCTTATTTTCCCTTGCAATACTTGAAAACATACTGCTTAGCAGTGGGAAGCCTTATATTACCAAAGAGACGAGAGTGCATTAAGTAAAAACACTTAATTTTTGTTTGGTGCCCCACCTCACCTCTTTAGCATTTCTGCTGTGATCTGAAACAATAAAATAAAGTTACTTACACATTCAGTATGCTGTAATTTCTCATTTGCAATCTGTTTGCTGCAGTCATAGAATATATGCATTAATAAGCTCCTGGGGCGGTCTGAGACCTGTTCTTATTTAGGACAAGTAAACTACAAACCATGATGTAGCTGCCAAAATACACATGTTTTCTTGGGTATAAGTTCATTGGGACTTACTCCCAAGCAAGTATATACAGTGGTACCTCGGGTTACATACGCTTCAGGTTACATATGCTTCAGGTTACAGACTCCGCTAACCCAGAAATAGTGCTTCAGGTTAAGAACTTTGCTTCAGGATGAGAACAGAAATTGTGCTCCAGCAGTGCGGCAGCAGCAGGAGGCCCCATTAGCTAAAGTGGTCTTCAGGGTAAGAACAGCTTCAGGTTAAGAACGGACCTCCGGAACGAATTAAGTATTTAACCCGAGGTACCACTGTATACAATTTAGTTTGAAGGCTCATCCACATTCCACTTATCCTGCCACTTTCCAGCAGGAAAACCTTGTTGGGAAGTGAACAGATGCCAGGAGAGGCTATATTTGTTAGATATTATCCTTCCTTCCTACCTCACATTTGTGAGGCAGCTTAAAAGGGAAGCTAAGGTAGGCAGGTGCAAGAAGGGTGCAACTGCTGGTCTTAATGGATGAGCAGATTCACTACAGAGAAGATGGTCTTTCAGGTGTCTTTGTCCCAAGCTGTTTAGTTATACCCAACAGCTTTAATTGCACCCAGAAGTGGCCTGGGATCCAGCACTGCTGATATGATCAGGGGATGGCATGGGCCCAGCAATTTAATGCAATTTATGCCCAGGGGCCGTATGTAGCCCTCCAGACTTCTCTACCTGGCCCTCAGAAGTCCCCTTGGACCACAACTCTTACCAGGCCTACTTTGCAGCCTCCTGGATTGAATGTGCCCTTGAACTTTGATAATGCTTCTCACTTGCCCCGAAGAAGGATAGAGAAGGATTTGAGTATATGTAGAAAGAAGCCTACCATATAAAGATAAAGTTAGTATTTGTTATCCCGTCCGATTTTGCTTCTGGCACCGCTGTTCACTGGCATGTGGCCCACAAGTTGTTGCCAAGAAGGGATTTTGCCCCTCATGCTGAGAAAACTTCCCCATCTCCATTTAAACACAATGTTTCAGAGGCATGGGGATTTATTTAACAGGAAAGGGGAAAGAGGGGGGAGAGAGAAGCAAGAGAAACAAATTGTGTAGCTATACAATTTAAAACTTGTCTTTATCCTACCAAATAGGCATGGATGGAGTCTGGTAATGAAGTCAGGCAACAGAGAGGATTTAGGGTCTCTCAGACCTGTCTCTGGTGTCACAGTCCTCGGATGCAGGTATGAGTTAGACTGCAACGCTTGCTAGAGATCTAGCAGCTGCTGAATACAGTGGTACCTCAGGTTACATACGCTTCAGGTTACATACGCTTCAGGTTACAGACTCTGCTAACCCAGAAGTAGTGCTTCAGGTTAAGAACTTTGCCTCAGGATGAGAACAGAAACCGGGCTCCGGCAGCGCGGCGGCAGCAGGAGGCCCCATTAGCTAAAGTGGTGCTTCAGGTTTAAGAACAGTTTCAGGTTAAGTACGGACCTCCGGAACAAATTAAGTACTTAACCTGAGGTACCACTGTAAATGCTACTGTGTGGTGGTGGAAAAAGTTGGCTGCTTTTCTCTCCTCCGTGATATTTTCTGGAAGGTTCCTTCTGCTTCGCTCCCAAACCTTCTGTTCCCTCTGGTGGTTTTGAATCTGCTGCCCCATACGCTGTGCCTCAGGCACATCATACTGTTCAGGGTTACCTGAGTAATTATACTTTAGAGCAGAATGCTTTTCTCAAGTGTCCACAAGTCCCCAGAGTCATTATTAATTATAAGTCCATTGTGATGAACGTAACATTTGCATCGACGCCATTAAATTCACTCTCTCTGATTTTAAATCAAGTGCCACTCGTCGCTTGCTGATTAGCCAGAATTTCGCTGGACAGCTGATTATATCCTTGTCGCTCTCTGAAAGGCCTTCCCATTTTCCTTTGTAAGAAATCATCATGGTTGAAAAATAAATAACATCTGCTTCTAATCTCCTTACATAAAACAGCATTTAATGCTGGATTACCAGCTTCTGGTACCCAGGGTATTCTGAGCAGTTTGTGAATACACATATTGATTAAATGGTGGTGTTAGTTACATAGGTCTTATTCTCCCATCGCTGAGCCATCAATATGAATTGCTTGCCCTCTGATGTTTCATAGATGAAAGGGGTGTTGCAAGTACACACCCCTCCATATTTGTAATTCAGGATGCATGGGGAATTTGAGTTCTGTGAGTTCTGATACAAACTGACCTTATTGCAGTAGATTGGGCTATTTAATTTTAATGTTATTTTGAGTATTGCTCCAAGTTTTATTGTTCGTAAAAACTCTGAAAAGCAGCTGTGCTGACATTAGGGGATCACCAGGGGTTGGGAACCTCTGGCTCAGGGTCAAATGTGGCCTTCAAAGGGACATTCCCCAAACTATACCCCTGACCATTCCTGCTTCACAGGTAAGATTTACATTTGCTGCTCTGTCCTTTTTGCCTCTGACTTAACCCACCACAGGCATGTGGCCCTCAGAATGTTTTCCACCTAAACATTAGGAAGAACTTCCTGACAGTAAGAGCTGTTCGACAGTGGAATTTGCTGCCAAGGAGTGTGGTGGAGTCTCCTTCTTTGGAGGTCTTTAAGCAGAGGCTTGAAAACCATATGTCAGGAGTGCTCTGATGGTGTTTCCTGCTTGGCAGGGGGTTGGACTCGATGACCCTTGTGGTCTCTTCCAACTCTATGATTCTATGTTTTCATGATACCACCTTCACTGGTGCCCGGGGCACACAGACACATACACACGTGAACCAGGCGGGACCAGGGACTGGCCACAGAGGGTTAACAAAACCTGCCATGCCAGCTCAACCCTCCTTGCTGCCAGGCAGGTGCAGGGCACAGAGGGTTCACAGGGCCACACAGTGCCACCTGCCTGCATTCCTGCACAGAGGGAAGCCCAGCCAGCCAACATGGCCCCAGGACTGAAGCAAGGAGAACTGACACCTGGTGCAGGGTGCCAGGGGCGGGGCAAACTGCCTGACTGCGCATGCATGTGCATCGTATGTACAGCACATGTGCGGCACCGCTACATATGGTGTACAGTTTGCCCTACCCCCAATACCACCCGGCAGTTTGCCAATGGTGCCACTCAAGCACTGTAGAAATGGCAGTAAGATCCCTCCACTGCCCTCACAGCTGCAAGTGGAGGATCCTCTGCACGCAGCTGCAGTGGCGCAATGGCAGCGAGCATGCTGCAGGGGGCCTTGCCACCCCCTGCAGAGATGGCACCCGGGGTGCAATGCCCCCTGCCCCTGTCCTCCACCACTGCATGGCCCTTGGTGAGCACATCGCTCAATGCTGGCCAGCAACTGTGTGCGCGGTGGCAAGGCCAGGCCAGGCTCCAGGACTCAGAGACCCCTGGCCACAGGCAGGGCAGAAATCCCTCTATGGTGATGCCTGGCTCACACCCTTTCAAAATCATGTCCCTGGGCTATGATCCCCCTGGCTCTCCCCACACTACGCCCCTGCCTCAGACTGAAAAAGGTACCCCAGTTATAAGGGGGGGATCTTTTCTTCTATTATCACCCTCCTGACTGAACTCCCCCTTGAAGCTCTTTGTGTATCTGAAGCCAAATAGCAGCTAGGAGGAGGCAATTTTCAGCAGGACTGCAGCATAATCGGTAAGCTGACTTTCTTTATGGGAGTTTCAGGCTGAAATGCATCAAACTAAAGTCCTTTATATTTCACAGTGTGCCACACGAATCAAAATAAGGAGGAGGAAATCATTTTAATGAATAAAGAACACCCTATTCATTATTCATCTGCTTATGATTTAACAAATAGTTTGAGCAATACAAATTTTCTAATTTTAATGAAAATTGGTACAGTAATTCATAAATATCAAAGTATGTTATTTGAACGTGTCAGATCTGTGTTGCTAAAAATGCGGCAGGAATTATCACTTTGACTCTTTGACTTCTTTTGAAAAAACAGAAGTTGTTTCTTCGTAAATGGATCTGATGTCAACTAATGCTCTTCTTATGTCAAAATCTTCAAGAGCAGTGAATAGAGGGTTATATAAATTATGTGATGCATAGTGTGCTTCTATACCTGCTTAATCAGAAGAAACAGAGTAATCCTAACCCCCATATTTGGCATCTGAAAAGGGTTAGAATGGGGGCGAGTGTCCCTCTGCTAACAAAAGAGATACCCCCCATGGTTCCAGTGGTCCCCAGTACACCCGAGGAAACAATTGTTTTTTGTCCATGGACAAAAAACAATGTTTCTTCCAGTGGTAACTCCTGAAACCTGGAGTTCCAAGAGTGAGCCAGAGGTAACCTAGTATCTACTGGATCCAATGCTTTTGCAGCATTCTTGAGATTCCCCAAGGTTGGTCTGGCCAACGAAATATGTGCATCTGAAGCTGGTGTACTTATTATTTCTCCTTTCCCAGCAAAACCAATGGGAGGGATTTTTTAATTTAAAAAATGGGGGATAGAATCATGATTTCTTAGAGAAGTTCTCTTTACTAATGAAATTTCCTTACACTAACCATACGATGCTATGCATGTCTACTCAGACTCGAGCTCAATGAGATTCACTTCTACATATGTGAGTATAGCATGGATGGAGAACTGGTGGCTCTCCTGATCTTGCTGAACTACAACTTCCATTATCCCCAAGCACCATCTATGCTGCTGAGGCTGATGGGAATTGGAGGGCCACAGGTTTCCCATCCCCATAGCTGTCAACCTCCCTTATTTGCGACGGTCCCTCATCCCAGCACCGTGTCCCGCTGCTGTCCCTTATTGATGATGTCCCTTAAATTTCCTGGGTTTCAAAGGAAGCAGCTCCTCTCCCTCCCTCCCTGCCAGCCAGGGAGGAGGGAGGCTCCAACTGTGTTGCTTGGCTGTGTTGCTCATCCAATAAGGAGTCTAAGAACGACTGGGGGGTGGAGCTTGCATGCCTTGTGCCGATCAAATCGGCCGCATTGCCTGGGAACTTGCCTTTGCTCAGTGCTTCCCAGCAGAGAGGTGACGGTGGTTTTCCTCGCTGCATCACCTTTGCCGGGTTGCTGCAGTGTGGGAACCACCGCTTGAGGCTTTGTTTGGCTGCTGCTGGGCTTTCTGCCTTTGGCTCAGAGGGGCTCAGAAGTCGTACATAGCTGTGCTTGGAAAATCCCTTATTTTGGCTGCTGATCCCTTATTTTTGAGGCTGCTGGTCCCTTATTTTCAAATCTGTAAGTTGACAGCTCTGCCCATCTCTGATGTATAGGATTAGCAGCCATCAGCAGCTTTCCTTCTTGCCACAATTTATGGCTGGTGAGCAATGTTACGACTGGTGCTGGTTCTGGACTACCTAATCCAATTCCTGTCCCTAAGCAAGATAACTACAAGTGTCTCAAAATATTGATGTATCAGTATTGGAAATAAAGCAATTCTGATTTCTCAAATCTGAATATTCATTTCCTAGAGGGGAGGAGTGGAAACATGAGGAATCTGTGAAATTCAAAATTAACCGTGACTAATACAGCTTCATTCTACAAGTTCTGAGATGAGAACTCGTTGATTGGGAAACCTGTGAATGTCATTCTCGCTTGTAACAACATATTCAGTACGATCCAGGGGAAAAAATCCAACTGTGTCCTTAACTCTCCGGTTGTATGGAAACATGGGAGCATAGCAAACTGCCTCATACTGAGTCAGCCCATCTAGAAATCTAGATGTTCAGTATTGTCTACACTGAATGACAATCACTCTCCAGCCTTCTGGAGATGCTGGGGATTGAACATGGAAGCTTTTGTACGCAAAGTAGATGGTCTACCATTGAGCTACAGCCCCTTCCCCAGGCCAAATGTCTCTGTCCCACAGCTTCAGTCTCCAGAACACCCCTTGGGCCTCTCCACACATCCAGCCACACCTGTTCTCTCCACATCCCTCACTGGCCCTGTCCTCTTTGCATATTTATGCCTTGCTGGAAGGTATTAATGGACTCTGATAATGTATCTTGCTTTCTTTGATAGAAAGTACCATGGGGGTTTTCCTGGGGGTTTTCCCAGTAGTGATGTATGGAAGTGAGAACTGGACCATAAAGAAGGTTGATCGCCAAAGAATTGATGCTTTTGAATTATGGTGCTGGAGGAGACTCTTGAGAGTCCCATGGAGTGCAAGAAGATCAAACCTCTCAATTCTGAAGGAAATCAGCCCTGAGTGCTCACTAGAAGGACAGATCCTGAAGCTGAGGCTCCAATACTTTGGCCACCTCATGAGAAAAGAAGACTCACTGGAAAAGACCCTGATGTTGGGAAAGATGGAGGGCACAAAGAGAAGGGGACGACAGAGGACAAGATGGTTGGATAGTGTTCTGGAAGCTACCAGCATGAGTTTGACCAAACTGTGGGAGGCAGTGGAAGACAGAAGTACCTGGCGTGCTCTGGTTCATGGTGTCACGAAGAGTCAGACACGACTAAACAACTATACAACAACAACAACCATGGGGGTGTTAGGGTGTATAAAGGAAGGGGGGTGGAACTGTGGTCTAAACCACTCAGCCACTTGGGCTTGCCGATCAGAAGGTCAGCGGTTCGAATCTGCACAATGGGGTGAGCTCCCGTTGCTCTGTCCCAGCTCCTGCCAACTTAGCAGTTCGAAAACACGCCAGTGCAAGTAGATGAATAGGTACCACTGCAGCAGGAAGGTAAATGGTGTTTCTATGCGCTCTGGTTTCTGTCACAGTGTTCTGTTGTGCCAGAAACGGTTTAGTCCTGCTGGCCACATGACCCGGAAAGTTCTCTGAGGACAAACACCAGCTCCCTCGGCCTGAAAGCGAGATGAGCGCCGCAACCCCATAGTAGCCTTTGACTGGACTTCGTTGTCCAGGGGTCCTTTACCTTTACCTTAATGTTTATTTGTGTGATTAAATCTTCCCAATGCTCCCTGTGGTTTCCACTCTTAAAAATGCTGCATTTTAAAGTCGGCTGCCTGTCAAAACTGCTTTTGACCTTTAAAGCTCTTCATGGCCTAGGACCCTTGTACCTACGGGACCGCCTTACCTGGTATGCCCCACGGAGAGCCTCAAGGTCCATAAATAGCAACACCCTAGTGGTCCCGGGCCCAAAGGAAGTTAGATTGACTTCAACCAGAGCCAGGGCCTTTTCAACTCTGGCTCCGGCTTGGTGGAACGCTCTGCCTCATGAGACCAGGGCCCTGCAGGATCTGATTTCTTTCTGCAGGGCCTGTAAGACAGAGTTGTTCCACCTGGCCTTTGGCTTGGAGCCATTTTGATTCCCTCCCTCCCTCTCTTTCTTTTTTCTTTTCCTTCTCCTCCTGCGATGAGGCTACATTTTAATATTTTAATGTTTCAATATTTTAATGTTGTATTTTAATTTTGTTTTTAAGTTGTAATCATTCAACTTGTTTTTATTATTGCTTGTAAGCCACTCTGAGCCTGGCCTTGGCTGGGGAGGGCAGGGTATAAATAAATATTATTATTATTATTAAAACGTTGACCAGCTTCATTAAGATCTGCCTTTACTGAGCTGTGTTCCCAAGCAATACCCTCTGCTGTTCTGGACGGGGCATTATAACAGGGTTCTATACGCAATTAGACTCTGTATTTGTGGACAGCTGCAGGTGGACAACATCTAGCAGCATTATTTATTACATTGCCCACTATATACAGAACCTGGGAGGCACTTTTTAAATCCCTTGTTTGTACAGGAAAGCTGTCTCTCCCCAGCAGAGAGGGTTCTATGGCTGCTCAACGATGCTAATACTCCAGTGACTTACAATGTGGCCTACGGCTTGCCAATCAGAAGATCGGCAGTTTGAATCCCCACAACGGGGTGAGCTCTCATTGCTCGGTCCCTGCTCCTTCTAACTTAGCAGTTCAAAAGCATGAAGGGCAAGTAGATCAATAGATACCGCTCCGGTGGGAAGGTAAACCGCATTTCCATGTGCTGCTCTGGTTCACCAGAAGTGGCTTAGTCATGCTGGCCATGTGACCCAGAAGCTGTACGCCGGCTCCCTCGGCCAGTATAGCGAGATGAGTGCTGCAACTGCGGAGTCGTCCGTGACTGGTAGTTCTACAGCATCTGGAGTTGTCTGTTGGCTATGTAGCAAATTGTAAATGTCAGTGCTAAGAGTGTTTTGTTTTTGTTTCCCAGTGGTTCAATTCCTAATACCTACAAACAGCATGACAATTTCCCCCAACAAAAGAAGGTTAGAATAATGGTCTTCTGGGACACACATATCCCCCAACCCAAAGGGGTGTGGAGTTTAGTCTTCTTACATCACATTAATAGGAACATCACAGGCTAGTTCCCCATTCCCTTCCCTCCCTCCCTCTGCTTGGTCTCAATCATACACAAGGTATCATACAGCTAAGTTCCACCTGGCTGAGCAACTGGCTTACAACAATCTCAGCAAAGCATACAGCTATCTTTATATATATATGTAAGATAATGGGGGGGGGGAGAGACCAGTGTTTGTTTGTAAAACCCAAAGCTTTTCAGAGATTTGTTTTTCTCAGGTCTGTTTGTCACAAACCTCCAGGTACTCCCCCCCCCCCCCGAGATGGTTATATGGTGTGTGTTGTGCCACAGAACAGATTTAAGCTGGTTTTCAGCAGATAACTCAGAAAACATCAAGCCAGCTAATGGATACAAGATCCCACGTAATTGTTTCAGAAGTCTGTTGAGATGTGTGCAATGCTTTCTCTTTTTTTTTGGGGGGGGGGGTACTCAATGGTACACAGTACCGGCACCTTTTTTTTCTAGAAGAAAACCACTGGTTAAAAATGTGGCACTTACTGTAACAACTTCATGGTGAATACAGGCACCTTTCTTTCTAGAAGACAATGTGTGTGGGTTTTTTAAAAAAATAAACCTTAAGATATATATTTTTACTTAACACCTTATGGTTCAAATGCAACCTGGAGTAAATGTCTCCAGATGACCTGATTATTTAGCATTCATCATGCATTGTTTGCCCAAAGCTTGCCCCAAGGCTATGTGATGTCCACCATTTACTGAGCAGTATTTCTGATTCATTAGTGTTCAGGTTATTTGGCATCCAATTGCATATTGGGCATTCAGTCTGAATTGCATCTGCGAAGGTTACACCACTTCCTGTCAATCAATTGCTACCCCGCATCGTCAAGAACATTTCCTCATAATTTCCCTTTCCGCAAAGAAACCCTCTTTATTTTTTAAAGTGAGTTTCATTCACTTTCATTCCATAAATAAAACCACATTTTATGCTGTGTGTCTGAATTCCTCCTGTAAAATAGGAGGAAACCACTTGCAGATTTAGCTTTTTAAACAGCATACTTTTTTGGGGGTTTTTTAAACAACCTAGGAGTATTAATTTTATTTTATTTTTTGCATCATTTGTCAGGGAAGTTTCACACACCTTGGCACATGGCTAAGGTGAAATTATCGACAGGACAAACAGGATGCATTTTTAACAAGTCGCCTGGGGCATGAACCCAAAAGACATTGAGGCTCAAAAAATAACAAGTCAGAATTCACAGATGTCAAATACTGTTGGTAGCAAAAAAAACCTACAACCACAAATGGCTGTTTCTGCCAAGGATGTCAGGGCAGCAAGATAGATTGTAATGTGAGCAGGTAGTAGCTATTGCTTCTGTCCTGTCAGGATCACCATATGCTATATTTTTTCCAAGGCACTGTCATCTTCTTAAGGGTTTTGACAATGCTGTTTTCTCAGTTGGGTCTTTTCATTTTCGCAGCTCTTTTAAAAAAAAAAAACAGTGCTCATAATATTCATATTTGGGATGCTGCCTGCCCTGAATCTGTTTCCACAAAGTTAAGCTATGCTGCTCACTTACAGTAGAGGAGGAGCCCTACCTGATTTCTCATGGCAGCCCTAATGTTGTTGTTGTTTAATCGTTTAGTCGTGTCTGACTCTTCATGACCCCATGGACCAGAGCAGGCCAGGCACTTCTGTCTTCCACTACCTCCCGCAGTTTGGTCAAACTCATGCTGGTAGCTTCGAGAACATTGTCCAACCATCTTTTTTTAAAAAAATAACATTTATTGCTTTTTGCACAATTTAAACATTGCAGAACCAAAAAAACAATAAACAGAAAAATAAAAGCCAATACAATACAATAAAAGAAAAAAAAGAAAAAGCACCACATAACACTAAACACATAACCAAACAATAAAATTTAAAACACTCAAACACTTTCAATGTCTTTCATTCACTTGTTTCACCGACCTCCTCACACCTCCCTTTTTGTATTCTACTTCTGTCAAATGTTTCAGCAATTCCTTTCCATCTTCCTCTGTTATCTGTCAAATAATTATCTTAACACATTCTAACCTTATTTTACTTTTAAAATTCCATTAATCTATTTATACTTAAATCCTTATAACATTTCTACTGAAGCCATATAACTTCATTCCAACATTTTAACATTCATTAATTTTGCTTTATTTCTGTAGATAATCTTTAAATTTTCTCCAGTCTTCTTCCACTGACTCCTCTCCCTGGTCTCGGGAGACCATTGTCTCCCGAGACCATTGTCCAACCATCTTGTCCTCTGTCGTCCCCTTCTCCTTGTGCCCTCCATCTTTCTCAACATCAGAGTCTTTTCCAGGGAGTCTTCTCTTCTCATGAGGTGGCCAAAGTATTGGAGCCTCAGCTTCACGATCTGTCCTTCCAGTGAGCACTCAGGGCTGATTTCCTTCAGAATGGCTAGGTTTGATCTTCTTGAATTCCATGGGACTCTCAAGAGTCTCCTCCAGCACCATAATTCAAAAGCATCAATTCTTCGGCGATCAGCCTTCTTTATGGTCCAGCTTTCACTTCCATACATCACTAGGCAGCCCTAACAAATATTATTATTATTATCATAATCAAATCTGTATGCCACCTTTTCTCCAAGGAATACATTTCAGCTTAATTGAGGTTGCCCCACTTCATCAGAAAAACTTTGTGTGGGATATTAGGCTGTGAGATATTCAGCTAATAATATGCTTCCTGGCAGAGGTTGAGTCTCCTTACTGCAAGGCCAAGCATAGCATGGCTGTGATTAGATATCCCCTTCAAATCTTTGCTTGAGGAATTTTCTAGACACTAGAAAATTCAGGACACTAACGTGACAATCGTTACCACATCTACTCAGAAGTAAATCCTATTCGATTTAATGCATCCAGGTAAAAGGGATTAGGATTTCATCCTCAGACATTAAGAAGGGCAAGCCTGAGAGCCAAGGCAAAAGCATTTGAGTTGTATAACTTGAAACGGTGCCTAGTAACTGTTTTCAGAATGTCCGACTCTGTATTTTTTCAAGCTAGAAAAAAACATGGTTTCATAAAGCTTCCCATTTGTGACTAAGCATAGTCCTTAGAAATCTCAACAATTGTTTTAAAGTCCCAGAAGCTCTTGTTGTCCCAAAGGTTGCCATGACCATGATATTATGGTCATGCTTAAGATGAATGCAATTTATGCTAATAATAATAATAATAAAACAAATAATTATATTCTGTGTTTTGAGGTTGGTGCTGTGCTTTTCAAATATTTATGATTGGCATTTCTAGAAGTTTGCCGCATTGGCAAACAGGCTATAACAATTTCTCTGATGTTGCTTTGCAGCAGCTGCAGTTGGCTGGGACTCTACTCAGGAAATAAAATAAAACGATGCTTTAGAGTGATATTCAACATTTAAAGGGCCACAAGAGTTTACTGTGGATGACGTTACACTCTGAATCGGTACAGCTTTATTCCCAGGACTAGTCTTAGCCTTCTGCCTTCACAAAGCATATTCTAGCATCCTATCTCCCCTAGGCTGTATCTGCTCAGCAGCCCAATCTGTTCCTCCAGCAGTGGACCAATGTATGTGCGCGTATGTGCATGGAATTTTATACAGCTATCCAAGAATGGGAGCATCAAAGTACAGTGTCATCTTGACAGATCTTGAACCCTTTCCCTGCTTCCTGTAGCAGTGTCTGTTTCTGGGTGGGGATTGTGCATACAAAACATTGCCATGCGCCCATGCAGTAGAAAGATGTGGTTGCGTGTCCTTGATACACAGGTGCACAATGCTACCATTAACACATCTTTCTACTGCAGGTTTGGGGAACCTGTGACCTTTTAAATGCTGTTGGATTCCAACTTCCATCAACAGTCCCAGCCAGCATGGTCAATGGTCAGGGATAATGGGATGTGTAGTTCAACAACATTTGAAGAGCTACAGGTCCTTATTAGAACAGGTGACTGCACACACACATTAAGGGACAATGCAGATTGGACAGCTCTACAAATTTGCCAGCACTTACACTGCCAGACAATGCATTGTCTTCGACATCAGCATCACTCCACCTCATGACAGAGATACATTTAAGAAAAGCAATGTTAAATATGCAGGTGCTGGCAATGCTTGAACCAACTGCTCTTCCACAGAGTTGAGTCTGCATTCTTTACAGTTGCATCAGCATTTTTCTCTATTTTCCAAAGCTCATAACTCGATCATAAAAATCCACTCTGAGCTATACATCACAGACCAAAAACATATTTTCAGATTTGCTGTTCTTGAAATATATAGTTGTAAACATGGCTTTTCCCAACAGTGCTATTCACATCCTTCCGTTGTCTCGATAGATTGCAGAACGAGACTGCCTTGCTGCTCTTTCCCTCCCTGATGTACATAGTAAACATAGCTGGAGGGATTCATTTATCTATTTTCTTTAATGCCAACATTTCACAGGCGCACGCATATTGTTTCTGTAAATAGTTGTCTTTTGTATTTAACAGCAAAGAAATGCTTGGAACTATAGAATGTAAATGAAATATGCTTCATATGAAGTCCTTCATGAGAAACTCGTTTGCACCAAAGGGCCACAGTTGGGAAAATATATTGTGTGGGCTGGAGAGATGCAGCTGATTTGATGTTTAAATTGTGTGAAAGTTAATGTAGCTTGCACATTTTGTGAATCGTGGAAGCCCAACTAATGCAGTTACTCGAAAACATTCTGTCCCAAGGGTGCCAAAATTTGCCAGCTCAGTTCTTAAGTCTAGTAGATACATGAATGTTGATGATGGCAAATACAAAATTGGCGTGCTATCTCAACATGGCAGTTGGCTATTTCAGATCAGACATCATGACCCATCATCTGACAGATGGCATTCCATCAAAGTTGACCTACAGGGTGAGGGAGGGGGTCTGCTTCACCAGAGTTTTCCCAGCAGCAACACCAAACGATATTGAACTATGCACAGTAACCCTGCTAGAAGTTATTGAACATTAAATCATCAGTGAAGGATAAATAGATTCATTTCAAAACCATCTTGATGGATGAAGGTGATGGATGAAGGTGAGACTGTGGAGGCTAGGGGCGTGCCAAAGATTTGTTGTTGTTGTTTAGTCGTGTCCGACTCTTCGTGACCCCATGGACCAAAGCACGCCAGGCACTCCTGTCTTCCACTGCCTCCCGCAGTTTGGTCAAACTCATACTGGTAGCTTCGAGAACACTATCCAACCATCTCGTCCTCTGTCGTCCCCTTCTCCTTGTGCCCTCCATCTTTCCCAACATCAGGGTCTTTTCCAGGGAGTCTTCTCTTCTCATGAGGTAGCCAAAGTGTTGGAGCCTCAGCTTCAGGATCTGTCCTTCCAGTGAGCACTCAGGGCTGATTTCCTTCAGAATGGATAGGTTTGATCTTCTTGCAGTCCATGGGACTCTCAAGAGTCTCCTCCAGCACCACAATTCAAAAGCATCAATTCTTCGGCGATCAGCCTTCTTTATGGTACAGCTTTCACTTCCATACATCACTACCAAAGATTTATACAAATCCCAAATAATGAACCACAGTGCTGTTGCTCAGAGGGATTTTCGGCATGGTGACACAGGATCTCTACAAGGCAGATATAAGTTGGAGCAGGGAACCGCAGAGGACTTTGTGCTTTCGGTCAGCAAAAACCTTGCAGATAAGTCTGCATGAAATGCAAAACTGTGTTGTTAAGCTTACCCGTTAAGCCAAAATGTGGAGATGGGAGTGGCACAGCTGCATTGCAAAATCTAAACTTGCGACTTTAGCTGCACCAGATTAGGAGGGTGACTTTGTTCATGACTGGCAGGTGTGGTTTGTAATCAAAAGGAATAATCTTACTAGCACTCACCAATCATACTGCTTTGGGGACAGTTTTGCAAGAGCAAAACACTTGTTTCCTCTAAGCTTAAGGAAGATGCTGGGATCCAGAGAAAAGTCAGCGGGAGAGTTCCATTGTGCATGACAGGTTAAGCTTGTAAGTGTGTAGTACGAAAACCCCTGGAGCTATTTCTCTGCATTGTGGCAGGTTTCTTATCAAGGAGCTTCTCTCTCATGTGTACTATTTTCATACAAATCACCCATAGGACAGTAAGGGAGATTTAGTGAAATACTTTTCACTGTCCCTAAAACGTAAGGTAGTCCTCGAAAACCACTGCAGCTATCCTTCAGAAATTTGGTAGAACCAATGCCTTCAGAAGGGGACTTCTTTTGCAATTTTTTATCAAACTCCACAAAAAAATTAAAATTTTAGACCATCACCATCACCATCAAACTGTGCAATATTTAATACAGTGGTACCTCGGGTTAAGTATTTGATTCGTTCCGGAGGTCCGTTCTTAACCTGAAGCACCATTTTAGCTAATGGGGCCTCCTGCTGCTGCCGCGCCGCCAGAGCACGATTTCTGTTCTCATCCTGAAGCAAAGTTCTTAACCCGAGGTACTATTTCTGGGTTAGCAGAGTCTGTAATAGCAATTTAAAAATAAAATACTAAAATCAGTTAAATGGAATTACAGTCAAAATAATAGGGTGGGTTCATAAGTATGTGCCAAACCTGACTTCTTGTTCAGTATGCAGGATTTTTTTGCACGGACATGCAGTCAGTTATGAGACCTCCCCACCCCTACACCCCTCCTGCTTCCGTGAACGAAGCCATCATCTTCTCCAGTTCTCCAAAATCCACAGGATTAAAGCACAATTTATTTTTGGAATCTGATTGGATTCCCAGGCTATGTCAGTTGTCCTACCTATTTCTTTCACACAGACGTGCAGTAAAACCCTGGCCTAGTTGACAGAAGTGGGAGTATTGCAGGATTTCTTACTTATCCTTTCTTAACTGTCTGATCTACAGCCCAGGTATTCCGGCTAAGCCCATTTAGTCTTCTTGACTTTAGCAGGACTAAATTCTTTTAAGTTAAAGTACTTTTTTACTCCTCAGGGCTATGGATCAGCCTGCAAAGGAATAGAACGTGTCTGTCTACAAAATGAACCCTGTGGTGTTTCTAACTGCTCCAAAGAACAACTCTGTCAGGGAGGTTTTAATACCTTGGAAATCTTTTCCTCACTTGTGGCACTTCATGTAAACACTGTTGAGGAACCAAGGAACTAAATGCCAAATACAGAAGAGAAAGAGAGATGGGAGAAGAGGGGGGGAGGGAGGGAGGTAAAACTTGCGAACTGTTGGTCTGAAGCTGTGAAATCTCAATTAAATGAGGTGAAAAATATTCCGAATACAGTAGGCACTGGAAAGTGTTACAGCAATTTATTTTGCCACAGTTTTTCTTATTTTAAATAATGCTTAGATCTCAACCAAGAAACGCAACCCCCTACTAGAGTTGCTGCTGAAATGTGGCGTAAAGCAAAGAATTGAAGAAAATGTCTAAGTTTCTCTTCAGATGGAACATCTAAGGAATGCTGAGGACAATCAAAATAAAATTCTACAAGGCTGAGGGAATTTTCTATAAGGCTAGATGACTTCTGCACATCGCTGCCAGATTTCACCAAAAGTTAGGGATTTGTGAGGGATTCAGTCTTTGGGAATTCTCATACGAAAAAGTATTACCGGATAATGTGCAGATTCAAACTTGGCTATTCCACATACGGTATTTTACATTTCTACAGATATTGTGACCATGTGTGGCAGTCTGAACTTATCAAAAATATTTATATGCATGCTATGAGACAAAATGCACATTTAAGCACACGTTTTGAGATGAATTGGTTTTAAAGTATACAATAAAGCAGAAATATAGCAAAATTCGCCTAGGACTTGCCGATCGAAAGGTCGGCGGTTCGAATCCCACGGCAGGGTGCGCTCCCGTCGCTCGGTCCCAGCGCCTGCCAAACTAGCAGTTCGAAAGCACCCCCGGGTGCAAGTAGATAAATAGGGACCGCTTACTAGCGGGAAGGTAAACGGCGTTTCCGTGTGCTGTGCTGGCTCGCCAGATGCAGCTTGTCACGCTGGCCACGTGACCCGGAAGTGTCTGCGGACAGCGCTGGCTCCCGGCCTCTAGAGTGAGATGAGCGCACAACCCTAGAGTCTGTCAAGTCTGGCCCGTACGGGCAGGGGTACCTTTACCTATAGCAAAATTATGGGTGAAGCATATAAAAGTGATGCAAGCCGCAGATCTACAGGTTGGTCCATTCTGATTGCAAGTGAAAACAAAAGTGAAAGTTATCCCTGGGGCAGAATATCTGAAGTATTTTTGGGGGGCAGGGATAGGAGAGCCAAATAAGTTGTAATGGGACTAGTAAATCAATCTGGAATGGTAAGCCTACTCAGGAACTCCTGCCTCCCAAATAAACTCCAGCAACAAAGCTACACCTGATTATATACTATCAAAAATTAAAAGCAAAACAGTGGTTCATTATTTCTTTGCAGGCTTTCTTCTGTTTAATAATCCATGTCAATGTCTAGAGTGGCACAGGTCAGGTAGGAGCCTTGAGAAAAGGTTATACATAATTGATTGAACAACCTTGCATTCGATATCTAAATAGATGAACATAAAAAGGGAACATCTATCCATAAAACTCTAAACGATTTCATGTCCCCAAAAATATAATTGAAATGAATGGTCAAACTCAAAAAAAACCAAGTGTGAGTTCCTTGTAAAGCGAAAAAACATTATTTTTCACTGTTGGAAAAGCTGGTCGAAATAATAAAAATTCTTCCTGACTTGGAGGAACTTAAGGTAGGTAAGTTTCCCAGCTTCCCCATATTGGCACTTGCACTCCCGAGAAGCTTCTCCAGATAATTGAGGAGCTCTCTTGAAAAAAATGTGGGGTTACAGGGGATTGCTGAGACAAGAGTATGGAACAGGAAACTTTCATGAGCATCCTCAAGTTAACTTATCTTCAGATCGTTACAGACATAGGCCCTATGCATTTAAAGCAATATTGTGCCACTGTGAACTGACATGGCTTCCCCACAAAGAACCTGGGAAGTATAGTTGGCTAAGGGTGTTGGGAGTTGTTAGGAGACCTCTGTTTTCCTCACAGAGTGACAATTCTCAGAGTGGTTAAACAATCCCTCTTTCCCAGGGACTCTGCCCTCAATGTACAGTGGTACCTCAGGTTAAGTACTTAATTCGTTCTGGAGGTCCGTTCTTAACCTGAAACTGTTCTTAACCTGAAACACCACTTTAGCTAATGGGGACTCCCGCTGCCGCCGCACCGCCGGAACACAATTTCTGTTCTCATCCTGAAGCAAAGTTCTTAACCTGAGGTACTATTTCTGGGTTAGCGGAGTCTGTAACCTGAAGCGTATGTAACCCGAGGTACCACTGTATATGGCGTTTTATGAAGAAACTTACGCAAACAACATGTTCCTACACTGATTCACTTAGAGTCTAAAAGGCATGACAGAAGCTGTTTGCACATGGAAGGATCACCACAAGTCCCAATGAAACCTTCACTAAACCCTCTTCAAGGGACATTGGCCATTATCTGAAGGCCTCCATGGTTCTCATGGAGAAGATCTTGAAGTAAATGCTAGGTCTGGGTGTAGGCAGGCTTTCCATGCAATGTCTGGTGGATGTTGAAGAAGAAAGGATCACTCTAATGAGTGGCTGTTTCATAGCCATGCTGCAGACCCTTCAAGTGTCTCTATTTTCCAGGGACAGTCCCGGATTTACAGAAACCATCTCACTTTCTGATTTGATCCCAGGATGTCCTCTTTTCATGGGAGAAATGTTGGAGGGTATGGAGTTATGCAACTCCCGAGCCAAAGAGATAAGTAACTCTTCAACTATTAGAAGACATCTGAAGGCAGCCCTGAACAGGGACATTTTATAAAGTTTAATGTTTTATTATGATGGAAGCCACCCAGAGTGGCCGGGGCAACCCAATTAGATGGATTTTGTAGTAGTAGTAGTAGTAGTAGTAGTAGTAGTAATAATAATAATAATAATAATAAATTTATTATTCATTTTCCGCCCATCTGGCTCGGTTTCCCCAGTCACTCTGGGCGGCTCCCAACAGGATATTAAAAACATGATAAAACATCAAACATTGCAAACTTTCCTAAACAGGGCTGCCTTCAGATGTCTTCTAAAAGTCAGATAGTTGTTTATTTCCTTGGCATCTGATGGGAGGGCATTCCACAGGGCGGGTGCTGCTACCAAGAAGGCCCTCTGCCTGGTTCCCTGTAACCTTACTTCTCGCTGTGAGGGAACCACCAGAAGGCCCTTGGAGCTGGACCTCAGTGTCTGGCCTGAACAATAATCATCATTATAATAATTATTGAGGAATAGGATGTCCCTGTTTTCACCGGAGAAATGTTGGCAGGTATGCATGCTGAATTTGGGCAGTGGGAAATACAACAAAGTGAGGGAAGTGATAGTGAACAGCATAACAAGTGATGGATGCTTTTCTTTAAGTGGATTCATAAAGAACAAGGTCATAGCCAATATCCCACCAATATAGAGAATAATAATACTGACTTCTATTATGGAGTTGCTGTAGGACATGAATGTCCAGCCTTTCAAGGCCTGTGGGTTACAGGAACCACACACACACCAAACTCAGCGAAGCACACACCAAGCATATTCAATTGACTACAACAGAATGGTTGGAGTCTAATTTCAACAGGGGGTGGAGTGGTGTGGATTACCCAGCCAGATTGGTGGGGTACAATAAATGATTTGTTTTTGTTGTTGTTAAGCCTCTCCTATGCCCCACCCATTTAAAAGGCCAACCCTCTGGCTAGCTGATGGGTGCTCCTCCTCTGTTCCATAGCCACTTGTCTGTTGTGGTCCCTGAACTACTGGTGAACTGAAACCCTCTGGCATTTGGATTTTTAGGCTCAGAAGGAGGTACTTATGAGGGTCCAGACTGGCCCTTTGGTTGCAGGAGGTTCTTCTGGGAGCTCACGTCCATCAGCCTTGAACTAATTTTTTTCCTGGTCAAAGCCTTCACCTCGTCTGGCTCCTTAGCTGGAGACTTTGGAGCTTCTGACTCCGTTCGTATTGTGGATTCTGGGGTCATGACAATGGCTTGAAGTAGCCCATTATACATCCTGAGCCTGTACCATGTGACTACTTGCCTCATTAGAACAGGGTCGTATTTATAAAGCCAAAACTCACCCCGAGTCCCACTGATTTCACGAGGGAGTTTGAAGCACATGCTTAACCCTCCTATTCAAATAAATGGAACTTAGAAAGCGGTGGAGATTTTTCTGTGCCTGGCAACTAATAGTGGCTGGAGTGAAGTGCTGTTTTCACAGAGGTCAGCATCACCATCCATTTTCCTGCTACTGTGTTAATGACTGCACATTTTCATTCTGCAGCCCAAGCATTTTGCTGTTAAATATTTTTGTCGTGTTGCTCTTTTCTCTCCCTCTCTCTTGTGAGTTGTCATTTGTGGTGATATTCTTAACTAATACATGCATAATTATGTATTTGCTTTCAGATGGGCAAACAGATGGGGAGAGGAATATTCTCCATTTATACGAAGAAACAAGAATATTCCATAAATGGAAGAAAGATCATTATTTGCTCTCCTACCACTCTGCAATCTCCAACTATCAACACAGCTCAATAGCCAGGTAATCACTGTTCTTTCTTAATTGTGGACAGCAGGAGCTGTCCTTGCCCTGCTGCGTATGCTATTATACACATAGGATGAATACAAAATATGTATAGTGAATATAAAACCCAACTATTATCCTACTATCTGTGGCACTAATAAGAATTCACATGTCCCTTGTAAGGCTCTTCAGTTCAGGGCAGATCTATGCTTCATAGTTACAGACCTGTGTAATCAAAACCAGATGGTGGCCAAACACCTGAAGTGAGGTAGTGATTTTAAGTGGGAAAGTGGCACATAGTAGAGGCATACTGATCCTCCCTTTGTCAGCTGCTTTCCTCATTGCAAACACTCTCCTTTACTGATTTTCTACTGGATTGCCATCTTCCAGTCCCAGAATCCCAACTCTTTGGAAGTAATGATCCAAGGCTGATGATACAGGTATGCTGCAGTCACAACCAAATCCACAAAGGGGCACACGTTGGTAATATAGAATAAGGAGTAATACAGAAATATGGAAATATGTCCATATTGGTAATCTGGAATATGGTAATATGGTAATAAGGAGTAGCAGCAATCATACTTGACAAAAGAAATTTACAGCCAGGTCATAGGAATATTCCTAGAGTATTGCTATTTAAAGGAGAAGAAACTCCAGAATTCCAAAATGCAAGATGTGAAGATGGCAATGAATGATGAAATGTGAAGAGCATTTAAGGGACAAGTAGGCTTAGCTCAGTGAGGAAAATAGCACCAGTCCTGGAAGGGGATGAGATAAAACTTTAATAACAAAAAATAATAATACTGGACAGCAAGAATCATACATGACAGAACAGAGTGGCTTGGGACATTTGGAAATCCCTAATCTGCCTTTTTGTTGGTGCAATCTGCCTAGGGCATGTAAAAACCTTACTCAAATCACCTTACCTACCATGACTTTGGGCTGCACATAATGATGTGCACCTTCATAGTATACTACCCTTGAGTATTGGGAGTTTGGAATGAAGCTGGTTCCACATCCATGCAGTTCCACATCCATGTAGTTCATGTGCCAGCTTCACTGTTCCAAGTGGGTGGGGAAATATTTTCTAATGCAATACAGTAGTACCTTGGGTTAAGTACTTAATTTGTTCTGGAGGTCCGTACTTAACCTGAAGCACCACTTTAGCTAATGGGGCCTCCTGCTGCTGCCACGTCGCCGGAGCATGATTTCTGTTCTCATCCTGAAGCAAAGTTCTTAACCTGAAGCACTATTTCTGGGTTAGTGGAGTCTGTAACCTGAAGCGTATGTAACCTGAAGCGTATGTAACCTGAGGTACCACTGTATTTTCCTTGAAGATGAAGCTATCAGTGAAAGTATAAATATTTTTTTTAAAAAAATGAAGATCCAGATGAAAATCAGCATTCATGTGATAGAAGCTTCTTGGATTCAAGTGTGAACTGACCTGATCTGCTCCCCCCAGACTAATGTATAAATCAGAATTTTGAATTATCCACCCGTTTTAACACTTCCAGAACATTGTCTCTAAATAGGTTTTAAAATGTGTAGTTTGAAGGGGAGATGCATGTAGAAATGTGTGTTTTTAAAGAAAATATTTAGAAATGCTTATTTAAACGCAAATTTCTCCATCTATCTAGATTACTTCAGAAATAGAACCTAGGACTGACAGGTGAAGGTGACATAAATTCAAATTGTGAACTGTAATTAATGCCTGGGACACAATCTTACACTTCAGGATCAAACTCCAGATTCAGTTGTAGTGGCAGTTGCAAGGACATTAAGCTAAAATAATATAAAACCCTGTGTGCAGTCCAAGCCTATGGGTGGTCAATTGTAACTCCCACTGCATTCAATGGGTTTCATTGCCAGGCAAATGGGATTGTAGCTAGAATGTGGTATTTGAACACAATGATAAAAGAATGGAGCATAGTTGGCCTAGAGATATAAGGGTATAATTATTCATCTGAAATTCAAATGTCAGTTTGATTCCCCCACCCATTTTCAGTGGGAAAGGAAAAATATGTAGAGTCTACAGTGAGACTTCTCACATAGTAAGTGATAGATTCTGCAGATTTGAGATTTTCTTCTTCCTTTATTCTCATTATTTCCTGGCAATTCTATCCAATTATTCCATGTTATTGTGTTTAAGAGGTTTGAAGCATTAACACAAGTGTATGTATGGGAGAAAAGCAATGACAAACCTAGACAGCATCTTCAAAAGCAGAGACATCACCTTGCCGACAAAGGTCCATATAGTTAAAGCTATGGTTTTCCCAGTACTGATGTATGGAAGTGGGAGCTGGAGCATAAAGTAGGCTGATCGCCAAAGAATTGATGCTTTTGTATTATGGTGCTGGAGGAGACTCTTGAGAGTCCCAGGGACTGCAAGAAGATCAAACCTATCCATTCTGAAGGAAATCAACCCTGAGTGCTCACTGGAAGGACAGATCCTGAAGCTGAAGCTCCAATACTTTGGCCACCTCATGAGAAGAGAAGACTCCCTGGAAAAGACTCTGATGTTGGGAATGATGGAGGGCACAAGGAGAAGGGGATGACAGAGGACGAGATGGTTGGGCAGTGTTCTCGAAGCCACCAACATGAGTCTGACTACAGGAGGCAGTGGAAGACAGAAGTCCCATGGGGTCACAAAGAGTCGGACATGACTAGATAACTAAACAACAACAACATGTGGTATGGTAATAATGTAGACAACTGAAATATACTGCATCCAAGATGTTCCCAGGAGCAAGATCATACACTGCGTCCATGATATGAATTTGTTAACTGGTAAAAGAGGGGAGATGGGCCAAGAGGTTTTGTGAATTAAACAGGGAGGGGGAGCTCTGTGTTAGCTTAGATGAAGGGCAGTGCTTCACAGCTTGAGGGCATGGCAGATGACATGTTATGTCTGTGGAACAGAAGAACAGAATCCATTTCTTCATGCCAGGGCTGTGACACTTCACTTAGATGGATGTCCTCTGCTCTAGCACATGGCCATTTTGCCATAACCAGAACATGAGGAGAGTACATTCTTGCTCTCTTAGGTGGAAATTCAGTCTTGTTAAAACCCAGCTGGGGACAGACATGGGAAGGTATAGTTAGGACTGATACGATAAAGAAGTGTTGAAGCATGCCGTGAATTAAGCTGAGCTGCCCAAATTATTTTAGAACTCCAAACTGGTCTACAACGAGACTCTTCCCACAAGCTGTGGACTCTTCCCAGACTTTCCTCTGAGAATGGAACAATTCAGCTGTGCATTTTAAACTGCAATTCCTAGACCTTGGGAAATTTATTTCTGTGAATTCCAAAATAAGCTGAGCTGATCCGCGTGCGCTAAGCAGAAAAACGGACTTGCCTCCCTTCCACTGTTCTTAGCCAATGAGAGTAGTCATAGCTATTACTGATATTTACAGAAGCCAATCATAATACATGCTTTCTGTGATGTAGGAACACACGTATTGTCCACCAAAGAGTCTTCTTGGTTTATTTTGAGGCCAGGCTAGTTTTTGTTATCTTCCTTGAGGTAAAAGTATTAACTGATTTCAGAAAACAATGCAGAAATCTAGACTCCTCTCTCTCTCTCTCTCTCTCTCTCTCTCTCTCTCTCTCTCTGTGTGTGTGTGTGTGTGTGTAAATTAACTTTCAGTACCCGAGTGCCTACAGAGAAATTAAAATTAAGAACAAAGATAGGAAGAACTACTTCTAACTTATTTCATGTGCACATAAAAAGTGATTTACCTATGTTCAGTTTGTATATATTTTAAGATCACTGTTGTGAACAACCTGCTGAAGTAGACATTCCAAGAGGGAGGTAGGGGCATTAGGTAAAGGTAAAGGACCCCTGGAAGGTTAAGTCCAGTCAAAGATGACTATGGGGTTGTGACACGCATCTCGCTTTCAGGCCGAGGGAGCCAGCGTTTGTCCACAGACAGCTTTCCAAGTCATGTGGCCAGCATGACTAAACCGCTTCTGGCACAACGGAACACTGTGACAGAAGCCAGAGCGCACAGAAATGCTGTTTACCTTCCCACCACAGTGGTACCTATTTATCTACTTGCACTGGTGTGATTTCGAACTGCTAGGTTGGCAGGAGCTGGGACAGAGGAATGGGAGCTCACCCCGTAGCAGGGTTTTGAAACGCCAACCTTCTGATCCGCAAGCCCAAGGTTTGCTTCTTCTTCGCCACCCACACTCTTAAGCAACAAAACCTGAGAGGCAGCACACTTGAGGGGATGGGACACCAAGGGGTAAGCCCCACCCACCACTTTCTACTCAGCTTCTGGACCTCTAGCCACCTTCTTGAAAAAGTAAATAAGACCATGGCATTTATCCTTACTTTTGAGAAATGTCAATCCAAGACATTTCTCTGCCTGCAGTGGAGCCCCCTGCCAACAAATCCATATCTTCATCCACCATGAAAGAAGACTAAAATACATCTGTTGAACAAGACAAAGGTTGCAATTCACTTTTAGGCATTGTCTTTAAATTTCAGCGTGAATTAAATTCTAATGGAAATATCCATTCATCATCATCATATGGCTGAGCTTCATGTTGGAAAGTTTTTACTTCAATCCAAAGTCTCAGATACCATTCTACTTAGTCACATGGGCTTTTACTGGCAAGTAATACATCAAAGGGGGAGGGGGGAATTAATAAAATTGCTCACAAGCAACCGTCTGATTCTGGTGTTCTGAACAAGAGCTGTTTTATAAACACGTTAATGACTATGGCAGTGTTTCTCGCTCAGTATGCACTGAGGCATAATGAATTTAAGGCTCTAAACTGAAATATATTTTCCCCTAGCCATGCACAATCATTTAAACAACCATTGATTTGTTACCTGGTGCGTTAACACTTTATGATGAGTTTCTTCAGAGCTGTCTTATCTTACTTTTTGGATAATAAATAATGCACAACAGGAAGGATGAGGGGTGGGGGTGTGGGGCAGAACAGCATTCTCCAAGGAAATTTTTTACTTTATTTCAGATTGTGGTTGCTTGGTTACTGCACAAAGAAATTGCCTTTGTTTTCTAGCAAACTACCAATAATATTTATGAATCTAATGGTTAATCACATTTCTTCAAGTAATACCCCCCCCCAATAAAAATAATACCGTCAGCAACGTAATTTGTAGCAATGAAATCTTTAGGCTGTTAGCGGTTACAAAATATCGGCACTAATTTTCTTTGTTTCTGAATGCGGTAAGATTACAGCAGATTTTCAAGTCAGTTGTCTAGGTTACTCTCTCAAGTAAGCATCAGTTCTAAGAAGAATATTTTCACCACAATCATGGTTTAAATGTCTTTGCTTAAAAAAAAATCTCTCAAATATGATTTAAAAGTGTATCGTCTCTCAAAATGTTATCAGGGTATGTTTTCCATACATTTACATTGCTGGAAACTCAGTTTGGGTCTTGCCATTGTCCCATAATGGTGGAATTTGCTGGACCTGAATATAGCTGTCCTAGGTGGTGAATCACTGAACTACAATATTTCCGGGGAGGAAGGAGTAGCCCTGGACTATCAGCTTGATATTTTATTCCACCAAAAGCAAACCATTAACCAGTTATTTGACGCACAGCACCTCCATCTTGCCATGATTCAGAGTCAGTTTATTAGTCATTATCCTTTACCAGAACGTGCATGACCCCTCCTGATTCAAATCTTACAGAAAAATAGAGTTGGGTATCACCTGCATACCGTAGCTGTCAACTTTTCCCTTTTCTTGCGAGGAATCCTATTTGGAATAAGGGAATTTCCCTTAAAAAGGGGGAAAGTTGCCAGCTATGTTGCATTCTGATGATGCTTCATCCCCAGTCTCCTAATGGCCACTTCCAGTGGCTTCATATAGATGCCAAGGGGCCTAAAGAAAATTGATGTTTTTTTTTTTCCTTTCTGAAACTGACCCTGGAAATAATATTGGAACCACTGTAAAACAGTGTGTCCAACAGCCACCCCGATAACGTCTGCTTAGAAGGCTATTATGGTCAAGGGTATAAAAAAGCAACGAGAGAAAATGGAAGAATAAGAGGGTTTGCATGACTCCTGGACACTTGATTAAGGTCATCCGTAAGGGTGGCCAAGGCTGATCCAATCCCGTAAGAATTTAATTGTATGAACAGAATCACTTGACTGGGACACTTGAATAAGGCTCAAAGTACAGGATTGGTAGAAAAGTCACATGTTTACTGCCTAGGGGTTGGAATGTTGTTCCAAGGAAGTTCTGTTTCACCTTGAATCAGGCTTGGACATAGAGTGGGAGGTTTGATAGCAGCCTTATCCAGGAATCTGTGTTCATGATAACAGGATGCAAGCTTCTTTGCTGAGATGCCATTGAATTCCTTGGCCCCAGGTTACAAGGAAAACCACAGCTAAATGAAGCGAGCCATTTCAGATTTGAATCTGTCAAGCTGGAAGTAAAATTGCTCACTAAGGCACTATGGTTAACAGCCAGTTCCACAAAACCTGCTTGACTAACCTAAAAGGAAAGGTCAATCTATATTTTGTTAGGCCCTAAAAATCAAGGCTGCATGTATGTCTTCTGCATCTTGCCTGCACTGGAAATTGATTCAGTTCCCTCTTGAACTGATTTACACTCCTTTGCTTTTATTATTGGCTCAATTCAGTGTGTTACTCGTTTCAGCTACCAGGGACAAGGGAGTTCTACTTGAATTGCCTATAGGGCTAATGTTGTTCACACAATCAGTATGCATGTCTGTTTTTAAAGGAGTTACTATTCTAAGGAGCCAATATTTTAGGATAGCTCACTGCAATTTTTCATGCCCCCCTTTCCCCATCTAAGTCTTTTTAAAAGGCTGCTTCTGACAAGCAATGAAGCAAAAAATGAAAGCCTAGGAGAAATAGGGGGAAAATTCTAAATGCAAAAATAAGGAACTATACGACCCACATTGTACAGCTAATATTTATGAAGAGTTGATAACAACATCAACCACCTTGAATATTCTCAGCTCGTTTATACGGCCACAATAAGGCAACCAATAACCACTTCCTTATTGTGGTCATGATGAAGTGTACAATTCTTGTAAGGGAAAGGAATGCTATTGATTTTGGTAGTTTGGGTTCATCCTCCTTATGCAGTACACAGATCTTCTAACATCCTGGTATTTGCCTTACGCATGATGCTTCCAAGAGATGCTTTTACAGTTTCTATAGGCGAAAAAACTATCTGTGCTAGGGATATGTGAGCCACCCCCCCCCACTACTACTCTGGGAGAAATATTGGTAGGTTTCCCACCCCCCACCAAAGTCTTTGGACTCCCCTTGCAAATCCTCAGATTCCCTCTGTAGAAATAACTAAAGGTGATTCAAATTTCACTTTAGGTGAAGTCTGGTAACAAATCATAGGGATGTGAGCTGAACACCCCAGAGAAACGTCACTAGTGCTACTGAAACTCTTGTAGCTTCTCTTGACACTGCTAAGAAGTTTTGCCTGGGGAGGAAGCATCAAATTCAGTTTGTATGTCACTTTTCAGGGAAACTTTCAGAGGCATTTCCAGACAGTGGTCTAATTAAGTACAAACAAACAAACCTCAAGTGCATCATATTTGAAAGGTTTGTCAAGTCTGTGGTTTGCAACTTCCTCGGTTCATAGCCATCTGTCTGCAAAGCTTGTGGGAAACCTGTGACCCTACATAGGTCATTAAACTCCAACTTTCATTATTCTCAGCCACCATGAATAATAATAATAATAATAATAATAATAATAATAATAATAATAATAATATATTATTTCTACCCTGCCTATTTGGCTGTGTTTCCCCAGCCACTCTGGGTGGCTTTCAACAGAACATTAAAAACAAAATAAAACAACAAACATTAAAAACTTCCCTAAACAGGGCTGCCTTCATATGTCTTCTAAAAGTCGGGTAGTTGTTTATTTCCTTGATGTCTGATGGGAGGGCATTCCATAGGGCGGGTGCCACTACTGAGAAGGCCCTCTGCCTGGTTCCCTGTAACCTCACTTCTTGCAGGAAGGGAACTGCCAGAAGGCCCTTGGAACTGGACCTCCGTGTCCAGGCTGAACAATGGGAGTGGAGACGTTCCTTCAGCTATACTGGACCGAGGCTGTTTAGGTTCCCTGTAACCTCACTTCTTGCAGGGAGGGAACCACCAGAAGGCCTTCTCGGTAGTGGTGCCCACCCTGTGGAACGCCCTCCCATCAGATGTCAAGGAAATAGACAATGACCAGGATTTAAGGGGAGTTATAGTCCAACAAAATCTGTCTGCCCACAGGTTCCCAATTCTTGATCCATAAATATGTGAACCTTGCTGCTGGCATCTGTCTGTCTTGAGAGACAATGGAGTGAGTCTGGTGGTGAAGTCAAACCATGTGTTAACAGCACCAAAGTGACCTCCCCAGAGTGCAAGCCTGGGCAGTATGTGTGGAGGGCCTGAGCTGCCCAGACTACAAGACCCCTTTCTCGGCCTCACTGATATAGGTCAAAGGAAAGCAGAGCAATATAGGACTGGCACACAAGTTACTTGTAACAGGAACATTGCACAAAATGACCTTTGAATATTTCCCACCATAGCCATTAAAGTATTCACAACTAGGAAGGGGAGAGAAATTCAGTTCAGTTCACAGTTTACACGTGGACCTGCCTAATTGGTGGTTTCTGAAACAATGTATGGTCTGAACAACAGCCACCCTTCAAAATTCTTATGTCTCTCAATTTTGCAATACAGTGGTACCTCTGGTTACGTACTTAATTCGTTCCAGAAGTCTGTTCTTAACCTGAAACTGTTCTTAACCTGAAGCACCACCACTTTAGCTAGTGGGTCCTCCAGCTGCTGCCACGCGGCTGCCGCACGATTTCTTTTCTCATCCTGAAGCAAAGTTCTTCACCCGATGTACTATTTCTGGGTTAGCGGAGTCTGTAACCTGAAGCGCATGTAACCTGAAGCATATGTCACCTGAGGTACCACTGTACAGTTTCCCAGCCAAGTACGGTAATGTGCACAAAAATACATATACTAGGGTAAAGTGTACCCATACTAGCGACAATAGCATACAAAATGCATTATATAGGGGGAAATTCCTTTGCAAAAATGTGTATATTGGGCAAAAATGCATATAAAGTTTGTATATTACGAGAAATTCACACTAAAATGCAGCTGAATTTTCATGAGGAGGTTTTCTCTCTCTCAAAAAAAATTGCAAACTGATGTGCAGATGTGGATAAATGGGGGAAAGAGAAAAACTGACACAAAACGGAGATTGACAAATATGCCCATCCTTATTTACAACTTGGCTCTTACCCATCACTCATTTAGAAAGTAAAGCAGCAGCAAGATGGCCCTAATCCACACACTAATTACTTTACATCAAATGGTTAATCAGTCACTACAGTATGTTGTATGGAAATTATACCTGTACCTGTACCTACTTGTTCATACTAGCCTTAGCTCTCTGATATGCATACTATTTAGTAGCCGTGTTCAGGCATTTAACTGAGGATGGGGACTGGGGCAAACACACACAAGCCATAAAGGTAAAGGTAAAGGGACCCTTGACCATTAGGTCCAGTCATGACCGACTCTGGGGTTGCGGCGCTCATCTCGATTTATTGGCCGAGGGAGCCAGCGTAGAGCTTCTGGGTCATGTGGCCAGCATGACTAAGCCGCTTCTGGCGAACCAGAGCAGTGCACAGAAACGCCGTTTATCTACTTGCACTTTGACTTGCTTTTGAACTGCAAGGTTGGAAAGAGCAGGGACCGAGCAACGGGAGCTCACCCCGTCACGGGGATTCGAACCGCCGACCTTCTTATCAGCAAGTCCTAGGCTCTATGGTTGAACCCACAGCACCACCTGCGTCCCTTCACACAAGCCATACCTTAGTGCAATTAGTACAAAGATCTGAAGGGTTTCTGAAAGTGCATTTTGTTGAACCAACTTAGAAAGCCCTATATGGCCTAGGACCCTCATACCTACGGGACCGCCTCTCCTGGTATGTCCCACAGAAGAACTTACGGCCTGCAAATAAAAACATCCTGAAGATCCCAGGCCACAGAGAGGTTAGGCTGGCCTCAACTAGAGCCAGGGCTTTCTCGGCCACGGCTCCAACCTGGTGGAATGCTCTGTCACAAGAGACAAGGGCCCTGCGGGACCTGACATCCTTCCGCAGGGCCTGTAAGACTGAGCTGTACCACCAGGTCTTTGGTCAGGGCGCAGTCTGACCCCCTCCTCTGGCAATCTGCACAGAATTTTGCTTAATGGTTGCCATCAATTTGATTTTAATTATTTTTTATAATGAAAGGTTTTTAGAATGTTGGATTATTTTGATTGTTGTTAGCCGCCCTGAGCCCAGCTTCAGCTGGGGAGGGCGGGGTATAAATAGAATTTATTATTATTATTATTATTATTATTATTATTATTATTATTAAAGCTACCTACATGTGGGGACTCTGGCTTCAGGGTTTCCAATCCCAGACACCATTTCTGGGCACACTTAATAAAATGTGCTACAAAAATCCTTACAGACCTTCATGCTAACAGCACAAAGGGGAGTTTGTGTGCCAGGAGACACTGGGGTTGAATTTCTGTGTGACCCTGCCCGATTACACCCTGGTCTAAACCTGGTCTAAACCTTCAGGCAAATGCCTGAACACAGCTAGTAATACCTCAAACCCTAGAGGTGGTGGCAAAAGGAGGTCATCGCTATATGTGAAATTGACACAGCTTGGTGAAAAAGAGATTATCTCTTCAGAAGACTGGAATTTCCCTCCCAAATAATTACTCTCTGTACTCTAGTTGTTCAGAATCAGATTATAAGTATACTGTGGGAACCTCATAGTAAGTGAACAATGAGGGTGGTGAATTAATCCTGTGACATAACTTCCTTCGGAAGTTGCTGGACTCCAACTTCCATAAGCTGCAGCCAATATTACCAATGGTTAGAGATGATGGGAGTTGCAGTCCGGCAAAGTCTGCATGGCCATAGGTTCCCCATCCCTAGAATAAATAATAAACATAATAAATTAACAAGTTTGTCTGTTGCACTATTATACATAGTTTCTTGCTTATTATTGTTATGTGAAACAAAGTGGAATATTTTTAATGCTTTATTAACCGTAGTTACATCCAGACATCAAAGATATTTTATAGTCTGTAAATCAAACTCATCAAAATAAAAATTCCAACAAAGAAGTATATATCTTCATAAATTTGACTTCCTGTCCTTCTCAACATCTTTTCACTCTAATAAACCTGTTGCCTAAATTTATCAGCAAAATCATAATAAAATATTGATATGCATCTATGTGTGTATATATATATCTATATCTATTTTAATCCATTTAACCTTTATTTACAGAGCTTATTCAAAAGTGATTACCGAATTCAGATTGCAACACTTATTTTTTAAGTAACTCTTTAGAGGTTTCCAGTTATCAATGAACTTCTGTTTTTGCTTATCTTTAATCTTTTCTGAGAGACTATCTAGTTCAGCGTATTCCATAAGCTGCAGCCAGCATTACCAATGGTTAGTGATGATGGGAGTTGTATTCCTGCAAAGTCTGCAGGGCCACAGGTTCCCCATCCCTAGAATAAATAATAAACATAATAAATTAACAAGGTTGCCCATTGCACTGTTATACATAGTTTCCTGCTTATTATGTGAAGCAAAGGAAGTGGAAGATTTATGGTGTGTGTGTGTGTGAATATATCAAAAATCCTACGCAGGAATTTCAGGTTTGAAAGAAGGTCCCAGCCTGTGGTGAAGTGGGATGGTAGAAAATTCTCAGCACTCATAAAGCAGAAAAAAATGTATGTTGCTTATATATGAAGCTAAATGTGTAGCCTGCTAGGAATGCGGCTCTCTAAAACTCATTTCACTGACAGCCTACGGGCATCTGATGAGAGTAAGATGTTCCAGGAAGGGAGGTGTTTGACTCTGGCCCCAGAAATGAAAGGCCAGTGACTAATTTTCCAAGTTCATTGCCTGAGTGTGTTCTCTTAGCCATTAGGAGAGAAACTACACAACATAAAAGTAATCTCAAGAATGTAGGTCAGCTGGAATATTGCTGTACCAACACTTGTAAAGGGAAGGACTGCAATGTATTTTAAAAATTCAAAGGGGCTTTTATATAGCTACTAATAAAAGATGCCAAAACGCTGTTAGCAGCAGATTTAAAGTGACTTATTGCTTGTGGTGATTAAACCCAGCAGGCTTCCTTGTTTTTACAAACAGCATCTAGCCCCTTCTGTGTATAATTTGCCGAGGAAACGGAATGCTTTTGCAATCGCCAGTGTGGAAATGCGGGTAAAATGAGCTGCGGCCCGGCGTGCACTTTCCTGAGAAGGGTCTTCATTGAAGTCTGTGGGACTTACATCTGAGTAAACATACACAGAACCAGGCTCATTTTATTGTTCCCTAGCAGAGCTTGCTTTGGATATGGCTGCCTAAGAGGATTGCTAAAGGCTCTAGGATGCCTGTGAAAATATTTCACTTCTCCTTTGAACAGCAGGTGCCCCTCCCTATGTCCAGTGGCGTAGTGTGGGGGGTGCAGGGGGGGCCGGCCGCACCGGGTGCAACATCTGGGGGGCACGCTCGCACTCGCAGCTCTCTGCCCCTACCTGGCTCACTTACTCTCTCTCACTACAGTGCTGGCTGTGCGAATCCGATCCGAGCCGCCGGGTTGCCGTCCACTGTGGAGGGGAGGGTGCCAGGCGTGCGGTGCGGAGAGAGAGAGAGGGACTATCTGGGGGAGGGACAGTGCAGTGGGGGGGGGCACAAATTACTTGCCTTGCCCCGGGTCGCCGCCCACTGTGGAGGGGAGGGTGCCAGGCGTGCGGTGCGGTGCGGAGAGAGAGCGAGGGACTATCTGGGGGAGGGACAGGGCAGCGGGGTGGGGGGGCGCAAATTACTTGCCTTGCCCCGGGTTAGGGGGTGCAAATTACTTGCCTTGCCCCGGGTGCTGACAACCCACGCTACGCCCCTCCCTATGTCAAACACAAACTGTTCTTTTGCAAAACCCCTCAGTTTCAAAAAGTGGTTTGTAGGTATATTGGGGTTAGTGTTCAAAAACACCAACCCAGGAGCTGGCATGGTAAGGCACATGCTAAAGTTATTTGAAAGGGACCCACATAGGCCTGGTCCATCTAGCTTACGGAATGCTCTCCCCAGGGAGGTACATCTGACCCCATCACAATCTACTTTTAGGAACCAGGCATGAATGCCAGTGTGGTGTAGTGGATAAGAGCGGTAGTCTCGTAATCTGGTGAACCGGGTTCGCGTCTCCGCTCCTCCACATGCAGCTGCTGGGTGACCTTGGGCTAGTCACACTTCTCTGAAGTCTCTCAGCCTCACTCACCTCACAGGGTGTTTGTTGTGGGGGGGGGAGGGAAAGGAGAATGTTAGCCACTTTGAGACTCCTTCAGGCAGTGATAAAGCAGAATATCAAATCCAAACTCCTCCTCCTCCTCCTCCTCCTCCTCCTCCTCCTCCTCCTCCTCCTCCTCCTCTTCTTCTTCTTCTTCTTCTTCTTCTTTGCCCAGACTTTTAATTCCACATTTTAAAACAGGGGTCAGCAAACTTTTTCAGTAGGGGGTCGGTCCACTGTCCCTCAGACCTTGGGTGGGGGGGGGGAGACTATATTTTGAAGGGGAAAAAATGAATGAATTCCTATGCCCCACAAATAACTCAGAGATGCATTTTAAATAAAAGGACACATTCTACTCATGTAAAAACACGCTGATTCCTGGACCACCCACGGGCCAGATTGAGAAGGCAATTGGGCCGGATCTGGCCCCAGGGCCTTAGTTTGCCTACCCATGTTTGGGTGCCCAAACTTTTTACAAAGAGGGCCAGATTTGATCAAGTGAATGTACGTGAGGGCCGACCAAAGTTGTTCAGCTTTTTTTAGGATTGAAGTTGTTGAGCTTTTTTTTTAAAAAAAATCTTATCCAAAGTGGTTGAGCTTTTTAAAGGATTTTCCTCCAGGACATATACTGCCATGGGGGACAAATTAAATTGACCGGCGGGCTACATTAGGCCCCCAAAACAGACTTTGGACATGCCTGTTTTAGAGGGTTTTAGATACTATGATCTCTTTAGTGGATAGGATGTTCTTGACCTCCCTTTGATATGTATGAATGCATGTGTTTTTAAGTTTTGGAGCTGTTTTAGTTTTATGCTGGTATGAATTTCGGTATGTTCATGCAAATTTCTCCTAATAAATATATTTTGCATGCAGTTTTGACAAACATACTTCTGCAAGCAATTTATCAAAATGCAATATATTTTTGTATGTGCTTTTTCAATAATATATTGATTTTTGCGCACACTTTCACCTAATGTATACATTTTTGTAAACTTTTTTTTCCAGCTGGAGAACTGCAATGCAAAATTCGTATTTATGTGAATTTTGAATGATGGTTGTATTTCGGTTCCCATATTGCTTCAGAAACTGTGAATTTGATAGATTTGGCTTTAAATGAATTTCTCCTCCATGCTTAGTCTACAGTGATTGGTGAAGGTCCATCGCTCAATGGAAGAGCATCCAGTCTGTGTAGACAATGACAGATGCCCTGATTCAGTACAAGACAGTGTAGTACCAGGCATTGAACACCCATGTGCTCTAACACTGAACTATGACCTTGGACTGGTCCAGCTGTATATGTTCCTCTTCACCATTGCAACCTCCTTGTTCATTTTCTCTTTCCCTTTTTGCTTAGATGGGGTGACAATGGCAGAAATGAAGGGTAGCAGCAGTAGTCCCTTCTCCTCTGGCGAATGAACAGGTGGTAGCAATGAGGAGAAGCGGCATCAGCTGTCAACAGTGATGGCCCTATTGAAGGTGTCTTGTCCAAGGGCCACCAAATCTCGGAGCCAGCACCGTACAAAGTCCCCTTGGTTACAGAGAACTAATCACATGGTTCTATGGCCAATGGGAGATGCTCAGCTATTGCTTGGTTTTCCTCTGGAATTTGTGCTTTCCTTCTAAAATAAATGGCTACATGGGCGTTAATACACATGTTAAAAACAGCACTTGCTTTAACACATTCCATTTGCTAAATTGATTGCTCTTATTTTCTCTCACAATTAATGGCTCATTTTGCCTACCTGTTCCCTGACAGCACTGATTTTGTAATTTCTTCGACTGTTCACAAAGATAGGAGATTATTTCAAATGGGCAACTTGTCTTCACAGTTGTTTACGGCTGGGAATTGTGTCATCTGCATAACACACACGCACAGTTTCTGCCCACAATCTTCTTCATCCGCTTCACTGGCATATGTGCTCACTCACGGGTAGTTTGGTGAGATGGCAGGCAATGCAATGTTTACATTGACAGCCTGGAGAACAGACTGCTAATGCCATCCTTTAGGCACCGAGTCCACCCTCTGATTCATCCCATACTTGTGCATCAGTTCCACAAGCCTTTGTGGACACCTGTTGAGATTTCTGTGCCAAGATTGCAATCCCATATTAGGGAAGAAAACAAGGCTTTGCAGTTTGTGAAAATACTGTTCTAGAGAAGGGTGGATGATCTGAGGATAGAAGACACCTGATAGGTTTTAAGATGGAAACAGTCGTTCATTAAAACTGAGCCACGATAGACAGGAAGTAGTGCTATGCAAAACCTCACAACCAGTTTCGTGAAGAGAGGGGTTTTTTTCTGCCTTTCATTTGGGTTGAAGGATTTCAGCAAATATTTGTGTACATGTGTGTGTGTTGCAGGACTGACTGGGGAGTTGGGAACTCACCTTAACAACTAATGTTACAAGATGAGTGTCAGTGGGGAATAAGTGCTCTTTCTTGCAAGTTTTTCTTTAAAAAGAAATATTGTCGTGACACTCTACAATGCTTCACAGCTTCTTCTTCCTAAAAACGAAAGTCAGTGGGAGTGTTACATCATCTCATAGTAATTTCAGGGATCGTGGAAGCAAGGATATTGCCTGTAGGATAGTAGAGAAAGAGGGAAAACAGGAGTGCAATGTGAATATTTTTTTAAAAAAAATTATAAGGAACTTCCATATGTGTTGATAGTATTACTTTGCAGATAGCTAATGTGGCACCCTTCAGATGTTGCTGGACAATAGCTTCTATCAACTTTGACTATTGGCTGATGGGGCTGATGGCAGCAGAAGTTCAACAACATTTGTAAGGTTCAGTTGGTTAGAGCACGGTACTGATAATGCCAAGGTTGCAGGTTTGATCCCCATACAGTACAGCTGCATATTCCTGCATTGCAGCGGTTTGGACGAGATGATGTTGATGCTGATGATAATGATGAAGATAATATTTATTCCCCAGACACTCTGGGTGTCTCCCAATAGAATACTAAAAACACGTTAAATACATCAAACATTAAAGACTTCCCTAAACAGGGCTGCCTTCAGGTGTTTTCTAAGTCTGGTGGTTGTTTATTTCCTTGATGTCTGATGGGAGGGCATTTCACAGGGCGGGCGCCACAACCGAGAAGGCCTTCTGCCTGGTTCTCTGTAACCTCGCAATGAGGGAACCTCCAGAAGGCCCTTTGTGCTGGACCTCAGAGTCCCTTCCAACTCTACAATTCTCTGATTCGACGTTGACTATCACTGTACAGTCTTACCTTGGAAGTCGAACGGAATCCATTCCGGAAGTCTGTTCGACTTTCAAAATGTTAGGAAACCAAAGCATGGCTTCTTATTGGCTGCAGGAAGCTCCTGTAGCCAATCAGAAGCCACGGAATCCATGTCGGACGTTCGAGTTCCAAAGAACATTGGGAAACCAGAACACTCACTTGCTGTGTTTGGGAACCAAAACATCTGAGTACCAAGGCGTTCAGGATCCAAGGTATGACTGTACTAGTTAAATAATAGTTGGTAGTCATCTAGTTTTCTGCCCCCAAAATACTTTTTTTTTATATATATACCTCTTTTTGCTAGGCAATCTGCAATACATTTCAACATATAAAAGACAACCTAGTTTGACCTGATACTGAGTTAGCAGGCCAGTGTGGATGCTTTGGCAATAACGATGGCTACACAATTACTATGTTTCATACATAAAGGTAAAGGTATCCCTGCTTGTACGGGCCAGTCGTGTCTGACTCTGGGGTTGCGTGCTCATCTCGCTCTAGAGGCCGGGAGCCGGCGCTGTCCGAAGACACTTCCGGGTCACATGGCCAGTGTGACGAAGCTGCACTGGCGAGCCAGCACCAGTGCCACACACAGAAACGCCGTTTACCTTCCCGCTAGGTAAGCGGTCCCTATTTATCTACTTGCACTTAGGGGTGCTTTCGAACTGCTAGGTGGGCAGGAGCTGGGACCGAATGGCGGGAGCTCACCCCGCCGCGGGCATTCGAACCGCCGACCTTACGATCAGCAAGCCCTAGGCACTGAGGTTTTACCCACATCTCCACCCGCGTCCCCATGTTTCATATATATGTTTTCATATTTATGCTTTTCACAGTTATGGAGTCCTGAAATGTACCATGTTGCTTGCTGATTAGCTCATATTATGCTACAGAAGAGACACATCTTTTGTTTTAATCTCATGCTGCCTTCTTATGTAGGTTGAGGCCAAAAAGAGAAAAATCAAAATCAATGGAGCAGATGTTTTATATTTAGAATCTTCACTTTGAAACTTAATGACTTGCTACAAGGGCAAACATCTGGCTATGTGCAGAAGTAGATTAACACGCTTCCCTTGATTTCTTCAGGACAGGTGTAACAAGCTTGAGGGGAAAAATCATGCCAGGCTCTTCTTGTTTCTTAGTAAAGTGTGAAGGGAGAAATACCAATAAAAGGACACAAGGAGGTTACCCACCATAGCATGGATCATTAATTGTGAGCCTGTATTTTTTTTTAAAGGATCTGATTAATTCATAAAATGGTGATAGCTGTGAGGCAATAGACTTTTTGTGGTTGTTGTGTGATATATGTGGAAAGGATGTGTGGGTCAACCCATCAACATGTATGCATACAACATACACACACACAAATATATACAGTGTACTGTATGAAGATTTTCATTTACACCTGAGACAAAGAAGGGTGGGAGAAGCTTTGCAAACATCTTTGTTCCCCATGAAAAGCACCCCCTGCCCCATTTCCAGTATTGTTCTTCAAGTGTTTGCGTGGCGAGTTCCCGCCTCCCCCCCCCCAGTGGAAATAAAGACACATGACACAGTTATTTAAGGTCAATGGGCTAAATATGGCCACAACTTTATTGGTTACAGGTGATGAGCGGTATTGGCTTAGACATTGATCCTAACCGACTATCTGGCTTCAGCCTGTTCACTTGAAGTTTGGGAAGGGTTAACCAGCAGTAGGGGGAGTCCTGCTGATGCACATCAACTAGGAACTCCCCCGGGGTCACCGCTCGGGGGGCGTGCCTTAGGCCCTCACCTCCATAGGCTTCAGACAGGGCCACACACCCTGGAATCCTTTATTGGACTACCCTTCAATATGCGGGGGAGGTGATGGCGCTTCCTCCCCCCCCTTCCATCTACATACCAATACCAATACCAATGCCTAACCGCCAATACCAAGGAAGTTGTGACGATTTGCTACGAGGTAGGCGAAAAACCAAGTGCCTGGTGCCAGTTTACCAAGTGGAAAAAATTCCTACCAGGCCCCTTAATGGTGACCAACTGAGGTCCATAGCAAGGTCAAAGACGAAAACCTTAAAGGGCAGGAGGGTGGGAAACTGGAGCAGCCGATTGGCTGGCCAGGGGATGACACAGTCGGGGATTCCCTCAATCGTGCAGAGGCTGGGAGCCAGCCCCCGTGTGCATGGTGGGAGGGTGAAGCCCACAACCCCATATCCTTTCTAAGTTGGAAGTGGCTTTGTTGAAGGCAGGAAAAGAAAGCATCTCTGCTGCTTTGGTTAACTAAGACAATGATCTCCATTTTGTGTGTTGTGGCAATGCAATAATCACAGAACAGCACGCCAAAAAAATGGAGCACTGGCTACAAGGATCTCAATGTCTATTCATACTATATTTTCTATGCAGAGAATGTGTTTTTGTGTGTGCATTCTGATAAAACAAAAACTGGGACCAGGGCTTCTGAGGATGGGCGATGCCACTTGATTTTCCCGCAAGGACATCACCGTGTAGCAAAATCTGATTGGCTGGGTGATGTAATCACTTTCAATATGCAATCCTGATTGCCTTGGGTTGCATAAAGGAAGAAAAGGCCCTGTTAAACAAATAGCATCAGTAGATTAGGGAAAGGAATGGCTGCAAATCTTTATTCTTAATGAGGACCCCACAATTAAAGATCAGGCATTAATCATTCACCTTTTAGTTGCAGCCTAGGCTACCATTGCAACATTTTTGAAAACTTTTAAATGATTAACCTGGACTTTGTTGGAAAAGATACAACACAAATCCAAAGCAGCTGAAGGACAACACTCATGTGCCAAGTCTATTGCAGTTTTGTTTAATTTAAATTCTTATACATACAATATGGGACATAACCACACTGTCCTTTCAGTGTATTGAGACATTTGGATCTTCACAGCATATAAAGACTGGCCATTTCATTATCTGTATTGTATCTATTTCTTTGTTATTTTGATACCCCTGCTCTGTACTGCATAAGGTTTATTTCTTCATTGGTAGTTGCTTAATGTTTGTTTGATATTCAAAAGCAATAAAAATGATGTAGAGTCTGGTCTTAGAGACAAGTTGTATAGTTTTGTAAGAAGATCAACAATTTTATATTTGGGTTCTTTAAGAACTCTTGAGTGGATGGCATCCAGACCCGGCAATTTCTTAGTGTTTCATTTGTCTATAAGGCCTAGAGCTCCATTTCTCACTATTTTCTACATTTCTTCAGACCTCCTGAAAAAATCTGTTCAGGCAAGGCTATCTGCCCTACATCTTTCATAGTCGAAATTCTTAATATCAGAGATCACAGAAATGATGTTGTAATGCAAATGGACAATCAATTTTCACATACTCTGAATATAGTGCTAAAAAGGGCCGAGTACTGAAGGAGAAACCCCCTGCTGTTTCAAGACTGCGGTAATCCTGAAAATGCTAATAATAGTGGCACATATTACCTTTTCCTCCACTGTGTCTGTTTAAGAGAGAACCTGGCTGTGTCCCTGTGTGAGCACATGTTGTGCTTGGAGTCACTGTTGCTTCCTCCAGGAAGGAACAATGCCTAAGGATTACTACAGGCTGATGCAAAATGACAAGCCAAGTCACATGCTGCATCTCGCCATCTGCCAAGTCACTCTAAAAAGACCTCACACCATGGAAAGCAAAAACATTCACAGCGTGATAATGAAACTTGTGGAATCTGGTGTCTGATTATTGAATTCCCCAAGACGGAGACATGAAAGTATGCTACATATGCCTTGATCCAGCTATAGTTAAGCACATTAAAGTCCCATTTATTCAATGGGATCGTAAAGTACAGGATCAGATTTTTTGCAATTGAAAAGTGCATAAACAATGATGGGATTGTGTAAATAGTATTACAGGAGGGTTTGTGCTTGCCAGATTCCATTCCATTTTCTATCTGCTCCATCTATAACTTGGTGTTGAATAAAAATGCTTCTGTATCCTGTTTAATTTATGGTGCAGACCCCACAGAGCCGCCAAAATGTTACCAGAGATATTCTAAACTATTCTTTGACTTTGGTTTGACTGCTGTAGAAGGGAATTTCAGAATAGTACACCTCTTTGGAATATGTCACATGCTTTCACCCTAATGGTTGTCTCTCTGGTGGCTAGACATTGTGCATAAGATACTTGCTTTTGAATCTCTTTGCTTCAGCTACATGAATATCACTTACGTCAAGTGTGCTGTGAACTTTGTATATCATCTGCTGGTCTGGTTTTCCCCTCTTCTCCCCCCCCCCCACCTGTGCTATTTTTCAAAGTGTCAGTGGAAAGGCTACATTAAAAAAAAAAAAAGTGGTCTACACCGAATTGACAAAGGATTTATATTTTGAGCTGCTGACCAAGCTGGTTATTTCACCAAGCTTCACTCTGCCACAAATTATCGTATTTAGTAGTAGTTTACAGGGCAGAGAGCTTGACAGTCCTCACTTTTTAGTGTATTTGTTGTGGCAAAAAAGAGCCATGATTGTCAGGAAAGAGAATGCACCCATTTCAAAGCCCCAATGTGTTTTCAAGCACACCTGAATAGGCTTTGGGACAGCTTCTATTATATTGCAACTTCATATACATGCATCAGGCCTGTGCAGCCTGTCATTTATCAAACCAAACACAGTCGAGCAATCATGAATTATAACCAAACTTTCACAAACAACTACAGTGGTACCTCGGGTTAAGTACTTAATTTGTTCCGGAGGTCCATTCTTAACCTGAAACTGTTCTTAACTTGAAGCACCACTGTAGCTAATGGGGCCTCCCACTGCCGCCGCGCCTCCGGAGCACAATTTCTGTTTTCATCCTGAAGCAAAGTTCTTAACCCGAGGTACTATTTCTGGGTTAGCAGATTCTGTAACCTGAAGCATATGTAACCTGAAGCATATGTAACCTGAGGTACCACTGTAATATCTAAGAGAGACTGCAAGAATGGAAAGTTTACTGAGTGGCCTGCCATAAGTGGCTAGTGAGGCCAGTCATTGAGTTCACTGGTGGAGGAAGGTGGGTGCAGGGGGGCACTGCTCTGGGTGTCATCCCTGAGCGGGGGTGACATCCAGTGCTCTGCCCACCCACGACTCGGACTCCTATGCCTACCGTGAGCCATCGGAGGAAGGGGAGCTACTGGGACGCTTTGCTGGTTCCTTCCTCTCCCCTTCCCACTTGCCTGCCTCCTTCCTATCCTCTCCTCTGCCTGCCTGCCTCCTCCAGCCGGGAGTGCAGCACAGCAGCTCCCCCCTTCCCTTGACGGCTGGCAGTAGGTGTGGGAGTCATGGGCAGGTGGTGTGCCGTTGCCCCGTGCTCCCACCTGGAGAAGGCAGGCAGGCAGGGGAGAGGACAGGAAGGAGGCAGGCGAGCGGGAAGGGGACAAGAAGGTAGCGGGATTGGTGGGGGTGCACACAGCTATTCCACGCCTGGAAGGGCACCCTCTATGCCCCTCGGGAGCGTGCCCCTGCACTCCTCGGAAATGCGCCCGCTGTGGGCAGCAGGGGCATATTCTCCTCCACTGATTGCATTGGTCAAAGTTGACTTTGCAGTGCCTATTAGTCAGTGCATACTATTTTGTTTACTTTGGTGAAATCTATTTTGGATGCCGTTATTAACAGGGTGCTCTTGATTTTCTTAGCTTAGCTTCTTGGCTTCGGGCCATTTCACACATTACTTTTTAAAAGTGTTCCTCTAAGATTCTACACTGTACAACTAAACATGTAAAATGTGACAAAACATCTAAATCGTCAGAGAGTTGGAGCTGTCTAAAGCTCCTTGTTTAGAATACATAGGGGAGGCTGGTGCACTGCCACCCGGCCCTAGAAAAACAGGATCACCCAGTTTTGGGACAAAAGTGTCCCCTGTCCTATTTTGACTTCAATTGTGATGCCTTTACCCCCCATATCTGAACTTGGCTGGTCCAAAATGGTGGTTGTGTTGCTGTTGGTGTAGTTGACAAGGAGCCTGGCCTAGTGCGAGCAACAATAGGGAGAAGGAGTGAACTTCTCTCCCTCCCTTGCCCCTTCTTTCCTTCCCTGTCACTGGTTCTCCTCCTCAGCTGCCACTGCCAGTATAGCATGGCATAGGTCCACTGCTCAGCCCCCTTCCACTCGTTCTGGAGGTCCGTTCTCAACCTGAAACTGTTCTGAATCTGAAGCACCACTTTAGCTAATGGTGCCTCCCACTGCCGCCGCACCACTGCCGCGCGATTTCTGTTCTCATCCTGAAGCAAAGTTCTTAACCCGAGGTACTATTTCTGGGTTAGCGGAGTCTGTAACCTGAAGCGTCTGTAACCTGAGGTACCACTGTATTGATAACCACTGCCCACACACTTTTTGATAACTCATTATTCAATGACAGTCTGCTATTCGTAATAAATTGGGTAGCCTGTTGTGTGTTGGTGTGTGTATGTGTATTTTTAGATATAAAATCATAATTATCATCAACACAGATGCCTGCATTTTGGACTTTCCTTTGGGGGCATGGCTATGGGGAGTGCTGTCATAACTAGCTCCTGCATTTCAACATGTCCCACTGCATCTCTGAGCCCCATTGATTCCAAATGAGCTATATGAAGTAAAGACTGCAACTCAATTTAAAATGCATTGTGGCTACTAATGTTTTGATAGGCAGCAAAAGAGCAGAGTCATTTTATAATGTTCAGCTTTAAAATGACATACAGAAGAGTAAATTATCAAATAATAATAATAATAATAAACAGTAAAACAAAAAAAATTGCTTTGGCAGTTATTGAGGGAGAGTGTCAAAGCATACAGCAAGCTCACTAAATAAGGCATCATTAAAATGAAATGAGCTACATGTTTTGTTTTAATAGGGGTCTTAAAGCCAGTAGGCTATTGCAGACACTGCAGTGTTAAACATTTTTATGATGTAAAAATTCCCCCGTTTTTTATGTTAGAATCTCTCCGTAAGAATTCACTTACATTTCAGGTCTTAGTTCTACAGTGACATCTTATGGAGTTCCTTTGTCTGTAAATCATCTAATAGTATGTGGCAGGTATGAATACCGGCTTTGCAGATAACAAAAAAAATTACTTCTGAAGCAATTAAAAGGATAGTGTGAGATTCCACATTGATGCAATTTGATTTTACGGAGCAATCCTTAGCATGTTTACTGAGAAGTAAAATTCCCCAAGTTCAAAAGGCCTTACATTCTGGAACACGTGTTTCCTTTTCAAAATGCAACCCACCACCTGCATGTTTAAGCTCTCTGCTTTCATGAAAGCACAAAAACGACAGACTGAGAATAGAAAGGTTTATTACGATGATATGAAAAGGAAGACTAAAACTCTCTCTCTCTGCATGTGTGTGTAGGGGAGGTGCTACTTTCTGTTGGCAAGAGCTGCATAAAGAAAAAAAATACTTGCAGCAAAATATTTACTTGCTGAATGCAATCTCCCTGGAGAATTGATCTGCATATAGAATCACAGAGTTGGAAGGGATCCCAGAATGGGGGTCATCTAGTCTGCAATGTAGGAATCTCATCGAAAGTATCCAAAACAATGTATCCACAGGCAGACAAGCCACCTGTGACTGTCCTAGTGGCAAAGGAGTGTGTAGGACAGGGGCGGCCCGTCTCTCCTCTCACCTACCACAAAGCGTGAGTGAAGACATTGCTCCTTTTCTTTGACCAGTGAAAAAAGACAGCTGCTTTCGTAATGGAATGGTGCCCAGCATTTTGTGGCAAAGTACATCTTCGCACAGCACCATAGAATTCGAAGGGAGCACAGGGATTCATCTAGTCCAGCCTTTCTCAACCTGTGGGTCCCCAGATGTTATTGAACTACAACTCCCATCACCCCTAGGTAGCAAGGACAGAGCTCAGGGATGATGGGAGTTGTAGTCCAACAATATCTGGGGACCCACAGGTTGAGAACCGCTGATCTAGTCCAACCGCCTGCAATGCAGGAATCTTTTGCCAATGTGGGGCTCAAATCCACAACCCTGAGATTAAAAGGATCATGCTTGGCATTACTGAGCTATCCCAGATCTTTCATTCATCCAGTCTGCCCTTCTCCAAGTAACATAACATAAGGCACAGTGGGGCATCCCTAAATGCGATCTAGGAAGACGCTTGGGATCTTTTCATCCTTGCTGCAGATACTGAAGGCAGCTTTCTTCCTGGCAATCTGGGTTATACAAACACACTGTTGGGATGAAAAAAATTGGGGAGACATGGGAGTTGCACAGAGCAGGAAGGGACAAAGTGAACCAGCAACAGCATTTACATGCTGCTTGCATTCTTAGCTGATGAAACAGAAGGTCAATAAGCCTGTGTGCTTTGACCTCTTTGTGGGGCAGCAAGGCATGATGCCCTCTACTCTTGGGGTCTGGACATGGTCCTAATGTTTGAGGACCAACAGGAGGGTGAAGTTGGACCTGGGACATAGTAATGGATGAGAAGCAGTTTATTGAGAGCCAGTTCCAACTGTGTTTGCAGCGTTTGCCCCATTTCTCACCCATAGCAGACCCAGAACCTTAGCTTTACATACCAGCACCAAGGAGTGGTAGGCAATGTCTGCTTTCTTAGAACCAGATGCAGGATTTGGCATTCTGGCCTATAATGTGGGCCAGGAGCCTGGTGGTTTTTATGCATAATAAAAAGGGGATGGATATACAGTGTGCTGGAGGGGGGAGGTCCTGTAGCCCATGAGAAATGTATTTTGCTCAGGGGCTACTGTGATGGAAGCTTTGGGTCCTTTTGATTCCTCTGGATGGGATGAATATCTTAAAAGATGGCAACTACAGTAAAGATTGAGTTTGGAGAAGACCGTTAAGGAGTGAGACAATGGTTGCAGTCAGACATACCGCTAAGTCATGGTTGGTTTTTAATAACGGCTTGTTCAACAAACCATGAGTCATCTCAGAGATCAAACAAGCCATGGTTTGTTTCTTCAAGGCTTTGTTTGTTTTCCAGCTGCTCTTGTCTATAGCTTGGCAAGCATCTTGGGTGGGGTGGCCAAAAAAAACCTTCATGAATAAGCCAGATTGGTGGGTTCATAGAATTTTCATCTTTGGGATGATGGGACCTGTTGTTGTTGTTGTTGTTTAGTCGTTTAGTCGTGTCCAACTCTTTGTGACCCCATGGACCAGAGCGTATCCATAAGGAATTTGATTTAGATTGTATCTTGCTGGCCCAGTGGTTTTCCCTACTTTCTTCAGTTTAAGCTTGAATTTTGTTATAAGAAGCTGATGATCTGAGCCACAGTCAGCTCCAGGTCTTGTTTTTGCTGACTATATAAAGCTTCTCCATCAATCTGATTTTGGTGCTGCCCATCTAGTGATATCCATGTGTAGAGTCGTCTTTTCTGTTGTTGGAAAAGAGTGTTTGTGATGACCAGCTTGTTCTCTTGACAGAACTCTATTAGCCTTTCCCCTGCTTCATTTTGAACTCCAAGGCCAAACTTCCAAGTCGTTCCTTCTATCTCTTGACTCCCTACTTTAGCATTCCAATCCCCTATAATGAGAAGAACATCCTTCTTTGGTTTCATCTCTAGAAGGTGTTGTAAGTCTTCATAGAATTGGTCAGTTTCAGTTTCTTCAGCACTGGTAGTTGGTACCTAAACTTGGATTACTGTGATGTTAAAAGGTCTGCCTTGGATTTGTATTGAGATCATTCTATCATTTTTGAGATTGCCTATTTTCTCTCAAAGCAGTGTATCAATATTTTCAAGAAATAAATTTTATTGTTAATAACTATGATCACCCAATATACCCAGGGTCAGGAAAACAATGAGAACGAGTGAGGATTGTTTAAATGGAACTGTATAATAATCACATATGCCCTGAATCCTGGTAGGTTAACCTTCAACGTAAACGGTTATGTGTTGAAAGCAATCCTGTTTCAGTGCTTTTTTTAAAAAAAAGTCATGCAAATAAATGCATTTTCCTGCACAGTTGAGACCTTCGCTTTCACAGCAACTATTTGTTTCCTAGTGAAACACATTGAACTGAACAGCAGAATATGAAGTGGAAGAGGTCAAACTCTCATGACTCATTTCTGAAAAGGGGAGGGAGTAATTCATTATTAAAAAAAACACCAACAACAATACAAGGCTTTTGCAATTTCTAACTCTTCTTAATTTACTAGCCATTATCCACGGAGAATATATTACAAATTATGATAATAATCAAATTAAGAAAAATAAGCTTGCTGCTAATTGCACAGCATTCTGTAGACGTGTCATTACCTCTTTGCATTGTGGAGCTGACCCTCAGATCTGTCTGGCAGCTTTCCAGGAAATGTTTTCTAAATTACTTGAGCTAGAAGACAATTGGCTGGTCTGCCACTTCTGAAGGAAGTGTTTAGCTTCTGCCTGCGATGCACAGAAGGAGATAGTAAAACTTAAGAAAAAACAACGCACACACACAAACCCAACAACAGCCATTATTTTCAGTTAGGGTTCATGTTCGTTTCCAAATGCATAGAACTGCAAATAGGCAGCAGGGGTAGACAACATTGTCCCATCCTGTCCCCTCATGGGGATAGCTTAATGTCCATATTGTGTGTGTGTGTGTGTGTGAGAGAGAGAATTCTGGGAAAATCTATTTTTTTTTAAAAAACAAACCTACAAAAAAGTATATTAACATAATTTGTAGGAGTACTTATGAGGTTTGCTTTCCATTTTTCCTCCTCTGCTTTTAACAATGTAAAACTGCCCAGAGCGGCTTCGAAGTGAAACACCTCCACCATGCTGATGGAAAATGCAAAATACATCAATGATTCACAGGGCCATTGCATGAGGTGAGTTATATAGAGATATGCTTGTAAAGGTAAGGTAAAGGTACCCCTGCCCATACGGGCCAGTCTTGCCAGACTCTAGGGTTGTGCACTCATCTCACTCTAAAGGCCGGGAGCCAGCGCTGTCCAAAGACACTTCCGGGTCACGTGGCCAGTGTGACAAGCTGCATCTGGCGAGCCAGCGCAGCACACGGAACGCCATTTACCTTCCCGCTGGTAAGCGGTCCCTATTTATCTACTTGCACCCGAGGGTGCATTCGAACTGCTAGGTTGGCAGGCGCTGGGACTGAATGACGGGAGCGCACCCCGCCGCGGGGATTCGAACCGCCGACCTTTAAATTGACAAGTCCTAGGTGCTGAGGCTTTAACCCACAGCGCCACCCGCGTCCCTGAGATATGCTTGTACTGGGTACTAAACCAAATCACATTAGGTCCCTTTGCTTGGGGAAGACACTTGGTCAAAACAAACACATTGGGTAATCTTTTTTCATATAATATACTGATGCTTTTTTATCTCCCTTTGTTCTGGACTTGGGAACTGGTGTCACAAGTTAGATGCACAGCGATGGTATCTCTCAGTTGGGCAGCAGGAGGAGGTATATTTGTGAGGCCTTGGTAATTATTATTTCCATCCATGTATTTAAATCTAGAGTCTTTTACATCTAAAAAATGTAATTATATTTTCTGGAATGAACTTTCTTTGATGTGTTAATGTTGTTTAACGTAGCACCCATATTATTTTCACTTGCATTCTCTCCTTTAAAGAATTCAGTCTAATCATTTATGGGTTCTGTGGATTTACGCTACACTCCAGCATACTGTTTTAAGGGAATCTGGCCAAGTATTCAAATCTAGTCAGTACTGAAAGAAATGCACAGTGAAGAGACTGATAATTTACTTGTTCATAAAAGTTTTATGCTGCACATAAAATGTTATCGCTTTTAGTACTTAGTGGCAATGTGAATTGCAGGCCAGAACAGAAACCTATGCTATGATGCAACAGTAAAAGAGAATTATATAAGTCACTGAGAGAACACTTACATCTTTTTCTTTTTTTTAAGGCAGACTCCTTGTACTCACAATTTCATGAATAAATTACAGAGCAAAATGAAACAAAATAAACATTTGTTTGAAATATCTTTACACTTGGCTTCACCTTGAAAGATGAGCTAAGCCAAGGTAGCATCTAAAACTTACCAAATTGCAAACTTTTACCAGTAGATTTTTCTCCCATAGAACAGAATGAGAGGCATACTTTGTTTTCTTTAGCTCAGAAATAATTCTGTATGCATGCTTCCCTTGACTCTGAAGCAGAATTTAATTTGAAGGTAGAGAAACACCATTAGCAAGTTCTCTTGCCTGGCCAGACAAGGGTCCAATCCATACCTTCCTTGTCCAGTCGTACCTTGGAATTCAAATAGCTTAGTTGCCGAATGTTTTGGCTCCCGAACGATCGAGAACCAGAAGTGATTGTTCTGGTTTTCGAATGTTCTTTGGAACTTGAATGTCCAGCGCCACTTCCGCAGCTTCTGATTGGCTCCAGGAGCTGTGCCTTGGTTCCCGAACATTTTGGAAGTCAAACAGATTCCGTTAGACTTCCAAGGTACATCTATACTTCTTCGTCAGAACTTGGAACAGAGATGAGGTAGATTTTTAACAGAAAAACTTAACTCTCAGCCCAGAAACACACATTTTAAACCAGTTTGAAATCCATACAACCTGGTCTGAGGGATACGTGCCTACATTCCCCCTCCAAATAAAATTTCCTTTCAAAACTACAGAAAGAGTGCACCCAACATCCCACAGCATGATAAACTAAGCTGGCGTGTAGCGTTTCTTACTGCTATGCACTTTGATGCGTATAGAGCACATGTGCTAAGGAGCATTGAGACTTTAGGCTATTCCGTCACTCCTAGGAGCAATGGCAGGGAACACCATGTTTTCTCCCAATGTTTCTTTATTTTATCTTTTACAAAAATCAGTTATATAAAAGAACATATAAAAGAACAATGTATTTTTAATACATACATACATACATACATACATACATACATACATACATATCTTAGGCTGACAAGCTAGCATCAAAGCATTCTTCAAGGCTATGATGGCAAGGTATTCAAGGATATGTCTGCTATGTTTCTTGGCAGGCTGACCATCTCTGGAGATGGATGTTCTGAACTTAGCCATTCATGGGAACTAGGAAAAGAGAGATGTGAGCGTAGAAGGATCCTGGTGGAGTGGATTTAACTACCCCTCCCCCCAACGAAAAAAAATATATTTCATCCATATTATGGATGTGTGAATTTCTTAACCATTTCATGTGCAGCCTAAATCTCCTCCACACACACTTTATTCCCTTGCACATGCAAAATTAGGGGTTTTCCTATTATTATTTTTGTTTGCAGGTGAACTACACATTATTTTGGTTCTGTTCCTTATACTTACATTTGCACATTCTCATTTTGTTTCCATTATGCAAGAATCTAATTCAACATCCAGCATTGTTGGGTAAGTAGATAGCTGTCCCTTTTGATGGCGCATTCCCTTTTTTGTGGAGAATGGGGCTTTGCATAACTAAACAATTGGTCAAGTATCAGTGATTTAGGGCTTTAGCCCAGGCTTCCTCAACCTCAGCCCTCCAGATGTTTTTGGCCTACAACTCCCATGATCCCTAGCTAGCAGGACCAGTGGTCAGGGATGATGGGAATTGTAGTCTCAAAACATCTGGAGGGCCGAGGTTGAGGAAGCCTGCTTTGGCCAAACAAGCCATACTCAGAGTAGACCCACTGACTAACAGTTCACGACTAGTTTAAATCCATTGATTTCAGCGGATGTATTCCAAGTACAACTCATATTTTGTTGCCACAGGAGCTGATGATCAGCCATGTTGTTTGCAAACATCGGTGTCAGCATACTGTGGTTGCATTGTTAAATATGAATTAAAAAGACTTCTTTTTGCATAGCCGAAAGAAGGGTGGACTTTGAGTATCAGAATGTGAAGTTGGAGAAATTCTCTGATTCCTATGGCAAAGTCTTAATTAATTTACGGGTGAGGACATGCTTTCACGAATGGGTGCAGTGCAGATCTGATCAGATACTTCCATAGTGTTGATCATTCATTTGAGATGCAGAATTAAGGACTCCCAGTTGAACTGCTTGGAGACCTGTGGGTATAGGGCAGTATATGAATTCAATATATAATAATAACAGCTGCTTGACACTATTATGGGTGTTCAGCTGTTCATGTTTAGCTCTGGCTCCGTTCCCCATGATGTGGAGTTAAGTCAAGGAAACTAACTTCAATTTTCAGCACACTTACTAGAGAATAAGCTCCATTGAGCTCACTGGGATTTATTATTATGTTTTCACTTTTTGTGTGTTTTTAAAAACTAAATCAATGTTTGTTATGTACATATCTAGCAAATATATAAAACAATACTCACAGCAATAATTTGACTGATACTGCCCTTACAACGATTACCTAGTACCATCACATTTATGATCTAAATTTTAAAAAGACAATTCACATTGTTAAATCAAGTTCCATTAAGATTTATAATTTAACTGTGGTAAACACATATTTGATAATTTTAAAGGAAATTTAGTATGTAGAAATTTATTGAAGCCTTATGAGTAGTTAAATTTGTCAGCTGTAATATATTTCATAATTCTATAAGAGTTTTTGATTTTTAGTATCAAGTAAATACTAAACTTGTTTCAAACTCAGATATCAAATTGTTCTAAAAATGAATCATTTTATGTCTTTGTTGTATTTTAGAAAAAAAGTACTCGGTGAAATAAAATATATTTTCAGAAAGTTGTGGAGAACAAATTTTCTTACATGTAAACTGTGGAATACCAAGAGAAAGACTGCGGTTTCTGAACCAATAACTATTGAAGTACGTTCTCTAAGAAACTGTGTTAAGATCAGACGCTCAAGGGGGGAACAAGAACCTTCTGTATTACAACTAAAAGCTTTTCAAGGGGTTACAGATAAACATCATACAAGAAAGAAAAAGCAGTTACTAAGAAGAGACAGATGACTTTTAGAGGCTTCCTTCTGAAGTGCAACATTTTTATATACAGATGCCTTCCTTAACATTGCTAAAAATATAAAATCTATCAAACAGGCAATATTTCATAAAATCTAAGGTGATGTTGGAATAAGAGTCGTGCTTCACTTTGCTAAAAGAACAAACATGATTTGCTCTGTTAAGTGGGACCGTCCCAATAATGAGTTGGAATAAGGAAGTTTACTTGAGCGCTGTGCACAGGGGCTACCAAACTTGGACACCTGTTTGCCCCATTATTATAGAATGATTGAGGTGAAGTCAGGCTTTCCACATCACCTCTGTTAAGTATAGTAATTTAATTCACTGAAATTTGTAAATGCTTCTATACATTATTCTGTATTTAAATTTGATTGGTTGGTAACAGAACTCTAGTACAGTGGTACCTTGGGTTAAGTACTTAATTCGTTCCGGGGGTCTGTTCTTAACCTGAAACTGCTCTTAACCTGAAGCACAACTTTAGCTAATGGGGCCTCCCCCTGCCGCCACACCGTTGCAACATGATTTCTGTTCTCATCCTGAAGCAAAGTTCTTAACCTGAAGCACTATTTCTGGGTTAGCAGAGTGTGTAACCTGAAGCATATGTAACCTGAAGCATATGTAACCCGAGGTACCACTGTAGTCACATGTGATTGGCTAATGTTGGTTACATAGGAGGTATCTAGTGAAGGAGAGTCTCCATTTCATGTGAAGCGAGATTACTGTGCTTTAGAATTCACTGTGAACACTGTTAAGATGAATAGAGTGTTGGAGTGCTATTTCTCTACTTAAAAGAGAGCAAAGCTGCAGGAGAAGGTAAAAGTGAAAATCTCTCCTAGGAGCTGCAAGGCATGGCCTAATTGAGATACAGATGGCTGACAGTGCTGAGCTCTGGAAAGGGGGGCGGAATAAAGTTGTTTAAGGCTGTAAACTCATGCTTGGATTAGCATGTGTCTACAAATGTTATCTTTAAACTGATCTATAAGTTTCTACAAGTAAAGTTTTTAAAACTCTGGACACTGGTTTAATTTCCGAAGAAGAGTGTCAGTCATACATATGATTTAAGCTTCTTAGCTGTGATTTCTCTGCTCTTAACTTCAACAGCCTCCACCCTATCCCTGCATCACCTCACTCAATCTGAGAGAGGATTTAAGGTTTCTTCCCCAAAGAAAGAATTAACTACTAATAAAAGGTAAAGGTAAAGGATCCCTGACAGTTAAGTCCAGTCATGAATGACTCTGGGGTTGTGGCGCTCATCTTGCTTTACTGGCCGAGGGAGCCGACGTTTGTCCACAGACAGTTTTTCCGGATCATGTGGCCAGTATGACTAAGCTGCTTCTGGCGAAACCAGAGCAGCGCATGGAAATGCCGTTTACCTTCCCGCTGGAACAGTACCTATTTCTCTACTTGCAATTTAAGATGCTTTTGAATTGCTAGGTTGGCAGTAGCTGGGACTGAGCAACGGGAGCTCACCCCATCATGGGGATTCAAACTGCCAACCTTCCGATCGGCAAGCCCTAGGCTCTGTGGTTATTAATGGAACGGGAGAAACCTGGGCATTGTTCACATTTCTCCAGCCAAACTGAAAGGCTGGAATATTTTACGTTATTTCTTATTTAGAAACCATGCTGTTTCACTTGAACAGCATATTATGCAAGAAGTAGTCACTTCTATGCATTCGTAATGGATCAATGAAGACTCTTTGAGAACTTGCTGCTTAGCTGACACACTTGTCTGCACATGAGAATGTGTTATGTTTGCTTCAGGTCTTATAAAACAATACATGTATTGTATGCTTAGTTAAAATAACAGCCATAGTGTACATGTGTCTGTCTGTGTGTGTGTGTGTGTGTGTGTGTATTCTTATTTGAACTCCTGAACAGTTGGAAAAAATCACTTCTGTCCTGAAACTATTTGGTGAAATGGCCTCCATTTAATATCCTTTAATATCATTTTAATATTATTGAAGGAAGAATGATCTTAGCCTCTTCTCTTAGCCTATTCCTTCTTTCATCCATCAGTTTGAACAAAAATAGTATTTCATTCAACATTAAGTGCACTAAAAATTCTCAGAAAATGTATTTTTATCTGGGGAGAACTGTTAGAGAATTTCACCTCATCCCCATAATAATATTTGTCAAAATGTCCTCACTAGGCATGAATAGTACCGGCAAGTAATTTTTATTCACCCAAGTAAAAACAGAGCAGGCAATTTTTTTTTTGTCAGATGTATTGCTGTATTTCTATTTTTAACACAGCAAGGGTTAATGCGCAAACCCCCACCCCACCCCTTTGCAGTTCCAAAATACGGTTTTTCTTTCACCATGGTACATACCAAGAAAGTGACTGGTGAAATGATTTATATGCAAAACCGCAGCACACTGAAAAGTATTGATTAATTACACTGATCCATCAGTTTTGAGATCACTTTTCAGAAGTTCTCATGTGATGTATTTAGTTCAAGGAAAATATGGAGATGGATCAAAAAGTTCAGTGTTTAATTCCCCACCCCTGGGCATAATATATATTATCCAAGCCTTATTAATCATGAGTGGTGCCACAAACTCTTTCAACCTGAACTGAAGGTTTGGTTTTTAGATATAAAAGTTCTGCAAACTCTAATAGTTCCCTGAGCATTTACAATGCATATATCTACCTTTCAGTCTTAAGCTTCTTCACGGTGTTATTCTCCGTATCTCTACTTAGAGGTATGCCCAGCTGAGTAAAATGGGATTTGCACTTAGGTAAAGCACTTTAACTAAACTTCAATTTCCAGAATTGTGGGAGGGAGGAGAAAAAGATACAATGAATAGTATGGAACTAATTAAAAAAAAGTATAATGTAGATCTGCCCGCTAAATTGATAACTTTCACATTAGAAAGATTGAAAGCAATTTCTGATGTGTCCACATCTTATTTTATCCTTAATATTAATTTTGCATAGGCAGGAGTTTACTCTTTTTGAAGCAACAATGAAAATGAGCATTTTGCGTATTCTAATAGGTTAAGTTAGTGCTTTTTGGCCTTGTTGGGCTCCCATAGTTCTGCTCTAGTTCTAGCTGCTAAGCAAAGCTTTTCCCTTAGTCTAGTTACATTGCAATAAACTTCAATAAACATTGAAGGTCTGGTTACATATTGTTTTTTCTCTGAACTCCCAATGTAACAGAACAACAGATCTTTAAAGCAGTATTGTTTATATCCATTTAATCCGCAATGGTAGACCCGATAGAATTTTCTTTTGAGGAAAACCATATTATTTTGTGCTCTTTTGCAAAGTTAGGAGTTTTATTTCATGTTTTCTCATAAATGGGATTTGGTCTGCATTGTCAGGTTAGAAATATTCTAAACTAATTGAAAACCTCATCTGGCATCATGAAATGCCAAATGACCTTGAAGTAGGTTTCATCTCTCTGTTGCTTTGTTCTTTTAGATCAGGACATGTAGGAGAAGTTATTTGATAATGGAAATGGACTTTAAGTGGTGCACAGACAATTTGCTTAGTAAATAATTCCATGTTCTTCATAGCAATAAATTTGTCCACAGATGTGGCTTGAGTTGTTATGAAACCTGAGATAGCAGAAATAGATTTTAAAGGATATGTTGCTATGCACAGCATTCTATGTTAGTACTGGATGGTGTAATTATTTATCTATATAGTCCCATATACATGAATAAGGTCTCTTCAGGTATACACTGACAGAAATATGCCTGGCCAATGCAATCTTTTCCCTCTTCTTCATGGTGTATAGATCATGTGAATGGGATCTACTTGCATAGTATTATTCATCTGAGAAACTATATGTGAACTTGCCTCTAGTCAGTCGGAACACACTAGAACTCAATTGTATTTTCCTCTCAGTTGGGCGCCATTGCCATTATAAAAGAACAAGGGAGATGTTCATGGTGAGTTCAGGCCAAAATATGAACCACCAAGCATGCCCACTGCTTCTACAATTTCCCCTTTTGAATACATTGTTAAATTTCATATTAGCTAATTGCCATTAATATTTTCAGGTGGAGAGGGCTTTCTCTGTGGGAGGCCCTAGATCAGGGGTCAGCAAACTTTTTCAGCAGGGGGTGGGTACACTGTCCCTCAGACCTTGGGGGGGGGGGCAGGAGTATAATTTTTTGGGGGGATGAACAAATTCCTATGCCCCTCAAATAACCCAGAGATGCATTTTAAATAAAAGCATACATTCTACTCATGTAAAAACATGCTGATTCCCAGACCGTCTGCAGGCCGGATTTAGAAGGCGATTGGGCCAGATCCGGCAACTTGGCCTTAGTTTGCCTACCGATGCCCTAGATTCACAAAGGGTGAATCTAACAACTTCCTTGTATCCCTTTTGCTCCTTGTTTTGTGGGACCCACCTCTGTTTCTGAGTTTATACTCTTCTGTTTTATTTGATACAGTTGTACTTTTTATAATTGCAATGGTTTTATCTGTTTTTATAACTGTATATTGTAACCCTTAACTGAATCACAAAGGCAGAGGAGGAGCTTTGGGACTCTGAATGAACAGTGTTTGTGTTTTGTTCCTTACTCAGTTTTATAATCTGAAGTTCCATTGTACTTTTTCAGAAGTCTACTAAAGTTTCCATCCCCCACATACTATGTAACTCTCATTTGTGTACCATGCATAGACATCCTTGACAATTGTCACAACTAGTTATTATTCACTGGGGGGGGGGGTGGAGTTGATGTGCAGAATGCATCCTAACCTCTAGCCTCTTGTTCATTAGTTTGTGAAATGTTTCCAGTGAGAAGCAAACTTTCCCAACACATTCCTTAGCTTAATTAAATCACTATGTAACGAGACAGGAAACTTGGGTAATCAGTCATGCTTATTAAAATATGTTTCAAAAAGTACATCACATAAAGTACATCCTTGTAAGTCAAAAACATATAGTTAACCAGCTACCGGATAATTTGCAATCAATTCTCTTATTAAGAATGTGTGAACCATGTCCCCCTTTTCCTGCAATTTTAAAAACTTTTCAGTCCCATGCCCTAGATTTCCACAAAAATCTGAGTGAGCATCTCAGATACTCTTTCTTGTAAGAACTGCAGTGTAAAGTTATGGCCTGTAACTATCAGGTGCTGTCCATTCCTTGAAAGCACCGAGACAGAATTTATGTTCATTGCAATAAAACACTATCCAGATAAGAAATCAACAACACCATTTTAATGCATTTAACAGCCACTTGGATTCAAGTTTGCATATGCTGCTATGGCTTGAAATCAGGTCTCCAAATTTGCAGAACAGAAGCAACCAGTGTCCCTGTATCTCTGGCCTGCAGCATCTATGAGGAGAAACAACCATCCCAGGAGTGTCAAATAGCAGATTGCTCACTCAAAATTGTGAGGAGAGAAGAACTTATTTGATAAATTGTGGAAATGCCACCAAATTTTGACAAAGGGGGAAAACATGAGGCAGACATGACAGTTGCTTCTTGAGAGAAACAACTGGGAAATTTAGAGTGAACTGTCTATACAGCTCTATATGGAACAAAGGAGAAAGCATTAATAAAACAATTTTGTTCCCTGCTATCTTTTCTCCAATGCTGGATTCCATTATGGGAGTTCAGGGATGATGAACAAACACTCAGTGATGTGTGGACATCCTTGGGACACAGCAATATATGGTGGCATGTTTGATGAACTTGTTTGTTGAAGTAAATAAATCCCTTGTTCATAGACTCAGTTATTTGCTCCCTCCGTATTCCTGAGCTGAATATTTTAACGGGAGCCTCGCCTGCCTCAATAATTCAAATTTTTTATTCCGGAACTCCATCACAGGTAAGCACAATTTTACCATAAGTCAGAATGTCCTTGCTCACTTTTCTTGGACATTACTAGGCTTTCAGTTAGTAGCCCCACAACCTGACAAAACATCATCTTTCTCATTAGGCTCATCATGTTTGAACAGGGAGGGGAAACATTCAAAAAGCAAACCCACTGATGGTGTGGTTTGTGTGGTGTTTGCACATAGAACAGTGCTCAGGTCATTAGTCACCATTTGAATTTCTAGATCACCTCCTCAGTGAGTCAGTCCTATTGCCTTATAAACGCTGCAGCTGGTCTTATCTTTGTGTTTATGCCATCAAAACCATTAATTGAAATGTCTTTGTGCTGTTGTCATGACCGCATGGAACAATAATACGTATGTTTCATGGTGAGATAGAGGATCTTACAACTTCATTTGAATATATCAGCACCAAACAGGCACAGGAGCGCCATATGCCAGTAAATATTTATTTATTAAACAGGTTCATCACACCAAACACAGCTGAGTGGTTGTGGTACCTTTTACCTCATAGCTCTAACCTGCCATCCATGGTTACATGCATCAAGAGTTTGCACTCGTAAATGGTTCTGCTTTGAGATAATTTATTTAGAGCCAAACCAGAATTTTTAGCCAGCTCTCCTTTGAGGGTTCTTTGGATGGAGTGTGAAACATAGCCCTCCGAAAGGTTGTGGGGGGGAGACAATTCTCCAACATTTTCTGGGGTGGGGTGGGGCTGTTGTTACCTTTTTTTTTTTTTTTACTAAGCATTGAGTTTGCTGATGTTTCTGCATTTTCCTTTGGCTAATAATAATAAGAAGAATACTGTGGTACCTCTGGTTGTGAATGGGATCCATTCCGGAGGTCCGTTTGCAACCTGAAAAAAAACGCAATCCGCGTCTGAGTGTCTGCTTGTGTGCGGGTTGCGATTCGCCGCTTCTGCGCATGCATGTGATGTCATTTTGCGCGTATGCACATGTGCGAGCGGCGAAACCCGGAAGTAACCCATTCCATTACGCAGGACACAACCTGAAGCAAACATAACATGAGGTATGACAATAATAGTAATAATTTATTATTTATACCCCGCCCATCTGATAATGATGATGATGATGATGAAATAGACTATAGAGTAGACTACAAATATGAAATAGATGGTACGGTTGATTGGAGTCCTTCATCAAGCCTTTTAAATAGCTCCAACACTGCTCAGACCCAAGTCACACACTGAAAAGAAATAATTGAATGCCACTGAGCTGCATCTTCTCTTATACTTTTAGTTGGAGCATGGGACATGAAGTCGCTGTGTTATCATTTGCTCACTCCTCTAAGAGGCAGCCCATGAAGCAAAGCAGGTTGGGAAATGCTAAAGTGACAATGCCTATGACTAATTTTTCATGTACACATTTCCAGGAATACATGGAGGGGAGGTGAAAGCTTATGATGCTCTTGTTTCTCCCCGCATCCTGTTCTTTTGTCGTAACCCAATTATTTTCAGGGTCAAGAAGCTACTCACTATGGTGCATATAACTCCTAAGGAGGTCTCATAAGTAAATATTCCTCAACTTGGCATTTAAGTTGTATTTTATTTTATTGTAAATCATTGTCTCATGTGTGTGTAAACTTCCTATGATGTGTGGTATACAATTTCCCCCCAAAATAAATCAAATAAATAAATAAAGTCAATTTTCCTCACACTTTGGGAAATGGAGCAGGAAAACATCCAGTGATAAATGCTAATCATAGGTGCTGTTTCAAAATTGTCTTTCCCCCCTCCCCATGAAGTATTGAGCATATAGCTCAAGAATGGAAATCCTTGAAGGTGGAAAGTAGGCATCAGGAAGATGAGTTTGTGGAATTGATGTTCATCTAAGTGATATGAAATTCTCTTCAGGATGGGGAGTTCCCAGGCTGGGGTGGGAAATCACATAAATGAAATTATGCATTTGCATTTTGGACATCTCCCAAATCAGGAATTGGGCCAGTCATCCCTAATCTAATCATATCTGAATACAGTCTTGACTGGCTAATCCATCGTCAAGCTTCGAACCAAGATTCGAACCATTATTATTATTATCATTATCATTATTATTATTATTATTATTGACAGCATCTTAAAAAGCAGAGACATCACCTTGCCAACAAAGGTCCGTAGAGTTAAAGCTATGGTTTTCCCAGTAGTGATGTATGGAAGTGAGAGCTGGACCATAACAAAGGCTGATCGCCGAATAATTGATGCTTTTGAATTATGGTGGTGGAGGAGACTCTTGAGAGTCCCATGGACTGCAAGAAGATCAAACCTATCCATTCTGAAGGAAATCAGCCCTGAGTGCTCACTGGAAGGACAGATCCTGAAGCTGAGGCTCCAATACTTTGGCCACCTCATGAGAAGAGAAAACTCCCTGGAAAAGACCCTGATGTTGGGAAAGACGGAGGGCACAAGGAGAAGGGGATGGCAGAGGATGAGATGGTTGGATAGTGTTCTCGAAGCTATCAGCATGAGTTTGGCCAAACTGCGGGAGGCAGTGGAAGACAGAAGTGCCTGGCGTGCTCTGGTCCATGGGGTCACGAAGAGTCGGACACGACTAAACAACTAAACAATTAAGCAGCAACAACAATATTATTATTATTATTATTATTATTATGATGCCCCCCTGCTCGTTGCTTTAGATGTGAGAGCATAGCACTAAGTTCCTCAGCTTCAGAATCAGTGACTTCCATTTCTCCACATGCCAGGCTGATTCACACTTCCTGGCAGTGTAATTCTTTCCACACAAAGAGATGTGATTCATGCCTACAAAACCATCACTTGACCTGAAGAGTTAGTTGTATTTGTGTGGGAAGAAGAACCCCATCATTGGCTCTGCCTACGTAATTCCTTCATGTACAAATTACTAGTCAAAGGGAAAGAGCTCTCAACTTGCTTCCTGTGAGTAAGAACTGGTTGTCATTTAGATCAGCCATATTTTCAGTACGGCACTATTTAGTACTATAAACTTTGCCAAAAAAAAAAATACAGAAGCAAAGTATTCACTATGCATCTGTGCCATACCCAAGCTGTCTTAATATTGTTTCCATCCTTAGTGTATGATTTTTTTGGCTGACCGCCAAAGAGCTGCTTTAGTTTAGTCTAATGGCGCATGCACATTCTTTGTACAGTTTTTTTTTTAAAAAAGGCTACCACGCCACATCACAAACAGCATTGTCTTAAACCCTGTATGTAGCTTTCATTTAGAACATGTATGAAGTAAAGTAAAGATAAAGGAAGTAAAGGTAAAGGACCCCTGGACAGTTAAGTCCAGTCAAAGGCAACCATGGGGTTGTGGTACTCATCTCACTTTCAGGCTAAGGGAGCCATGTTTGTCCACAGACAGCTTTCCGGGTCATGTGGCCCGCAGGACTAAACCACTTCTGGTGCAACGGAACACGGTGACGGAAACCAGAACGCATGGAACACTGTTTACCTTCCTGTTGCAATGGTACCTATTTATTTACTTGCACTTGTGTGCTTTCAAACTGCTAAGTTGGCAGAAGCTGGGGCAGTGCACAGATTCAAACCACAGACCTTCTCTGCCATTGGCATCCTTGCTAGGGCTGAAGGGAGTTGTAGTTCAGCACATCTGCAGGGCCAGAGGTTCTCCAATCCTGCTTTAGAATATGAGGAACTCCCCCCACTTGCATTTCCCCCTTTCCATATCCTATATATGACTCTGCTCCTAAACATAGGTACTTAGGAAAAAGTTACTGCAGTGGCCAAACCCTAGCTAGTGATATTAGTGGAGTTTGCAATGAAACAAATGTGTTTTATGGTTGGATTGAAAAATGATTATTCATCCAGTTAAATCTGATCATTTTGTCTCGTTGGGTTTGTGCGTGTGCACATTTTAAAAAACTTGCTTGGAATGCAGATTGTAAACATATGCACTGTTGCTCTGAGTATGTTTTTTGCCATTTTCAGCATTCAAGGTTGTTAGTTCCTTAGACCAGTTTACTTCATTAGCCTGCATAGCTCCAGAAAGCTTATCTTTGGAAAAAATAAATAGCTTAGCTACAGCTTGAGTTCCAATTGACCATCCAATTGCCCTAGTTATTCCCCCATAGTAACTTGCTCCATTATATTTCCATTATATTCCTGATGCCCTTCTTACCTGCAATACTTATTACGGGGATAACTTCTGAAATGAATTTTTGAATTGGCATGTAGTTGTCAGTCTATTCTCTTCTTTTTAATGCGTGTACTCATGTGATGCATACAGTGGTACCTCGGGTTAAGTACTTAATTCGTTCCAGAGGTCTGCACTTAACCTGAAACTGTTCTTAACCTGAAGCACCACTTTAGCTAATGGGGCCTCCTGCTGCTGCCACGCCACCGGAGCACGATTTCTGTTCTTATCCTGAAGCAAAGTTCTTAACCTGAAGCACTATTTCTGGGTTAGCAGAGTCTGTAACCTGAAGAGTATGTAACCTGAAGCGTATGTAACCCGAGGTACCACTGTATTCCTAAAAACTCTTCAGAGTGGGGTTGATTCCTGCAACATTCCTTTCTGTGTTTTGAACATAAGTGCTCAAGCGAATCTGTAGCTTCAAAGGGGACTGAAAAAATGTTTAAAATGTGCAGCACCAGTAAAAGCAATGTCTAGAAACTGCAAGGATCTGCTCCATGGTGCTGCTACACAAACAAAGCCAGGTCATTTGGAATCTAACAGTCCAGATGAGGAGCATTATATAAGCTCTTCTAGCGGCGCCTTGTCCAGACTCTAAGACAACCTGGTGCCTTTCAGGTGCTATGAATGACAACTCCCATCAGCCCTGGCCGGCAAAGCCATATTCCAAAAAACATCTTCAGGACCCTAGGTGAGGGCCGGCTGACCTAGGGGGCAAAATTAAAATGCGCAAGGAATGATGCAGGGCAACACATCCACTGAAAGGAAAAAGAATGGGAGAATTTCAGGAGCTGCCGACATGAGGAGCGTCTGTAACATAACATGACATTATTTATATTGGTATTTCCTTGGAGGAATGTGATAGAGAGGTGGTGTTGGTGGCAGGGAAATGTGTGCTCTTATTTAAACAATAAGCACATGCTAAGGCAGCTGGTGCAGTCTTCTGGGACAGAATATATGGGTCAGCATATTGCATCATCGGCACTTTTCCTCTCTAGTCAAGCCAGCTGCCTGAGTAAACAGACAACATGGGGCCCCAGTGCAACAAAATTACATTATTAAAGAGGCAGCTTTCTGGATTTGTGGCCTACTTAGACGTATTTTTTCCCCCAGAAGCCAACTAAACCTTGTCATGAGGAAGTCCTGCACTTTATAAATATACTTCAAGCAAGCACCTCGTTCCTTTAGCTGTCACGGAAATACGAGCAACAGCAAAATTACTAGCCACGGTAGACAATAAACTTAAGTGGCATTCCTTTCTCCTTTTTAAAATCCCTTCCGATATAATTTATTAATCATTTCTATGGCATGTTTTGGTTTGCAGTGTGCGCATTGTGTCCTCCCCTCTCCAACCCACTCTGCGTTTTCATTTTTGCAACAACACTGACAGATTGGTTGTGCTGAGAATGACTTTCTGAATACTACCCATGGAGTTGCATGCCTGAGAAAGGATTCTTGCTGAGGGCCTAAGGCTGTCAGTGTTTTTCCTGGCAGGTTTTCTGTGCTTTAGTAACTATGCAGGCATCAGAAATTCAACAGGTGCAGCAGAGCTTACCTGTGATGGGGGAAATTAAAATTTAAAAGATACATGAGCCAGGGAGGTGGGAATGGCATCCGTATATCGATTTTCCTGTGTGATTCCCAATGCTCTGTACATTGCAGTATACTGTACCCCAGTATGGAAAGGGGAACAAATACAAGGCTAGTTAAAAGTATTATGTTCACAAATATATATATTGAGTGAAAAACTTTAGTGCCTGAACTACAGAGAACCAGAACATGATGCATATTCTACACTAGGTATGTCATTGACTCATCATGTTAACATGTTCCATTTGCCTACAAATTTCAAAGACCATATCTCAATTTATTAATTTTTGCCAGGATCCCGCAAACAAAGGATATTTATGACGAGCATGTGGAGGAAAAATGTAAACACGTTGCAGAGTTTCCCCAAAATAGACCACAGGCAGTTGTATTTATCCAGCAGAGCTTTACTGCTACTGAAGGCAAATGAGCATAATGGTCACAAATCCAATACATTCAGGATTGGCACTGTCCATAAGAAATCCAGTTGATGCAGACTTACAATAAACCTTACAATAACTTATAATAAGACTAAACCTTAACACTGTATACGGAACACCACACCAGAGCAAAGAGATAGAAAGAGAAAGTAAGTGAAACCCAGGCTCCTTCTGGCCCCACTATTATAGTCAGCATGACCTTGACAGAAAGATAACAGAACCAGATTAAACCAGCTGAACTCCACTTCTCAGAAGGAATAACCCAAACAAGAACCTTCTTTCACACAGAGAAGAAACCTTCTAGAACCCTCTTGAATTAAGCAGAACAGGAAAGATCTCTACACTTTCAATCAATACTTTCTGTACTAAGAAATGCAAACTGACAATTTATGAACTCCTAGCCAAATACAATGGGGATGCGGGTGGCACTGTGGGTTAAACCACAGAGCCTAGGACTTGCTGATCAGAAGGTCGGCGGTTCGAATCCCCGCAATGGGGTGAGCTCCCGTTGCTCGGTCCCTGCTCCTGCCAATCTAGCAGTTTGAAAGCACGTCAAAGTGCAAGTAGATAAATAGGAACCGCTCCGGCGGGAAGGTAAATGGTGTTTCCGTGCGCTGCTCTGGTTCGCCAGAAGCGGCTTAGTCATGCTGGCCACATGACCCGGAAGCTGTACGCCGGCTCCCTCGGCCAATAAAGCAAGATGAGTGCCGCAACCCCAGAGTCGGTCACGACTGGACCTAATGATCAGGGGTCCCTTTACCTTTACCTTTAGCCAAATACAATACACCTATAATGGCTATGGTTGGAGGCATCAACATTTCTGAATGCCAGCTGCTGATAACTACAGAAGGGGAGAGTGCACTTATGCTCAGGTCTTGCTTTCTGGTTTCCCATAGGCATCTAACTGGTTGGCCACTTTGAGATCTGGATTCTGGACTAAAAATGGGTCATTGGTCTGATCCAGCAGGCTCTTGTTATGATTCCATGCAGTAGCAGATGGCATGGTGGGGCAAACAGGACCTACCAGAAGATGAATCACTGTCACTTACCTGGAGAGAGAAGAGGAGGGAGGGGCAAGGTGGCGAGGAGGACAGTGCAATGCAAGAGTACAGGGGTACCACTCTGAATGAAATATTGGGGGGCAGTAAGCCCCGCCCCACATAATCAATCACAAGATGTGGCACATGTACATGACTTGAATGGCAATGCCCATTCACTTTGGCGGAGGCGGCCCCCTCAAATATTTTCTAGGGGACATCAGCCCCTAGGAGTTGGCTCTTATGTAGGAGTAGTCAATTGGCTCAGCTAGTGAGTTTGCTTGATGCCCAGCTTTGCCTTTCTCCCTCTGAATTTGCAGCAGCAGTTCACCAGCCTGGAGATCAGTTAAGGGACTCCACTCCGTCATACTGACAGCTACTAGTTCCATAGGTATAGTCCCTTAGCCAAGGCACTGGTTCAAACATGCTTATATATTATTTGATTTCTATACTTTCTGTTTTTCACTCTATTTCTTTATTTCTGTTTCTGAAGCTGGTTCACTCTTGATTTCATTACAGTGGTACCTCGGGTTACATACGCTTCAGGTTACATACGCTTCAGGTTACATATGCTTCAGGATACAGACTCCACTAACCCAGAAATAGTACCTCAGGTTAAGAACTTTGCTTCAGGATGAGAACAGAAATCATGCTCCGGTGGCGTGGCAGCAGCAGGAGGCCCCATTAGTTAAAGTGGTGCTTCAGGTTCAGAATAGTTTCAGGTTAAGAACGGACCTCCAGAACGAATTAGGTTCTTAACCCGAGGTACCACTGTGCAATGAATGACGCTTGGTTGAATCTGCCTACTGTCCTCATGGAAAAAGTATTGCATCTGAGACAGCACTGGAGGAAAGCTATGTTCTAATCACAGTTAGAGCTGTGATGGATCATTCACACATGTAGTCATCATGTGATGAATTTATGGGAACCATCCCTCGACTGTTAGCTCAATGAATGAACTGTGTCTGGGGTACTGTCATAAAATCGAAGCTCTATCTGCAGCATTATATATATATAATGCCCATTCACACATGCAGAATATCAGATGCAGTGCCTCATTTACGTATAAGCTAGTTATAGCTTATAACAAGTTATAGCTTAGGTCCCCAGTCTCTTGCAGGGCCCCCCAAAAATATACTTCTTCTTAATTTTATTTCACTATTAATCTGCTTCTTCTTAATTGTATTTCAGTTCAACAATTACTTTGATAAAATGCTTATTTTGTTATGTGCAAATGACTTTAGATACCTATTAGGTCCCTAAATTACCATATAGCATATATTCAACACAAAAAACAGCAGCAATTGGTTGTTGGCAAAGGACAGCTGGACATATAAAGGGCCCCATTACCTTCAGTAGCTTAGGGCCTCATCATACCTAAATTTGGCCCTGATCAGATGCTACACTGGAAAGGGGCTAAAAATGCATTTGTGAATGAACCGTAGCTGTTGGGGGACCATAGAATCATAGAAGTGGAAGGGACCACAAGGGTAATCAAGTTGAATCCTCTACAATGCAGGAATCTTTTGCCCAGTATGGGCCTCAAACCCACGACTTTGAGATTAAGAGTCTGATGCTCTGCTGACTGAGCTATCCCAGCTTGACCGCTGGCATGAAAAGACATGCTTGGAACAGAGATACCATGATGTGCTTAAGCAGTAGCCCACTGTCTGATTGTTTCTTTCTGTCTCAGAATCTATTGCTTTCATGCAATAAGTCAATCCTACTGAATTTAAAGAGCAGCTACCCCAATCTGATAAAAAGCAAACAAAAACCAAGCACAAACCAACCCCCCAAAGAAAACAATCAAAGTAATTGGAGACAGATGGGATAAGCAAAATGAAGCATAAGCGTGAATAGGAGCTAAAAGACCGCATGGAAATCTGAAAGTCAAAGCTATTCTCGTTGGAATGAGTTGTTATGAGTTGGCCTGCAATGAAAGCTCTTGGATGTTTAGAAGGCTAGCTCAAGATCTAGGTTTCGCAAATTAATCAACATATTCATGTTGTGAAAAAGGTTATCTGAGGCATAATGTTGGCTGAATATTAATTTATGGGACCAATCATCACTCTGCTGAAGTGATGTTTCACATCTTCAAATGGAGAAACAAAAAAAAAAAAAAAAGTTTTGAAATTTAGAGGCTATTGAATATAATTCCCTCCATCAAATTAATTATTTTTGCATTTGAATTAAGATGGCTACATTTTATCTTGATTGATGCTGTTGGGTCCAGAATTTCAAAATTATAGGGGGAAATGTGTGTTGGCAGTGGATTATCTATAATTTTTGGCAGCATGACAAGTTTTAGCAAACAGGTTTCTGGCAGTGCGATATTGGTGTTTGAGACACGACTGATGTATTTAAAGCAGGGAAAATCATTTGAGGGCTGAGTGTTTGTTTCAGAGCAGCAGCTAAGATGTGGTGTGTGTTTATGTATCAACAGATTATGTATAGATCTACAGATTTGAATTAATATCTCCTCTCCATGTATTTGTGGTGCAACCCTATTGTCTGTTTGCAGAAGTCAGGACACTCTTGTCCTCTGTGGGACAAGAGCTCTGATTATGGTTGAGGAGGTCGATCTGATGTGTATCACTGAGACCTGAAAGAGCCAGTGTGATGTAGTGGATAAGAGCGGTAGTCTCGTAATCTGGTGAACCGGGTTCGCGTCTCCGCTCCTCCACATGCAGCTGCTGGGTGACCTTGGGCCAGTCACACTTCTTTGAAGTCTCTCAGCCCCATTCACCTCACAGAGTGTTTGTTGTGGGGGAGGAAGGGAAAGGAGAATGTTAGCCACTTTGAGACTCCTTCGGGTAGTGATAAAGCGGGCTATCAAATCCAAACTCTTCTGGGTGGGTGAGCAGAATGGTGTTGGCCTCACCCAACTGTACCCACCTCAGGGAAGACTTGAGGGTTGGGGAGAGGGGGGGTTGCTGTGGACTATAGAGATTCCATTTCTCTTTCCAGGCTTTCTGTCCAGGTTTTTTTTTGGGGGGGGGATCTAGAGTGTGGGTTCCTGGCATTGGGCAATTGGGAGAGATTAGGTATTTTGCTAGTTTACTGCCCGCCTCACTGCCCAGAAGTCTCCATGCCTGAGCTGATAGTTCTGGATTCGGAAGCAGTGTTGAGGACTCCCAGACTGCTAGTTCTGGGGGACTTCAACTTCTGTAGCCTTATTGGACTTTACCAATTGGTAGGGTGAGCGTTGCTCCCGGACGGGAGGAAGGAAGTCAAATGACACCGAGGGTTGGTTCAGAGAAAGAGTTTATTCTGCTCTCCGGATAGCAGAAGGCACTTGCGTGGTCAGCTCACAGCAAATCCAAAGAAATGAGAAAATTCATGCAGTATATATATCCTCCAGGCACCCTCTCCCCGCCTTCCTCAGGAATCCAGCCACATCAGTTTATACATGCAGGTTGACATCACAGATGTTCCTGCTCCCGTACTTTTAACCATAAAAGGGTGTTCCTCTTCCTGTACTCTTGACCATATGAGGGTATTCCTGTTCCGGCATCTTATCTTGGGGTAAGAAGGTCACCAACTCTCCTGGCACTGTCCCCGGACTAGGTCTGTGCATCAGAGTGTGGTCAGGATGTAAGATAAGACCCAGACGTGCCATCCCTGCTCCACTGGAACAGTCAAGGCCATACATTGTCGTCACGGACTGATAAAGGAGAGCGCTTTGTTTATACAGCTGGGTTCCTGTTATGCATTTGCTCAACAGCTCAAGTTAATGCATTTTAGAAATGCTCCCTTGGAGAAGGAAAAATGTGGATTTTGGGGCCCGTTCCAGACTGACTACACAGTCAGGTTTTTGGGAAACCCATTCCTTCACTTCCATGCTGAGGCAACTGACTTTGGGGTAGCTCAGGACTTCATGACTGCCATGATGACCATGAGCCTGTCTCAGAATGTCACTGGCTAAACACATGAGGCAAGTGATACTCTGAGCTATTTTTTAGGAAGACCCCGAAAGTTGTCAATCTTTTTTTTTTACAAAAATGCCAGAAAGCTGCAATTTTTCAATTGACTTGCCCAAGATACAGGACAAAGCACTGCCTTTCAGCCCTAGGGATATTGACACCAGTCCCTTTTCATGGTCAGATCTCTTCCTGTTCAGATTTAGGCTTTGAGCACCTATTCCCCTCTGTAGAGGCAGGGGATCTATTAGGATGGTCCACCCTCAGAGGCTGATGGATCCAATGGCTTTCCAGATTTTCCGGCTGATATGACTGATGCTCCTGTCGAAGTCCTGGCTGACCACTGGAATATCTGATTGGGGCCTGTTCAGCTCCCTGGTGTATTCTAGAGCTTAGGGTGAGGAAACAAGCTGGGATACAGCTCGAACACAAGTGAAGGAAAGATCTGGCTGAATGCAACCAGCCTTCATTGTATCCTCACTTTGTCATCCAGCAGAGCTCTTCCGAGTCATGCGGGGCCTTTTACAGTCTGGCCCAAAGGAGGTGGTAGAACCAGTAGTTGTTGTTTAGTCGGACCAGAGCACGCCAGGCACTCCTGTCTTCCACTGCCTCCCGCAGTTTGGTCAGACTCATGTTTGTAGCTTCGAGAACACTGTCCAACCATCTCATCCTCAGTTGTCCCCTTCTTCTTGTGCCCTCCGTCTTTCCCAGTATCAGGTCCTTTTCTAGGGAGTCTTGCCTTCTCATGAGGTGGCCAAAGTATTGGAGCCTCAGTTTCACGATCTGTCCTTCCAGTGAACACTCAGGGCTGATTTCCTTAAGAATGGATACGTTTGATCTTCTTGCAGTCCATGGGACTCTCAAGAGTCTCCTCCAGCACCATAATTCAAAAGCATCAATTCTTCGGCGATCAGCCTTCTTTATGGTCCAGCTCTCACTTCCATACATCACTACTGGGAAAACCATGGCTTTCCCAGAACCAGTAGTAGCTTGCTGCAACTTATTGCAAAGCATTGTAAGTTCCTTCAACTGCCTTCACAGGTTTCCCTCCTTATTTCTTCTACACCATGCCAGCAAACGTGTTAAGGAGAGGAATATAATTAGTCAATTCACAGACATGTGGAACATGCTGTTGAAGATGTTAGGTATGATAGGGCAATATATTTATCAATGTCTTATGTGCGTTTCCCCAGCTTACTTCACAAAGGTGTCCTGCAGGCTGCCCACCTAGCAAATATGTCACCAGTAGAATAAAGATGTACATTCTTTCAAAATGATAATAATGAAATATTTCCTGTCAAGAGCTTAATCTTTCTGTTGATAAAATGTTGTTGAGGAGGCTGTTTCTTAACTTTCGGTAGATAATTTGCTTCAGTGATTAAAGGATTAGCCACACACCACTAATCTTACTGTGGGGATTTGTATTTGTATGTCCAAGATGTAGGAACATTTCCATCATACTCTTCTCTAGCCGAGTAAATATTTGTAATTATTCAGAGCTTGATCTTCTCATTACATGACCCAGCACTGGATTTTTTAAAAATGTCATGGTGCTCAAGCTTTAACATGAATGTGTTTGAAATACTGGTGTCCTCCCAACCTTTTAGATCAAAAATTCAGTCTAGATTGAGTGGGATAGATAACCCTGCTGTGGGTGCTCTGAGTTTTCAAGGATCCCCCCCCCCCCTCAGAAGAGGCAAATATATGTTGTATACTATGATACAAAATATGCTTTCAGCAGCCCAAATCTTGCTTATAAGCCCTCTTGATAGGATTCTGTATGTTTCTCCAACATTTAGTAAAGGTAAAGGAACCCTGACCATTAGGTCCAGTCGTGACTGACTCTGGGGTTGCGGGGCTCATCTAGCTTTACTGGTCGAGGGAGCTGGTGTACAGCTTCCAGGTCATGTGGCCAGCATGACTAAGCCATTTCTGGCGAACCAGAGCAGCGCTCGGAAACGCCATTTACCTTCCTGCTGGAGTGGTACCTATTTATCTACTTGCACTTTGACGCGCTTTCGAACTGCTAGGTTGGCAGGAGCAGGGACCGAACAACGGGAGCTCACCCCGTCGCGGGGATTTGAACCGCCGACCTTCTGATTGGCAAGTCCTAGGCTCTGTGGTTTAACCCACAGTGCCACCCACATCCCCATTGTATTTGGCTAGGAGTTCATAAATTGTCAGTTTGCATTTCTTAGTACAGAAAGTATTGATTGAAAGTGTAGAGATCTTTCCTGTTCTGCTTAATTCAAGAGGGTTCTAGAAGGTTTCTTCTCTGTGTGAAAGAAGGTTCTTGTTGTTCTTGTTGTCAGGAGCAGGGACTGAACAACGGGAGCTTACCCCGTTGCGGGGATTTGAAATGCCGACCTTCTGATCTGCAAGTCCTAGGCTCTGTGGTTTAACCTACAGCGCCACCCGCGTCTCCAACATTTAGCTCCACATTAATGGAATTTGATGGTGGAATTTCCTATTGAGTTCATGGTAGAGGTAAGTTATGAACTCAGGATTTCTTGATTGGTAGCTTAGTTTTTCTTGGCCATTATGCATGGGCAAAACATCTGAGGATTTTTTTCCCCCTTTAGGAGTTCCTATCAGTGACATTTTATACACTTTAACTTTTAATAAATGCAATATGTTAGCAAATCACAGCCAGCTGCTTGTGACAGAAGAGCTGTTTATAGGCATCTTGTTTTGACTCATAATGCCCCAAATCCCAACACTGGATCAGAGACTTCTGAAAGTAGAAGAAAAAAAGCTGGCTGGAAAACCTATCCATATTTACCTAATTTAATCAAACCCGGACATAGGACTGAATTAGTTTACTCAACTGCAGCCAACAAGATGGTGCAGGAAGTGATGGTAAATAACCCCTGAGCTGGGTCTAGCCCATGATAAATTTTATTTCCCCCACCCCAAGAAAGCTCTACCAGATATTTAGCTTAGTGTGGTGGTAAATTTATCCACTGCTTCATTCAAAAGAAAATTGTTTTTAGCCTGAGGGCAAAGACTGTTTTGTTTTTTATTGATCTGTAAACTGCTGTGGGAGCCCTTTCAACCAAAAAACTGGGTAGAAATGACACACATGAATGAATGAATGAATGAATGAGTTGCTGTACTAGCTTAACTATGTACTGCCTAAGTTATCTGTAACATTTCACCAGGACCATTGCACATCTGCTCTGTATCTCTTACTACCAGATGGTGCCAACTTTATTATACTTTATTTTTACATTGATATTCCACATTTCCTCCAAAGAGCTCAAGGTGGTATCCATGGTTCTCTCCAGTGCATTTTTTCTAAAAAAATAATTGTTTAGGGGTAATCTCATTTTCCCACTCATATAGAAATACTGCCCCTCAATGAGGCCAAACTTAGATTCACAAAATGTTTAGGGGTATGTGTAACCCTGCGTCCTCATGGGGGGGGGGAGCGCTTGTTCTCCCCCTCCTCATTTTATCCTCACAACACCCCTGTGAGGTAGGTTAGGCTGAGAAAGAGGTCCAATGGCCAATGGTCACCCAGTTAGAGTGGGGATTAGAACCCTGCTTGCATGCCCCATTTGCTCAAAAAGGACACAACAGTGCTGGTATATGTACAAAAATTATAACTCATAGAGTTATTATTAAGACAGGTTCCCTTTAAAGAAGAAAATGTACAGTGATTCTAAGATTAAACTGATGTGCTGACTAGAGAAGTAACATGGATAAAAAGAGCCAGTGTGGTGTAGTGGTTAAGAGCGGTAGTCACGTAATCTGGGGAAACGGGTTCACGTCTCTGCTCCTCCACATGCAGCTGCTGGGTGACCTTGGGCCAGTCACACTTCCTTGAAGTCTCTCAGCCCCACTCACCTCACAGAGTGTTTGTTGTGGGGGAGGAAGGGAAAGGAGAATGTTAGCCGCTTTGAGACTCCTTAAAGGGAGTGAAAGGCGGGATATCAAATCCAAACTCTTCTTCTTCTTCAATAATAATAATAATAATAATTTATTTATTTATTTATTTATTTATTCCCTGCCCATCTGGCTGGAGTTCCCCAGCCACTCTGGGCGGCTTCCAACAAAAGATTAAAAATACATTAAAACACCAGTCATTAAAAATGTCCCTAAACAGGGCTGCCTTCAGATGTCTTCTAAATGTCAGATAGTTGTTTATTTCTTTGACATCTGATGGGAGGGCATTCCACAGGGTGGGCGCCACTACTGAGAAGGCCCTCTGCCTGATTCCCTGTAAGTTCGCTTCTCGCACAAAAAACTACATATGTGCTCTTGTACATCATATAGCAGCCTCTATAAAAACAGGAAGTTCCTATTTAATGGCCATGAAGATCACTCAAAGCCAGCATCACCAAAACTGGTCCATTTCCAGCCAAACTATTCCGTCAGGCACCTGTTCAGGTAGTATCATCAAGCAGTATATGTAATGAACCCAATACTTACAGTTGAAGGGGACGATGCAATTATTTAATAGACCTTTATAAGCACAAAAACTTCTCCATATCAATAATTATTTAACAACACTGTGGCTGAATTTTGAAAAGTTAAAGAGCATCTTGCCTGTTCAAGGGGGGGAAAGGATTGTGAGGCGGGGGGGGGCATTTAATTAAATTCACACTGGCTGATTAGTGACTTTGTAGAACTGAGTTATTGGTGTTAGGAATGTAATGGAGATCAAGAGTAATTAAGTGGGAAATCAAGGCCATCCCCCTAGGGCAACTTGAAACAACATTATGGCCAAGGCCACAACTGGAACATATTAGAGGATACTGTAGCATCCTCAGCTTTCACCACTTTCTGATGTCTAATATATGCAGCATCTCAAAGTGGAAATTGAATATATAAATGCTAGGCTGGGTAGTAGACTGTGAAGTTTAAACACACTAATTTTGTCTTTGTTAGAACAGCATAATGCCATCAAAAGCCCTTCTAAAAACAACGGTAATGAATGTGTGAGTGTATCAAAAAAAGGGGGGGGGGAGGAGGAGAAACATAAATATGAAGCTGGTCTTTCGTAATGAAACTGCAGGAAAAAAAGGAAGGCTGCAGAACTGTTGGACTGCTCAGTTCAATGAGTCACTAAATAAATAGGAGTTTGGCCAAGCAAGTACTATTTCTAAGATCAAACTAATTTCAGGGAGATGGAGTAGGCTGCTGTAGAATATAAAATTAAGATGTAGGTGCTAATATATATATATATACCCCCGCTGTGCCATTTTCCTTTTCTTAAACAGTTTTCTTTCTTACATACACAAACACACTGATAGAAAAAATGCCACAAGAATCTAATATCTAATAATTCACATTTTTTTACTTTTGATACCAAGCATCTGGTGTTCAGTAAGAGGTTTTCACACATATCAATCTGGTGAGAGCTGTCATCAATAAAAAGAAAACCAGTTAAGTGTTGTTGTTTTAAAAAACCTAGTATAACCTGATCCGCTAACATCCCTTCTAACCAAGGATGGGTGCTCCAGGTATTTTTGGACACACACTCCCATCAGCCCCATTCAGTACAGAGAGTTTTCAAGATGATAAGTGTCTTTCAACATCTGGAGGGCCACCAGTTTATTGTCCCTGCTTTAAACAGATGGCAAGCAACCCAATATTTCAGTTCCAAATGTTGTTTTGGTTTGCCAAATCATAGAATCATAGAATCATAGAGTTGGAAGAGACCACAAGGGCCATTGAGTCCAACCCCCTGCCAAGCAGGAAACACCATCAGAGCACTCCTGACATATGGTTGTCAAGCCTCTGCTTAAAGACCTCCAAAGAAGGAGACAAGCTCACTGAATGTCCCCTACCACCTAGTAGGGGAAAATATGTTCACCTAGTAGGGGAAAATATGTTCAGCTCCACCCCATTCCTGGTGGGTGAGAAGATACATCCAGGCTTTTTTGTTCCCTCTTCAGACACCCAAAGCCTAAGCTAGTGGTTCACAGAACATTGTTTATGGGAACTCCCAAACCTCAGCAGCAAGGCAGTTGTATGATCTCTGAGCTTGTCTACAACTCCCATCAGCCCCAGCAGGTGTAGCCAATTGTCAGGAATGATAGGAGTTGTAGTCCAATAATATCTGGAGGGCAGAAGGAGGAGGGGCAATAGAAAGATTATTCTATGCTGATTGCACCATATTTTTATTTTAAAAAGCAGTACGATAAACTTGGTGGTACTTCATCTGTAAGGAGATTTGGAGGAATGCCAAGTAAAAAAACTAGATTTGCCACTGGAATAAACAATAAAGGTTGAAACAATAAAGAAACCTTTATTTATTATTCATCCAAAGTTGTCAAATTTTTTTTAGAAATGGTAAATAGAAAGTGACTAAAAATGCATACATTCTTGGAGGTTTTAAATTGTTTAGGTCGACATTTAATCTTCTTCTTTTTTTCAGAATGTTGTATCTTGAAATACAAGTTCATGCATGTCATGGGGGGAAAATAGCATATCCTTTAAAGTGATTTTTTTCTGCTACATCTAGAGAGCCAGTCAACTTGCATATAATGTAAACAGCTCACCTTATTATGCAGCATTTTCAGCTACTGCGGTGACTTGGGGCATAAGGCACTCGGGTGGATACAGTTCATCATTAGCTCTCAAGAGTTCATGCACACTAAACTCCCAGTGAAATGTTAATGAGCTTTGCTCATAAGCTCCTTTGATGAACTGCTGATGAATTTTGCTGAATGGTCGTGAAGTGCACATGAATGTTCATCAGAATGCTCAAAGACCTAAATTCCAGATCACCTGGGTATTAAACCAGTCAAGCAGGAAAATGGCTAACCTATTATTAGGTAGTGATTAAAAAAATCTTTAGAGAGAAGGGGAAGGAGAGGAAGAAGGAAAACTACAGCATAAAAATTGAGCAAATAAAAATAAGACAGCAAATTTTACCTAACTGTATAGATTTTAAAGTGAATTATATATAAATTAATATAACAAGACTGTTTTTTTTTTTGAGGGAGGAGTACTAAAAACTGTTTCTCATGATGTTTTGAAATGTCAGCATTACTCAGACAAGTTGTAATATGCCTTTCTGGGTGACTATGGGCAGTTTGCTATCCCTGAGTATGACTTATAGTACAGTTTTTCTGTAAGGCTATAGTGGGGCAATCATCTTTCCCATCAGCCCCAGCCCCAGCCCCAGCATGGCCAATGGCCAGGGATGATGGGAGTTGTAGCTCAGCCAACATCTGGAGGGCCAATGGTTCCTCACACTTGATGTCGTGCATGGATGGGGAAGCTCTGACCCACAGGCCAAATTAGGACTGCCACAGTTGAATGCACCCAACACCATACAACATCAAGTGACTGAAAGTGTGGAAACCCATTGCATTATCAAAGTTGACCCACAGAGTTTAGCTGCAAGTAGATGTGGCCTACCAGCCAAGGCAGGTTCCATACCACCAACGTAGAGGGAAAACGTCATTTCCCATGACATCTGAACAGGACCATTTCCAATGCCCCATCATTGTCGCTGGTCATGACCTGTTCGCAATTTTTATGGGATCCTCATGTATTGGGAAATCTTCCTTTCATGCATAGAAATTTCATTGTAGATAAGAACCTTCCTTGTAGATAAGAACTTTCCTGCGAAACGTCTGAACAAATTTAGCTCAGTGCCACCTTCAGTTTCAGGAATGTGAATTTGAAGAAGAGATGGACTTCAGGAGCAGAGAAAATCAACTGCATATATGTTTACACATATCCACTTTTCCTACTGGCCACAACCACCACTGGCCCGTGTCCCCTGAAAAGGAATGCAGCTTTCATGTTGAAAAAGATTTCCCAACCTTGGGCCTCTATATTTGATGGAAATTAAATCTTACCAGATACCTATGACTATGCTGATTCACAACAAAACCCATATTCATTTTACCCCACTTAATGTGGTAAATAGTTGGACTGTCCATAGGGTTAAAAGTTAGAAACCCTACAAAATGAAGTGGTACAGAGACATATCCAAGTATGTCTCTTTCTCTTCCCGAGTTCCTTAGAACCACAGAGAACTCTGGATTAAGTATGTGAAATTACTTGAGTCGTACTAGTGCTTAATTTAGTCCTTCAAGTGTATGATTCACCTCAGTCTCCTGGCAGTGTGTTTTGAAATCCTTTCCCTCTCAGAATTAGTGTGTGTGTGTGTGTGTGTGTGTGTGTGTGGAATCTAAATTAGATAGAGGCGGAGAAAGAGAAAGATAATTCCCACCAGTTACTGGAAGGCACACTACAAGGGAAGAAGAAAAATAACAAGGTTAGGATAAAAGAGCTATCAGTACATGTGGAATGTATGAATTGTTAAAATATATTCAAATTGTAATTTCTCTTGCTACCAAGTCAGAAGGTGGAACATTCCAATACATGGGGGCAGAGGGAGTGGATATGAATAACTATTTCACATTTTCGAAAACTGTTTTAATGGTTGTTTCAAAAACAAAACCCTAGGTCTTGGTTACGCAGTCAGGAAAATCAGTGGAAGAGACCTGAGATGGCAGAGAGGGCTATAACATTTCAGACATCAGATGGATTACATTATTTGTGAATACTCCCCTGTGGGAAAGGTGGAAAGAAATCTCCTTGTGATAAGACAACCACCACAGCAAGGACAAAGGTTCTGCTAGTCCAGTTTTCTCCCAGCTGAGCTACTTTTCTGCTTACAGAAAAGTCTTAATTTATTTTTGCTCTGTTTTTAATTCAGGACAGCATTTAAAATTATGACCTGCCATCTAAAACAGTAAAGCCTGTTTTATTCTCTCTCCTCAGGATTCCTACGATTCCTTCTGGCAATGCACAGCCTCTGGTTGTTCCCTAGAAGATTGAGCTATGAAAGATATTGCTGAGCATGAATACCTGTCCTTGAGTTAAGCTACAGGGGGAAGGCCGTTTTTGTGCCCTGCAGTCCGCTCTGTGCATTTGTCTCAGGAAAGGGAGCTCTGTTCTGTTTGTCTCTATCTCTCTTGTTCACGCCAAGAGCTTTGTGGTAAGGAAAAATAAGCATGCTGTAAAGACAAGAATAGTGAGACATTTTTCTCTCTCTTCCCACCTTCCTCCGTATTTTGACAGGAGTACTAACAAGACCCAACCACACACACGTACATATTCACAATATGTTTATCCTATCCCCCCCCCTCAAAAAAAGGCTCGAGGAAGTAAACTAAACGAAAAAGGAAACATTGCAGCACTACAATCAACAAAATATATAATATTATGAAAAGTTGTTTCATTTGCTCCCTGTGCACTGTACGTTATCAAATTTTGCATGATGGTTCCTGAGATTGAGAAGTAGGTTTTCATCTTTGTTTGGAGAGAATTGGACCCCTTTGAATCAAGACGGTGTAGCGGACCCTTTGCAATGGCACTGATTTTAACTGCATATTTCAAAACACTGATTTGTTGGTTTCTTAAAATTTTTGAGAAACACTGTGTGCAAGGGTTAACTCCCAGGTCATTGCTTAACTGTATAAAATGCAATGTATATGGCATGTTCAGACCCAGAGACCTTCCCCCTAAATAAAAACAGATTTGACTCAAATTTTAGTTTGGTTTTTTGCAGAATTTAGGCCACAACTTTATTGATTACAGAAAGTGAGTGCTTGCATAGGATCTGGTTCAACTAGCTCCCTGCACCCTTGGAGGTAGCACTGACCCAGAGCTCTGTCATAGGTCAGCCAAGGGTGAACATCTGAGGAAGGTAGAAAGCCAGGGTACAGGCTATGTCCACTTCCCAGATGTTCCGCTGGACTCAGGCATAGGCACAACCCCCTCTCGGGGGTTGACAAAACCAAGTTGAGTCCCTGGATTCCTTTAATGGAATACCCTTCACACAGGGATGGTGAGACCGTTCTCCTATTCCTATACCTGAACCAGTGCCTAGCCGCAACCTTACAAGTTGTGACAATTTGCTACGGGGCAGGCGAAACCCAATGGCAACAGCCAATCAGCCAAGTGAGGAAAATTCCTGCCATGCCCCTGTCCCAACAACAGATGACACACAACGGCATAGCAAGGTCAACGTAAAATGTCCTAGATATAGGGAGAGGTGGGCGGGTATTCTGATGCTCGCACCGAAAAAGGAAGCTCTGGGTCACGTGCATAGGTATTTATAGGTCCCTCGGCCCGTTTAGACAGCTCCCCATTGGCCAGATTAAACCCAGCAACGAGGGACCTACCAGTTGGGTGTTGTGGGTGTCCAATAAACCCACCCACAACAAGAAGGTCAGTCTCCAGGTCTCACCGCAACACGTGCCCTCTTTTAGGGGGGACATGCTAAATGTAACTTCTATGGGAAACCATGCAGAACACATTGGGGTTTGTTTATTTACTGTGTGTGTATTCATTTATTGTAACCTTAAGGTGGTTTGCATAACCATGTTTACATGTACTTTGAAATCAACATGCACATATTTGGATAAAGTGTGCATAAAATGAATATATTAGTGAAAATAATACATAAAATGCATTTTATTAAGGGAAATTGCTTGTAAAAATGTGTACGCTGATCAAGGCTGCACACAAAAATGTGTTTATTAGGTGGAATTCACATTAAAAGTACAACAAATTGTCATGAGGATTTTTCTTTTTTAAACCCCCCCCCCCCCACACACAGATCATTGAGGAAACATGGGGGACTGAATTTAAGATTGCAAAAATGAGAAACCCAATCACAGGTCATTTGTGGATTTCTGTTTCTGTGTGTGTGTGTCTGTCTGTGTGTGTGCATATGCTTTCCTTGAAATAGCTTGCATGTTCTCCTCAAGTAGAAACCACCACATTCATTTTGGAAAGTGGAAATACTTTGGTGATAACTTAAGCAACTCATCCAACAGAACAGCTGAGTATCTTATGGTAAAGTTGATTTGTCAGATTCAAAATTTAACTGGTACTGTGACAGGGATCTGAAGCACAGATGTAACCTTTGAAATGAGCATTAGAAGAATGTGCTTTAATATTTGTTTGACTGTTTTACTCCACCCTATTCTCCTTCAGAAGCACAAGGAAGTCAGAAGGGCATTATACAAATTGTTCAGAACAGATATAGTTAAGGGGGGAGATGTATCACACGTTAAAGACCCAGGACATAGGTAGCACCACAAACACACCACTTCATCTCCATCTCCCTGGGTTGGTACCACCAGATGATTATTTTTGACTTCCTCATGGCACCTCTCCATAACTGACTTTTAAGTTTCTTTGAGACTTCTTTCTGTATGAATAAATGTAATAGTAATAACAATCTCCTCAATGGTTCTCTGCTTGTCAATATCTAGGAAGACCTTCACCATCTGACCCATCCACCCTCAATTTCAAGTCTCATCTCACTAAATGGTAAGTAATATCTCTTATCAAACTATCATATCTTTTGGTTTTGAATTGGAACCCGAACATTTAATATTGAAGCCAGTGGAATTCAGTTTCTGCTTCATATTTGATTCCTTCCTCGCCTCCCACTCCTTAGCCCAATTTCCCTTTGAGAGTTAAAATAAATAACATTCCAGAGACTAGATATTATTAATGGTGTTTCTACTTCCACAACTCAAGGGGAAAATTGTTTAAAAACTGGTGACCCTTTCTTTTGTGATGTCTTCTCCATAATTAATATGTTTATTAATTTTGTGTGCAGCACAAACTTGGTTGCTGAGTCCTGGTTGCTGATCCACATGTAATCCCAAAAAAGCGTGACAAACTTCAAAAATTCAATTCCAAGGTCCAGATGTTACATATGCCATGCATCAAATGTTTCTGGTGGAAAGGTTGCATATTAATAGCACCATCTAAACCTGGCTTATCTTTAAACACTGACATTTGAACAAACGGAATATATCTAGAGAGAAAAAATAAAATCTGCACAGTGGAAATATGTGGTTGAAAACTGGTCAGCACCTCTGAGGGGTTTGTTATGAGAATCCCCCTCCCCCTTACTGAATCAGTACATAAGGTTGGAAATACTTTCAGTGTAAAGATTTCAATATTTAATTGAAAGAATGCTGATATATAATATAATATAATGAGCCAGCCATCGTTTGAAAAGCAAAACCATTGTGATATCCATGCGCAAAGAAAACAAGGGATTGGGTGGCCACACCGGAGACTAACATAGTACAGTGGTACCTTGGTACTAAATGCCTTGGTTCCCAAATGCTGAAAAACCCAGAAGTAAATGTTCCAGTCAGTTTTCAAATGTTTTTCAGAAGTTGAACGTCCAATGTGGTTGTCGGCTATTGTTTCCAGGGTGCCTGCACCAATCAGAAGCTGTGCCTTGGTTTTTGAACATTTAGGGTCAAACGGACTTCCGGAACTGATTCAGTTTGGCGCTTTTGCTTTTGCTATTAATTTTGCGTTTTTGTTTCTGAGGCTTTTTCGGTTAATTTGTTTTTGTGACTGTGTGGAACCCTGTTCAGCTACTGATTGATTGATTGATTGATTGATTGTGTGACTGTGGAAATGAATAAGAGCCCCCATCCTAACAATGACTATCATCAGTGCAGGTAAGAAAAAACAATAATTTTAATTTTTAACATCAACAATACTGTCTTATTTATTTTACAGTACTTTACATTGATTATTGCTTTCATTTTATGGATCAACGGTCTTGTTAGATATTAAAAAAGGTAAAGGTAAAGGACCCCTGGCAGTTAAAATTCGTGTTAAATTGCTGTTTTAGGGGTTGTTTTTAAAAGTCTGGAATGGATTAATCCACTTTGCATTACTTTCTATGGCACGCCTTGGTTTTGGAATGCTTTGGTTTTGGAACGGACTTCCAGAACGGATTAAGTTTGAGAACCAAGGTACCACTGTATACCTTATCTTTTCAATTCTCCCAGGCACTCAGCATGCCATGGTTCCATTGACTATGCTGCACAATGAGCAGAGCATTTACTTCCTGTGCCACTTCATACTTCACATTCACTTATTCAGCAACTCACTCTACTGGAGAGTCAGTGTGGTGTAGTGGTTAAGAGTGGTGGACTCGTAATCTGGTGAACCGGGTTCACTTCCCCACTCCTCCACATGCAGCTGCTGGGTGACCTGGGGCTGGTCACACTTCTCTGAAGTCTCTCAGCCTCACTCACCTCACAGAGTGTTTATTGTGGGGGAGGAAGGGAAAGGAGAATGTTAGCCGCTTTGAGACTCCTTCGGGTAGTGATAAAGCAGGATATCAAATCCAAACTCTTCTCTTCTTCTTCTACTACTAGCCGAACACCCACCTTTCTTGTCAAAAGTAGTTTATGCATGGAAAAAGCAGGGCTGAGCCACAGAAGGGCTTCAAGGTGAGGCTTGGGAAGAATATCTAAGATCCACCCTGGAATGACAAGTTGCATGAGAACAGTGTAAGAGGTTATATCAGTTTGCAGTGGGGTAAAAGGGGCTCCTAGATGAGGTCAGGTTTGGAAACTAGCTAAACTGTATAAATTAAAATCTAACACTTGCTGGAGATGCAATATGGTAGAAGGAACGATGTACCATGTATGGTGGGGATGCGTAAAAATTTAAAAATTCTCATGAAGAACTGAAAAAGATGTTCAGAACGCCATTTGAGAAAAAAACAGAGGCATTCCTATTAGGTATCGTAGCAATAGATATCCCTAAAGATAAGAAAAGTGTGTGTTTTTATATGCTACAGCTGCTGCCAGAATACTAATAGCTAAAAACAGGAAAGGGGACACAGGTCCATCAAAAGCAGATTGGCAAAGCAAGCTATGTGAATTCATAGAACTGGCTAGAATGACAGCAGCCAATCAAATCAGAAACTTAGGAAAGAATGGGAATGTGTGGAAGAATATATGTCAAAACATTGCTCCAAAGCAAAACCATTGATATGCATTTATTAAAACTTTGTAAAGCTAAAATATGGTTAGAGGTTATATGGGAAAAATAAAAACAATACCCAAAACACAACAGAAAAAGAAATGTAAGCAGAAGAAGCTGTAATGTGGTGGAGGGAAGTCACATGGTTAGGAATAAGGAATGTGTGTGTGTGTGTGTGTGTGTGTGTGTGTATAATCAATGAAAACAGTTATAGTTTGCAATGTATGGTGAAGAATGTTAAAAATGTATACCCTGCCAGGTAAGTAGCCATGTTTCCGCAACACACAATGCGGATTTGTGAATGTTATACAACAGTGTTTTAATTGCTAGATGCAGGTTTTGCTGAAGATTTTATTGCATCAAACCTTTCGGAATGTTCTCTATACGCCAATAAAAGGTTTGAAATTGACATTGATGGAGATTGAGATAGATTTTGAAGATTTATTATTATTATTATTTTTAAAAATTGTCAAAACATCCAGGGTGGCTAGAAAAAGAGAAGAAAATAGTCAGTCCCCAGGAGCCAACAGAAAGAGCCTACTTTCTTTTACATTTTTCCCCCCAATGCCAATCTCAGGGTAAGTGGCTGTTGCTGCATTCTGCCCCAAGTAAAGGTAAAGGTACCCCTGACCATATGTCCAGTCACGGATGACTCTGGGGTTGCGGCGCTCATGTCACTTTACAGGCCGAGGGAGCCGGTGTTTCTCGGCAGACAGCTGCCAGGTCATGTGGCCAGCATGACTAAGCCACTTCTGGAGAAACCAGAGCAGCGCACAGAAACGCCGTTTACCTTCCCGCCAGAGCGGTACCTATTTATCTACTTGCACTTTGACGTGCTTTTGAACTGCTAGGTTGGCAGGAGCAGGGACTGCTCAATGGGAGCTCACCCCATCGTGGGGATTCAAACCGCTGACCTTCTGATTGGCAAGCCCTAGGCTCTGTGGCTTAGACCACAGCGCCACCCCAAGTAGGTGATAACAAATGGCAGCTGCCCTCACCCTCTCAAAATGCGTACTGCAAGATGGCGACTTGGAATCGCTATTAAAAAGTGGCTAATGGGGAATTGTTTGGGCTGCAATCCCTTGCACACTTATCAGGCAATATGCCCCATTGGAACAGTGGGGTTTACTTCTAGGTGAACAGGATAGAATCCTGCTCTTTGTGTCTTATTCTATACACTTGGACTTTTTCTTCCAGTGGTACCCAGATGTCTCCGGCCATCCTTGGTCTGCAAATATATATAAATATAGTTCAGGTATACATATGCAAAAAGCACACCGTTAAATCATTTGCGTACACCAGACCTGACAGCATATTAGAAGCTCACTTTGCTCGGTGGATTGAAGCTACTTGATTTTTTGTCCTCTGCTTCCGATATTTGCCTGAGGCATGCCATTATGCAGTATAATGCTCACACTTTATTATTGCTTATAGATACATTAAGTAGGATGAAAACTTATGAAATAATAATATAAAAAAAAAGTTGGGGAGGTTTGGGATAAAAAAGAGCTCTTTTATTAAACCTGATGTATTATGGGGATGACATGTCACACCTTGTTACACTAACTGTCATGTTACGTTGCCTTCTTGAACCAGTTACCAAAATTGGGGCTGACAGTTCGGAACATTTCAAGACTTAAATACCTCAAATGAAGCTAAATTCTTTATAACATTAGGTAAGAAATCCACCTCTGTTCATTAATTCCTCGGGAAAGTCAAGTAAATAGTCCTTAAGTGCATACTTAGGCTTAGTTTTCACTAAAGCGATAAACCTGAATTCTGGCTGTACCACTACAGACTCTAGGTAGAAGCAGCATTGAGCGCTCCCCCTATTCATAAATCCCTGCTCCTAGAAAAATCGGATCCTCTTAATTGAGGGGCTGGGTTGCGCCCTGGGAGCAGGACACCCTCTCTTTATTTGGGCTGTACCTAAAGGAATCTTAGTTGAAAAAGGCCATTCTAGGAATCAGAATGAACTGCATTGCTATTTTATGAGAATTATTCCAGCGATTGTGTAGTGTTTCCTCTTGCCAAAAGCCACTGACCAAAATTCTCACATGCAACGCAATCACACACACACACACACACATACACACACAAACACACTTTGCATATCCCCTTAGGATTTTTACTCCCCCCCCCCTTCACAGTAGCTAGATGTTTAACCTTTGTTATTTGTTGAGGGAGGAAAATGGTCATTAATCTTCTTCACAAATGACTGCATTAAGCAGCAATAGCTTCAAATTGCACTTATAATTGCCTTCAATATGAGGGTGAGCATTAAGGGCCTGAACGGCAAGGTGACTGGGTAAGAGTGGGATGGAGAGAAGTAAGCTGAAGGGTTAGAGGAGTGGTTAGAGTTCTGGACTAGGATCTGGACTTGTTGTTGTTGTTTAGTCATTTAGTTGTGTCCGACTCTTTGTGATCCCATGGACCACAGCATGCCAGGCACTCCTATCTTCCACTGCCTCCCGCAGTTTGGTCAAGCTCATGCTGGTAGCTTTGAGAACACTGTCTGACCATCTCATCCTCTGTCATCCCCTTCTCCTTGTGCCCTCCATCTTTCCCAACACCAGGGTCTTTTCTAGGAGTCTTCTCTTCTCATGAGGTGGCCAAAGTATCGGAGCCTCAGCTTCAGGATCTGTCCTTCCAGTGAGCACTCAGGGCTGATTTCCTTCAGAATGGATAGGTCTGATGTTCTTGCAGTCCATGGGACTCTCAAGAGTCTTCTCCAGCACCATAATTCAAAAGCATCAATTCTTCAGCAATCAGCCTTCTTCATGGTCCAGCTTTCACTTGCATACATCACTACTGGGGAAACCATAGCTTTTACTATACAGACCTTTGTTGGCAAGGTGATGTCTCTACTGGTTCAAATTGCTCCTCAGCCATGAAGTTCATTGAGTGACCTTGGGAAAGTTACTGTTTCTCCTCCTAACCTACCTCACAGTGTTGTTGTGTGGATTAAATGAAGATGGAGAAAAACATGTATACCACCTTGAGCTCCTAGGGGGGTGGGGGTGGGAATAGGGACATGAATGCAATAAATAAACAAATTAAGCAGGGCTTTCCAAAGAGTACACTAAAATATTGATTTCTTGCTAGTGTGTAACAACTATTATGTGGCACCTCAAGCAGTGCCAGTTATGCAGATTGAAGCAGTTTAGTGGGCATATATAGGGTGAGGAGATCTTGCATGACCTTAAGCTCTTAAGCACTTTATAATAACTTCAAAGACTTGGCCCATTAGCAAATGGGCGACTAGTGCAGTACTCAATGAAATGCAAAATCAAGCACAGGGGAAACCCCACACTGTTGTGAAGCAGGGGCAGGGTCACATTACACTTGTCCCACTCTCCATAATGGTCGTACAACCAGTTGCATAGCATGGGGAGGTAAAGGGGCAGTTGCCCTGGGTGCAAAATTGTTTGGGGCACAAAATTTCAACACCCAATGCTGCCTCAGTACAGCTGCATGCTTCTGTTGCTGGGCTCAGTTGAGAACGGCTTTTCCATGTGAACCAGGACTTCTGCAGACAACAGAATGACTCTCTCTTTTTTTAATCTCTGTGGCTACGATCTCCTGTTTGATGCAGATGCCATTAGGCAGTTGAATGTGCTCTGTCCATTTCCCTCTTCCACACACATACCCCTCTGCACAGCCCCGAATATTGACAACCCACGCTACACCACTGCATACAACACGATGACCAAGGTTGACACAGCCCTGTGGCCACTCCTGAATCCAGATTGGAATGTATCTAAATACAGTGGTACCTCGGGTTACATACGCTTCAGGTTACAGACTCCACTAACCCAGAAATATTGCTTCAGGTTAAGAACTTTGCTTCAGGATGAGAACAGAAATTGTGCTCCGGTGGCGCGGCAGCAGCAGGAGGCCCCATTAGCTAAAGTGGTGCTTCAGGTTAAGAACAGTTTCACGTCAAGTACGGACCTCCGGAACGAATTAAGTACTTAACCCGAGGTACCACTGTAACCCATTTCACCAGGAACTCTGTCCACCACCTTCCCCAAGAAAGGGGGTATTTGTGACTGCATAATTTTGCAGTTTGGGAAAGGCTGATGTAGAAATGGCAGAAGCACAAAGCTCTGATTAATGATACAGGAAGCAGAAAAAGGCAAAAACTCCTTTCCCATAATTTGACATCACCCTTCCCCTAATTTTATTACAACAGCTAGCAGATTTGCATGAATGCAAGAGCATTGCTTGCTGTGAGCAGGATTTCTCCTGCTGCTTATTCCCCCTACTTGAAGTCCTCCTAATCCTCTTTCTGTGATAGCACAATTGGTTGCCATGGAGCTTATTATTATATTGTCACTAAGACCCTCTGAGAGGAGCAGAAACTTCTTTTGGATCTCGTCCTCAGCACTTTTTTTCCAGTGTGTACATTTGATGACTTAACCTTTCCTGCTTCCTCTGTTGTCATTTAAATGCCTTTAAAAAAAAAAAAAAAACCTCTACTGCATTCTGATGGGTGAGGGCAGATGGAGAGAGACACAAGAGAGGTAACTTGTTTTTAATAAACCAGCATCTAAACCCCACATATCCACGTGAATTTCAGTTTTGCAGTAGAACAGGGCAAGAGCCTGATCTTCATTGCTCATGTGCAAATCCTTAGGTTTCTGGTCAATTTAGGATAGCTCTTTCTCCAATGTTGTCACTTACCATATGCAGGAAACATGTATGTAGGGATGTCAGAGAATTCTGATGAAACTAGAAATGGGCCAGAGATTGTCAGTGTTCACTTATTCATCTAATGTTTGGAATGGAAATCAATCCAGAGAATACAATTGATGTTCACTGTTCTTATTTTCAGTCTTCAAAGGATGTGCAATTTATTATGCCACCCCTCCAATTTTCATTGCATTGAAATGAATGGTGTGGACTTCATAATTAATTGCACAGAATTTCCCCATAGAGGACAGCAATTTGAATAGCATTGTTTTTGTCAGAAACTGAACTGCAGGGGAATGGAAACAGCTACATGTGATGGATATGGAGCAGAGTAGAAAATGTTATCTGCTTATATTCCTTCTTGTTTGTAGAGGAACAATAAAATATGACATCCCTACACCACAGTCTGATGTGATGCAGTCTGAAATGTTCCTGTTTCCGTATAATACCTAATTTTGTACACTATAGAGAGAAGCTTTCACTGGGGGAACTAAAGGCGAGTTCTGGAATTCCAGATACTGCCCTCATTCTCCTTCATAGTCCTCAAGTTATTTTTGGCCTCATTAGACAAAAATGACACAAGCAAAAATTCTCTCCATGAGCTTCTTCAGACATTGCACTTTTTAAGGTCCACACCTGATGGTCTACTGCCAATTTGAAAAGCATATTTTTGATAGAATATATTGTAGAGGTGCGGAGAGTCAAGATTGTCTGTAGTTCTTTGCAGGGTAAAACAGGTCCACTGCTGTGAAATGTCTGAAAAAGAACCTTACAGATACAAGAGCTAATATACAAAACTTTTTAAAAGTTCCATCTGTATAGCGATTTGTAGAAAACTGTTGTCTGGAAACTTAAGATTCTGATGAAGAATTGCCACTATTTTTTCTTTCATTTTTTCCCCAGCCTTTTGTCAGTGACAAGGAAAAATGTAGTAGAAATATAATCTACATCACTGTAGATTAGATCTAGCACCCTGGTGCTCCTCTTTTCAGTGCATAAGGTTTTATACTTTTCTCAGTAATCCAATTTACACACTTGATTTTGTCTGTGCGCTTTGGTTCACCATTATCCTTGTTGCATTCCAGCTCCATAATGGTTCTGATGTCTCTATGACCAAAACTTCTGCACCAGAGTTCTGTGTCTGCTTCAATCTTTTGGTGCGTCTTTGCCACATTTGCATTCTCTGCTGAAATATGAGCCTCATAGACACCATTAATCCAACATGCTTTAGCATACAATTTGTCCTCTTTGGTTACTTTGCATCTACCATTTCCGAATTGTACAAAGAAACCTTTTCTGCCCAAGGTAGACATGATGATCATCTTGCAATTTAATTGTGGGACATATAGGACCCTTTCCACATGATTTTCCTTCAATTGATTGCTTAGTTTGCATGTTAATGTTCCTGAGTCTATACCAAAAATGATACCACCATTTGAATTTGAATCCTGCCAACTACTGATTGGTTCATATTTTCAATACTTCCAAAGAAACCTTTATCATAACTCATATGCTATGTACATCCTGAGTTTATTAACAAATTGCTTGATTTTGTTTCACAGCTGTTTACACCTACACTCTTCTATTGCAAAATGAAATTGCTTTCTTTGTCCCATTCCCCTTATTTGGATTCCATTGTCCCCTGGGATGTGGTTGTTTAGATGAAGGAGACTTTGCTGGTTTAGAGGATTCACAAAATGTGGATATATGACCCTCTTACATCTGATGGAGTTTTGGCTTTGCTCTTAGGGTGGAACGTATAGTTTGAAGCTTTGAGCTCATCAGTCCTGGTTGGAGGAACTGCTTTCCTTTCAGTGCATTCCTCTCTTAAATGACCAGTTACATCAGGTAGAGTTGACTTTGGCTTGTCATCCATGAGTGTCTCAAACTTTGTTTCAAGTTACAGTGGTACCTCAGGTTAAGTACTTAATTCGTTTCGGAGGTCCGTTCTTAACCTGAAACTGTTCTTAACCTGAAGCACCACTTTAGCTAATGGGGCCTCCTGCAGCTGTTATGCCACCGGAGCACGATTTCTTTTCTCATCCTGAAGCAAAGTTCTTAACCCAAGGTAATATTTCTGGGTTAGCGGAGTCTGTAACCTGAATCGTATGTAACCTGAATCGTATGTAACCTGAGGTACCACTGTACTCCCAAAAGTAGAAAACTTTCTCAATAATAGCAAGGAACTGTGTCCTATGACTGTTACACTTTTTCTTGGACTCAAGCTTTAATTCAAATAATTCCTTCATCCAAGCTCCATGAGAACGCTTGCTTGTAAAGCCAAAGGCTTTCTGTAAACTGTCAATCATCTGAACAGATGTGTCACAATGGTTGCTGTGAAGTAGGTGGGAGTCTGAAAGACTATCTATAATGACATGCACTGTTACATCATCCTTCTGTTCCCGTCTGCTTATTAATGCTGCATCATCTGTAGGTTTTTCTTGTGAAATGGAAAAGATAACCCTTTTTATTCCCAAAGTCCCTTCCAATCTTCTCTTCCACTGGGTAAAGTTATTCTCTGTAAGTCTAAACATTGGGGGGGGGGCTATAAGCAGCAATGGGATTTTGGATATCCATTGTTAAAAGAAAGGGGACGGGAACAAAAAAGAATTTAGATTGTGGCAGTAAAATTGCCAAAAAATAAAAGATTGTCCTCAAAAATCTCCATCAGGGGGAAAAGACCCACTTTGGCCTTGATGTTCGGGAAGGGGTCGAGAAAGGAGGTGGGATAACTCAGAAGAATGAAAGAACAATAGAACAGAAAGGCTTTGGTTAAAACCTCATGGCTTGGGAGACAGAATAAAAATATTTCTCTGCTTTTAAAATCAGGCTTTAAAAATTCATTTCAAAAGCTCTGTACAAAAATATTCCCTGCTGAAATCTCAATGAAATTATTCCTTCCTGGGCCCCAAGCCCATGTTGATGGACAAAGGGGAAAAAAATAGGTAACAAAATGATAATTCCCTGGATGCCAAAATCCAGCTTTGGATCAAGTACTCTTTGGTGAGAGAACTTCTAGGCCTCTCTAGCTGATCTTCAGGGTTCTCCCCAGGCCACACACTCTCCTCAGCAACATTCCTCTTGAGTCTTACTTGAGTGCTTTTGTCTTGCTGGACTGCATCCTTGAACTCAGATGATACTTGTCTGGCTGAAGGAATGGGTGAGTTTGCAGAGAAACAAGCTCAGTGTGCAAAGGTAAAATGTACATCTGTTGCTCTCCCCACCATTGCTCTGCACTGTACAATCACCCTTTCTTCATTTCCCCTTACCACTTTGCTCGCTTCTGCAAATTTCAAACAAAGATGCTATCCATCAGCACCGAAGCCCAGGCTCTGGCTATGTGCAAAAACTTAATTGGCACAATAAAGCGGATGGAGCATCCTAATATGCAAAACTAATCCACTCCAGGTGCAATGGAAACTAGGGCAGGATTGCGTTGAATTGAAAGAAAAATGCTAAGACCTCTAGCATACTGTCAGCCTAGCCAAATGTGTGTTTCCTTTCATGAGAGAGAGAGAGAGAGAGAGAGAGAGAGAGAGAGAGAGAGAGAGAATGAATCTAGATTTCACATATGTATAATCCAGTGTGGGCATGATGCAAAAGTAGTGTGAATAATGTGAACTCAGCAACCCAGAATTATCACCTCTTTATTGCAGAGCTGAAGATTGTCACGCTTAATTACATTTTCTTAAAGACTAGCATATTTGCAGAGCTATCTAAAAAGATGGCGAGGGGGCAAGAGGAAGAAGCAAAGGCTGACAAAGTGGTGTTTTTCCTTGTTGTATCTTTATTTCTGGGGAATTGATTAAAAAGAAAAAGAAAGAAAAAAATATCTCATGAATACATATACAGCTCCAATGCTGTCCCTCATTTCAAGGGCATAACACAGGAATAGGAAGTTGATGATACTTTGGATCGATGCCTCCCCTTATTACCCCAGCATGTCTCAAGCTGCCCCTAGCATGTCCCCAATTTCCGTATACCAACTTTGGAGCACAACATCCATAAGGCAAGGACCAGGGATGTTTCCAAACCAGGGAGGAGCCTCATGAGATCAAATAACCTTCTAGTGAAGAAGAGATTGTTCCACTTTCATTAAGCAGTGGGTTATCTGAAATATTCTACAGTTTCTGGGGTCCTTTCCCAGCATCCATTAGATCACAGGCCTCTTCTGGCATAAGATTTGGGATTTTTTTGGGGGGGGAGTGGGGTTTGCATTCCAGAGCATACTTCACCAGAAGTATAAAGTCTAATTCCTAGAGTGAAGGTCCACGTTGGAAGCAGGTGTCCTATGAGCTCGTTGTGAAATGGATTGCTCTAGGTCTCTCTAGCTGGCCCTCAGGGCTCTCCCCATGCCACACACCCTCCTCATGAGTCTTACTTGAGTGTTTTTACCTGGTTGGACTGTGTACTTGAACTTTGATCATGATTGCCCAGCAGGAAGATAGAGAACAAGCTGTTTCACAACCAGTCCATGGGATACATGCTTCCAGTGTAGGACATTGTGGATTTCCCTAAAAGATATGTGGTTGGACAATGGGGCTGTGGTAGTATTCAGGGCCAACCCAATACCTTTGGGCACATAAGGCAAAATGGGAAGATGGGGTGAGTGTAGATAAACATTGGGTAAAAGGGAGGAACCAAACCAACCATACCTGATGATTGAAGTGGGAATCAAATGCAGTTGTGGCAGGTGGCGGGCGGTGGTTTGAATCACAGCTGATGGGTGCAGAGTCCAGAGGCTAGCCCCTGGCGTTTACTCCCTAGGGGTAGGGAAAACCAGAAGTGTCTACTATTTGCTGAGGGGTCACTGTGGAGGCAGCATGGGTTGCCAAGGAAACAGCAGGTCCAAGGAGCAGAAAGTAGTGGCACCAACAGCAAGGCATTCCTTGGAATCCAGATATGCCATCCCCGAGGATCGTGCCACCTGAGGTGGTTGGCTCACCTTGCCTCATGGGTGGGCCAGCCCTAGTAGTATTCCTTATGATTAATAGCTGCCAATTGTACTAAAGAACTTAATTTGAACTCCTAAGTCACATGTTATCATTTATATTTTTAAAAATAAAAAAAAAAATCCACAAGTGATACTACTATATTTCTTGCTTTTCTAAGAAGAGGTTTAAGATACTACTTAGGAGTTGAAGCGAGTCTTCAACACCCCTCACAGATTTTTCGGAAGTTTTTATTCTGTTTCAGATTTCACACAGTAGGGTCTTCAGTTGTAGACCCTTTCCAAAGTATATTTAATCAGGTAAATGATAGAACTGGAAGCTTCTGGCATCTCATTTGCAATATTTATGCAAGCCAGAGATAAAACACCCCACTGAGATTAAAAAAAAGAAGAAGAAGCCAATTTTGTATGAGAAGAAAATAAGGAATTTAAGATTAAAACTCACCATTTTGATCACAGAAAACATATAATGGCTCATTCAAAGAACTAAATATGAACTTGGTCTGGAATTAAAGAAGGATTAATCACAGTTTGGTCTCATTAAATTGTTTTATTTAAAGGTCATTTTATAAATTATTAAAAAGACAGGCACTGATAAGGTGTAGAGGAATCTGAACCACTGCAATTCAGAAAAGAAGTATGGTTTTAAAAACATACTGGTTAAATTTTATCAGCAAGATTACTCAGATTCATCAGTTAAAGGTTAGGGGTGCTGCATTACTTTCCAACCCACACTAAAAATTAATAAGTCTTACTTAAACTCTTTGTTTTGTGCTCCCCAGCCAGCTAATTAAATTGTGTGTTCATTTATTTACAGGATCTGGAAATATCTTGCTATCTAAATCATATGCATACTCCACAAATATGTGTGAGTTCATTCCAGTTTGCTTTTCAGTGGTTCAGATAATATATTGAGCTTCTTACTCCCTGCCACTAAAAAAATATTTAAAATATCCATTAGAGTTCCACAACAATTTGAAAATTAGTAATAAGAACAAACGGATTTATGGTGAATGGTCATTTCTACATCCCCCTACATCAGTTTCATTTTATTCTTCACATTATAAGACTGGGTGTCCAACAATTTTTTCTCTCTCGCCATCATGAAAGAAAAAATGATAGCTTAGAGATCCATACAGTTTAAGACAATGAAGCTTATAAAAAACAGAATAAGGGATATATACTGACACTCATGATAAAATTAGGATGTGGTAATCTCATTCCTCTGAAGAGAAATAACATTTTCTGCATTTTTTTCAGCAAAAATTATAGATGACATACAAACAAAACATACATCACAGTCTGTCCAAGACAAAGTCAGCTTTCCTTACATTTGAAAAAGAGGAAGCCTTATGACCTTGAATTCTGACAAGAGCAACCTAAACCTAGGTCTGCATCTGGTATAATATCTATTAATTAGCTTTTTTATTTTAAAAATGAAATTACTACATAGCGGAAAGTCCTGGCTGTTTAATTGAGAATATAAAACTTCAGCTTGAAAATTGGTTTTGTGTTTCATTTACACAGGCATGCTTATGGCTTGCATATTGCAACATTCTCAGATGACCAGTAGACATAAGTGGTCTATCACAGATCTAAAACCCTAGACAGAATTTTTGTAACAGTGCTGTGATCACATTTATCTCTGCCATGGATCAGTTCATGTACAGAGTGAGCAAGTGTAGTGTATATACACACACACACACACACACACACCCCTAGTCCTAGACAATTCAAGTGTTGTGAACTAACTTTTAGATGACCATCTAAAACACACTTCCTAGGAAGTAGGGATGGAGAGATCTGTTGTTTTTGCTTCTCTTATATTTTTTGTTTTCCATTCTTAAATTCAGTTCTTCACATTTTGCTTCAATTTGTGAGAAAAAAACCATCATGAAAATTCACCAGCATTTTAGTGCGAATCTCTTCTAATAAGCATATTTTATAATGTGCATATTTTGCAAGCAATTGCCTCTATATATAATTTTTTATATAAAAATATTCATTTTAATGCATCACTTCCCCTAATACATAGGGGTTCCCCCCCTCTTAACACTAGTTGGAGAACTGTGTCACAAAATTCGGAAGATGTGTTTCAGTTCTTATATTGTTTTGGAAAGTGTGAAACTGATAGATTCAGCTTTAAATCTGAACTGACTTCAATTTGTCCTCTATCCCTTCTAGAGAATAAGCTCTACTGAGCACAATCGCTGAGACAATTATGCTGATGGAGAAGTCTCCCATTTTCCTATTGTTTTCCTATTGTGAATTTTCTATATTTTAGGACACTGTTCGCCAGTCCTGTTTCAAGAGGCTGAATATTCACTTGAGCCACACATACTCTTTATTTTCACTGCACCTTGTGACAATGCCATTTTTCATTTCTCAGTTGACATTTACTGCTTGTCAATGGATGTGGCCCTTTCTGTGTGTAAAACCTGGAACAAGTAGCCTCATTCTCCTACCCCTAAGGAAAATCTTGATCACCACTCACCATGGGGAGAGGAGAAGATACAGAAGCTTCTGGAAAGGTTTATCCTAGACATTGGGACTAGGACACAATGCAGATTCATAATTAGAAAGAAGACTAGTGTAGCAATGGCATTATCTATCAAGTGAAGTGATTGAGATCTGCTTGCTCAGGAATGTAAATAGAAAGAACAGCAGAGCTGCAATGGAATAACCTATCAAATGCATTTATTGAGGTCTGCTGGCTTAGATACAGTGGTGCCTCGCAAGATGAAGTTAATTCGTTCTGCGAGTTTTTTCGTTGTGCGAGTTTTTTCGTCTTGTGAAGCACCACTGCATTTAAACACTGACAACGGCGGGGAGGGGCGGGGAGAAGTAGGACAGCTGCCGCAGCCGGTACCTCAGACTCACCCGTGCGTTGTGGCCACCGTGCGACACAGCTGCTGGAGGGCGGCGGGGCTCAGGAGCGCGACTCCAGGGAGAGAGAGGCGCTGGCGGCAACAGCTCTCTCAGGGGAGCGCGCGAGGGGGGTGGGCAGCGGCACGAGGCACTAACCGTCAGCCGGAAGGTGGGAGGGAGCCAGAGGAGCGGGGAAGCGAGCCTTTCGTCTTGTGAGTTTTTCGTCTTCCGAGGCATTCGTCTTGCAGGGTACCACTGTATTTTTAAAAGATAGACAATCTCTTGTGGAGTGTTGGATTGGCTCTGCAGTGTGTTGAACGCTGCCTTGCCCATCTCCTTCATCATGGCAAAGTGTCAATAACACTCGACATCAGGAAGCCCGGTGTGCATTGCTACTGTCCACATTATTGTCCCGAAAATTCTACTGAAATCTTCGGAAAACCTTTCCAAGTAAGCATGACTAGGGTTTTATGTGTACATGCGTGCAAACATTTTGAAGAACCTATACCACATGAAAATGACTTGCAAATCATAAACCACAATACAAAAAAAACCCCCAAACTTTACCATGTATTAAAACTGCTAATCACAATGAAGCACCAGCAAAGTGAACAAAAAATTGACATCCTTTCTATAAGGCTTTAAAAAGTAAGTACAGTGGTACCTTGGGTTAAGTACTTAATTCGTTCCGGAGGTCTGTTCTTAACCTGAAACTGTTCTTACCTGAAGCACCACTTTAGCTAGTGGGGCCTCCCGCTGCTGCAGCACCACCAGAGCACAATTTCTGTTCTCATCCTGAATCAAAGTTCTTAACCTGAAGCACTGTTTCTGGGTTAGCGGAGTCTGTAACCTGAAGCGTATGTAACCTGAAGCATATGTAACCCGAGGTACCACTGTATTCTGTAGCATGTGAGAGAAACTGTTGAGCAGGTTTCCCTCATGGAGGAGTTCTAGAGATAGGTTGCTTCAATATATATGTTAGCCGCTTGGATCTCAGAAAACCTGTTGTCTGGCTAGAGTATGAAGTAAAATCCAGCATAGCTTGGATGAAGCCTCAAGTATGCCCAAATGAAATCAGTGGGGTAAAAGTCCAGCATTTTGGCTGGATTGGGGTGAATACCAGGAGTTTTTGCCAGGGCTGTGGCAGACCCCAATAGATTTTCGAATTCTGGGTGTAAGACCCACTGCTAAACCTGTCTATGACATATTGGTTTGGGGTGGGTGTTTTTAATGAATGAAGAAAACAGTTACCTTGCCCCCTGCTTTTTGGAAACTGGTCCAAAGGTCTGCCTGTGTGTGTATCAGCTCAGTCATTTTACCCCTACTCAGTTGTCAATTCATTATAAGCAGCACCAGTTTTAGGGCACTGATCTGAGGGGGTGCAAAATTGAGAAGATCCATAACTGAGAAGATCCATTTGTGGTTGGCAATTTTGTCCACATATTACGAAATATTATTGTGCCATATTACGAAATGTTACTGAAGCGAACCTGTTATAGGATTCTAGATCTTACTGCTGCTATCCAGGCCTCCTCAAATGAAGACATGGACAGCCTTATGAGAAAGGAAATCTATAGCAGGATGCATTACTCATTCAGAATCACCTAAAGCTTGCTCATCTTTGGGTGCATATACTTGTGAGCCATTATGAGCGAGCCATTGGTCCCTTTCCATCCTGATTATTTGAAATATGCATATGGGACTGAATAAGTGAGATGGATTGTGTGAATGGCTTGCCATTCCTTTCATTTGGCACTGAAGTATATCAAGTACAAACTCATAGAGCAATTTCCTCATGCACCATATGGCTGTGTAGTCCCATAGGGCCAATCTACTTTTTCCTTTTTTTAAAAAAGCAAGCAGGGTAAGTTAGTGTAGCCACAGCACAGCTGTACATTAATATGAGAGTTCTCTTTTGTGGGGACTTCTGTGATTAGATCTTTAATAGACTGAGAAAAAGCCTTATATACACGAACAGAATGACTAGATGGCAAAGGCAGAGATTTTTTAACCAAACCTTTGAAGTGAATCGAACCTTTGCCAGTTTGTTTGCTTCTAATATCAAGCAAAAATTAATGAAGGTGGTGGTTGCTGAACCATAATGCCATTTAGTGGATTCTTTTTAGCAAAAAAAAGGGGGGGGGGAATTGATTTTCCACAAATAAGAAATTGCAGCACACTGTGGTAGCATACATTTGAATGTAATGGAGTCTTTGATTAATGCCCTTTATTTATTTATTTCCCCACTTTCCGCTGTGAGTCATTTATACAAGCAGGACAGGGCGCTAATGAAACAGACGGGTATCAGTGGATATGTCCACCTATGGCTGTTGAAGTTGCTATTAAGATATTTCGCTTGAGGTGGGGGGTGAACAGTGCATTGTCATGGTGATATGAATTTGCCCGATCCTGATTACTCTGGATGAGTCTATCACTAAGGTTTTGTCTAAAGTGATGGCTGATATTTCTTTCTGAGTAGATAATTCACCTTCAGGGGTGGCATCTGAAACAAGCAGTCTGTGAAGTGTGTGTGTGTGTGTGTGTGTGAGAGAGAGAGAGAGAGAGAGAGAGAGAGAGAGAAATATAGAAAGAGAGTGGGGCAGGGACTGGAACCAGCAGAGTTTGTGTGGCTAGAGTCATGTGACACAGAATATGAGAGGTGAATAGTAGCTCTCTACAGAGGCTGTAAAATCAGTGCCTTTTTTTCTAAAAAAAATGTTTAGGGGTACTCTCATTTTCCTACTCATATTGAAATACTGCCCCTCAATGAGGCCAAACTTATATTCACAAAATGTTTAGGGGTGTGCGTACCCCTGCGTACACCCCCCCAAAAAAGCACTGCGTATAATGAAGCAAATCAAAGCGAATCAGGGGTTTTCTCCCTCTGAGTCAAAACACAATACAGTCATACCTTGGATCCTGAATGGACTGCAAGTCGAACGTTTTGGCTCCTGAATGCCACAACCCTGGAAATGACTGTTCTGGTTTGGGGACTATTTTTTTAAGCCAAATGTCCAACGAGGCTTCAGTGGCTTCTGATTGGCTGCAGGAGCTTCCTGCAGCCAATCAGAAGCCGTGCTTTGGTTTCCGAATGTTTTGGAAGTCGAATGGAAATGGAGAATGTGTAACAACAGCATTCACAATATTTTAAATGGGTAAATGACAGGAACTCAGAAAACGGGGCATTCTACTGATGTGGAATAAAGGTAAGGGTAAAGGGACCCCTGACCATTAGGTACAGTCGTGACCGCCTCTGGGGTTGCGGCGCTCATCTCACTTTATTGGCCGAGGGAGCCGGCGTACAGCTTCCGGGTCATGTGGCCAGCATGACTGAGCTGCTTCTGGCGAACCAGAGCAGTGCATGGAAACGCCGGAGCGGTTCCTATTTATCTACTAGCACTTTGACGTGCTTTCGAACTGCTAGGTTGGCAGGAGCAGGGACCGAGCAACGGGAGCCCACCCCGTCGCAGGAATTCGAACCGCCGACCTTCTGATTGGCAAGTCCTAGGCTCTGTGGTTTAACCCACAGCGCCACCTGCGTCCCTACTGATGTGGAATAGAATGTCCCTATAGAATGCATATTCCATATAGCAGGGGGAGCAATCATGGGACCCTTGAGATGTTTTTGACTACAAATTCCATCAGCCTCAGCCAGGAGGGCCAATGAGCAGATATCATGGGAAATGTAGTTCACAATATCTTGACAATACCATATTAGCTGTCCCTGCCATTATTTTATTTATTTATTTTATTTTAATTTATGTACCCCCCTATACCCGGAGGTCTCAGGAAAGATCACAATATATAAAATCAAAATGAAAACAATAACCCAATAACACACACACGCACCAAAAGAGCCGCATTTTAAAAGCGTATAGGATGTCGATCAGGTCAACCAAAGGCCTGGTCAAAAAGAAACATTTTTGCTTCGCGCCTAAAGGTGTTATAATGAAGGTACCAAGGGAACTTCTCTGGGGAGAGCATTCCACAGATGGGGAGCCACCGCAGAGAAGGCCCCATTCCTGTGTTGCCACCATCTCTCGAGGAGGAGGCAAATGAAGGAGGGTCTCAGAAGATGATCTCAGTGTCTGGGAAGGTTCACGTGGAAATAGGCAGTTCTTTAGCCAAAGCTATACAGAAAAACTCAAGGGGCAGCTCTGCCAAGTTTAGTTTTGTATACATTGTTTATTCCTGTATTGCAGGGGGGTTGTACTACATTTCTGCATTGCCCTCAGGGTTCCTTCCAACTCTACAATTCTATGATCATGGCTACTGCACTAAGCCTCCTTAAAACTATTCTTTATCATTCCTCATGGCTCAGTGGTTATGAGAACCGGGACTGGGGTGGAATGTTATTTTTTTAAAAAATGAGCTGTAATTACTCCTTCAAGCAGACAGAGGCATTGTAACCCAAGCCACAGAAGATTCCTTCTACAGGTCTTGCTGTAGGCTAAGAACAACCCCCCCCCCAAAAAAAACCCCACAAAAAACAGTGGGTTTTTCATATTATCCTGCATGGAGAAGACCCAACTAGGGAACCTGCTGAAGATTTGAAACAGTTTACACCATAAGCAAGATACAAGCAGAAACAGAAGCTGCCCTTTTCAACAATACGCATAAGGAATAATTTATTGCTTTAATGTTGCCTGGATTGAACTTTGTTTAGGAGCTGGAGGTGTATTTGAATATGGGATCTACACTTCCCATGATGCATAGTGACATCCAGAACATTCCGACTGGCTCTGGTTTGCATGGCAGAAACTGGGCTCTCCTTTCTACCGTTATGCCACAGACATGCAAAGATTTGTGGGGACAGCCATAATAAATCAATTTAAAGGATGCTCGTTTTTTTTCCATTACATTTACAAAACCACAGACAGTATTATAGGAGGCTGGTGCAGGTGACTCAGCCTTCCAGAGAGATCCTATATGATCCATATACTACATTATTCAAAGTGGGTTTATCCTCTTCCCAAACATTTTGCATTTTATGAATTTCAGGTGCTGACGCAAATTCCACCTGTCTCTATTTATTTTAGTAGCTGTGTGTCAACAGTCCTTTTAATAATTATATGCTAACAAACAAGCAAACAAAGCAAAACCCTCCACTAGAATAAATCCCACCAGCCCTACAAAAATTAGGCGAAACCCTTCAACCGTTGGTATACATCTAATTGTTTAATATTTGAAGCATGCCGAAACAAATGTCATTAAACTGTTACATTATACCAAACAAAAAACAAATAATTCCCAGCAGCCCAGACAAACCTAGGTTGATTATAATCTACGAGCATACATATGAAATGTGTAACATTTGAAGCACACTGCACTGAACGCTATCAAATTGTCAATTCAGAAATACAAAATGAAACCATTTAAATATATTCTAGGAGCCCAGGAAAAATTATGTTTGTCATTCATCAGACTACAAGCAATCAAGCCTGAAGATTATTCATAGCATACAGTTCCCTATCAAATGCCATTGAACTGTTACTCTTGGGTGGGGGGAAAGGCTGCTAAATCTCTGTATGTATCTTTAACAGCAAATTAAGACATGCTCTAATATTAACAGCAATTGCAAAATCAAATTAGGTTGCTAATTTGATGTTTAGGAAGATTATTTTTTGGGAGGTTATTTGAAAACAAGGGTAAGATGTTGCTTTCTGTGTAGCAGCGCAGGAGTGATGACTTTGCCAGGTCCCCCCCCCCCCCCTTTCCAAACATCTCTCTCTGCGTCTTCCTTTTTAGGAAAGATAAGAAACAAGGCTTCATAAGCATGGCTTCTTCCGCAGGAAACAAAAGCAATGCCTACCAATAAGGTGATCTGACAGGCAGAAATTCTGGCCACCCCACTCTTAACTTTCCACATCAGGAAGAGACATTAGGAGTTCTGGGGTGTGTATGCTCACGCCAACATGGGCACATGAAAGTTGCCATTTATGCAACAATCATGTGATTGCATTGTACTGAGTGTAGCACAATGTCAGGGACTGGTCAGATGAGGAGGTGTGGGGGAGACTGCCTCCCCAATAGGCTTCCAGGGAGGGTGCAAATGAAGATAGCATGGACCCAAGTTTCTGGTGGTGGGAAACAGGACACACCCCCAGGGCCGGATTTAAGTTTGATGAGGCCCTAAGCTACTGAAGGTAATGGGGCCTTTTTTATGTCCAGCTGTACTTTGTCAACAACCAATTGCCACTGTTTTTTTTGTGTGTCGAATACTGTATTTTTCGCTCTATAAGACGCACCAGACCATAAAACACACCTAGTTTTGGGAGGAGGGAAGCAAGAAAAAGAATATTCTGAATCCCAGAAGCCAGAACAGCAAGAGGGATCGCTGCTCAGTGCTCCCTCTCGCTGTTCTGGCTTCTGGGATAGCCACATGAAGCCTCTTCAGGGCAGCAGGATGAAGGCTCCCCCTGCCCTGAAGAGGCTTTGCACGGCTAAGCCAGAAGCTAGAACAGCGAGAGGGAGCGCTGCACAGTGATCCCTCTCGCTGTTCTGGCTTCTGGGATAGCTGCGCAGCCTGCATTCGCCCCATAAGACACACACACATTTCCCCTTACTTTTTAGGAGGGGAAAAGTGCATCTTATAGAACGAAAAATACGGTATATGCTGTATGGTAATTTATGAACCTAACAGGTATCTAAAGCCATTTGCGCATAACAAAATATGTATTTTATCAAAGTAATTGTTGAACTGAAATACAATTAAGAAAAAGTGTATTAATAATGAAATGCAATTAAGAAGTATATTAATAGTGAAATACAATTAAGAAGAAGTATATTAATAGTGATATTTTAGGGAGCAGGCTAACGGGCGGGGCCCATTACTTATATCAGGCTTCCTCAAACTCGGCCCTCTAGATGTTTTTTGGCCTACAACTCCCATGATCCCTAGCTAGCAGGACCGGTGGTCAAGGATGATGGGAATGGTAGTCTCAAAACATCTGGAGGATTGAGTTTGAGGAAGCCTGACTTACATACATCACAGGAGCCTACACAACACAAAACACTGTTGCTGTATGTAGGTTTTATTTTATTTGTTTTTTATCTTATATTTGGGAAAGAAGGTTCCCTATAACCTCACTTCTCGTTGTGAGGGAACTGCCAGAAGGCCCTTTGAGCTGGACCTCAATGTCCAGGTTGAACAATAGGGGTGGAAACGCTCCTTCAGTTATACTGGGCTGAGGTCATTTAGGGCTTTAAAGTTCAGCACCAACACTTTGAATTGGACTGAGAAACATACTGGGAGCCAATGTAGGTCTTTCAGGACCAGTGTTATGTGGTCTTGGTGGCCACTCCCAGACACCAGTCCAGCTGCCGCATTCTGGATTAGTTGTAGTTTCCGGGTCACCTTCAAAGGTAGCCCCACGTAGAGTGCATTGCAGCAGTCCAAGTGGGAGATAACCGGAGCATGCAGATTTCTGGTAAGACAGTCTGCGGGCAGGTAGGGTCTCAGCCTGTGTACCAGATGGAGCTGGTAGACATCTGCCCTGGACACAGAATTGACCTGTGCCTTCATGGACAGCTGTGAGTCACCAATTTAAGCACCGTTTGTGCTTAAATTTAAATTCAGATCAACCAGATTGAGCCAAATGCTGATGGGCAGGGAGGTATTGCTCATTTTCTGTAATACTGGCATATCTAACTTACTTTTGAGTTAAAATGCAGAGGACTGAGTAGCACAGTAACTCTAATGGCAGGGCATTGCCACAATCAAAACACCTTCATCACAGATATGACACTTTGAGAAAAGCTTTGTGCAGTGCATCTTCGAAAAGCTACATCGGTTGATATATTAGTGCAATCCATCAAACTGTCATGCCTGCTATGATGTCTAATGCTGAGCTCTGCTGTAATGGCTGCAGTCAATGGAGAATTTGAACCACAGCATCCTGCAGCAATGCAAACTGAGACCTACTCGATGTGTGCGTTCCCCTTCCCATTGGTATCTGAGATATCTTATCTTGTTATAATTCAGTGCCGTACTAGCAAAATGGCTGTTAAAAGATTACGATGGTGAGAATGTCAGCAGAAGGCCTGAGCCTCTAGCCCATGTGGATTGCAGGGTTGGCTTGAAGCAAAGGAGCAGATGGCACCCTGATTTCACATAATCGGATTAGCAAATGAAGCTTATTTTGTCACTGGAAAAGCATCTTTACGAGGGCTGCAGGGCAGCGTAGAACAGGACAGGCTTTTCTTTGGCACCTTGTCACCACAACCAGGGGCGGAGGAAGGGGTGTGTGGTGGGGGCGGGCTGTCCTCGGTGTCACCACTGAGGGGGCAACAAAATGCCAGGCGGCACTCACCACAGGGCCTGCAGCACACCCGAGCCACACGTATTTCCTGAGAGTGACAAGGTGGCTTGGGCACCCGCAGGCTCCGAACTGCCCCACCCTCAGCTGTAGGGTGGCTGAGTAGGAGGAGGCAGGCAGACTCCTCCGAGGCCCCATGGAGCGTCCTGCCCCGGCTGGCTCCGCCCCGTGAGTGGCTGACCCCGCCCCTGAACGTAGGGCATGCAAACCACCCCAGACGCCCAATCGGCTTGTTCTGCCACTGACCACACTTTACTCCCCAGTATCTGTCTGGGCACCTCCCCCCCAAAAAATGTTTAAAATGTGGCACTTACTGTAACAACGTCAGGTGAGTTCCAGTACCTTTCTTCTTAAAAACAAAACAAACAAAACACACTGATTATAACATTTTTATTGGGTTTTACAAAAGAAATAAAGGTGTAACAAATAGTGCATAGAAGCAGTGCTTTTCCCCCTTAAAAATGTTTAGGGGTACTCTCATTTTGACTCAAGAAAATCACCATTTTATCGTTCAAATCGGGGGGGGGGGGATACAGTAAATGGACAAAAGTACAAAGACTCACAAAATGTTTAGGGGTATGCATCCCCCTGCATCCCCCCCCCCCCAGAAAAAAACCTACTTTATATAAATATATCATAAAAGTTATATATCGTTCCTGCATGGCAAAACCTTTGTACTGTGTTTATAATAGCGTTTCAGACATACGATTTCATATCATTGGTAAGCATGCATATTCTTAATAAAACCAAAGTAACAAAGCTGAAATTAACTGTTAACTGACAATATTGTACAGCCAAATACTCTCAAAATTTTTGATTGGATTCTAATATAATATCTCAGATACTGCAGCTAAGTATCAAATGCCCATATGATTGTTTTGCAGAAGTGTTCATTTCCTTTTCATGTTATGGGTAATACAAAATGAGGCGCTAATGAATATGAATGCAAAGGCAGGGGTAAATGTTGAAGCATTTTTCAGACCAACCAAATTGCACTAAAGGCTGGTGGGGAAGATCATATACGCTCTGGAATATGTAATAAAATCAAACCACACTGGCTCAAAGCCATCCTCATTGGTTTGTTCACGTGACAACCTTAATTTATTTGTTAGTCACACTAAAAGAGCTATTTCCCAGACAGTCTTATACCAGTTGTTTACTGTTATACCAGAAAAGGTCTTTTCTGTGTCTGGTTACGTTTCACATGGCAGCCTGTAATATCTTATCAATTATTTGTTGTGTAAATCTAATTTGCATCTTGTCACTCACTTGTTTTTCATCTCTCTAACTATCTATAATCTATCACCTACCAATCCAGCTAGCTATTAATCTAGCTATCTACCCATCTCCTGAATTAGCAATAGTCCCTGAAACCTAACATTTACCTTGTTGGCAGGAGCTGGGACCGAGCAATGGGAGCTCAGCGCGTCACGGGGATTTGAACCACCAACCTTCTGATCGGCAAGCCCAAGAGACTGGTTTAGACCACAGTGGTTTAGACCACAGTGCCACCCGTGTCCCAATACCTTTGTTCATAGATAATGAAAAATTGTAACATGTTACGTTTTCATCAATGTTTGATGTTTTATTGTGTTTTTACTATTCTGCTGTGAGCTGATTGCCAAATCAATTTGGCAAGTGGAGATCTTGAGTCATCTTTAAATAAGACCAGTTTTGTTCTGTAACATGGTAAGCAAATGGCAACTTGTGACCCTCCAAGCTGCAAAGAGCCCTCCAGCCCATCTTGCATTGCCTCACTACAAATTTTGCAGTCCTGTGCTTTAGCAATTTATGACCAGCCAGGAACTTCTGCTACGTGCTATTACCTGCCAAGCACACAGAGCTTCATTTTGAAATTCCATATTTTCTCCAACAGCGTAGACGATGTCAATGACATGAGTGTTTTCTTTGACTTACAGCATAACAATTGGAAGTCCTACTGGAAATTTTAATATGTGTTGCAGACTCCAGTCCGAGGAGTTTGTGCTTCCATCAACTCCTCTGTCTTAATGCATTAGGCAGTCCAACCTTGAACTCATTACCTCCTCCCAAACAAGTAAATTGCATTCAGCATGAGATGGCACAGCAACCCTTTTCCGGACATGTTCAGGCACTCCCCAGTCTTTATTGGCCACTCCATAATCACAGGAAAAGTCAGGCCTACTCCACAGTTAATACATCAAAATTACTTCCTCTCATCTATCTCAGAGGTAGCAGTCAATAAAGGGGCCTTCTTCAAAACTGGTGTCCTTGAAGCTAGATATTAATTTTAATTATAACCATATACTACTGACAAAGCTAATCCCTCCCCACAGCTACGTGGAACAAATTTCTAAGTTGCTTCCCCTCACGCTTCTCCCCAGGCAGATAAAGTAGGATTATTTGAGATAAGACACTGCCTTTCCAGTTGACCTCTCGCCTATCAGCTTGTCCCTAAAAATTGCAACCAAGATGTACATCCTCCGGCAACTGACCTTTCCTGTCCATTGGGATCCCTTTCAAATCCATAGAGATGACAAAACTACCTCAAGGTATGTGGTGATGGATAGCTGACATTGATAATGAGCACTCATCCTGATTTGCTTGCAAAGTGTTTACACATCTTCCCATTAATCATTCATTCATCCCACACTTTTCATCTGTCGCTTTTCAAATCATAAAAGCTACTTTTTATTTATTTTATTTTTTTGGAAAAAGTAGGTTTGTTGTGCTAGGGTGACAGAGCACTTGAAGACGCTTGAATTGGATGAACCTAAATTCCCAGTACAGTGGTACCTTGGTTCTCAAACTTAATCCATTCCGGAAGTCCGTTCCAAAACCAAAGGGTTCCAAAACCAAGGCATGCTTTCCCATAGAAAGTAAGACAAAATGGATTGTTCCATTCCAGACTCTTAAAAACAATGCCTAAAACAGCAATTTAACATGAATTTTACTATCTAATGAGACCATTGATCCATAAAATAAAAGCAATAAACAATGTACTGCAGTCACACAATCAATCAACTAATCAGTAGCTGAACTGGGTTCCACACAGTCACAAAAAAAGAAAAAAAGGAAAAAGAGCCTCAAGAACAAAAATGCAAAATGAATAGCAAAAACAGACAGACCTCAGCATAACACTCAAAACAGAAGTGTGGTACTCAAATCGGAAGCGTAACACTCAAAAGGGAGGATGTTCGGCTTCCGAAAAACATTCACAAACCGGAACACTTACTTCCGGGTTTGCAGTGTTTGGATTCAAAGTTGTTTGAGTACCAAGGTGTTTGAGAACCAAGGTACCTCTGTATTCAACTGAATTCATCCCATAAAAAGTGACCGTGTGGAGACACCCTAAAAATTCAGTGTCATTGATCCACTGACATCTTCCGTTTCTCAACTGTCCCTGGTGAATTGAGATGGAATTGGCAGTGGGTTCGGGATTACTCATCACTCCCTAATACTTCTGCCTCAATCAGTTGCTGTGAAGCATTGGTAATAAAAATGATGAGAGTTACGGCTTGCTCCCTACTCTTCCTCAGTGGGCTGCTGGGGAACAATGTTGTGTCAGGAAGCCATTGTTGTGCTCCTGATGATAACACTGGCAGTGCAATCGCATCTTAACATGGGGGTAAATTTGGCCCAATCGACAGAACCCAAATGAACATGTTTGATGTAGGTACATTCTGAATTGGCACGGGGGAGGCTCACCCATTACTACTCTGTCTGCAGACTTTTGATTAGCTTAAGCAGAGCTTTTAGTATGTTCTTAATGAAGTATAAATCCACAAAAGCATGCTCTGCTTCAGAGATTTTAAAAGGCTGCAGCAAAATTGTTTGGATTTTATTTGGGGTTGGGTTGTCGTTGGGCAGTGTGTGCCCCCCCCCCCTGGTTTCTTGGTATAGCTTTCCCAGAGTTTCTTCAAAATAGACATATTGATTTTATTTTTATTTTGTCAACATGGTTTCATAATGAAGTTTGCAACTTAATATTGTACTTTATAATGGTATTTTGCCACTCTATATTGTATTACAATGCCACGGTTATGTAGTATTGTAATTTAATGGACTCGCCTAGCACAGCAAGTTGTAGCTGCTTTAGTTTATTAGTATTTGATATATTGCAATATTAGCTAGGCCAAAGCCTAAAGCTATTTTGGGCAGGCAGTATCAAAAGTTTCTTGACACTTTACAGCTTCTGCATGCATTTTAGTTGAACAGTTTGAGGCGGAAATGGTCTTTGCCTTGGGTTTTCATTTGTTTTGGTTAAGACATTAGTTTAGTTTAGTTTTTTTATTTAAAAAATGTTTAGGAACCCATTTTTACTTTATTCTTGCTTGGAAACATATATGAACTGCAATTTATTGTTATTATATAATAGTAATGATGTTTATTTCCATGGTCCTTCTCAGTTTCTTGTCTAAACCTGCACACACTTCTGGACAGGGATTGAGTTGTTAGCTGACAAACCTTGTAAACATTTTAATTTCATATTTGAAATATTTAAGATGGATGGGTTATTTACTTCTGTTGCATGTGTTTTCACTCCTTTCTCCAGCTAAAAGCTGCTCAAATCAGCTTACAAACAAATATTAAACCTCAAAGCTAAAAATCAAAGGTAAAGCAATAAATGAATAACAGAACACTAAAAATATCAAATGAGAAAAACAGTAACAAAGAAGCAGACAATAATATAAATCAATTGACAAAGTGGAGCAAACTTGAGTGAGCAATAAAAGGTTATGCTTTTGGCAAGCCAAAGACCTGCCAAGACAGAAGATTCTCCTGAGATTACTATTGAAGATTCAGATCTTTATCCAGCAGGATTGAGAAACAGTAATATGTTTCCCTATGATTAGGAATAAAAGTTCCATGAAGTCTTAGCCTCATACTCTACCAGGGAAGGATTAAAACTTCTGGGTGAGTTGGAACAACTAAGGGGACAAAGTGATGTCTACATTGCTTAAAAACATCTGTCAAGAACTGGCTTCCTCAACTTCGGCCCTCCAGATGTTTTGACACTACAATTGCCATCATCCCTCACCACTGGTCCTGCTAGCTAGGGATCATGGGAGTTGTAGGCCAAAAACATCTGGAGGGCCGAGGTTAAGGAAGTCTGGTCAAGAACATTTGCCAAGCAGAGACAGCCTCTGTCCCTTATTCACATGGCACTGTTTTCCCAAAGGGTCCACTCCATTCCACCAGGCTCCACCCACCAACCATATATGAGGCACTAGCACCACAAAAGCAATGCTGCACACTTTGCTCCCTGGCACTGCCATTGCTGACACTTAACTTGATGGTAATGGGCACAGGCGCTGACTTGGGCCTCAGACTGTGGGGGCCCAGTAGCATACATGTGTATCATGACATCCAGTGTGCTACTCAGCCTCCGCCAGCCACTCCCATGGTGTCAAAGTGTCAGCTGAGGTAAGGCTTGAGACGGGGGAGGCAGAGGCTGAATAGCACACGTGCGACCCACAGTAGAAATTTCATGGGTGGCCAGGCAACCAGGGCTCCCTAGGGATGGCACCAGGGCTGCTGGTGCTGGGTGGTGCTGGCAAGGTTTGAATGTGTGTGCGCACTGGTGGAGCCATTCCGCCAATGCTTCACCTAGTGTATCCAACAGCTCCAACCTTGGTGCCACCATGACTTGCCATTGACTTCCTGGCAGTGAATGGAGGAAGTCACCTCAGCTCTACTACTCCCATAACATTGAACATGCTTTTCCCATTCTCTCCTACACATACAAAGATACAGTGGTATGTATAAAAGACCCATGGATCAAAAGTTCCAATCCTAAATTTAAGGTCTTGACCACACCAGCTTTTCGTGTGTGATGGAAGCTCCTTGTCCCCTTGGGGAGGGGGGAGGTGGCATGCCTTGTGCCAATCAAAGTGGCCACATTGCCTGGGGTCTCACCTTTGCTCAGAGCTTCCCAGCAGAGAGGGGACAGTGGTTTTCCTTGCTGCATTTCCCTTTGCCGGGTTGCTGCGCTGTGGGAACCACTGCTTGAGGCTTCGTTTGGCTGATGGCTGGGCTTTCTGCCTTTGGCTCAGAGGGGCTCAGAAGTTGAACATACCTGTGTTCGGAAAATCCCTTATTTTGGCTGCTGATCCCTTATTTTTGAGGCTGCTGGTCCCTTATTTTCAAATCTGAAAGTCACGACAGCTATGTGTTGTTATCAAGGCATATTGCAGTGGGGTGGATGGAATCTATGTGGGTGTGTCAGAACTCCCTCTCTCTCTTTAATTCTCCTCCCCTTCAATGGCCTATGCTTTTCTGTTCCTCACATTGGTCTTCTAGTAGTTCTTGTGACAACACCTTGTTCAAACAGCAGCCCATGCATGTATACATGGCCAAAGATAAGACTTGGCATGCATAACTTGTTCCTTATAGTGCATTCAGTGAAGTGGGATCCTTTATGCAAAGGGTTCTCTACAAAGCGTGTTCTCCTTCAGGGAGAGCACGTGTTGCGGTGGGGTCTGCTGAGCCACCCCTCTGTTACCAGGCAGGGTCTCTAAAGATGGCCTGGGGCAGTGATTGGTTCACTGGGTTGCTGGGGTAAAAGTTATGTTGCAATTTTGGTGGGAGGGGTAAAAAGGTTTAAATACTCTGCACGCAGCCTTGTACTTTCTCTTTTGCTGCGTGCAACGGATCACCCGCCCACCCGCCCTAGAGTAAGGGGTTGTTGCGTTGACCTTGCTATGCCTGTCATGGGGTCATCTGCCTTTGAGCAGGGGCCTGGTAGGAATTTTTCCACCTGGCAAATTGGCTGGCTGGGTGGTTTTTGCCTACTGCATAGCAAATCGTCACAACTTGTAAGGTTGTGGTTAGGCATTGGTTATAAATCTGGTGGAGGAGGGGTCAGGATAGGCTGTGCCTGCCCCTCCATGGTTGCTGCGGAAAGGGAATTCCGTTAAAGGAATCCGGGGGCTTGCCATCTTTTCGTCCAATCCCTGGAATGGGACTAGGGCCGGCAAGCCTTCGGGGAGCAGGCGGGTGAGAGTTGAGGGTCTGTGACTCAGCTCCAATGCCTCCCCGACTTGCTTTCCCCCGCACTGTCTTTCGGTGGTGCCCGGAAGTCAGTTCTGTCCCCAGGTGGGGGGATAGATAGTCTTAACCAATGCCTAAACAACCACTCACGGTTTGTATTTGAATAAAGTTGTGGCCAAAATCATGCAAAAATCTTAAACAAAAATTACGTGTCTGTTGTGAGTTATTTGGGGGGTGGATTGGGGACCTCGACACGCAATGGGTATGAACCTCAGCACTTGTAAGCTCTCTTGATTTCAGTAGTATAGTTATGTATGTACCTCCTCAATTAACAGGAGACAGGAAAATGCTAAACCACTGAACTATAACCCTTCTGTAATTTTCAATTAGAATATTTTTTTAAAAAAAAACAACAACCAAGCAGGTTTAAGTGGAAATGTCCACCTCAGGACTCAGCTGGTAAAAAAAGACACAGTGCTTGTAACAGAGGAATATGGATAAACATAGCCCGGTCTCTATAATTATTCTATTGTAGAGTTGGTTGGGCAGGCTCACTGCAAAGGAGAAAATAAAATTTAGTTGGAATCAGAAGTGAGCTGCGACCAGGCATATAATGACTTCACGCACATTCATCAATAGCTTACATTCAGATTCCTGAAAGGGCCTTTTCATTATCCATCAAATGGGAGGCTTTAAATTGGTACCATCATTCAGTATTCTAAATGCAAATGTACACTTGCTGAAAAAACAACACTAAGCTGTAATGAGTGGCCAATTTTAATGACTGATTCAGAGACATCTGTCTGTAGCTCTCTCTGATTTAACGCCTTCAGATGTATAATTAGGCTTAGTGCTAAACTTTTGCTGTTCCCAGAAATTAGATTCTCTCCCTCTTTCTGTGGCTTTGCTTCTTATTGTCTTGCAACCAATTTATGGTTAACTGGGACTGCAATCCTATACATACTTACTTGGGAGTAGTTCCACCGAAAACAATGAGGCTAACTTCTGGGTCCCATCCAGTTCTTGTTGGCTCAGAGCTAAGGCCCATTATTCCCAGGTAGGTGGGTAGAGAATTGCAGCCTTACCAAGCAGACCTTAGGTGGTAGAGATCCCATGGCAAAGGAAAGGAGAAAGCTACTAGAGGGGAGACACTTTCCCCTTTCCCAGTTTTGCTTTTTAAAACTATTTTCCCTCCCATGATCAACAATAGAAGGGAAAATCATTACACTAGCTTCTGGCCTAACATGGTTTTATGTCCTTTGGGTGGTTGGGTATGTCAAGGGAACTCACCATGAATACCTCCCTTGTTCTCTTATAATGGCAATGGCGTCCGTCTGAGAGGTGCTGGAATTGAGTTCCAATGAGTTCTGGCTGCAAAAAAAGTCCTAGGGATGTCCTATTCCATTCCCTCCAGCATTTCTCTGATGAAATTAGGGACGTCCTAAGGAAAAGCAGGACATTCCAGGATCAAATCAGAAACTGGGATGGCTCCTGTAAATCTGGGACTGTCCCTGGAAAATGTGGGGCACTTGGAGGATTTGATTTAGGTCTACAGCCTCAGTGTACTTACAGTATGGTTCGTTTTGAACCTGTTTCTTCATATAAATTAGTACCTCTAATAAAAACTTAAATCAGAACTCAACCAACATCAAATATAAGATTCCCCAGAACATATTAGGACAAACATGTGTGTCCTAATGTTCACAACTCACTTGATTCACTTTGCTTCCTTTTGAACTGTGGTATAAACCACAGAGCCTAGGACTTGCCGATCAGAAGGTCAGCGGTTCGAATCCCCATGACAGGGTGAGCTCCCGTTGCTCGGTCCCTGCTCCTGCCAACCTAGCAGTTCGAAAGCGTGTCAAAGTACAAGTAGATAAATAGGTACCGCTCCAGCGGGAAGGTAAACAATGTTTCCGTGTGCTGCTCTGGTTCACCAGAAGCAGCTTAGTCATGCTGGCCACATGACCCAGAAGCTGTGCACCGGCTCCCTCAGCCAATAAAGCGAGATGAGCGCCACAACCCCAGAGTCGGTTACGACTGGACCTAATGGTCAGGGGTCCCTTTACCATTACCTTTATTGCCTCATGTTATGAGGTATGTTTATTCAATGACAAAGTCAGATCCAATAAGTTTCTTTGTGTTACTGGTTATTCTGCTGCATCAACTGATTTCAGAAATACCCATGCGCCTTTTCTTTGCATATTTTGTAAAATCAGTACATTGCATGGATGGACTCGAGACATTCAGATCTCCTGCTGGCCTCACTTCATCTAGGAAACCTGAGGTGACATATGTGTGAATTTATATTTATATATTTATTTTGAAACTAGTGCAGGAAGGGCTTCAGTGTTATAGAAATATGGACTCATGAAATGCTAGAGTATTATATAAAAAGAGGAGGGTGACCAAGATCATCAAGGGTTTGGAGACCAAGACTTATGAAGGACAGTTGAGGGAGTTGGCTATGTTTGGTTTGGATAAGAGGAGCCTGAGAGAAGCTATAATGGCCAGCTAAAGGGTTGTCACATGGAAGGTGGAGAAAGCTTGTTTTATGTTGCTCCAGATAGTAGGACCCAACCCAATGGCTTCAATTCAGGAGAAAGGAGAATCTGACTAAACATCAGGAAGAACTTTCTGAAAGTAAGAGCGGAAGTGACTTCCTTGGAAGGTGATGGACTCTCATTCCTTGGAGGTTTTTAAGGAGAGGTTGGATGGCTATCTGCCATGGATGCACTAGTTGAGATTCCTGCATTCCATAGGATTGGACTAGATGAGGTTTAACCTCCAGAGAGGTAAAGCTGAAGCACTGAATCCTGCAGCTTTTGAAAACAAATGGGCAAACCTAATGCACATCTAAATTAAAATTAGGAAACAGAGGAACACAATATAAGAAGAAACCTGTTGGATTAGATCAAAAGGCCATTTCACCCACCACCCTGTATTCTCAGTAGAAAATCAGATATGTATGCTATGACAACTGTGAGAAATTTATTGAGCACAAATGCAGAGATGTACCTGACCTTTTTATTGTCAAAAACCATCTGATTGTGTGTGTCTCAGATGCGATTGTTCCACATCTTGAAGTATTACAATCCCCCACAATGCTGTTTTTACCATCGACTTAAAGAATAACAGGGGGGACGTGTCAGAAGTTAATGATTCATTCACCAAATACTTTTCATATATTTTCTTTTTAAACTAATCCCTACCTCGAGGTTGTCTTGACCCAATCATTTATAGGTCTCAAGAAGGAAGTTATCCAAAATGTAAATTCTGGAGCAAGAGAGAGAAAGAAAATATATAAACGCCGTTCAAAAGTGTTGAGAGCCCAGCTCTCAAGGAATAGAAGAAACAGGAGAAAACTTCTTAGGCATGTGAGGTGAAAAAACAGCAATCAGTTAACATTCTTTCAGGAACAAAAAAGAAAAAGGAAAAAAAAAAAGATTCTGGAATGAAAGAGGGCCTATGCATCAAAATACAGTCTGAAAAGCACAACAAATGCACAGTGAAACTGAAGCAGGTGCATATTTCATCAGTAATGGCAACACAATCCTGTTTAGTGCTACTTATGGGAGGAAAGAGAAGCTAGTATTAAAAACATACCCTGAAACATCTTCAACATTTCTGTGAAAGAATACATGAAGCAATATAAAATAGGGCAGAAGAAATAATGTATGCATGTTACCTGCTTGATTTCAGTTTCTGGCCAATGATGAAAAATTAGGATATTTGGAAGCGTGATACTGAACTAACAGTCTAAGGACAGCATGAATGAATAAACAGATTTTTTTCCAATAAACTTTGAAAATAATAGCAGTAATATTAATAATAATTCAAAAAGTAAAACTGAGGTGTAATTCAAAGCTAATGAACTCTCTGTATGCATAAACCTTTCCCAGAGTTGCAACATTTATTTTTTAAAAATCTTTATTTATTTTTAAATTTTATCTGGGAAAAATCAATATGGCCCTCATTAAAAAGAAAAAAGTATTGTGATTGTGAACCCCATAGAATCAACAATATAATTGCAATCATAAAACACGTACAAAGCAGAATAATTTCTGATAAGTCTAGGAATGTAGGAAGCAGCCTTATACTGAGTATATTGGTCCATCTATCTCAATATGAAAAAGGGAAACGGGTGGCGCTGTGGGTTAAACCACAGAGCCTAGGACTTGCTGATCAGAAGGTCAGTGGTTCGAATCCCCATGACGAAATGAGCTCCCGTTGCTCGGTCCCTACTCCTGCCAACCTAGCAGTTCAAAAGCACGTCAAAGTGCAAGTAGATAAATAGGTATCTCTCTGGCGGGAAGGTAAACGGCGTTTCTATGTGCTGCTCTGGTTCACCAGAAGCGGCTTAGTCATGCTGGCCACATGACCCGGAACCTGTACACTGGCTCCCTTGGCCAATAAAGTGAGATGAACGCCACAACCCCAGAGTCGGTCACGACTGGACCTAATGGTCAGGGGTCCCTTTACCTTTACCTTTTTATCTCAATATTGTCTACATTTTCTGGTGGCAGTTCTCTGGTGTTTTAGGAAGGGATCCATTCCAGCCCCACCTGGGACCACCTGCATGCAGATCAGATGCTCTACCATTGAGCCAGCGACCTTTCTCAACTTTGTAAAATTGTATGTATGTGGTGGGTTCCTGAATCCCCAAGTTAAGGAGTTTGCCCCCTAAAGCCAAAATATTCTTTTAAAAAAAATGTATTTGGAGGCTTCTGAGGGAAAACATCTGAAGTAGTCTGAGGAACATCCAGAGAGTTCCAATAAGACTAGCAGCATTTCTCTGCACCAGAGAGACTACACATCCCTAATTTCCTATCCCACGAGCAAAAGCATGTTTGGTTTCACTAAATTCACTGAATACTGCTAAATGAATTCTGAAATTATCAAGCATGCTACATAAATTATATGGGCTATTTATTTTCCTCATTCTTGCTGACAAAAAGCGATGTGTCTGCGTGTTGTGATAAGAATAGCTATTGCTAGCATCGCACACACCGGCAGCCCTTACCTGTAATTAAACGAAGAGAAGGAAGGGAAATAGAAGAGCTAATAGTTCTGGGTAAAATGGGTACAATGGTGATTATTTATAAATTAGGCCCCCAGCACCACAAACAACTTGCATGACAATGAAGTTTTAAGGCAATTACGTTCAACTCTGATGGGGGAGGAAGACCTTCAGACTTTCATTATAATTCATCTGATAGGCAAGTTCAGCTTCCAAAGGGGGAAAAAAAACAAGAGAAGGCCTTTTGAGAAATTCCAGACTATCTCAGGGCTAAGCGTGATGGTGCATAGTAGACCTTGCAGATGCTTAAATTAAAGCTGCACCACAACTACTGAACAGTTTGGGGGGGGGGGTTCAAGCTGAAAATAGCGATTTTGTGAGGTGGCTGGGTTTTGAAATATTTCCTAAAACATATTTAATTATATGAATGTGCACTTTTCTGATCCTTATTTATGTGATTTTTTTAATGCTTCCCTTTATCCTAATTGGACCTAAAATAGTGTGCAATGCAACTGTGATTCACAAATGGACAACTGCAATGCACTCTGTAGAGTGGTCCAGAAGATGCAGCTGGTGCAGGCCACCATGACCAAGTTCTTCAGTGGAGAACATGGCGTCCCTTCTAATGCACTCCAAATAGTAGGGGCATGATTGCCAAATTTATGGGTGACAGGACCATGGCTAAAAGGCATGCTATCAGTTGTAGTGAGGCTAACCTTACATATGTTGGTGGCCCCCTCAAATATTCTTTTCATGCATGGTGGAGGCCATGTGATTCTCTGCAAAGTCTACTGCAAATGTAGTTGTGCTTGGAAAGATTCCATATCCTGAAGGCCATTGCTCCTTCAGTCTTGATGTGTCAGGATGATGAAGAGAGAGAGAGAATGAATGGGAATGGATGTCTTCCCGTTCTCCACAGCTACAGCTGCTGCCATTCCTAAGGCTCACTTGCAAGTGAGCAAAGGAAGGGGTAGAGAGGATACTTTGGGGTCTTCAATACTCCAAACCTTTAGTGGGGTGAGGAATTGGACCTCAAAAACAAACCAGTGCATTTCTGGGTTAGTTCCAGGAGAATGCAAGGAAGTCCACCCACCTCCCGTCCTTATTTAGCCCTAATTGGTTAAAATATAGTCAACACACCTTAATGAGAATCACTGCTCTTCCTCCTTTAGCATGGTAGCCTGCATCTGTGCTTGAAGAGAGCTGAATGCCAACTCTAATAATTCTTGGAGGTTTTTGCTTGTAAGGGAAATGGATTAGAACAATGCATTTAATGACCCAGAAAGCCTATTAGTTATTGCAAAGGAAAGGGGCTCTCTTGAGGTTTCACATCCATTAATAGGCCAGTATTATGTGGGTAGTGAAACAATATACTGTATGAGGTTACCATTTCTCATGCTGTAATGAAGTTTCTCAGCACAGATATGAAACATTACATTTGTGGACTGTGGAGTGGCTTTGAATGGCTTGTGCAGCTATGAGGAACTACAAAGAGTGCTCTGCTTGGAGCAGCAATGGAAAAAACGTACAATGTAGTCCAACTCATGTGGTTTCAAGGAAAAGAACTAGAAATAGTTTGGGGGCAGAAATGCCAATATTAGAGCAGCAAGGATTTAATTTTTCTTCATAGGACCTTAATACACTGGGACGGAAAACTGGGGGAGTAAATGGGATGGTGGGGAATTTTAGGGTCATGTCTACTACTCCCTCAGACTCATCTCTGGACATAATATGTATAATATTTATCTCAAAGTGCACACAATGCTGAAATGAAATTGTATATTATATTTAATTCATTATATTGCATTTCTCACATACAACATTTTTCTTCCTTTTAACTGTGCCTCTAGTTCAGTGACAAGGTCTGAAACAATCTAGGTCCAAGTAAATCTTTAGGAGCACCTTCTCTCACGTGAACCTCACCACTCAAAGCTTTTTGCAATCAGCCTTGTACCTGTTCCATCAGAGATCAGTTTAATAGGTGATCAAAATGGGGCCTCTATAGTAGTAGCAAATATCAACCTGATATTTGCCCCTAGAGGCCTGTTAAGGAATTGTGTTATATAGGCAGCTTGTTAAAATATCCATTTTCAGGCAAGCTTGTGAGAGCTTGCTTGCTTTTATGGTGTAGCTTTGGTTAAATTTAAGGTTGACCCAAATTCTCCACACATACACACCCATTAAGTCTCCTTAAAACATCAGAACAGGGACAAATGCCCAGGATTGGGCAGGAAGGAAATAAATTTATCTGAATTTTTCAGGAAGGGGTAGCTGGGTTTTGCCAGGAAATGTTGACTTGTGGGACGATTCAGAGGAACTCTTGTACTTCATCCCCACGATGCACTTTGAACAGAAGCAGGGTATGAAGATTGCTGAGTGTGTACCATTGTTCTCTGCTAATGAGAGCTGAACAGCAACAATGTCTCTTAAACCATAATGCAAATTCTGAAGAAAGAAAGATAAAATAAAAACCAGAGTGGCCTCTGCATCCAAATCTAAATAACAGCATCCGCAAGATTAATTCACTTAGTTTGCATTCCTTTGTGGTATGGATTGCCTAACAAACTGAAATGTGCTAGGAAATTGCCTTTGGGAAGAACGGGGGTGCGATAAGCTGAAGAACATCAGAACTGGACAGGAACAATTTTGATACATGTGAACTTTATAAATGTTGTCCGTGACAGCCTTTAATCAATATGAAATATGGCATAGGTCTCCAAATGGTATCCAAGAACCTCTGGAAATGACAAATAATTTGCCATTGCTATTAGTAGCACATTTGTCAACAGCAGTTTGTGGAACAATAACATCTGCCGGGTGATGTTTCCTGAGCTTCATCGGGACAGTGATGCATTGCACTGCTGTTGCACCTACATTTCTCTAATCTTTTGATATAGTATGTTTACAAAGTGCTAAGATAACTTACTAATTGAAGTTTGTCAGTGATTTTTTTTAAGGGGGGGGGGGAGGAAGACTGAGTAGCCTCTTCACAACCCCAGTATTGTCTTGATTGACTCTCTACTGCTCCTATTTTTTGGTAACTGGAAAGGATAACACAAATTGCTTGTAGGGAGGGGGACATGAAAGCTGCAGGGTGGCAACACACACCAGAAGAATTATGAAAAACCACCCTCCAAATGTCTCCAAATAGCAAAAGAGAGACACCCATAAGTAAGTTTCACTGAATGCAGTGGGGATTGCTTCTGAGTAGACATGTATATAAGATTGTAATGTAAGAGACTGGGGCTGCAATAATATACAGTGGAACCTCGGATTGTGAACGTGATCTGTGCGAGAGGTACGTTCGCAACCTGCAGTGTTCACAACCCACAGTGCCGCGTCTGCACATGCACGGGTTGTGATTTGGCGCTTCTGCGCATGCACAAAGCGCAATTTAGTGCTTCTGCGCATGCGCGAGCGACGAAATCCGGAAGTAACCTGTTCCGGTATTTCCTGGTTTGGCGCGGTGCACAACCCGAAAACACGTAACCTGAAGCATCTGTAACCCGAGGTACCACTGTACTCAGGGCTGGCCCAATACATTTTGGAACATGGGGAGAACCACAAAATAGCTCCCCAACCCCTGGGCCAAGAAAGAAGTGGTGAGTGAAGATCTACATGGGGAACAAGGGTGTAAGGAGATGAGCAGCACCTGCTATTTGCCAAGAAGTCGATATAAACGTGGCATGGGGCTGCTTCTGACGAGGTTGAAAATTCAAGGAACACGCCACAGCTGTCATTGTGGTAGCAGCAGCAGGCAATGCTTGGAGACTGGATCTGCCCCTGTGGGTCCTGCCGCCTGAGGCGATTGCTTCACTTTGCTTCATAGGTAGTCCAGGCTTGAATCAGGAACAGGGAGGGGGTAGAAACTCACTTTTATATCCATTATAATGAAACACTATGCCATTCATACCCCGCAGAACAATACAAGAACTGAAACTCAGTTATCCTTTGGAATTCATACTTTTTGTGATGCGCTTCTCCAACCAAAGTAAAATGTGTACAAAACTGTACACTACTACTACCAGTGCTTTATTCCTGGGTGGACACAGGGGTACGCATACCCCTAAACATTTTGTGAATCTTTGTACTTTTGTCCATTTACTGTATTTATTTTTCCCAATTTGAACAATAAAATGGTGATTTTCTTGAGTCAAAATCAGAGTACCCCAAAACATTAAAAATAAAAGCACTGACTACTACTACTATGATTACTGTGACTACTACTACTACTAACAACAACAACAACTCTATTATTTATGCCCTGCCCATCTAACTGGATTGCTCCAGATACTCTGGCCAACTTCCAACATATATAAAAACATAATAGAACACCCAACATTAAAAAAACTTCCCTATCCAGTGCTGCCTTCAGGAAACAAGGTTACTTATGTCCTTGGCTCAGGGCATAGCTGTCAACGTTTCCCTTTTTAAAAGGGAAATTCCCTTATTCTGAATAGGATTCCTCGCAAGAAAAGGGAAGAGTTGACAGCTATGGCTCAGGGGGGTCACATAACTCCATAACCTCCAACATTTCTCTGATGAAAATAGAGATGTCCTACCAGTGTGGTAGTGAGAGCCAGTGTGGTGTAGTGGTTAAGAGCGGTAGACTCCTAATCTGGGGAACCGGGTTCGCGTCCCCGCTCCTCCACATGCAGCTGCTGGGTGACCTTGGGCCAGTCACACTTCTTTGAAGTCTCTCAGCCCCACTCACCCCACAGAGTGTTTGTTTTGGGGGAGGAAGGGAAAGGAGAATGTTAGCCGCTTTGAGACTCCTTAAAGGGAGTGAAAGGCGGGATATCAAATCCAAACTCTTCTTCTTCTTCTTCATAACCTCCAACATTTCTAAGGAAAAGTAGGACATTCTGGGATCAAATCAGAAAGCAGGACAGCTTGTGTAAATCATATTGCTTGCAGTGGAGAAAGGTAAACAAGTACTTTAGTCTTTCTCACTGAAGTTGATGTGGTTTGGTGATGGAAGTAGTAGTAGCCATGCTCAGTGCAGGGGTCCATCAGGAAGAAAATGCAGGAAGTTCAATCTGGGACATGCAAATTTCCAGGGAATTCAAGGCACATGCAAGGACTTTGTTGTTTAGTCGTGTCTGACTCTTTGTGACCCCATGGACCAGAGCACGCCAGTCACTCCTGTCTTCCACTGCCATGCTATTCTCAAATAAAGAATCCCAGATCTATTTCTATTCCCTCAGCTTGGATAATATGTCCCTGAGAGAGATGACAAGGTTTCCCATCTGTTTTCAGCCTGACTGCTGCCTGCTTGTCTGCCAATTGCCTGCTGATTGTCTGTGTGACCCATGTTAGCGCGATCCTGCCCTTAGATCCAAGTACTTTGCAGGTGGGATTGTGTTTCATAATAGCAGAGCATCACAGTAAACGTAACTACAGTGATAACGGACTAGCAGAATTACCTGCAAAAACTGCAAGCTGAAGAAGTTAATTAGTGCAATAGACTGAAAAGAAAGAATGGTACATTAGCCCTGATAAAGCCTCGTGGGCTGAAGGAAGAAATGTTTTACACCCACTAATGAGCAAACTTAGAAGTGACCATGCCTTGGTTGCTTGGAGACTTCTACTTTTGTCTAATTAACAGCGCAAGCTAATAAACAAGTCAGCATAGCACTAAAGGCATATTTTAAAAACTGTACTGGGATAATATTAAAAAGTGACCTCTTTCACTGCTGGACATGTCTTATGGGAAGTCATTATGTATTGCGCTTTAAAAACTCCCAGAGCTAATTTTCCAATGAGCACTTGAATGCTCCTTGCAAAGAACTGCAAAAGAAAGAAAACACTTTGAAAGGGGTGAATATTATACGAATGCAGAATACAAAATTCTGCCTTGGCTTATCTTGTCAAGCGATTGCCATGCAAACTCTGTGCTGTTCTGACAAGGTAAAGGTAAAGGTAAAGGTACCCCTGCCCGTACGGGCCAGTCTTGACAGACTCTAGGGTTGTGCGCCCATCTCACTCAAAGAGGCCAAGGGCCAGCGCTGTCCGAAGACACTTCCGGGTCACGTGGCCAGCGTGACATCGCTGCTCTGGCGAGCCAGAGCCGCACACAGAAACACCGTTTACCTTCCTGCTAATAAGCGGTCCCTATTTATCTACTTGCACCCAGGGGTGCTTTCGAACTGCTAGGTGGGCAGGTGCTGGGACCGAACAGCGGGAGCGCACCCCGCTGCGGGGATTCGAACCGCCGACCTTTCGATCGGCAAGCCCTAGACACTGAGGCTTTTACCCACAGCGCCACCCGCGTCCCTGTTCTGACAAATGTACGGCCAATTCATACGTGCCACTTAATTCATGACTTAATATTTAACTACTCAGAGCTAGGGGTGTATGATACCTAGGAATGGCATGAGAGTTTGCCTGAGACTGATTTGGAGTCAAATGCAGAAAATTTGAAACCCCAGTGGCCAAAGAGGGGTGGATTAGGAATCTGGTTTAAATGAACTGCAATGGAGATTTTTAAGTAAACAATGAGCTTGAATTTTGTCTTACATTGGGCCAAGTCTTGTATTGAGCATCTGCTTCCATTTGAGCCACTCATCCATGATCATTTCTTTAAACAAACAAACAAAGGCCAGGAATTATACATGCAAAAAATACATGCATAATACATAACATACCCTAAACCACAGGTCAATCACAGGCTGTTCCAGAGCATACATGCACATTTCCATTGGGACAATGCATAGGATTATATTGTTTATATTGGGTAATGTATGCATAATTCAATGTATGCAAAAACAAAAGGGACAGCTAAAGTGGCCAAAGCAGTTTCTTTGAGAAGTAAATGGTTGTAGCAAGATTAGCTAATTATCAATTGTCACAAGGAAACAGTTGGCCAGGTAGATGACTGGTTGACGTCGGAGAGGGCTGGAGTACTGGATCCAGCCAGCAGAGTGGCTCAAGACCTCCGCAGTCCCCACAGGCCACTTTGAAACATGAGTGAAGCATGACACCTGCCAATCACCTTACATCAATATGACACAACTTGTCCCATTGCCCATGTGGTCTGTTTCAAATCATACACACAAAGGAAACAAGGTTTGCAGCAGCCACCAATTGTTTCTTTGCAGCCATGTCTTTATCTGGGAGAAGTGACCACATGGTTAAAATTAAGACCCTTGTTAGGCTTGATTTGGTCTGAAGGTCAGAGGTTCTCCCTCATTGCCATAGGTGCTAGTGGCTGGAAGGAGGAGGTAGAATGGGGCATGGCTTCCCATGAACCCTCTCAAGGCACCTTGTAGATATGCCATTACCAGTTGCAGACCCCTCTTTCTCAGTTCCAATCCAGGCACATTTAGGACGTTAAGAGGCTTCTGAGCTTCAGGCTCAGCCAGAGAGCAGAGAAGCTGAGATTACATTCAAAAAAATATACTAGGTATATAATTGTGAGTGTGTAATAAAGTTGTATGTGTGTGTGTGTGATGTTTTGAGTTTGACGATAAAGCCCTAACCAAGCAGTCAACTGCATTTCCTCTGCCTTTTGTAATTGTATATATTTGATGTGCAATGCCCAACTGCTAGGTGACAATCAAGGGTGGGGACAGAAGTGGACCAATCACAGTAGAGGAACTCCAGCAAAGGAACATGGGAAGAAACCACCATTTGGGTTGAAGCACTTCCAGAGGGCACCCAGGATCATTGCTTATCCTACATAGTTTAACTAGAAGCATTTGGAAATCTAGGGCAAAGTCTGCCTCAGCTGAGAGACACCATGGGGGTGCCTGGGGGAAAGACCTCAGGCTTTTGAGATCAATTTTGTGTTGAATTTCTAATATGTCAAGTTTTTAGTGTTGGATTAAGTGCAAAGTTCGCCAAAAGAAGAATCCCTAAACTGGAATCTGAAGCAACAGTTTAGGAAAGGCAAAAACTCTTTGAATAAGGCTACCAACTTTTCATTGCAAAGGTCAAGCTGATTCAAGCTGAAACTCTCAATTAAGGTATTATACACTCTTAAAGCATAAATACTTCCACTTTAATCAGTTCATCAGTATCCATTCTGTGATATCTCATTAATGTTGTGCATCCTGTGAACCTGGCTTAGCTGAGGAATTTCATACCTCCCAAATACTGCAGAAACCTTGGGGGGGGGGGATAGATTTTTGACAATACTAACTCCACCAGCATGGAGGTTTCCAATGCAAATATGGAAACTTGGAACAATCTGACTTCATGAAAATGTAGCAGATGTACTAGAATATAGCAGATAGCATGGAAGGAATAAATTAGGTAGACCAAGCTTAAATTTTCCAGAGCAATGAAGTTCACCAAATGGCCACGGGATAATAACTTATCTCTCCAATTGACCTACCCCACATTGATTACTGTAAAGGCAATAATGGATGACATTCAGAAAATTTTGGGGGTAGGAGGAGGGAATTCATTTGGTCCACTTTTTAGTGGACCAGCCCAAGCCAACACTCCTCAACCTCTTCATGGATCAAAACTAAACTCAGATTGTGCACGTCTGTGGATTTTGCTATGTCGTTTCAGTGTATAAGCATTGCAAAAATGTTCAAAAATTTACAGATGAATCCATTGAAAAGTAGGGTTTTTTACATGTTACAAGTTATCTGACATAAAAAGTGTTTACTAAATTTTAAACATAGACGCATTTTGTGTGGGAGAGGGGAATGAAGTCTTTCATAAAACAGAATGGAATAGAAAAATGACTAAGTGGGTTGAGCCAGGTATTCACACAAGCTAAGTAAGCCAAAGTTTAAGGTCTCCCAATATAAGGGGCCTCTATGTAATAACAAAAAAGACTACATTTCATGATTTATACCACTGATTAAAAATGAAGGAAACTAGAAAAATAGACAGTAGAACAGTCATTAAACATTTTTATATTCAGTTGTTTTTAACATTTTTAACAGTAGTTTTATTGTTTTGACAAACCACTCTGAAGTGTTGTTTTTATAGGTATAGAAATTTTATTAAATGAATAAATAAATAAATGTTAAGTATGCAATCCTAAAGTATTTTCCTTTAAAGCCTTATTGCAATGCATATTGTACAGTTACATGCCAAGCTTTTAGTTTCATCCTCTCTTATGTAACTGCAGATATGCAATTTCAAATGTTTATTATTTCTGTTTTCATCATCCTGTCTGTTAGAGCAATGCACATTATTATTATTTTTACTCCTTTTGGTACTGCAATGTGGGTTCTTAAACTTAACACATCTTTGAGCCTCAACGTGCTTTAAATCTGGCCCTGCTAGCAAGGCTGCAATGGACTGCAATTAACAGCTCAGTCTATCCCTAGCTGGAAAATCGCAGCATGAACGCAATGTGGTGGGCTGCAAATAATTTCAGGAGAAATGGTTAAAAGTTTAGAAACATTGTTTAATTTGATTTTCATTGCTGCCTTCTGTTTATGGCAACTGTTTAATTCTATAAAGCAATTATTGGCAATTATTACAGCTCAAGTAGCAATAATTGTTTTATTTGATAATTAAACACTTATTTTGAGCACTACAACTGAAGTGTAACAAAATATATACTAATTCCCCTAGTCAAATCCCTTGCTTGTAACTCATGAGAGCATTCTAAGTGTTTGTCTCTCAAGGATGACTGAAGAATCGGAATATTCTCCTTTGGCCAAAGCTCAACCACAGGAAAATCGTACACAGCAAACACCCAATTAAGGCATGAAATGGTGTGCCACATTTGGGGGGGAGGGGATTTACGAGCATTAACTTAGCCATTAATTGTCCCAGCTCTGCATGTGTTGAAATCTGCCGCTTGGTATGTATGCAGCGTTTGCATCATATAATTTGCAAATCAACAAGTGCTGATTTGAGAACCCCAGCAGTATTTATTAAATTTACTACGTAATTATATTTACACAGGATGATTTTAGTTCAGCAGCTCAGCTCAGCACAGGTGTGACGAACAGTCATATTTTCTTCATCTGCTTCAATCCATTCTCAAGCAATGACTAACACTATTTCTTCTTCTTCTTCTTCTTCTTCTTCTTCTTCTTCTTCTTCTTCTTCTTCTTCTTCTTCGTTTCCTTGAATTGCTGCAGTATGCCATGAACCCAAGAGCAATTTCTTTTAATTCCCATAATTGTCCAAGTCCATTTTCCCCTTTATTTTGTTGGTTTGGAAATCTATTCATAGCCAACAGGGAAGAAAGCCGAAGATAAAGAACTTATAATTATATGATCTGAAAAGCATCCCTTGAATTTGCAGCTAATGGAGCTTAATGGTCAATCTTGTTATTTTTCGTTTTATGTGAAAAATAAAATGTGGGGGGAAATCAACAGCGGGGGCGGGGATACAGTTGTTTTCTGCTTCACACTGTTAGGAAGCTTTTGCTGTTGGACTCCAGGAATGAACCAAGCATGACTTTGGCTAAAGTCAGGCATAGGCAAACTCAGCCCTCCAGATGTTTTGGGACTACAACTCCCATCATCCCTAGCTAACAGGACCAGTGGTCAGGGATGATGGGAATTGTAGTCCCATAAACATCTGGAGGGCCAAGCTTGCCTATGCCTGGCTAAAGTAAAGGACCATAAGAAACAAGACTCCTGCCTTGACCTTCTGGCTAATGGGATCAAGAGGGTCTAGATAGTTCTTATTCACATAGAGAGCTAGGTTGCAATAACAACAATAAGGTAAAATGATTAGTAAACCTCTCTGCCTTGGGCATTTCTTTGACTTGGCATCACCACCGAAAAGGCCCTGTCCATGATACTTCTTGTAGTGGTGTTGTGAATAGGAGTGTGGCAATCAGAACCGTTTCTGTGGTTTATTACTGAAGATCATGGCACGTGTAAAAAGCTTGGCATAACTTAATGAGACAGGAGATCTCCATTATGAATTTTCTTTACCCTGTTACCAATCTTATCTCAAACCTGCCCTGGAAGACATTGAGGAGACATCCCAAGTTCCTAATACCTTGTATAAAGATCAACACATGTAATCTATGTAAAAGAACACTGTCAAAATATCAATCCATTGGCAGGTTTCAATTGAGTTTCTGTGTGTAAATAGGAGAACTTTATAAAATGTAAAGTAAGTTAAACAACATGGAGAAAATAAAGTTAAGTGTGTATTCAAGGAATCCAATTCGGGAACATCATGGGAAAATCGGAGGTCACTAAATTTAATTACAAAGTTATGTACAAAACAAGTATCAATTAAAGAATGAATGATTGCTTATTTTTATTTTGTCTTTAGCATCTATAGATTATTTCTGTTATACAGTTTTAAAACCAATAAAGCATTCAACACATGTAATCTAAGGTAAAGGTAAAGGGACCCCTGAACATTAGGTCCAGTCATGGCTGACTCTGAGGTTGCAGTGCTCATCTCGCTTTATTGGCTGAGGAAACCGGCGTACAGCTTCCGGGTCATGTGGCCAGCATGACTAAGCCACTTCTGGCGAACCAGAGCAGCACACGGAAACGCCGTTTACCTTCCCGCCGGAGTGGTACCTATTTATCTACTTGCACTTTGACGTGCTTTCGATCTGCTAGTTTGGCAGGAGCAGGGACCGAGCAACGAGAGCTCACCCCGTCGCGGGGATTCGAACCGCCAACCTTCTGATCGGCAAGTCCTAGGCTCTGTGGTTTAACCCACAGCGCCACCCGCATGCCACATGTAATCTAGTTACCAGATTAGATTTTACTGGTAACATGTAATCTAGTTACCAGTAAAATCTAATCTGTACCTCCTGTTAAAGAATGGTTGCCACACATGGTAAGATTACTTTATTATTATTATTATTATTATTATTATTATTATTATTATTATACCCACACTACAGCTTTTCCCACTGCCATAATAACACAGAGCGACCACTCCAATCCTCAATCCTTCAGCACTGTCACAGCAGTAAGATAACTTTAAGACAGGAAGCAAACTAGGATAACCAGTTTAGTCATTGCTCACCAGGACTATATTCTCTCAACTTTTAAGAAAGCAGATTTTTTAAAAAGAAAAATAGACAGGAAATGCTGGGAAGAAACAACAGAAATATTGGAATTATGGGAATTGCTCATATATGGTAGAGGTGGAACATGAAAAAAATTCCCCGTGTCCACATGGTGGTGGTAAGAAAAAGGTAGCTCAGTCTTTACAGTGACCAGGCAAACCCAATGAAGAGTATTGATTTGCAAAGAATAGTTCTGGGAAGACAATCAGTTTCAAGCAAATAATAATAGTAATAATCAGGCATTTTTTTTCAGCTGGAGCCTCTCAGGTGGGCACCATTGCCATTACAGTGGTAGTTTTGGTTAAGTACTTAATTCGTTCCAGAGGTCCATTTTAAACCTGAAACTGTTCTTAACCTGAAGCACCACTTTAGCTAATGGGGCCTCCTGCTGCTGCAGCGCTGGCAGAGCATGATTTCTGTTCTCATCCTGAAGCAAAGTTCTTAACCCGAGGTACTATTTCTGGGTTAGCGGAGTCTGTAACCTGAAGCGCCTGTAACCTGAAGCGTATGTAACCCGAGGTACCACTGTATAAGAGAACAAGGGAGGTGTTCATGGTGAGTTTCTACACCTCTTTTTCTAGAAAAATAGAAATAATAATAATAATAATAATAATAATAATAATAATAATAATAATTGTACCCTGGCTACTTAACATGGTTGCCCTATCCACTCTGGGCAGTTTCCAACAAATATAAAAGCATAATAAAGCATCAACCATTAAAAACTTCCCTATACAGGGCTGCTTTCAGATGTCTTCTGAAAGTCAGATAATTATTTATCTCACTGACATCTGATGGGAGGGCATTCGCAGGGTGGGTGCCACTACCAAGAAGGCCTTCTGCCTGGTCCCCTGTAACTTCACTTCTCGCAATGAGGGAACCATCAGAAGACCGTTGCAGCTGGATCTCAGTGTCGGAACTAGATAGTCCCATCACATCTATGAGCATCTATCTGTCTGTTTATCTTTCATCTATCTATCTATCAATCATCTATCTATCTATCTATCTATCTATCTATCTATCTATCATCTATCTATCATCTATCTATCATCTATCTATCTATCTATCTATCTATCTATCTATTCATTGTTCTATTATCGCTCTCCCAAGAAATGATGTGCATGAAGTCTAAGAAATCTGTAGGGACAGCCAGTCTTCCTTGCTCCAGGGTTGCTGAGAACTTTGTAGATAAGCTTTAGTTGGTTCTATGTGAGATAAAGTAGAAAGAGGTATTTTACCGCTGTCCACTCCCCCCCCCCCCCCAGGCTGTATACTGAAAGTGAGTGTTTAGGTGTATAAAGCCTTTATGTCATTAAGATAAACAATCTAATCCCAAGTGATCCATTGTGAGCATGGCATAGGCAATGATGGATGAGGAGTTATCTTTCATTGTCTACATTGTCATGCATCACGGCATATGAAAGAGCAAGTGTTAATTTTCATCAAACGTTTAGCTATAATTCATACTTTGGTAATGTTCTCAAATTGTTAATTGAAATCTTTAACCTTGCAGAAGGTTCCTCTCATAATCCCTTGGATGAGCTTTTGCAGTGACAAATGGAAAAGTGAGTGTGACATTGCCAGAACACTATTCTCACTAGAACAGTAAAAGTCTGTTGCTCATATAGTCTCCCAAAAGATCGTCATTGCTTTAGACATTTTGAAAACTGGCTTGGACAAAGTACTGGAAAATATCATGCAGGAAATCATGATCTATTGGATGTGGGGAGAGAGCAGATGTTCTAACTGGTCTGTTCCAACACTAATTTTCAATGAGTTGTTGCTGTCTTTGTTTAATTTGACTGCCTTGTAGTGGTAAATAATCCAGGTCAGAGCTCTGTGAAAATGCAAATGGTCGTCACTAATGTCTAAAGATGGGTGAATCTGTTTCTCTCTTTCTCATTCTTTAATCTTAAATTAATTCCTACACATTTCCATGTCAGGTTTTTGTTAATGTCCTTGTAATGCCAACCTAGCAGTTCAAAAGCACACATTGCAAGTAGATAAATAGGTACCGCTCTGGCGGGAAGGTAATTGGCGTTTCCATGCGCTGTTCTGGTTCGCCAGAAGTGGTTTAGTCATGCTGGCCACATGACCCGGAAGCTGTACGCCAGCTCCCTCGGCCAATCTCCCTCGAGATGAGCGCCGCAACCCCAGAGTTGTCCGCGACTGGACCTAATGGTCAGGGGTCCCTTTACCTTTTTAATACATTATTTTGTGGCTGGAGAATTGCATTGCAAAATTCACAGAACTGTGAATTTTGAAGGATGGATGTGTTTTGATTTGCATATTCTTTCGGAAAATGTCATTAGGTACGATCTCCTCTAAGTGCAAACTGAATCACATTTCTGCCGCACACCTACTAACTTCTGTATGGTACTTTCTAAGTGTTCACATCCCTTATGCTGAAGTTAGTTGCCCAACAGGTCAAAAAGAACTAAAGAACATTTTATATCAGAGTTCGCCAATCTGGTGCCCTCCAGTCATTGTTGACCTCATCCCTGACCATTGCGCATGTCATGGTGACTGGAGCTGATGGGAGTTGTGGCCAAACAACACCTGGAGAATATGACATTGGCCACCTCTGGCTTATATGAAGACCAATCTGTGGAAGATAGAAGGTTGATTCTCCTAACAGCAACCATGTATGAAGCTTGTTCTGCATGTGATAAAATTTCTTGAACAAAACTGCTTGTTAATACAGACAAAGACTTTCTCAATATTTTTTCCCCTGGCCCACCGTATGAGGGACATTTCAGGACATAACTAATTACATTCTTAATCTGATTCAAATTACAGATGCAAATCCACTGTGAGGCATGAACATGTTTGCATCTGCCATTTAATATGGCAGAAGGCATAATATGAAAAAGTAGCTCAAGGAAAGCACCATACAAGGGAATGAATGTCAAACCTTCAAGATATCTCCTTTGACACTTCCACTTCCAAAATGATACCATTGAGAGAATTTAAATTCCCCACAAATTCTCCAACCTTTTGAATTTAAGATTTCTGAACAAAATCTGGCACTTTGAACTGAGTTCCTCTAAACATGTTCATATACTCCCAGCCCCATGCAAAAACCACTAACTTTATGGTTTGAAGGGCCTAAGGGACAAAAATCCCTGCCCATGTGAGGAGTGAGCAGGATGAAGCCTCATCCTTTTAGAAAGCATGTGGGCATGTCCTCTTAATTTAGTTTCTTGTGGCATTTCCTCAATCTTCATTTGTTGAAGTTTTGATTCATGCTCATGTGGAGTTTTCTTTCTTATATGCTATATTCTGCCTTGCTATGCTCTTTATTAAACTAAGGGTTTTTAATCTGTAAATAATTTCCCCCTTTCTTTCCGTTGTTTTCCCTGTCCCCTGGGTCTAAACTGACATTGTAATCTCTTTGGTGCAGAGAGCTGTCTTCAGAGCACCGTGTGCATTAATAAATGAAGATACATTGCAAACCTTGTCAAATTTCCCTTCCATTTGGCAGTTCCTCCTGTTTGGGGTTGTTACTTATTAAACACATTGTTCAAGTTCTTCTAATCTCGGTCTCGCTGCTTCTCAATGTGCTGAACAAACAGCATGAGAAAATAATTTTCCAGGCACTTGTAAAAGACACGCTGAATGCATGCTGTGTTTCACACAACAGTGTTGGATCAGTTCACTGTGAAGCCTTAGGTGAAATCCTGACTCTGCTGAATTTAATAAAACTCCTGTTAACTTTGGAGAGTCAAGACCTCCACCCCACCCCCTAATTCATTTTAGTTAGAGTGTTACAGCCAACTTGTCTTAAGTTATCTTTCTCATTAGGTAGATGTCCTCTTTAAATTTAATTTAGTTGAATGCTACAGAACTGTGCCTCCTACTGAAGTCCTCTAGGATGTGTGCAACTGTCCTGCAAAACTCTTGGATGAATCCTGATAGATGTAGTCTAAGATGGTACCAAAGTATGACTGATACACAAGAATACACTTCGTATTAGCTTTATAAAACAGTTGTGGCACTTGTTCACATGTGTTGCCTTCTCTAGCTCTTAGATGACACCATGTCCAGGACAATTTACATTCATTCCAAATGTATCCACATCAAAGAACTTTCCTTAATGCATTTCAGATTATTGTATTTGGCCGTATCTTTTCTGCAACGCATGCTCTCCTTTAGTTCCCTTTTATTCCATTACTGTAAAAATGTGTAGTATTCAGTGTTTTGTTCAAGAATGGAACATTTGATGATCTGTGTCATCAGATTTGCAATGTAAATCTAGATGCGTATAATTAATGGCAATCTAAAAACAACGATGCATGCTTATTCCAGTTGTGGAAACAGTGGGCTACCCAGATCTGCTTTTTAAAAGGGGAGATTGCATTGAAATAAATGTGCACTAACTCAACATATAGAGAAAAGGGCTCAGGTGTGTGCTACAGTGTCAGAATACTGGGGACAGTCCTGGTGTCACCAAGTGGGCAGAATGCCCAGAGAGCTGCTAATGGCCCACTGCTACTGACACCACTGTCCTGCATTCACTTTCCTCCTACTCCAATAAGCGATGGAAGCAGGGGAAGAGCTTCCGTGTACAAGGGCCCAAGTATTATTTTCAGACAAGGCTCATGACTCCATACCTCATATTTAGGTATTAAGCCACGCCACATGAAATATATATTGTTTTTTAATTCAGGCATCAATGACATCTACAAATTCAGCGCCTAGCTAAACGCACGCTGTGAGGAACACTTGCTTCCAGTTCTAGTTCCATGCAGTTTCCTTCCCTCCAAAATTGATCAGAATGTTAATTATCTCAAACACATGCTTTGAAACTAGAATATAATGAATCATCCAACATATAGTGGTTGGCGTATATGGCCTTAATCATGTGGCAAGCATACACAACTCATCTGTGGCCATCTTACATTGTGGAGCATTCATGAAAATCAAGAGGATATATGTCAGGGACTGGACTGAGGAGGAACAGTGGAGACCACATCCCCCTTCTCCTGAACCTTCCCGAGAAGAAGAGGGCAGTATAGACTTACAACTGCGGTTTGCAGAGAGTCACAGCTCAGAGAGAGAAGAGGGGAAAAGCTGGGAGATAATGGGAGACGCAGAACAGGAACAGCTGGCTGACATGTTATCACTAGAGAGCATTCCAGACCCCACCCCCCTTCTCCCAGAACCCAGTGAGCAGTGAAAGTCAGAGAGGCAATTGTCCCTAAGCAGACACCATAAGTAAAGTAGAGCTACTGATGACTGAGAAGGGAATGGGGGAGATTACTTGGAGCAACGCCATTATCCAAGAGACGGCATTTCTATCTCTCTATGAATATTGAATGGAAGACCTTGGTAAGAGTTTCTTGTCTTTCATTTACTGGCAGCCTGTTGGGGGTAGCCAATGTGGTGTTCTCCAGATTTTGTTGGACTCAATTCCCATCAGCCCCAGCCAACATGGCCATGGACCTGGAATCCAACAACATCTTCAGGACACCATATTGACTACCCCAGTGTAGTCCAATGGAAGTAGAAGCTTCCTAGTGTTTTCTATGCTGCTGGCCAATGTTCATCTAAGGAAGACCACTCCCCACCCCCAAAGTTAGTGATAGCTGACCAGGAGTTCATTATAAATTAGATCACATAGTTCTTGAGAACATATGTTTGATTATCACCATTGGGAATGATGTGTGTCTGGACTAGTTTTATTCCAGGACAGCAAGCAATATGTCTTTGCCAAACAAAAGCAGATATAATTGCTAAACAAGATTTCAAGTAACAAATTTCATTTTAATCACAAAAAAGAAAGCTCTGAGACGTTTTTTCAATTACAGGAAGCCATTTTATTATTATTTTTCTCCAGCTGGGTATCCCTGCTGCTTCCTGAAATTACATGTAAATTGTCCCAGATTTTTGAAGAGGTGTACCTACTGAGGTTTTTCTTTTGTCAGTTGATGAAGTGTCTCTAATTAAAGTAACTAACTTAATCAGCAATTATAAGATAGTTTGCCCCAACCTGTGTATTTTTGGGACTAGATGAAGAGTTTAAGATTTTAAAACATTTTGGCTATCCCTAGTGACATTATTCTTCCTAATTAGGCTTTGGTGTTGGAAACAGGTCACCTTTTCTGCAACAACATCAAAAAACAATTCAGGAATGAATGCAGCAACTTTGGAAATGAGAGTCTAGTTGAATGTGAGGGAATAAGGTCAATTCAATTCAACAGGCAATAGATATATTGACACACATATGCACACACAGAGAGAAAGAGAGAATATGTGGTATAATTGAATGCATTTCTTTCTTACTAAGATCAAGACTTACCGGTACATTGTATATATTTCTTGTGTCTGGGCTGTCTGGAGATGAACAGAATCGTCTTTAATAATAATAAAAAATCCTTACATATCAAAACATGGGATTTCAGGGGAGAAAACTAAGCTAGAGCTCTATCTTCTGTGTGCATAGACATTCTTGTAGTGAGAATTTCACTACTTGCAGCTTGACCAGCAGTTCTCTGCTAAAGCAGGCCTTAGTGAACGTCCAAACATTCAGAATGAATGAGGACTTCCATCTAATTGGATGTCTAAAAAGTGAGAGAAAATTAGAAATATATATTAGGCAAAAGCTATGGTTCCACTCAAATGGCTAATTGTGTGAATCTAGTTGCTGCATTTAGGCTGATACCTTGTTCTATTCAGGTAAGAACCAAAGACAGGAAATTGTTTTCAAAACTTGTGGAGGACCTTTTCTCTTTGTGTTTTGAATACAATCCTGTAGAAATCCCCAAATCGTTGGGCCTCTACAGCTAAGAAGTGTTTCCTGCTTCATTGCACCAACAGAACCTGAACGATGAGTGTCAGGTTGTACAGCAAAATATTCTATCAACCCCAAGGCTATTGTCTGCAGAAGTTACAGATCCTTTCATTTGATAAGGCAAGTCACTGAAACTGTAATGTGGTGAAGACTATGATTCTACAAATTTATAGATTAAAAGCATTGAAAATGTGTACAAGATATGAGCATAATAAATTGGGTACAATTAGACCTACCTGAGAGCTCCCACAGTGGGAATTTCTACTTTTTTCTGTATACAATAATCTACTAATCATTACTTTATTTATTTATTTGATTCCATTTATGACTTGCTTTCCATTAAGTATTTCAAAGTGATTTCCCGGTAAACAGTATCAACAGTAAATAAAATAAAAGGTAGGAGGAATTTAAAACAATTCCATCCATTCAAACAATAACTATTGATCTATAAAACAATTTAATGTGGAGAGACAATTTCTAATAGCAATAATAATTAATAGATCCAATTCAGATGCAGACTATGAGAAAGATCTCCTACTGAAAAGATGATTTAAATAGGAAGGTCCAATCAATACCAACAAGACAATGGAGATGGTACATGCCATGAATGATGTGTAATAGGAGAATAGGTGCCAGCACACTAAAGCCTGATTCCTATATTGTACATGACGGACCTCCTGATGAGATGGTATCTGCAGGAGGCCCTCTCCTGTACCACAGAGCTATCAAATGGATATATATAGGATGAAATGACCATTTAGATATCACAAGCTACAATTTGAAAAGGGGCTTAGTATGGGATGCCTGCTGCTGTCTGAGAAACCATATATCCATTTGATAAGTCTAGAACCCCTTGGGAAACATGGAACTAGCAATTATTTGGATGCTAGCCTACATCTTTGGTTATCAACATGCTTTGATTTATCTTGTGAAAAGTGTGTCTGCTTTCTTATCATATACTTGGCAGAGAATTGCTATGCGATTGTAGGTAAGCATGCAAACTGTGATGCAGAAAGTTGCAGAGACGTTTGACTGTTGCCCTTCGAATGCTCTTGAGTTGTTATATAGCTATTAAGAACTGTTAGCAGATCCTTTCACAAATCAGCCTTCAACCGTCTGCACTTCAAACTGGCATGCCAGATTGCTGAAGAAAAAATGCCGTAAATAGCAAAAAAGGATTTTTTAAAAAAAAAAAGTATTTCCACATTAGTTGGTTTAACAGAGATTAATGAAATCCTGTAATATCCTTCCAGACACGTCACTTGTGAAAATTACATTGAATGGATTTCTTATTAAAGATTTTAAATGGCTCAAATCAGGAGGAAGGAAAACTATTAGGAATATGTTTCAACTCATAATAACTACATATAATTTCATTTTTGTGTGTTCAATAGTTATAAAAATCAGATATGCATCCTAATGATTTAATAGTATTCTCCCCACCCACCCACCACTGCCTCTTTTCGCTGTTGAATGAAAACTGATGCTTGAATGTTCTTGATGAAAACATGGCATAATTGGATCCCACTGCTCAATTGCAGGATAAAACAATTTATAAAATGTGTTGTACGTTTGATGATTAATCAATGCTAATGGAGAAAAAGAGACAGTGTCTTAGGCCCAATATTAAAGTGGTCAAGGATAGAAATGCACATTTGGGACAACGGAATATTGACCGAGTTCAGTTGGATCCAAACCAGTGTAGCCACATTGGCTGAGTATGCAGAGCTATGTCCAGTCAAACATTTGCACACTGAAGAATACTTTCGAACATGGAACTCTTTGCTAGATCAAGGTGTGAAAGAAAACGAAAAGAAATTAATTTACAGAAGGTATGTTGTTTTACCATTTGCTCAAAGGGACTTAAAAACAATTTTAAACTTAAGAAAGTGTTTAAAAACACTTTTTATAAGAAACCAGAAGCTTTCCTGCTAGGTATTCTAGGAGAAGAGGTTCCCCAAGAAAGACTATACTCTATTTTTATATGCTACAACAGCGGCAAGGGTTTTGTTAGCCCAGAAATGGAAGCAGCAAGAAATTCCGATAGTAGAAGAATGGCAAAATAAGATGATTGAATATGTAGAACTGGCAAAACTGTCTGGGAAAATCTGAGACCAGCAAGACCAACGGTTTGAAAAAGACTGGAGTAAATTTATTACGTGTTTGAAAGAACATTGTAAATATTTAACAACACTAACAGGATTGAGCTAAAGGTTTGATAGCCAAAAGTAGACACTTATTTACAATTAAAAGGAATATCAAAGCAAAAAGAAAGGTAGATAGGGGGAATGAGAAATGTGCATATGGGAGCCAAAACAGACGAGTACCAAGGCGTTCGACAACCAAGGTACGGCTGTATAGCCTCATGCAACATGACACAGAAATTTAGGACATCATCAACACTTCTCTGCAGCTGTGCTGATCAGGGTAAACTTGGTAGCTGTAGAGCAGCTGTGTCAAAACTTGTGGATGTTTGCACTGAAGAGCCCTGAATATATCACTGGATTGCTCGGGTTTTCATCAGGGACCATTTTGATGATCATTTCTCTAGTTCAGGGGTCCTCAAACTCTTTCAACAGGGGGCGGTTTACTGTCCCTCAGACCTTATGGTGGGCCGGACTATATTTTGGAAAAAAAATATGAACTGCCATGGGGGGGGGAGAAGAAAGAGCCAGAATCAGGAGTCCCCGCGGTCACAGTCCCCGCTCTGGGAGGAGGGTCCAAGAGCTGCTGCCACTGCCTCGCCAGCCACGACTCCCCACGGCCCCCTCGCTGCTCCTTCCCCCTACCTCAGGCCTCACCAACACCACAGGCCTCAGCCTGGGCAGGGACAGCAGCCGCCGCTGCCACTGCCTCCTGGCCCGCCAGCCAGGGCTAAAGTACAAGGCGTCCAGGCAGAGAGAAAGAGGGCTTTGGCCTGGTGCCTCCAAAGCAGGTGGGCAGCAGGCAGCGAAGGCAGAAGGGCCGCCACTGGGGATAGAGCCACTGTCCGTCTGGGCGCAGAGACCCAGCCGCTGCCTCTGCCGGGAAGCGGTGACTCACCCAGATCCTGTCCTCCAGGCTGGGCTCTTTGGTGTGGGGCGAGAATGATGACTAGAGCAGCAGCAGTCCCAGGAAAGTGCTGAGCAGCAGCACCATGTGCAGAGGAAGCCCAGCTTCAGCTGCATTCTCAGTGCCAGCCCGACGACCTCGCCAAAGCCATCACCAAAGCCACCGGCTTCCTCACTGCTCCCTCCCGCGTCACTCTCTGCTCTGCTGTGGGAGCCATGAGCGATTGCGTGCCAGCAGCAGCTCTACGAATGAAAGGTTGCATCAGAGTCTACCTCAGCGCAGTGCGGGGACTGACCAATCAGTCCCTGCGCCGCTGAAAAGCTGCGTCAGAGATGCTTGCCGCCCTGCGCTGTTTTGAGGTAAATGCCGACGTGCCCTTTCAGCCTCAGGCACTTGGCAGGGGTTTTCAAATGGCTGTGCGGGCCAGATTTGCAACCCTTTTGGGCCACATCCAGCCCCCGGACCGTAGTTTGCCAACCCCTGCTCTAGTTCATGACACATCTAAGCTCCTACTATTGAGGTGGGAGGGGTTACATTTCCAGGGGTGGGGTTACCACATGGAAAATGTAGGTGCAGATAAAGCATGGTGAGCTTCTTACCTTAGGTAATAGTATTCATACCAAATTACAGTTGCTGTACCTTCCTTTCACCTTGAATGCCAGACTGCATTATATCATTAATAATAATGGATGGTTGTATTAGAATGAGCATTCAGAAAGTATATAAATAAACATTATGCAAACAATAATTACAGCACAATGTGAGTGGTGAGTCTTGTTATCTTTGGTACAGGTTCCTTTGACTTTCATTTGAACTAATTGCATCTTTAAAAGAAAACACGATTAATATTAATGCTTACTAAAGTAGCCTTATAGGGACGCGGGTGGCGCTGTGGGTTAAACCACAGAGCCTAGGACTTGCCAATAATAAGGTCAGTGGTTCGAATCCCCACGACGGGGTGAGCTCCCGATGTTCGGTCCCTGCTCCTGCCAACCTCGCAGTTCGAAAGCACATCAAAGTGCAAGTAGATAAAAAGGTATCGCTCCAGCAGGAAGGTAAACGGTGTTTCCGTGTGCTGCTCTGGTTTGCCAGAAGCGGCTTAGTCATGCTGGCCACATGGCCCGGAAGCTGTACACCGGCTCCCTTGGCCAATAAAGCAAGATGAGTGCCGCAACACCAGAGTCGGTCACGACTGGACCTAATGGTCAGGGGTCCCTTTACCTTTACCTTAAAGTAGCCTTAACATTCTCCCTGGGGGGAAAAATGAAATAAGCAGATGCAATTCTCTAGTAATGTTTTCTATCAAATGGCATAAGATATTTAATATCATGTCATAGGTATCAAAGGTGGTTTTCTAACTGTTTTGGGGGACACCTAGGTTCTTGGAAGTTTATCAGGGATCCTTCAGTGAGAAGATCATTAATTGTGGACAGGTTTCCCTGAAAGTCAGAATGCCGATCATTGCAACTTCTCTTGCATAGTGAAATTACAGTGAAGAATAGTAGGGAACACACTAAATTTCTGCTGAGTGTGGTTCACCAATAGCCTTTTCAAATCTATATTTTATTGATGATTCCCCCCCCCCCCACACACATATTACAGTAAATAGTACAGTGGTACCTCGCAAGACGAATGCCTTGCAAGACGAAAAACTCGCAAGACGAAAGAGTTTTTCGTTTTCTGAGTTGCTTCTGAGTTTCCCTATGGGCTTGCTTCGCAAGACGAAAACGTTTTGCGCCTTTTTTAAAAAACCGCCAATTCATTCCTATGGGAAACCATCAATACACCGTGGTGCTTCGCAAGACGAAAAAATTCACAAGACGAAAAAACTCGCAGAATGAATTAATTTCGTCTTGCGAGGCACCACTGTATACAGTAGAATAGAATATACCCTTCTGTTCTGTAAACTATTCCACCCACCCCTGGTTCCCTCTGGACTCATGCTCTTCCCCACGCCCTTTAGCTGCAGTATGTTCGTCTCTGATATTCAGTTGCTTAGCATGCTATGCAGTGTACAGGTTTACATGCTCAGATAACAGTTAGGATAAATGAGGGTAGAACCCCTGCTGGAGACACAGATTAACATCCATTAAACTGGGGAAGTTTCCATCTCTGTCTTTTACCTCCTACGGCTTCTAGTTGTGGATATTACTTGGTTAAGAGTTCCAAAAATGCACTCCAGATCTCTTGGAAACTTTTCTTTTTATGTCGTTTCTGTAGAGCAGAATTTTTTTTTCATGGGCTGCTAGTTGCAGCTTTCTGTGCTTGGTGTGGTCCAGGTTTTTCAGTGATGAAGGATTGTTTATTTTTGCTATCCCTGTGTTTGGTAGAACCTGTCCCTTTTATAATCCCCACCTGGCATAGGTAAAGGTAAAGGTATCCCTGACCAATAGGACCAGTCGCAGATGACTCTAGGGTTGTGGCGCTCATCTCACTCTATAGGCCAAGGGAGCCAGCGTTTGTCCGCAGACAGCTTCCAGGTCATGTGGCCGGCATGACTAAGCTGCTTCTGGCGAACCAGAGCAGCGCACAGAAACGCCATTTACCTTTCCCCCACAGCGGTCCCTATTTATCTACTTGCACTTGACGTGCTTTCGAACTGCTAGGTAGGCAGGATCTGGGACCAAACAACAGGAGCTCACCCCGTTGCGGGGATTCAAACCACCAACCTTCTGATCAGCAAGTCCTAGGCTCTGTGGTTTAGACCACAGCGCCACCCTGTGTTTGGTAGAACCTGTCTCTTTTATAATCCCCACCTGGCATGTATGTAGCCAATTATTGTGCTGGTGTCTCCTATTAGCAGAAAATTTTCCAGAACCTGGTTGATTATGGCCAATATTTTCTTCCAGAAGGGTTGGATTACTGGTTAGTTCCATAGTAGGTAAATTGGGTCTGTTTGCAGCTGTTTAAATCTCCAGTCATCTTTTGGTGTTGTTGTGGAACTGTGACCCTTTGAGGGTTGTTGTTCAGTGGAAGTGAACTAACTAGACAATGGGAAGCAAAGTAAGGATTTCATTCTTGTACAAGAATGGTGTTGCATTCTGCTTTTACAGAGTTATCCTATCAGGCTTTTTATGTCAGCTGGATGAAGTGACATGTGGCAAACCTACGGTAATTGCTTCACTTATTTTCCTCCTCCCCTAAGTAGCTAGTCCTCTGTATGCCTGTGAGAAGTGGTTACACAGCTATATCCAGTGCCATTTTTTCCGGAACTCACCATGACTGCCCCCCCCCCCAGTGTGGTGTAGTGGTTAAGAGTGGTAGTCTCATAATCTGGTGAACCGGGTTCGTGTCTCCGCTCCTCCACATGCAGCTGCTGGGTGACCTTGGGCCAGTCACACTTCTCTGAAGTCTCTCAGCCTCACTCACCTCACAGAGTGTTTGTTGTGGGGGAAGAAGGGAAAGGAGATTGTTAGCCGCTTTGAGACTCCTTAGGGTAGTGATAAAGTGGGATATCAAATCCAAACTACTACTCCTCTTCCTCTTCTTATAACAGCAATGGCACCCACCTGAGAGGTGCCAGAACTGAGTTCCAGGGAGTTTCTGCTGAAAAAAAAGCCCTGGCTATATCAGAAAACAAATGTATGACTCCTTAGTAGAACTCTGATGCTTCTAAGCTGTTCCTAAGCATGGTCAAGACAATAGAGGGATTTCCCAAAAGAATTGCAGAAAGAATTTGAAACAGCAACAAGTGATATTTGCTGTGTAAGCGCTGTAACTCGCACAGGTGCTAAGCAGAAAGCCAGCCTAGAGGGACTGTGAATAAGTTAATGCTTCTCATTAAAGAACGGGGTTGCCTGCTGAAATTGCCATTGCTTTTCCATGTTACATAATGTCCATTGACTGTTGTGCTGCTGACTGAGGAGTTCATGACTGTGGAATTAAACTGACACCCAGCCAAAGGTGAAAAGTGGTAGTTAATGAATTATTCTGAAGGAACGAAAAGGTTAGGAGACGGATTTACTTAGCAGTTCCGGATTAGGGTTGGCTAACATTTGTCACCTTGAAAATGCCAGGGAATTTTCAATTGGCAGTTTGATAGATTGCATATGAGATTTGGTTGGAAGGGAGAAGGATAAGAAGCAAAAGAGAGACAGAAAAAGCCAACTTGAAGTATGACTGCAATGTAAGCTTGAACAAGTTTTCAAACTCCTCACAGTTCTCAACCATAATTCCTTTTAAACTGTGGCTCCATGAAGAAATGAGGAGTATTTATTTTATTAATTTAGATTTATAGATCACTTAATTAAATTTTAAAAATATCCATGTATTTTGAAATAATGCAGATAAAAGTAAGAAAATAGCAACCACGTCATAAAATTTAACAAAGAACTACCTAAGCAAAAGTACAGTATTCAAAGCTAGGACAGTTAAATTGGCTTCAGAACTATTTACAAGTACAGAATAGATGTACTTTAGGGTTGCCTGAATGCATGCATCCAGTGTTATAGATCTTCCCAGTCACTAGATTCAGGATCTGTTGTTGTTGTTGTTGTTGTTTAGTCGTTCAGTCGTGTCCGACTCTTCGTGACCCCATGGACCAGAGCACGCCAGGCACTCCTGTCTTCCACTGCCACCCGCAGTTTGGTCAGATTCATGTTTGTAGCTTCGAGAACACTGTCTAACCATCTCGTCCTCTGCCGTCCCCTTCTCCTTTCCCAACATCAGGGTCTTTTCCAGGGAGTCTTCTCTTCTCATGAGATGGCCAAAGTATTGGAGCCTCAGCTTCAGGATCTGTCCTTCCAGTGAGCACTCAGGGCTGATTTCCTTTAGAATGGATGCGTTTGATCTTCTTGCAGTCCATGGGACTCTCAAGAGTCTCCTCCAGCACCATAATTCAAAAGCGTCAATTCTTCGGCGGATTCAGGATCTACAGCCAAACAATAACATAAAGGGCTCCACATCTTCTCTGGGGGAATGGGGGAAAACCCAGGGCACATTTGAGGGGTGCAGTAGTGCACCAGGAGAGGGGACAGAGAGGAAGTTCCACTGAATGAGCAAAAGTCGTTCTATTTGTGCAATAACTTGGTTCAATGCCATCAATTTTCCCAAGGTTGAAAACTTCTGAAATCCAAAAGCACTTGATATATAATTTAATCCATCAAAAAAAAAAAGTAGTTTGATCTGATGCTGCTCCTGCTTCATGCTGAAATCCTTTGTTTTTGCATGCAAGCATGAAAGGCTCTTGCAGACTAGCATGGAAGGGTCAGAGACCTTCATTGTGGTGTGTTTTGATCAAAACTGCTACCATAGATGGATGGTGTGCTTTGCTCAGGAGGTCAAAAAGGGTAAAGGCCTGACTTTAAGACCTTCTTGCTTTACGAACTTAAGGATAGACTTTTCTAAAATCCCATTTCTTTCAATACCTAGGCCCTGTCCTTATGTAACACTAAGCCAGCTCCAGCTGAGTGCAATCACACAAACATGATGGCACTTGGGAATGAGATTGCCCACTCTTTTCTCTCAGGTTTTTATCTCAGGATAGCATGGCTTATACTGACATAGTGTGTCATCCGAATGTGGGGTAATGGTAAAGCTCTCTCCACATTAACCATGATCTGCAGCAGACCCTCCAAGTGTCCATATTTTCCAGGGACAGTCCCAGATTTACAGAAGCTATCCCAGTTTCTCATTTGATCCCAGAATGTCCCACATTTCCTTAAAGATAAAGGTACCCCTGCCCGTACGGGCCAGTCTTGACAGACTCTAGGGTTGTGCGCCCATCTCACTCAAGAGGCCGGGGGCCAGCACTGTCCAGAGACACTTCCGGGTCACGTGGCCAGCGTGACATCGCTGCTCTGGCGAGCCAGAGCTGCACACGGAACGCCGTTTACCTTCCCGCTAATAAGCGGTCCCTATTTATCTACTTGCACCCGGGAGTGCTTTCGAACTGCTAGGTTGGCAGGCGCTGGGACCGAACAACGGGAGCGCACCCCGCCGTGGGGATTCGAACTGCCGACCTTTCGATCGGCAAGCCCTAGGCACTGAGGCTTTTACCCACAGCGCCACCCGCATCCCTTCCCACATTTCCTTAGGACACCCCTATTTTCATCAGAGGGTGTGGAGTTATGCAACCCCCTAGCCAAGGAGATAAGTAACTACACAACCTTTGGAAGACATCTGAAGGCAGCCCGTTGTAGGGAATACTTTTTAAAATGTTTAATGTTTTATTATGTTTTATATATGTTGGAAGCAACATAGAATGGCTTGGGCAACCCAGTCAGATGGGTAAGATATAAATAACAAAATTATTCTTATTATTATGGAATAGGTAAAGGACCCCTGACAGTTAAGTCCCGTTGCGAACGACTCTGGGGTTGTGGCGCTCATCTCACTTTACTGGCTGAGGGAGCCAGTGTTTGTCTGCAGACAGTTTTTCCATGTCATGTGGCCAGCATGACTAAGCCGCTTCTGGTGAGAGCACAGCAGTGCACGGAAATGCCATTAACCTTCCCACCAAAGCGGTACCTATTTATCTGCTTTCACTTTCGAACTGCTAGGTTGGCAGGAGCTGGGACCGAGCAACAGGAGCTCACCCCGTCACAGGGATTCGAACTGCCGACCATCCAATTGGCAAGCCCTAGGCTCAGTGGTTTAGACCACAGCACCACCTGCACCCCTATTATGGAATAGGACGTCTCTATTTTCTGTGGATAAATATTGGAGGGTATGCTGTAGCAAAGAACATACTTTGCTTACACATCATGGTTGAAAAAAGGCTTAACTATGACTCTGTGCTTAGACAGCATACTGAACCAAACCTTGGCTTAGCTGCTATGATCCACTGAGCTAAAAGGACTAAGGAGATGCAAAATGGGTGTGAGGTCATCCTCTCAAGCCAGTATGTTTGCACAGCCTGGTAAGCCACAGCTTGGCTTCCTGTGATGTGCAAACCAGACAATAATGAAAATACTGAAAAAGCACATCCCGGCCAAAGGTGAGCAATTTAAATCCCATTGATTTCAGTGGGAAAGTGTTAAGTACATGAGACTTAAAAATCTTTAACTTTGGCTGAATTGTATCCCAAGTGATTAAAACAGGTTCACTCCATAAACTTTACGGATTAACATTTAGAGGGTTGGATGTGTTGGCTGAAGGCAGTCTTTGTTCCATCTGGTATGCTAGAAATGTCAAAAGCAGTGGCATTCAATTTTTTTTTCATTAGCTGTCCTCAGTATAACTGAAATAACATCTGTAATAGCTGCTAACAACAGTAGGCCTTTTAAGAATAATAAGGGGAAATAACAGATAAAAGGGAGCATGTTCCCAGTATGCTTCCCTGGAGTCCTGGAAATAAACAAAAGACAGCACTACATTATTTTCCAAAATGAAAAAGAAGGCTGCGAGCAAGGTCTTTTCCATAGCAAAGGCACTTTACTAGATGCCCTCTGGGTGGTAGGGGTGGGGAGAGACGTTTTTAGTTAGGTCAAAAATAAATGCAAAAACATAGGACTAGATTTTAAAAGCCTTTCTTTGAAACTAATAAAAGAAATCAAACAGGGGTGGAAGGATAGCCTCTTACTCTTTCCACTTGTCACAGGCTTGAGGAACTGGCAAGAAAGTTTGCCAGGATTTTAGTCAAGATTAGGAAAAGCATAGCTCTGGAAAGACTCCATAAAATGGCTCAAGGTGTGCAGCACAATTTTATGTATGCTTTCACAGGAACAAGGATGGGGAGGAAATTTGATTCTGATTGCATTCAAATGTAACTTACCTAATATGCCATTCCCTATAAAATATTCGGTCTGCACAATACATAAACCAAAATGCATATATCCTTTGAAATGTGACTTCTTTGAATTTTGCCACACAGTATTCCAGCCAGAAACCGTACAGCAAAATACATATATTAAGGGAGAGTGTGTATAAAAATGTGTATGTTAATGAAAATTACATACAAAATTACATTCTATTAGATAAAATCCTCTGCAAAAATGTGTACATTAGGCAAAGGTGCATATTTAAAAATGTATTAGGTGAAATGCAAACCAAAATGCTGACAAATTTTCATGAAAATTGTTGGGGTTTCCCCACCGAATTATAAACCAATGGAGAAATGTGCTGAACTGAATTTAAGATTGGAAAAACAAGAAACCTGAGAGAAACTCACATTGATAGGTGTCAATCCATACTCAGGAGCAAGGATTGCTGAGAATAAATCCCATTGAACTCAGTGGGGCCTACTTTGGAGTAGACATGCATAGGGCTCTGGCAGAATTTGTCAATGGGTGCTTTGAGTACTTAACAGGTCCTATTCTTGCTGATTGTGAACACAACCAGGCTGGAATTTGCCTGTCATGGTGATGAGACAGTGCTATGAACATCCGCTGCACCCTTGTACAAACAAATGAACAGCAGAAGCAGCAGTAGCCTGGGGTTCTCAGAAGAAACCTGAAGCACACAGTTGGGAACTTATACCACAGCATGGGAAGAAAACAAAGCATCTAGCTGATAGGGACTCAGCATGCTGGGAGAGAAGCAACACAAGAACTGTGAGTGACACAATTCCACAGCTCTGGGGAGCAGGAAGGACAAAGATAGGGAACACTTAAGATGTGATTAGACTGGATGGGGGGAAACACTACAGTGGTACATCAGGTTACAGATGCTTCAGGTTACAGACACTTCTGGTTACAGACTCGGCTAACCCAGAAATAGTACCTCGGGTTAAGAACTTTGCTTCAGGATGAGAACAGAAATCATGCTCCGGCGGCGCAGCGGGAGGCCCCATTAGCTAAAGTGGTACCTCAGGTTAAGAACAGACCTCCAGAACGAACTAAGTTCTTAACCCGAGGTACCACTGTACTGTTTGAAACTAGGATCTCTGGTCATCACCGGAAGGTTTTGGAATCCGTGAAGGAAGTGAGCAAAAACTCACCAGGTCTTTTCTAAAACACTGAGACAGACTTGGAGTTCTGAAGGAAACTAACTGCTGCATTCTGCTGCCCAGCTCTCAAATGAAAGATTCTGCAACGGACTGCATCTTTTGTGGATTCAGTATCAATGTGCTGGACCACTTCCAATCCATTGCCACTCATTACCACTTCCAGACACTGACTGATTATGATACTTTGCTCCACATCCCCCAATGACTGCTCCCAATGTAGATGTTAAATTACAGCAGCAATGAGATTCAACCCTGAAGGATTTCACAAGAAAATTCTGACACAGCCAAGCAAAAGTCACCCGGTCCTATTCTCTGGAACTGCTCTTGTATGTGGGAGCAGAGCCACAGCAAAGGAGCCCCCCCCCAACTTACTCAAATCAATATTATAAAAATTTGCTGAAAGGTTACACTCGCTTCCCCTGTGTCCTTTTCCCAACAAAGATCATCAGATGGAGTGAGCAAGGCTGTTTAGGTCCTCAAACCAGGCTTGAAGCCAGGTTGAAATGGGTCTAGATAGTTGGCTTTGAGAAAGCAAGCCTTAAGATAAGAAATGCTCTAAAGGAGGAGACGAGCCACCCAAGCAGCCCAGGAAGTTGTGATGTTCAATGGCCGTAAGATGTGGGAAGAAACAGCACCAGGCAGGAAGTGTAATGGAAGAGTATGATCCACGAGGACATGGCTGGGCACTGAACATTGTACACCAGCATTCTACATTGGATAGCTCAGTTGGTTACAGCATGGCACTGATAATGCCAAGGTTGTAAGTTCGATCCCCGTATATTCCTATATGAAATTATATAGGAATATATAGACTTTGATAACTATCCATTGGATTTTTTTATTTCTCCATAGGTTATGATGCAATTTAAATGTGTCAAAAGGCAATTCAAATACATGTTCTCAGAGAAATTGTTTTAGAAAAACTAATGTGGAAATGGAATGCAATTAGGGTTTAAAACATGCAAAAGCGACTTAGAACAAGGATTGCTGTGGGTTTTGCTTAGCACCAGACTGCTGCCTTGCTCTCTTTGGAGCATCACTAGAAGACTATTTTCTGTGGAGCAACTTTAGTTTCCAAGATGAGCGAACCAAGAATCCTACTGTTTATAAAGCTTGTGGGGACAGGAACATTAAAAGGTAGGGAAGTGTGGAATAGTTTTATTAGTCTTTTCAAAATTAGTTTGGCTTTCCTTAAACTCCTCAGTTTTCAGCTACAGCAGGGCATCCACATTTCTTTCAAATTTCAGTGGAAACCCAAGGATGTGATGAACTCTCCCCTCCCCCTCCACAAAGTTTGCTAGTTATTTGGTATCTCTTTGGACTTTGTTTGAAATTCCTCAGATAGCTCAACTGAATCCTGCTGGCAGTACTACAGAAGACAAGATGACTAATTGTGCAAAAATCAAGTGGGAAACTCTGAGTGAATACATCATCTATGGCCCTTGTTTTTCTTTTGCTGGCTACATCAGAGCTCATCCTAAATGTTCCAAAAAGGTATCTTCGAATAGCAGAAAGATGATGTGTGGCATATGGTGATAACCTGCAGCACATGTACGGTGAGATTTAAGATGGCACAAGAATTAGAGATGTCAACTGCTATCTGCTCATGATAAATTATTCCAATACATATATGGGATGGAACACCTCAACTTTCTAAGAGAATTCCAAATACACTTTATTGCCTTTGGTTATGCATCAATCCAGCCTGACTTGAACAGTGAAACCTTGGGCATCTTCCATTCCACTGATGCAAAGAAGCCCTCGAATATAGATAGATGCAAATAGAGTCACAAATAACAAAACAAAAACCCAGCAGTAAAAAAATAGGGCACATATAATATGTGAAAGGATGGAGGATAAAGAGACAGTGGAAATATATGAGAAAGAACTAATAGATACTACATAAAATTAGCAGGTCATACGATACCCAAGCAAAAATCTACAGTGTATTTAATCATGTGTTTTATTTAGTGAGAAGAACCAGGGCTGCCCTGAATTTTTGCCTGCAAAAGTGTGTTTTCAGAGGATGCGGAAAACTCCACTCCAATTCCATCTTGCGAGATTTTTCATCTGTTTCCCATATCTGCTGCTGCTTGTGGGGCTCAGGTTATATTTTCTTCAAGAAAAGATTGCAGCCAATTAGGGATCAATTGTGATGGAGTAGCAAATGTTCTCTTGCTCTTAAGGAAAGGTTTTTTTAAAAAAAGGCTTTTAAAGGACCCCTGGATGGTTAAGTCCAGTCAAAGGCGACTATGGGTTGCGGCGCCCATCTCCCTTTCAGTCTGAGGGAGATGGCGTTTGTCCACAGACAGTTTTCCAGGTCATGTGGCCAGCATGACTGAACAGCTTCTGGCACAACGGGACACTGTGACGGAAACCAGAGCATACAGAAACCCCATTTACCTTCCTGCCACAGTGGTACCTATTTATCTACTTGCACTGGTGTGCTTTCAAACTGCTAGGTTGGCAGGAATTGACCTAGCAATACGGAAACATTTTGACCTTCTGATCAGCAAGCCCAAGAAGCTCAGTGGTTTAGACCACAGCACCACCCGCGTCTATGCTCTTAAGAACATAAGAAGAGTCTTCCTGGATCAGGCCAGTATGTTGTTGTTGCTGTTGTTGTTGTTAATGATACAAATAATAGTAATAATAATAATAACACCCCTCATCCATAGATCTCAGGGTGGTATACAACATAAAAATGCAAGTTAAAAACTCAAGAACATCTAATTCAGCATGCCGTTCTTACAGTGGTGAACCGGATGTCTATGGGGAACCCTCAAGCAAGACTTGAGTGCAACAGCAGTCCCTCCTTCTGAGGTTTCCAGAAACTGGTATTCAGAAGAATATTGCCTCCAATAGTGTAGGAAGAACGTAGGGTTAGTAGCCATTGATAGCATTATTCTCCATGAATTTGTCCTGTCCTCTTCTAAAGACATCAGGTTAGTGTCCATCACTGCCTCTTAGGGGAACGAAATCCATAGTTTAGAAAAGTCCTTTCATTCATTTATCCTGAATCTTCCATCATTCAGCTTCCTTGGTTATCCATGACATCTAGTGTTATGAGACAGGGAGAAAAACTTTCCTCTAACCACTTTGTCTTTGCTTTGCATGACTTTATAAACTTCTGTCATGTTTCCTCTTAAGCACATTTACTCTAAACAAAAAAAAAATAAATACATCAAATGCTGTAACCTTTCCTCATATGGGAGCTTCTTCATCTCCTTTATTATTTTGGCTGACCTTTTCTAAACCTTTTCGAGCTCTACAATGTCCTTTTTTGAGGTGAGGTGACCAGAGACAGACACTTAATGTTTTAACTGCTGTAGCATTTGCCTGGGTTCGCCAATCCCAGTTACTCAAGATTGTATTTTTCTTTTCTAGGGACAAATCCTACAATAGAGATACAGTGGTACCTCAGGTTAAGTACTTAATTCGTTCCGGAGGTCCGTGCTTAATCTGAAACTGTTCTTAACCTGAAGCATCACTTTAGCTAATGGGGCCTCCTGCTGCCACCGCACCGCCAGAGCACGAATTCTGTTCTCATCCTGAAGCAAAGTTCTTAACCTGAAGCACTATTTCTGGGTTAGTGGAGTCTGTAACCTGAAGCGTATGTAACCTGAAGCGTATGTAACCTGAGGTACCACTGTGTTTACTTCCCCATATACCTCTATCAACTTATTTATTCATTATTTCAAATCAATAATCCCCCCTTCCTCCCACAAAAGGGTACAGGATGAACAACAACAATCATCTTAGGGCAACACCTACTATTTGCCAAAATTTAAAGAGACCTGTGATACAGTAATGGATCTCAGTCATCTCATCTAGTTTTGCCTTAAGACACAAAATTGATCGAGGGAGGCAAAGATGCACACACACCTCTATTTTGTTTAAAAGGAAAATACGTATCAGAGCTTCAGAAGTTCATGAGTGGTTGATCAAACTCTGTTTCATCTTTGGAAAGCCATATTTTTCCCTTGGGAGAAATAAATTAAAAAGTTAATACCCCAAATCAATGCAGATCCAGCTAGAACTGTGGGTTAAACCACAGAGCCTAGGACTTGCCAATCAGAAGGTCGGCGGTTCAAATCCCCGCAACGGGGTGAGCTCCCTTTGCTCGGTCCCTGCTCCTGCCAACCTAGCAGTTCGAAAGCACATCAAAGTGCAAGTAGATAAATAGGTACCGCTCCGGCGGGAAGGTAAACCGCGTTTCTGTGCACTGCTCTGGTTCTCCAGAAGCAGCTTAGTCATGCTGGCCACATGACCCAGAAGCTGTATGCCGGCTCCCTCAGCCAATAAAGTGAGATGAGCGCCGCAACCCCAGAGTCGGCCATGACTGGGCCAAATGGTCAGGGGTCCCTTTACCTTTAAGTATAAACCCGGAAAACAGCAGTATCCAATCTGATATCCTTCAGAAGTTGGATTACAACTCTCTTTATCCCTGACCATTGGATATGCTGCCTAGGTCTGATGGAGGCCAACAGGTGGGGGATACCATGTTGGCTATCCTTGCCATAAAGGAATAACTATTTCATTTATTTTTTTCATTTATTTAAAGACATTAACATGATTGCAAAAAATCTCCAGTTGCAGACTTATCTGTATCAAGTAGCATCATGCTCCCCCCTTCTACTGTCGTTATGCTAAAGGATGGTTGGTGTGAACTTTACGGTTGCAAATTGTTTCCTTTTGAAATTGCAACCGCACCATTGATATTGTTGCCCAACGCTTTGCAAAAACCTAATGATGTTTCATAATGAGGCACTCGGGACTGCCTTCTTTAATTGAAGCACAAGTGTGTTCTGTCTTATAAGCTGCACGGCCTTTAAAGGCTTTTTCTATATGAACTGATGCTCATTGATTCTAGAGGTTTGCTTTGTACTAATGCATGTTGAATGAAGATTAGCAGTGACACGCTCCTAATGAAAGATCAGATGAATTGCCAGAGTTCACATGAGTGTAAGGGAATTTTTTGTCACTAAAATGTCATTGTAGTCTACCACTTAATCTTAATTAAATAAGTGACAATGAGCCATCTAGCAAGCTATTAAAACTGAACCCAACTCTATTGATTGAAATATAGGTATGCTTACTTCCGCGGATGAGGTTCCTCTTCGTTGGCAGGACTGATTTGATGAATCACATGTAATGCAATACAGTCTGTCCAAAATATGAAACCAAACTAATTTAGTATTATAAGAGGTATTCCCATGAATAAAAGCTTACCAAATGCTCAAAGCAGATGTTAGGCAATTTAAGAAGAAACTGGTGATATCCATACATTACTTGAATGCAATCCTAAAAAAATCTATAGAGGTTTGGCTGATTTTTATCAATCTGGGAGGAATTTCCCTCTCAGGGCATGGAAATCTAGGTGAGCAAAGTCCTACAGATGGGGAGCTTTTGCAGGTGATGATATTCAGAATATTGGCTTGTTAGTGTGGTGTAGTGGTTAAGAGCGGTAGTCTCGTAATCTGGGGAACCGGGTTCGCGTCTCCGCTCCTCCACATGCAGCTGCTGGGTGACCTTGGGCCAGTCACACTTCTTTGAAGTCTCTCAGCCCCACTCACCTCACAGAGTGTTTGTTGTGGGGGAGGAAGGGAAAGGAGAATGTTAGCCGCTTTGAGACTCCTTAGGGTAGTGATAAAGCGGGATATCAAATCCAAACTCTTCTTCTTCTTAGTCCTTACTCTCAAAAACCATGTGTACTGATAACAGAGCACCAATATTTAGATTGCTAAGTAGTTTGCTTATTATCTGCACCAATATCAAAGACATTATATTCACTGTAAGGAGAAATGTAGATGTAGGGGGCTTTTATTTCAGTTCATAGAGTTTTGGGCAATATTCAGAGGCCTTTCTACTTGGAATAATAGGTTTGGAATTGCCCAAGAAAGATGTCAGATTGTTTTTGTATGCCACAACTGCAGCCATAATTTTGCTGACCAAAAATTGGAAATCACAAGAAGTACCAACAGTGGAGGAATGGGAGATGAAGATGATGGATTTTTCGGAGCTAGCCGACCTGACCGGAAGAGGAAGAGTACTATGAGGAATGGAAGAAGTTTAAAGAATATTTAGTTAAATATGTTAAGAGAAATTAAATAGAATTACTTACGAGTATCAGATTGGCCTAGGGTTTAAATATGTGATGTTGTAGAATACTACGGATAAAAGTTAAAATGAAAAGAAAGAAAGAGGTTAATGGATCAAGTAAATTTTATGTGAAACTAGTTTTGGAAAACTGCAACAATGATTTATATGGAAACTCAGTCAGGGGATTTGAGGAAGTCACCCAACAATGATAACAAAAGTGGAATTTTTACAGTTAGGATATATGTTTGTTTGTTTGCTTGCTTGCTTGCTTGCTTGCTTTTCTGATGTTTTTTGTCTATGTCTGTGGATACGTTTGTTATAAATTTGGAAAATCTAATAACATTTTTTGGGGGGAAATAGAGTTTTGGGTAATATTATTATTATTATTATTGATATAACTAGTTCACAAGCATATAGGATACTATGTGAATGGACATTGCAGCTCAAAGTAATGGTGATATTGCATAAGGTAGGGATGGGAACTACAACTTCCATCAGCCCAGGCAAGCATGGTCAATGATCAGGGATAATGGGAGCTGTAGTTCTGCAGCATCTGGACGGCTAAATGTTCTCCACATCTGGTTATAAGGAGGGCCTTCTAAAGATCTTCAGTGTTGATTCAATTATTTTTCATCCACTGAAACATATACGAGGGATATTATCAGACCTAGAAAATACTTCTAATCTTGCTGTTGGTAGAATCAATTTCTTCTTGCTCTGCTTATGTATGAAATATCCTTCCTCTGTCACCTGTAATGTCACCACACTTTTCTCTTTCACTAGAGCTTTGTTTTGCTTAAAGCCGTGGAATTTAGTGAATTAATTTGTAATTGATCAAAATCACAATTAGTTTAATCTGTATTTCACGTTTTAACAATATAGATGTATAAACTGCCCTCTCTGTTGAGGGGTGGTTTAGAAACAGAATGTTTAAACAATAAGATTGACTAAAAACGTGTGTATGTGTGTTCCCCTTAATTCATCAGCCATTTTAAATTGCTTAAAATTAGTCTTAATACACATACTTCTAAAACCTGTAGCTGGCAAGCACTATCCTCAAAGCGGAATGTCACTATGATTTTGCCTACTGTTCCATATACATGTACTGTATCCTCTAGGTTTCCCCCACTTAAAACTTTTGTGTTATATGCAAATTTAGATAGTTTTAATCAAATAATTGATGGGTTGACTGAAGCTCAAACAATTCATCAATTAAGATTTTTCTAAAATTGGATGACAGCCATGCCTTTAATATCACTCCTAATAGCTAACAGCTGGTGAGTTCCGATAGGATTGTAACAAAAATGGAGCCACTGAGAAACAAAAGGGATATATTGGTATGCTTGGGAAGCTCCCAAGGCTTACAGAAGTACAGAAAAAGGGGGGTGTAAATAGGTACCCCGGCACCCCCACAGCACAATGAGAACTGAGGAAAAGGGGGGGGGGGTAGGCAGCAATAGAAAACCAGAAAATGAAGCCAGGAAGAAAAGGAATAGAGTATTTTGGTGCAGGGCATGGCTGGCTGGCTGGCTGGCTGAAACCCTGAATGTGAGAACTGCCACTGCAACTTTTGTTGTTGTTGAAGGTCCTATCTGTATAGGTCCCCACTGCTTTATTCTCAGTTTTGTCCTTCTTTTTCCCAGAGCTATATAAATTTCATCCACTCCTGCAGAAAATTATTTAGGCTGACTCCTGCTTATAAAATCATGAGTTTCAACCTGTTTTAAAGGTAAAGGTAAAGGGACCCCTGACCATTAGGTCCAGTTGTGACCGACTCTGGGGTTCCGGTGTTCATCTCGCTTTATTGGCCGAGGAAGCCGGCGTACAGCTTCCGGGTCATGTGGCCAGCATGACTAAGCCGCTTCTGGCGAACCAGAGCAGCGCACGAAAATGCCGTTTACCCTTCCACCAGAGCGGTACCTATTTATCTACTTGCACTTTTGACGTACTTTCAACCTGCTAGGTTGGCAGGAGCAGAGACTGAGCAACGGAAGCTCACCCCGTCGCGGGGATTCAAACCGCCGACCTTCTGATCGGCAAGTCCTAGGCTCTGTGGTTTAACCCACAGCGCCACCCGCGTCCCTTTCAAGCTGTTTTACTGATGCACTATTTATGTTTTGTAACTGATGTCATTGATCTAGTTACAGGTAGGTAGCCGTGTTGGTCTGCCGTAGTCGAAACAAAATAAAAAAAAATCCTTCCAGTAGCACCTTAGAGACCAGCTAAGTTTGTTATTGGTATGAGCTTTCGTGTGCATGTACTCCTACTGGAAGGAATTATTTTATGATGTCATTGGTTTTTTTTTTACGGATGTTATTATATGTACTATTATGTTTTCAAGTTGTACACTGCCTTGTTACATTCTTTTATGAAAGTGAATTTTATAGATACATTTTTAGGCATTTAAACAGGGCATATAAAATCATGGGTACCTGTTTCATTGGTCAAAAGTTGTTTGGTAATTTACTCTCATGAAATAGTAAGAACTGTTGTAACCTTGTGATGTAGAGGGATGCCGGCATGGTCCAGAGTAGCCCTTTAGTGAAAGAGTAAATTTAAAACACAGTGGTATCTTGGTTGTTGAACCTAATCTGTTCTGGGAGTCTGTTCAACTCCTGGAACCGTTCAAAAACCAAGGCTCAGCTTCCGATTGGCTGCATGAGCTTCCTGCACTCAATTGGAAGCCATGGAAGCCACGTCAGAAGTTTGGTTTCCAAAAAACGTTCGCAAACCAGAACACTCAGTTCAGGAGTCAATTTGTTTGGGATCCAAGCCATTCGAGAACCAAGGTACCACTGTATATGTCTACTTTTCGAGGCATAAGCAGCCTGCTATAAGTACTAGTTATTCAAAGTCGTTCTGTGTATATTAACCTCACTAAAGGCATAATCTTCCTGATACAATGGCTTAATGTGATCTCCAGGCCACTGCTGATCATTCGGCAAACAGGATAAAGGGTATGGGGCGATGCTATGTAGAGAATGGCGGCATCATTATATAAAAGGTCAAGATCATTATGTAGCAAAAATAAGGCATTCTAAAATGATGTACACACTCTTACTCAGTGACCTAATGCTTAATGAGCAGTCAATGCTTTGGGGATAATATTCAGGAAATGCATGTAATATATAACAATTGATTACTAAATGACTTCAATAATAGAGTAATGAGATATACAAAAGCTCAGAGGTGATTGGTCCTCTTGGAACTGTTGTTCATCTACAAGAAACTTCTGGGGAAGTCATCCTGAGGTTGGGGGGTGTACTGTCATCAGTATGTTGAAGACACACAGCTATACCTATCATTTCTATCTTCAGATCCTAGGCAGCTTGTAGAAGTTACTGGAGTTATCTTGGGGTGGATAAGGGCAGACAAACTGAAATTTCTAGGTAAGAAACGGCCCTAAACTAGCCCTAAATGGCCTCGGTCCAGTATACCTAAAGGAGCGTCTCCACCCCCATCATTCTGCCTGGACACTGAGGTCCAGTGCTGTGGGCCTTCTGGCGGTTCCCTCACTGCGAGAAGTGAGGTTACAGGGAACCAGGCAGAGGGCCTTCTTGGTAGTGGCACCTGCCCTGTGGAACACCATCCCACCAGATGTCAAGGAGGAAAACAACCACCAGACTTTTAGAAGGCATCTGAAGGCAGCCCTATTTAGGGAAGCTTTTGATGTTTAATATATTATTGTATTTTAATATTCTGTTGGAAGCCACCCAGAGTGGATGGGGAAACCCAGCCAGATGAGCGGGGTATAAATAATAAATTTTTGTTGTTGCTGCTATCATCATTATTATTTAAGAAGGAGATGTTTGGGTCAGGAGATCACTTACTCCAGAAGGTGATTTACAACTAGTCAGTCTTCATCTTAGGGGTTCTCTATGTCAGGCTGCCTTCAGAGATAGCTTGAAAACTTCGGATGATACAAAATGCAGCCCTGAGATGCTTGGATTATGAAACAAGCCATTACTGTACCAGCTGCTCTGGTTGCCAGTGCAGTTCAGGGTCCAGTTTATGTTAGTGTTTTTAATTTTTTGGTGGGAGGGAGATTTGAAGGCCAGCCTTCCTCTGCTAGGAGAAAGGTTCTCAAGATTTGGTTTCATGCTTGCTTGCTTCTTTTCTTGAGCATAGGGTAGGCAGTGGGGTGGGAAGTGAATGAATAACCTAGGCAACGTGGTGCCGTCCTCTGTTCCTCTACTGCGTTTGCCAAATTATCACAAAATATGCATCCTCCTGGCAAGGAATGCATGCACAAAAAATTCAAGAGCCCTTGAAAATCAGCATTCCCCTCCCTTTACCCTAAATATGGTTTGACTGTGCTCATAATTGCAGATTCAACTTCAAATTCTGCTGAGGAAAGTCTGGCCTTTCACTACTGCTAAAGAAACAAGCCAGTTTACAGAACACACGGCTAGCGACCTGCATGCGGATTAGCAGGTCCCAAACTGAGTTCTTGTTCAGGGAAAGCTGATTAAATTGGCCATTGAATTTCACCAGTCGCAAAACATGGAGGTCCCACTCAGGCGACAACCTCTGAGGGATGTAATAGGAATTCTGATAACACTAGTAGAATTTCTCAGTGGTCAGTCATGTGTCCTTAGTTTAGCCTGCACATCTACTATTGTAAAGCATTTTAATGCTGTTGGCTCTTAAGTAATGTGTAGAAGGAGCACTTCAGAATTAAATCATACTAAAGATGCTGGGGAAGCTCATTATAGCCCACTGAGAATGTTATTTCTTCTGGCGTCATTTCATTTCAGCATGTTATTTTATACTTTAACCCTATTGGAAGCTAGCTAGTGTTTAATTATTCTTACATGAACTCTGTTATGTTTGGAAAATGTAGCCATTAGCAGCTCCATTGTTGTAAAATCCCCACTCTCCGAATATGGGAGATATTTATTCACAGCTCTTGAATGGGCCTTGGGATTTGCTAAGCAGTCAATGTGTAGAGTTTTTGTTTCGCTTTATATGAAAGCCAGAATATTCCTTTCTCAAGTAATTTACTCAATTACACATTTACTGCTACCCAGTATTCCAAAGCTGTGTTTGATGTTAATAAAGCCCTAAAAATGAAGTCTAGGGTTTTGGAGGGGTTGGTGGGAGTGTAGTAGACATTGGGACGTTAGTCGCTGCTGCTGTGGTTTGCCCCCAGAGTCAAAATGAAGATGGGAGACAAAGGTTATGAAGACCTTCTCTCAGAGAGCTGCAGCAATAAAGAACACAACAAGTCAAATATCTGTTCAGACAATGCTAAGAACTAGGTATGATGGAAGTAGCCTCTGACTTTTATATGGGTGCCACCACCCCAGCTAGAGGCCTAGTACCTCAGAATGACAGGAGTGAGCCTAACCTTGTCAACTCACCATGAAGGTGAGTTGAGGGGTGACCCAAGCAAGAACACCCTATGACTTCTGGATGGCACCTCACCATAACCCTGTTAGTTTCTCTTCTTATCACTGTGCAGCTGCTTGGAGTCACAGGACTCTGTTTACATTCCAGAGACCTTCCAGGCTGTTGGAAGTCTCATGGGAGGGGAGACGGAATGTGACGTTAGTGGTTTCCTGTTTCCTTTGTTCCTTTGTTTGGTTGCTCTCTGCTTTCATAGAGAGAGGATGTATTTTCTGACTGCGTAGCTTAGAAATAAAACTCTTTACAATGTAGCCCAAACCTCTTGTCTCTTTCCTGTTCTGGAAACTCTGCTGAATGGAACGTGCCTTGGAGCCTTATCAAAGGCTCAGGTTGTTATACGTGGGGAGGTGATTCCGAAGACTCGAGGGGGGGGGGAATGAGCTTTATCAGCTTGGCTGATCGGAGATCCCAACACACCCAACCTTCAGGCTGGTCAGCAATGTGAGGCAAGCTGGCGAGTGCCCATCCCCTGGGTTATCTACAGAATTACCCCTTTGCATGGCAGCTCCTCACACAAGGGAGCACCACACAATCAGGAACACTGTGTAACGCGAGCAGCCAATCACACAAGTAAGTTCCCATGCAGACAATCATTCTCAACACGTGGTCGTTGGAAGGTGGAAGTACCGCTGGTGATACCGTGCTTGAAATGAAATATCATTTGGCATCAAATACCTGTGTTTGTATGTATAGACACATGTAGAACTTGCAAAATGTATATGGATAATATTCGGACAATAATCAAGGACAAAATAGCCACCTGAATAATATTGAACATTAACGTTTACAAAAGTTTTGAAGAGATTTTAGGAAGCAGATTAATTCCAACTCTAATTAAGGGCTCATCCCCACTTACCTTTGCTCAAACATTTCTAGGCCCAGGTCAGGGCTTTCAAGATTTTTATCATTTTCTTTTTTTCTTCCCCCAGCACTTTCCCTGTGAAATCCTGCTCTTTACAGCTGAAAACAACTCAGTGGAAACCCAAATTGTCATTTGACCCAGTAGAGCACGGAAGCTCAGGATTTCCTAGGGAAAGTGCTGGCTGCTTGGACATAGACTAGGACAGCATTTACTTGTGCTTGGAAAGCACAGGGTTGGAGTTAAGTGTAGATGAGAGCTAATACTGATAAACTTTGCACGCCTGTTGCCTGACAAAAATGCTTGTGAACTACTCGGAGAACACTTGGCGTATGCTATAAAAATATTAAGATGACAGGCTTGTTTTCCATTTCAGCCAGTGCTTTTTATACAATGATACATTGCTTGAAATTGGGAGTATTTTTTTATTTTTTTATTTAGAACCTTGCCGCACTATTCCGGTGGAGAAATTTATGTCTGCATTATTGACTCACATTGAGTTACAAAGGACTGTGGCTTTCAAAAGAAATGCCATTCATTCCCAACAACAGAGAGAACTATTATGTTGCTTATTTCTAGGTGTATTCGAAGACCTTGAATGGGGTGAGAGGGTAGCCACCAACGATTTGGAAGACTGGTTTCTCCTTCTTCTTTTTTCTTTTTTTAGCAAAGATGATGGGAAGGAGGACAAAACACAATAATGTCATCTTGACACAGACCATTACCCGATACTTCCTGTAGAGATATAGAGCACAGCTGACCTATTGCCTCTTGGATGACTGCAATTGATATAAATATTTTATTTGCTGAGGCAGTATTGTCACATTGTGATCACATCTCAGTTGCAATGCGAGTGTCAATTTCCCCATCACTGGGGGAAATTGCATCACAGGAAATTATACTGAATTTGCTGATAGTTGTGGGATATAAAAATAAGTACAGCTGTGAATTCCTAGGAGGTCAGCATTTGGGTACTACATCTAGAGGTTATCAGAGTAATATATGCCCTACCTATGCGCCTCTTTTGGTCAGGGACTGGCTGCATTCCACATTGTTCTTTATATTCTTGATGCAGGTTAAATGTAGTTCCAGGAACAATGAACAGGATCTTGTCTGGTTTGAGATTTCTTTCCCCTCTGATAGGCAGAGAGCCCCATAAGTTCCTGGGGGCAGATTGTCCCAGTCTTACTGTTGTTGTTTTTCTGGAATCTCTGTAGAATTTCAAGTTGCATAGTCAGCTATCTCACATAGGACACCATGATGAAAGTCAGCACAATGAAATGCTATCTTGAATGAGGGGGGGATTAAACACTTACTGGCCTGCGGGGTGATGCATTTATGCTTGGAAGCGTGAAATGTATTTATCCCTATATTAGCATTCACATCCAGAGATACTAGTTGGCATAGAAATTCTCCAGCACTATAAAAGCTCAGCTATCCTGCTTGTCTTTGACCTCCTGTTGCAGTGAATTCCGTATGCTGACTGCAGCTTAGATAATTTTTTGTGCGTTTGACAATACCTGACAGTTTGATTCCAATTTATATGCAAAGCATCAATCCAAACGTGATTTGAAACAATAGCATTTTCTATTTTCTGGGATAAAAACACACACACAGGATTATAAACAGAAACACTGCCAGGCCTTTCAGAAAGAACAGTTTGGTTTCCAACCTGTTATTCCAGCAAGGTGACTTTGCTCTTGGATTAGTTAACACAAAGGCAGGGAATAGGAATTTGAAGAGGGGGAAAATAAAATTAAATAAAACCCAATAACCTTTTCTGCAATCTGCTCTATTTCATATTATAAGTAGTCACTTTTAGATATGTTCTGCAGCTCTTGAAAAAGCCAGACTTTCTTTACAGTATCAATCTGATGTGATCTTATGCTAGAACTCGGTTTGCTAATAGCTTGCTGCAATGTCTCTAGCTAATTGACAAATTTTGTTTTTTGCCAAAGCATTGGCCTGTATGTTTAATGTCAGAAGAATAGCTAGCCTGGTTCTTCACTGGCGTCCTAATTCACGTGCAGGTGTTGAACATGATCATTAACATGCTATATGTCATTCCCTTTGAATTATTGTTTTGTTTACAAAAGCTCTCAGATTCAAGAATACTGTGACCATTTGATGCCCAATGCTAATAGCATTTTCAGAATTCTTTTCTATATTTCCACTATAAGCCCAGTCCTATGGATGAGCTTCAACTTTGTCCCATGTTGTGTGGAACATCTCCGAGAGATGTGTCTAAACGTTCTGAAACTTTTTGGCTTTCCAGAAATGTTTGTGTAATAACATAGGCTAGGTGTACAAATTCTACCTGGAAATGGAAATGCTAGGCAACTTGGCCTTATTGAGTGCTTAATAATAATAATAATAATAATAATAATAAATTTTATTTATACCCCACCCTCTCCAGCCAAAATCGGGCTCAGGGCAGCTAACAACCAATAATAAAAACAAGTTGATTAAAATACAACTTAAAAAACAAGATTAAAATACAACATTAAAACATTAAAACGCAGCCTCTTCGCAGGAGGAGAAAGGAAAAAAGAAAGAGGGGGAGGGAATCAAATTATTATTAAATTATTATTATTATTATTATTATTATTATTATTATTATTATTATTACTACTACTACTACTACTACTACTATTACTATTAGGGCACCATATTTGTGGTCTAAAGTTCTTACTGGCATTTTTTCAGCAAGAGCAGGGGAATTGATGAATGGGAGAGGGACCGGAATGCATGGCAAGTGGAAGGCTTTAATAATTTATTTGCATATAGGTAACATTAGAGTTCCAGAAAACAAAGGCACCCAGGCTCCTGAGTCTATTATGGGGTTCCTAAGTCTAGGGAGCCTGATGTTTCAAGTCAGGGGTCAAGCTGTAGATGAGTTGCAGAACATCTAGGTTTCACTCAGAAGGTCCCTGTTTAACCAGGCAACTGATGGCTGAAACATGCATTTCCTGGCAACCTTGAAATTATTAGCTGTGAAGGCTTGTGACTGTTCCACATACAGTTGTACCTTGGATCTCAAACGCTTTGGCTCCCAAACAAATCGGCTCCCGAATGATCGAAACTCAGAAGTGAGAGTTTCGGTTTTCAAACGATTTTCAGAAGCAAAACATCCGGTGAGGCTTCCACGGCTTCCAATTGGCTGCAGGACGCTCCTGAAGCCAATCAGAAACCATGGCTTGGTTTTCAAGCAGTTCCGAACAGACTGCTGGAATGCATTCAGTTTCGAGAACCAAAATACGACTTTACTCTTATACGTCCTCGATGTTGTTAAATGTTTTTAGATGCTCTTAGAATGTTTAAAAAGTTTTCAGGTGTATTTTTTATTTCATTTTAAATTGTATTGTTGCATACTTTGGTATTTGCTATCCATTGGAACAAAGGGTTTTAAAGAATTAATTAATGTTTGAAATATTTATCCACATTCAGAAAGATGGGAAAATGTGGCCATGATGTATCATATATAGGGTATATTTAACTACACCATCACAACCTGGGAATATGCTTGGTGCTGGGTTATTCTTTATATATATATATATATATATATATATATATATATATAAAGAGAATATATTTCAGTTTCTGTTTAGATTGGATTTTTTCCCTTTCAGTTATGAAATATTGCAAAACCTAAGGGATATATTTAATAAACCAAAAGACAGAGCCATCCATGTACCACTCTCAGACTATTTATTAACTGTCTTCTGAAGCAGTTTGAATGTTCTATAATAAAACTCTTACTTAACCATTCCTTCTGTTTCCCTGGCAGGTCACACTGAAAAGTAAAGGACCCCTGGACAGTTAAGTCCAGTCAAAGTCGACTATGGGGTTGTGACACTCATCTCGCTTTCAGGCTGAGGGAGCTGGCATTTGTCCACAGACAGCTTTCCAGGTCATGTGGCCAGCAGGACTAAACTGCTTCTGGTGCAACGGGACACCGTAACGGAAACCAGAGAGCACAGAAACACTGTTTACCTTCCCTCTGCAGTGGCACCTATTTATTTACTTGCACAGGCATGCTTTCGAACTGCTAGGTAGGCAGGAGATGGGACAGAGCAATAGGAGCTCACCCCGTTGTGCAGATTCGAACCTCCAAACTTCTGATCGGCAAGCCCAAGAGGCTATGTGGTTTAGACCACAGCGCCACCCGCATCCTGCCACCCACAGGCCACACTAACCATATACCCATCCCTGTGCCTCTACCCTGCAAACAGTCATTATTATGGGACAGATTCTCCCAAGCTAAAGCCACTGATTTGAATGTAAGATGATGATTATGGCTAGAATCTTGTGTATGATGATCTGGGAGAAAGCCACGCTCAACACAGTGCAATTTACTTCTGTGTCAGCATGGATAGGGGTTGTGCTGTAACCTTCTCACTGAAATCAATATGGAATTAGAGATGCTTGAATCGAGAGAGAGAGAGAGAGAGAGAGAGAGAGAGAGAGGGAGAGAGGGAGAGAGAGAATATTATAATAGCATGCCATATTTTGTATATTTTGGTGCATGCACTCTGGAGTTGCCCATTAGTGCAGCCTCTCTGTCTTAGTGCAGCAGGTACATTATCCACACACCTGGGGCAGTAACTTTTGAAACCCTTATTTTGGGGTACAATTTAGGGAGGAGTAGAGAACACTTTAGGGACACGGGTGGCGCTGTGGGTTAAACCACAGAGCCTAGGACTTGCTGATCAGAAGGTCGGCAGTTTGAATCCCCGCGACGGGGTGAGCTCTCGTTGATCGGTCCCTGCACCTGCCAAGCTAGCAGTTCGAAACCACATCAAAGTGCAAATAGATAAATAGATACCGCTCTGGTGGGAAGGTAAATGGTGTTTCCATGCACTGTTCTGGTTCGCCAGGAGCGGCTTAGTCATGCTGGCCACATGACCTGGAAGCTGTACACCGGCTCCCTTGGCCAATAAAGTGAGATGAGCACCGCAACCCCAGAGTCGGTCACGATTGGACCTAATAGTCAGGGGTCCCTTTACCTTTACTAGAGAACACTTTTAAGCCCAAGGGTTACTTTCCCTTGTGTTCCCATGTTTGGGGGCCACAGTGAGGGTCTTTTTGTCCCCCAGTAAATGAAACAGCCAATAGAGTTTTTGTGGCAACTCTCTCTCACACACAAATCATTTAAAACTTTCCTTATAATAATGGGCAGAGGCCATGTTGCCTTATATATTGGGCAGAAGCATCAGAAAGATATAATTCAGTTTCAAAGAGCTTGTAGTGTGCTTTATTTCTGACACTTTAAAACTGCTTTACTAATACTTTGATACTAGTTGTGGAATTTCTATGAAGAATATAAATACAATAATTCTAGATAAACAGAGGATAAACTTTACTCTGCAATTTATAGTAATCCTATATTCTTAAAGGATAAGATTTTCTTTGGCAATATGGTGCGATCAATCACTCAAGTTCTGACAGTTTTCTGTTAGTAACTTCTAACTATCTCCTAAGATCTATTTAGATGTGGACTGTAAAAATGAACAACAGGCTGGATGACTGACAACCAAATATGGACAAAAATCCATATTGCTTGGAGGGAAGTCAGAATTCAGTATATAGTATCTGGGAGGAAATTCAAGAAAAGCATGATGCTATAACATACTGCCCATTATGTATGCTGCTGCTTCATTCTTTGTGAAATACCAGTGATGTACATCAAAATCATAAGGGCAGCACTTTAAAACATACTTTGTAAGTGTTGCTGTTATTTATTAGCTTAATTTAAATACTATAAAGAAATGACTTCATTGTTGCCTGCTATTCCTATGTTCATTTTAGAAGGGATTTCACTAAATTGCTTTTTTTAAAGAAAAAAAGAACTACAAATGAAATATTCTCAAGTTATATGCACATAGAGATTGGTGGGAAGTTCCTACATATTTTTATGAGTTTTATTTTTAAAAAAATTATAATGGGAAACTATTTAATATTTGTCCAGAGAGCTTCCATTTGTAAAACCACCAAACTCATATTTGCCCTTCTTTTTTTCTGAATTGCAATGCAAACTGAACTGATCTGCACCTCCTAGACCAGGGGTCACCAGCAACTTTTTTCAGCCGTGGGCCGGCCGGTCCACCGTCCCTCAGACCATGTGGTGGGCAGGACTATATTTTTTTTTGGGGGGGTGAACGAATTCCTATGCCCCACAAATAATTCAGAGATGCATTTTAAATAAAAGCACATATTCTACTCATGCAAAAACACCAGGCAGGCCCCACAAATACCCCAGAAATGCATTTTAAATAAAAAGACACATTCTGCTCATGTAAAAACACGCTGATTCTCGGACCATCGGCGGGCCGGATTGAGAAGGTGATTGGGCCGGATCTGGCCCCCGGATCTTAAATTGCCTACCCCTGTCCTAGACTTATATATTGTTCAAAGGTACGGCAAGAGGAAATCAAACTAAACCATATCTTACATTTCCTTTCTAGATTATTTGGAGGATAACTAATACTATACTAATAGTGTAGTCTTTATCCAATTGTAGCTCCTAGTGTAGGAGCTACAATTCATACACAAGGAATCTCTAGCTCTGCAGAAGCACACTGTCCAGTGTGTGCTCAGAGATCACAGGATGTTAACAGTGGTACCAAATGCGCTATTATACATTTAAATAGTCATAGCTTCCCCCAAAAAACCCTGAGCACTGTAGTTTGTTAAGGATGCTTAGAGTTGTTAGGAGAGCACTACTCTCCTAACAGAACTTAAATGGGACCTGACTGTTGGGGGTGTGGGAATGTTCAGGGAGGCAGAAGAGGATATTTTGTTTAATGATATCCTTCCTAACTTGCATTAGCAAGTTCTGTATCTTAGCAGAATTTAAACATTCCCCTTTAAATGTACAGCGGTTTGCTTGTTGCAGGCTCATCTGAGCCTCTCTATACAGTGGTACCTCAGGTACAGACACTTCAGGTTACAGACTCCGCTAACCCAGAAATAGTACCTCGGGTTAAGAACTTTGCTTCAGGATGAGAACAGAAATCGTGTTCCGGTGGTGTGGTGGCAGCAGGAGGCCCCATTAGTTAAAGTGGTGCTTCAGGTTAAGAATAGTTTCAGGTTAAGAATGGACCTCTGGAACGAATTAACCAAGCACCTGTTTTTAATCACTTCAGCTTCCAGAAGCATAAATCTGTAGCAATGGTGATACCATTTAAAATGCATGTTGTAAAACTCTGTTGACCATAACTTAATCCTAGTTACTCAAATCTCTGCTTGTATTTGTCTCCCACAGAAATAGAAAAAATAATAATAATCCCCTTTTCATCACTGCCTGATTACATTTCCAAATATACACAGATAAGGTCACTTAAGTTATTCCATAAAAATGATAGTAAATTTATAAGTACACCTGTGTGGCATGAATCCAGTTTCCCCCCAGCTGTCTGACTTACAAACAAAATCACCAGTCTTAAGAAATAGGAATGAGTAGCTGCTCCACAGGTTAGCTAGTTATTATGACCTTTTGTAACCTGTCACATCAATGTTTTTTGTCTGTACTGAAATGAGGGGGAGAAATAATTCCTATGACTTCTGCTTTCTATATAGCAGAAAAGGATGGAGCAACATCAGAAAGGATCGCATGGCAGAGACAAGAAAGCGATTTCAGCTCAGGGAGACGATGAGTACTACAACCTTTACATTCACCACTCATCAATTTAGGTCTGGGGTTGGCAAACTAAGGTCCTCGGGCCGAATCAGGCCCAATTGCCTTCAGGATCCGGCCCACGGACTGACCCTCCTCCACGAAAATAGCTGTTTACTTGGCCGTTTTCCTATGTTGTGAAGGCTGAAATTTCAATTCAGTGGAGCAGGGTCAAGATATTAACTGATACACATGAAAATTCAAATATAGCTAAATAATCCCTAGTGTACTGATAGTAAGATAAGACCTTTGGGGCAGGCATTTTCAAAAAAAAGTTTTTTAGGAACCACCCTAGTGACCAGTTCTGGGTGCCACAATTTGAGAAGGATATTGAGAAGGTGGAACACGTGCTGGAGAGGACAAGCAAGACGACCAAGGGTTTGGACACCAAGGCTTATTTGGAACAGTCGAAGGAGTTGGGTATATTTAGCCTGGAAAAGAGGAGACCTTGAAGAGATATGATAGCCACCTTCTAATGTCCAAAAGTCTGTCAAATGGAGCAAGCTTGTTTTCTCCTGCTCTGTAAGGTAGATCACAAACCAATGGTTTCAAGTCACAAGAAATAAAATTCTGACTAAACATCAGGAAGAACATTCTAACAGTAGGAGCTGTTCAACAGTGAAACAGACTCCCTTGAGAGGTGATGGACTCTCATTCATTTCAGGTTTTTAAGACGATTGACTGGCCATCTGTCATGGATGCTTGTAAATTGAGTTTCTTGCATTGCAGGGGATTGGACTAGATGACCCTCAGGGTTCTTTCCAAATCTTCAATTCTTTGATTCTCCATATCATAAGTCCAGGTACAGGGATGATAAAGACGTTCTTGTCACAGGTCTGCTTCAAATATATTAGATTATTTGTATTGTTTCTTATATTTGCTTTCTAACAATTATTACAATGCACTTTTCAATGTACACTTGGACCCTACCACCACTTAAAAGCTTAAAGAAAGGGAACACATATAATCTACAATCCAGAAGTCAAAGAAGCACAGTTAATCCCTGCCAGTGTACATTCCCTCCACCCCAAGGTTTAACTTTTCTCTCTGTCTGTGCATTTTTTCCAAATTCCAATCTGTTTCTGAGTTCCTCTGTTCACTTTCCACTTCTGTCGTAATTCAGTTTAAAAAGAGCCATCTCCTCGCACACTTTTGGCTGAAGTGGGTTTTCAGGCACATGAATCTCTCCAGAGTGGATTTTGTTGTTGTGGTTGTTTAGTCATTCAGTCATGTCCGACTCTTCATGACTCCATGGACCAGAGCACACCAGGCACTTCTGTCTTCCACTGCCTCCCACAGTTTGGTCAAACTCATGTTGGTAGCTTCGAGAACACTGTCCAACCATCTCTTCCTCTGTCGTCCCCTACGCCTTGTGCCCTCCATCTTTCCCAACATCAGAGTCTTTTCCAGGGAGTCTTCTCTTCTCATGAGGTGGCCAAAGTATTGGAGTCTCAGCTTCAGGGTCTGTCCTTCTAGTGAGCACTCAGGGCTGATTTCCCTAAGAATGGATAGGTTTGATCTTCTTGCAGTCCATGGGATTCTCAAGAGTCTCCTCCGGCACCATAATTCAAAAGCATCAATTCTTCGCCAATCAGCCTTCTTTATGGTCCAGCTCTCACTTCCATACATCACTACCGGAGTGGATTAGTCCTGCCAAATTGCAAAGTAATAGGTCCAGGGCCTTTTTGTGGGTAAAGTTGTAGGGTGGAGGAAGGCTTTATCTCATCCTTACATTACAATATAAACTTTGCAGCTTCCCACCAACCTTTCTTTGTGTCCTCCGATAGGCCTTAAGCTTTCACAATATGAAACTCTCTTGAAGGATTCCTGCAGAGTTCTGAAGAGTTCCGGACTTTTTGCTTGCTTCCTTGCTTGTTACAGCAAAACAGCATAGGATATTTTTAAAACTTAAATGAAGCTTTTAGCTTAAAAAAAACCACACCAACCACTCTGCAGCTGTGCTTTAATAACAACAACAATAAAAACCCCAATCCAGATCTATTCGGTGCTCAGCAGGTAATATTTTGCATTTTGCAGTCACTTCTTGCAAAGCCCTTGGTCCTAGTGGAACACAGATATATAGGTAAATTTAGAGCTTCACAGGCGCAGAATGATATAGAAATAGTGCGACAGTAACAGGAAGGTTTCTGGGGCTCCCGATTCAACTCAGGGTTACTGACAGCATTTTATTTTTTTTACTCGGGGAAGTGTGGGGCCCTGAATAATCCCTATTTGCTTTGTTATCTATGCTCCTCTCATAGCTCCACCTCTCATTTACTTTGATTAATTCAGTGGGGTTAAAGTACACTTCAATCTCTGGTGAATGGTAACCATTATATCTGACGTGCAACCATGTCCTTTGGGAGTTTTATTCAAAATTTCCATTTCTATTCAATAAGCCATGCTTGCAAACAAATATCCATTGGATTGCACCCTAAATGCAATTCCTCTGTACACACTTTCCTGAGATTAACTGTCATCGAACCCTGCAGGTCCCCATTTCAGGATTACTTCTGAGTAGGTGTGTTTAGGATTGTCCTGTAATTTGAATTACTAGTCGAGACTGCATTGTGTTAGCGTTTTATTTCAACCAAACACTGATTAATTGGTTAATATGGCTGAACTACTCTGCACTAAAGACACCAGGAGCTTGAGGCATATTAACTTTAAAGCTGCTCCCATGATAGTCATTGTACATAATATAGAGAGAAACCGCATCCCAACAACATTTTTTCTTTGTAGATAGAGGGGACAAGGGTGTAATTCTATATTGCCTTGTATTGTATTAACGTGAGTGTTCTGCTTATATATGAGCAGTTAGAGACGTATCATTCCAATAAAGCAAGGTTTCATTTCCTAACTTAACTACGGAGACAAAGCTTCTGTTTTAAAATTGAATATGTCATTCAAAGTGTTTTCCTCCTAGGTATTTATTTCTAAAGCATAAAGAAGTGGAGGGACGTTAAATATTGTTATACTACTTGAAAGGGAGAGGGGATCTGTTTGTTGTTTAAATACACTTACTGTGCTTCATCCTTCTTACACCATTTTAATATCTTTTTGGTTGGATCTGCCAAGTGGCTAGGACCTCTGACCATAAGCTGCTTCAGAAATGGACATAGGTGACATGAACAGTTATTACTTTTTACTTCCTTTGTGGCTGATTTACACATGCATGTATATCAGTTGATATACTGTATTTTTTGCTCTATAAGACTCACTTTTTCCCTCCTAAAAAGTAAGGGGAAATATGTGTGCATCTTATGGAGTGAATGCAGGCTGCGCAGCTATCCCAGAAGCCAGAACAGCAAGAGGGATTGCTGCTTTCACTGCACAGTGATACCTCTTGCTGTTCTGGCTTCTGAGATTCAGAATTTTTTTTTTTCTTGTTTTCCTCCTCCAAAAACTAGGTGCGTCTTGTGGTCTGGTGCGTCTTATAGAGCGAAAAATATGGTACCTGGATATACACATTGACTCCATGGGAAATTGTTGCATGTGAGGTTATATCTGGCAACAACAAAAAGTTCTAGCTGTTGTCTGAGGTAGGTGGTTTCATTTACACAGGCAGGTCATCACTTGCTGTAGCCATCAACTAGCAAGCATACATGACTGCAGCAGCCTTTAAAGGCTTCTGATCTCATGAGTTCTTCAGTCACCATTTTGGGGTTCTGTGCATGCGCAGAGCCATCTAGAGAAACATTTAAAGCTCTAGATGGAGATTTGGTGGCCCTGCTTCCTTCATCAGGAACCTCAGAACGTGAGGGGAGCAGCTTCCTACTCAAGTCATCTTCAAATCACTGTAAAAGCACCACCTTTGGGATGCAATTGTGTACCAACTTACTTAGGAGTAAGCACCACTGAATTCAATAGGACACACTTGTATATATATATATAGAGAGAGAGAGAGAGAGAGAGAGAGAGAGAGAGAGAGAGAATGGCACTGTTTGGGAGATTTTTCACCTAATATGCAGTAGTGGTGGGTCCCTGTGTTGTGAAAACACACTTGGCTGAATTCCATGGTGTGGTGATTGCACAGGGCCCCCGGACGTTTGACTGTCTATTGACCCTGTGCCACCACTGTGATTGCTTTCTTCGCTGCCACCAACCTCTTTCTCCTCACGGGTACACACGGAGTCCAGACAGTTGTTAACATTAACAAATAATCAAGTTTATTTATAGGCATGAACAAGCTTATGGTTTCAGTTAATTTTCCTTGGCAGTTTCTTAATCTTAGTTCCTTAACTGTCCTATGCATTCCTAACAACTTCAAAGTGATTATTCCAACTATCTATCTGACTCCACCTAACAATTCCTCTCACTCCCTCACCACACAACTCGACCAACCCACAGACTAAACCTCCCTCTTTCTTCTTCAACTCCCAACTCTCAACTGACTTTCACACAACACCCACTCTCACTCTAACTCCTCCTATCAGTTTCCACTGGCCAATCACATCACACTCATTTTAACCCTTTCCTTATGACCCACCTAGGAGGCAAACACCACACATGGCATTATTACAAAATAGGTCCTTCATGTTCAAGGATCATTTGTTTGATGGTGAAGATCTTTTCTTCAGATGATTCTGAAGCATTTTTATTGGTTATATTGGCACACATACCCTCCACCATCCTGAGGAAACCCATAAGCCCGATTTTATTTTATTCTTTGGTAGATTTACAAAAAGAAAAACACACACCCATAAATAAATTTTAGAAAGGGAAAAGATTAATAAATAAAATCAAGACTCCTTGTGCTCTGCTACACTTTCCCTTTCTTCCCACCCAAGGGAGTCCTGCCGTCTTTCTGCCTGTCAAAGCTGGCACATCATGAGGGGCTAGGCCTTGGCGGTGGCAGCCTCCCTTTCTCCTCTTCCTCCTCCTCCCTCCCTCTCCAGTAGCTGCTACGAGCTGCCCAAGGTAGGTGGTTGACAGCAGCCATGGGAAGGTCATGGAGAGGCAACAGGATGCTCACTTTCCAGCTACCGCTGCCACTACCCCCCAAGTCAGGCACCAGCTCATCCTCCTCCCTGGGCTCAGAGGCAGTGCTGCTGTGTAAAATAGGGATATTCCAGGTTAATAATAATATAATATACTTATACCACGGCCATTTGGTTGGACCTCCCCATCCACTCTGGGCAGCCCCCAACAGAATATTAAAAACACACTAAAACATCAAACATTAAAAACTTCCCTAAACAGGGCAGCCTTCAGATGTTTTCTAAAAGTCAGGTGGTTGTTTATTTCCTTGACATCTGATGGGAGGGCGTTCCACAGGGCAGGCGCCACTACCGAGAAGGCCCTCTGCCCAGTTCCTTGTTACCTCACTTCTCTCAATGAGGGAACCACCAGAAGTCCCTCGGCGGTTGAACGATGGGGGTAGAGATGATCCTTCAGGTATACTGGGCTTTAAAGGTCAGCACCAACACTTTGAATTGTGCTCAGAAATGTACTAGGAGCCAATGAAGGTCTTTCCAGACGGGTGTTATATTGTCTTGGTGGCCATAAACTGGGATGGCTTTCGTAATTCCTTGGCTATCCCTAGAAAATAGGGACAATTGGAGGGTATGCATCACTTCCTCTTCTGGGAGCAAATTCCATAGATTAACTGTACACGTCTCTCACCCTGTCAACTCAGCATACATTAATTTCAGCGGAGCTTCTGAAAACAGAGTGCTTTGAAGGCTACAGTCCATGAGCACTACTGGGAATTCTATTGAAGGGTGTGGTATAATAAACCCCTTAAATAATAAATTCTAATCTTGTGCCAAGTATATCATATGCCCATATATCTGTTTATTGCAGGCCAGTTTTGCAGGCTGGGCATTCCCTGAGTCACATTTTTGGCTAGTGCTTTAAAGTTTTGTACAGAACACTAAACAGTATTTTAACTGTTAATGGGCACAGGAGGACTGTTTTAGGCAGTTCCTCAAAACTTCACAGATCAGCAGAGAAGCAAAATGTTTTGGATCAGTTCTTCAGTTGATTAATTGTGCCAAGGATTTTATGAAACTCATTTAGCCCTGATATATGTCTCATCTATTGAGGCTGGTAACAATTACCTGAATTAATTGCACAAGTATATGATCCTACCAGAATATGGTCATTAACAAACAAGGTAATTTATCATTTGGCTGTACTCAGAAATACGAGACCTAATTTTTGTTTAAATTCAGTTAAGTGTTACATATAGAGACATTCATACACAACAAACAGTAAGGTATGTCATTTTAATTGAATAGTATTTCACAGAATAGCACAATTTAAACCGGATAAAGTGTATTGATTTTACTGTGATTTCATTGCAGAGTTTCCATCAAATTACTACAGTGGATTTCATGACAGGCATGGAAGGTTCTACACGGGGGTGGGGGGTGGGGGGAATAGCCTTAGATTATTATTATTTTTTTAATAATAATATTTATTAGAAGTTTAATAATTACAGGGGGGGAAGAGAAAAAGAAAGACAACAAAAAAGATTGAAAAAATTAACAATCAATACATCAAAAGTAAAAAGAAAAACAGAAGAAAAAAACCCCCAGTGCATTAAAGCAACAAAAAGAACAGAAAAATTTAAAAACACATCCAATGTTTCCATATCCTTACTTTTCATTTACTTGTTTCATCGACAGCCTCACACCGCCCTTTTTTGTATTCTAGTTCAAAGCTATTTCAGCAAATCCTTTCCATCTTTCTCAAATTTTTTGTTCTATAGTTAATCTTAACACAATCTAACTTTAAATTTTTCACTTTGGCCCATTGCCAATCAGTTTTCACTTAATTCCTTATAATGTTTCTGATAAAACCATATAACTTCATTCCAGCATTCTTCTAACATTCATTAATTTTGCAATATTTCTGTAAGTATACTCTAAATTTTTTCCAGTCTTCTTCCACCGACTTTTCTCCATGGTCTCGGATTCTGCCAGTCATTTCCGCCAATTCCATGTAGTCCATCAGCTTCATCTGCCATTCTTCCCGGGTGGGTAGATCTTGTGTCTTCCAATACTTTGCGATGAGTATTCTTGCTGCTGTTGTGGCGTACATAAAGAAAGTTCTATCCTTCTTTGGCACCAATTGGCCGACCATGCCCAGGAGAAAGGCCTCTGGTTTCTTCAGGAAGGTATATTTAAATACCTTTTTCATTTCATTATATATCATCTCCCAGAAAGTCTAGCCTTAGAAATTTTCTAGCCTTAGAAATTTTTGAATTGAATTAATCTCATTAACAAAATTTCTAGCAAATTTCTCAGAAGCATTTTGCACATTTCTCGTTATCGCTGGATTTTGGAACAGTGAAACCTAAGGTGAATATGGATGGTCCTGTCCAGATTTTTAAGATGGAGCAATTTCAGTGGCAAAATGTTAATAAACTAGCAAAGGAATGTTTGATAAAATTAGTGACACTTCTCAGGGCAGGTATACTTAAATTGGATATTCCAGAGACAGTACTTTTTAACCGTAGGCAGTAGAAGTAATTAAAATTTAAAAACCTAAAATTTCATTGCATTAGGCTGATCTGTTCCATTGAACTCAATGGGGATTACTCCTGAGGAGAAAAATATAGGATTACAGTGCATACTATTAGTTGGCTGAGATACCCTGTTCTAGCTTTTCAGATTACACACAGCTGCCAACCTCACAGAGGAACCTAGGTGGAATTGCCTCTCGTATGAATTGATATTTTATGTGGTGGTCAATCTTTGATAATTTTGATTAGCCCTTTCTGAACCTTTTCCAACTCTATGATATCCTTTCTGAGGCTAGGCAACTTGTAACATGTTTTACTGTTACTCATGTTATACTTGCATATAAGTGAATATTCATATGCATGAATCTGCATGAATATTCATCTGCATGAATATTCACATGGAATATGCTAGATAGGTATCAACCCAAAATTCTTCACACTCTTTAATTGTGGTTTTGCTTTTTCTGGTGGAATATGCTGAAATGGCAAAGTTAACTAAAAGACTTAGAGACAAGGACAATAGAGATTTTTAAAAAGACTGGGAACCATTTATGTCGTACCCACAGAAACAATGTAAAGAAATGGACTCACTGGCAGGATTTGAGTAAACACACTTACTTTATTTAAAGAATTCAATATTAAGATACAATAAAGGAAGCAGGAGAAGTTATTATGTAAAAAACCAGAAGAGAGAGGAGGTTGAGAGAAGTTACGGAGGGGAGGGGGAGATCTGGGAATTGCATTTTTTGTTGCTTGATATGTTGTTATTATTATGATAAAAATATAAAACTCAATAAAATTATTTAAATAATAATAATATTATGGTTTTGCTAATCTCAATGATTTCCATGGTGTGTGAGAAAACTCCATGGTGATGTAATGACCGCTCCTCACATCAAATGGGGAGCGCCTTTTGTGTGGTCTTGCGCAGCCCCCCAGATCCTATGCAGCTCCCAGCCATATAGCCTGGCTTCGCCCTCCCCAGACTGGATACCTGGAGGTCTCCACCTATCTCAAGCAGTTACCCAATCTCACCTGGGGAGGCGTTGCCAGGGGACCAGGCCAGGTAGGGGGAGGGACCGCCATACTCCCACAATAGAGGGTGGATCTTACCTGGGAATCGTGTAATTGTTTCAGAAAAAGGAGAGGCTTGGAGGTCAATAGGATGGCCACTACGTATGTTCTGCCCAGGAACATAGCTTTGTTCATCATATTGAAATGGGGCTCACTTGCGGAAATAGATGCAAAGTTAACTATCTCTCGAGAACATTGTTTACCGGTTCTCTTATTATGAAGAAATGTATCAGCCCATGGATCACTAGCTGTCAAAGAGGCAGCATGAGTAATGACACATTTTGGGAGCTTTGATTAAGATAATCATCTAGTCAAGCTGTAATATATGATAATATCAGAGCACCTAGAATCCATATCTTAGGAAGTCACCTTCATATCCTGGGCCAATATTCAAGCCTCCTGCAAACTGGCTGTGACTCCTATGATGGATTAAATGGTGTTGCGGCTCCATATTCATAACAACAACAATTTTCCTTATAACAGAAGTTCTTTACTGTGGCAGCTTGGGGAATCATATATTGCTGTCTTAAAAACTTAGGGAACTGTGGTTCATTTTCACTTTGAACCCCATTCCCAAGCATACAGATGGTGGAATCCCAATAATACTTAGAAATCTAGGTTTCTGCCTTGCTGTGCGAATGCACTGGATCAAACAAAGTCATTCCATTTGCACAAGAACTCCCACTTGTGCAATTAAACTTCCCCTATTTGGGAAGGTGCAGGAGCATACAGGGAGAGAAGAACTGTGTAGTTGTGTGGCGAGTTCCCACCTCCTCCCAGGAAGAAATAAAGACACAGGACACCAAGAATTAAGGTTAATGGGTGAAATAGGCCACAACTTTATTGATTACAGGAATGAGCGGTATTGGCTTAGGCATTGGCCCTATCAACTAGCCGGCTTCAGCCCGATTGCATGAAGACCGGCAAGGGTTAACCACCAGTAGAGGGAGTCCTGCCAAGGCACGTCAACTAGGAACTCCCCCGGAGTCACCGCTTGGGGGCGTGCCTTAGGCCCACACCTCCATAGGCTTCGGACAGGGCAACGCCCCCCGGAGTCCTTTATCGGACTACCCTTTTCTGTGGGGGGAGGCAATGGCATTTCCCTCCCCCCCCCACATACACTTAACCCTCCCTTGCCAATGCCTAACCACCAATGCCGAGGAGTTGTGACGAGTTGCTACGAGGTAGGCAAAAAACCAATTGGCTGTATATGCCAATTACCAATTGGAAAAAATTCCTACCAGGCCCCGACGCGACCAACCGAAGGGCATAGCAAGTCAGGGAGCCTACCTAAGGGAAGGGAGGGTGAGAAACTGAAACAGCTGGCTGGCGCGGATGCAAAGAGGGGGAGCCTCGGCCACGCCAGCTCTAAATAGGGCAAGCTACCCCACCTTCCCCAGCCAGCCGATTGGCTGGCGGGGAGGATGATGCAGCCGAGGATTCCCCTGAATCTCACGGGGGCTGAGAACAGCCCCTGCGCACGTGGGGTGGGCGTGAAGCCCGCAAACCCACCTCCTCCCAAGCTCGGAAGTGGCTTTGTGTAGAAAAGAGAATTCCAGCAGGCATCCTTGTATGAGTGGTGCATAAATTTTGTGAAATAAATAAACAAATAAGCCTAATTTGTCCTTTCCAAAACAATGCAAGACATGAAATGGAACTATCCCTTGAAATTCATACCCTCCAAATATTGCGGTGTGGTTGTCCAGACTCATAATACGTACAAAAATACATTGAAAACAATGTACAAAAATGTATGATATCAAGGGAAATTGCTTTGGAAAAATGTGTCTGTTATCTAAAATCACATATAAACATTTGTGCATTAGGAGAAATTTGCCCAAGAATGGTGATAAATTTTCAGAAGGACGTTTTGGAAAAAACATAATAATCACAAACTGATGTGGAAATGTGGAACACTGAATGTAAGGATGGAAAATGAAAAAGGGAAAGAAACCAAAATGTGTGTGTGTGCATATATATATATATATATATATATATATATGCAGGTTTTGGTGTCCTCGGGTGTCTTCCCGTGTAAAAGTTGGGGTGTCTAGGCGACGTTTCGACGAGGTCTCACTCGTCATCTTCAGGCTGGTGCTTTCGGCTTCTTGTTACTGGAACAGAGCAGGATCTCAGTGTTTGAGTTCCTATAAATACTGTTGAGGAGGTGTGGTGTATAGCCTCCAATGTTCTGGGCAGAGAGGAGGTTCCCAGGCTAGTGTGCCTTTTCTTCTTTTGTTCCTTAATTACTTGAGGGATATCTTGAGTGATTTCTTGAGTGATTTCCTGAATCCCACTTAGGTGGGTCATTAGGTGTGGATTAGTTGCTAAAGCCTTCGTGTCTTGAACTCTTGAACTTTGTGAAGAGTTTTTCTGAGAAGATGGCTGTACTGCACTTGGTTGTGCTCTGGCTTGGCTTCGTGTATAGGGGCGAGCTGTGGTTTTGTGGCCTGTGCCAGCCAAATCTGTGTAGGGATTGCAGGGGGGTGCAGCATCCGGAGGTGCCACCCTGGTTTGGCTACTGGATGGTGTCTGTAATTTATCTGTGGAGAGGGTCTGGGTTTGGGTCTGGTGTGGTTGATTGGTGATGGCGTTCTGTGTGCCTCTGGATCTGGTGTCAGATTTTGTGGGGAGGGCTAATTTCCAGATGTCTGGCAAGCGGGATGTGTCGTCACGCTTGTTCATGTTGTGAGGGTGTTTCTCTATCTCGATGGCTTCCATGATTATTCTCTTGTGGTGATGTTCCATGTTAAAGAGCAATTTGGAATCTGCAAAATTAATTTCGTGTCCTGTTTCTTTCATGTGTTGGAAAAGAGAGGAAGTTTTTTCTTCTTTTTTGACGGCATTCTTGTGTTCTGCGATACGTGCATTTATTCGTCTGTTTGTTTGTCCAATGTACGTGGCTGGGCAGACTTTGCAGGGTATTTCATGTTTCATGTTTTCCAACACATGAAAGAAACAGGACACGAAATTAATTTTGCAGATTCCAAATTGCTCTTTAACATGGAACATCACCACAAGAGAATAATCATGGAAGCCATCGAGATAGAGAAACACCCTCACAACATGAACAAGCGTGACGACACATCCCGCTTGCCAGACATCTGGAAATTAGCCCTCCCCACAAAATCTGACACCAGATCCAGAGGCACACAGAACGCCATCACCAATCAACCACACCAGACCCAAACCCAGACCCTCTCCACAGATAAATTACAGACACCATCCAGTAGCCAAACCAGGGTGGCACCTCCGGATGCTGCACCCCCCTGCAATCCCTACACAGATTTGGCTGGCACAGGCCACAAAACCACAGCTCGCCCCTATACACGAAGCCAAGCCAGAGCACAACCAAGTGCAGTACAGCCATCTTCTCAGAAAAACTCTTCACAAAGTTCAAGAGTTCAAGACACGAAGGCTTTAGCAACTAATCCACACCTAATGACCCACCTAAGTGGGATTCAGGAAATCACTCAAGAAATCACTCAAGATATCCCTCAAGTAATTAAGGAACAAAAGAAGAAAAGGCACACTAGCCTGGGAACCTCCTCTCTGCCCAGAACATTGGAGGCTATACACCACACCTCCTCAACAGTATTTATAGGAACTCAAACACTGAGATCCTGCTCTGTTCCAGTAACAAGAAGCCGAAAGCACCAGCCTGAAGATGACGAGTGAGACCTCGTCGAAACGTCGCCTAGACACCCCAACTTTTACACGGGAAGACACCCGAGGACACCAAAACCTGCATTCCTGTACCCGTGAAAATCTACGAAAGCAAATATATATATATATATATACACTGTATTTTTTGCTCCATAAGACACACCTAGTTTTTAGAGGAAGAAAACAAGGGAAAAAATATACTGAGTCACAGCCTCCTTGGGAGGAGTGTGATCCCCACAGAGGCTTGGGCGGGAAGCTGCTTCACCCACCAGCCATATGATTGGCAGGGCACAGCTTCCATCCTAAGCCTTTGCAGGGATCGCTCTCTTCCAGCGGATGCTTGGGAGGCTTTCCTTCTCTCCACTTTTTTCTCCCCCTCCCCAAGCAGCACAGGCCCCTTTCCCAGCCTCCTCCTTGCACCGTTAACATATGAGAGTGCTGGAGGTGAAATAGTTAAACAGGTTACCCAATCAGAACCCAGGGGGGTGGTGTCAGAGGGACTATAAAACCAGCTCTGGGAGGGGCAAAGGGAGGAGTTCATTGAGAGTTGGGTGGTTGGTTGGAGTGGGAGTGAATTGGGATAGAGTCTGTGGGGAGGTTGAGTTAGTGTAGCGAAATAAGCTGAGTCAGGAACAGTTAGGAGCTAGGAAGACAAGTAAATATCTGAGTGGTGGTTTAGGGAGTGAGAGCAGGTAGCGGAAGTTATAGGTCTGGATAGGCACTCCATGATTGTGATTGACCGATACCATTTATGAAGCCACACACTTGTTAAACTGCAATAAATAAACAGAAGTTTATGTTTCAATTTAACCCTGACTGGACTCAGTATTGTACCAGGTAGGGCCTGGGTGGTGGCAGCGAGAAATAAAGTGGTGGCACAGGGATCAATAGACGGTGAAACGTCCGGGGACCCTGTGTGATTGCCACACTCCTCTCCGTCCCTTTCACCTAAACTCCTCAAGCGATGTCTGCAATTTCTCCCCTTTGCTGCTGCCTCTCCTATGCCCTCTACCATGACTCTCCACTCGAGGCAACTTTCCTCCTCTCCCTTCGCCCCGCGTCTCAGTCCCCCTCCTCTCCATCCTCTTCCTCCCCTCTCTCAGCAGCTGCCTCCAGCCAACATGCCCAGAGCCATCGGGGAAAGGGGAGGCCGTCGGCAGAGCCTCTCTCAAAGAGAGCAGCCCGGGAGTGCGAGGCAATGGCGCACAGCCTGCCCGCCACTCCCAAACCTTTCCAGGGCTTCAGGGGAAAGGGGAGGCTGCCGGCAGAGCAGCGTGGCTCCCCCCCACCCCCAAATAGCAGTCCAGGAGCGTGGGGCAAGGCTCACAGCCTACCTGCAGCTCCCAAACCTTCCTGGGGCTTCAGGAGAAAGGTGAGGCCACTGGCAACCCAGGGCAATGGCGCGCGCTGCACTCGGGTGATTCAGCTCCAGGGACCACACATTCACTCCATAAGAGGCACAGACATTTCCCCTTCCCTTTTAGGAGGGAAAAAGTCTGTCTTATGGAGCGAAACATATGGTACTTCTCCATCGTTAAGTATATAACACTTTTCAGCACCAGTTGAAACTTTGCTTGATGCAAATGGCAGTGTGAAAAACAGGCGTGCTACACAAGAGAGACCTGTCAAATGTTGATGTGTATTATATTGGTTAGGTCCAGGGTAGTATGTCCAAGCCTAGAAAAATCAGCTTCCCAGTTGCTCTCCGAATCTTAGCATACATATTCCTAAACTCATTGTTCTATATCCTTTTACTGCACTCCATCCATCTCCATCAACCGCTGTTCCCCAAACTATGTTTCCTTCCCTTCCTTTTTATCCCGCCTTTTACGTAAGTAAATAAATAAATAAAGTGCAGCTAATCATTCACTGCTTTTGCAGTTAAGACTTAATTTATAACCTTTTCTAGTAGCCATCTCCTAATCATGATTTAGCAATTAATCTCCAGATTATTAATTACTCTCATTGCATCTAACCTTAATTAAAGCGTGTTCTATGAGGGTGTAGGGAGGAAAGAACTTTCAGAGGAATATGCCAGAGAAGAATTTCAATGAAGCTGAATGAAGTAGTCATCTAAATTGAAAGAGTAGCATGACTTGCATCATGATTCTCGGCCAGGTACATATTTGCTTTATTTAAAAGGAATAATACCAGACTGTTGCCTGACAACTTTGGCTGCTGCACTGGCTGTGCTCCCTGCTAGAAGATGGAGACCTACAAATGAATCCTATACATTTTTCTTAGAAGTAAGTTTCATTGAGTTAAATGGCCCTTAATCCTATTGCAGCATTTCACTATCAACCTATAAAGGTAGTGTGAAAACTTCTGCTGCCTGATGTGATGGACATTAGAAATGCTGGAATCTCCTGTCTACTGGTGATGCCATTGCTCTATTTAGCTTAGAAGGGGGTGTTTCCTAGCTCTTCCTGGAGATTGGACCAGGGACCTTCTGTATGCAAGCCATGAGCTCTACCACTAAACTACAGACCTTCCTCTAAGAGAGTGTATGTTCCAAAGTAAGCCAGTGAGCTGATTAGATATTTGAATGCAAAATATAACCTGGTATAACCATTTCCATTGGTTATGTGTGAAGCAGGAAGCCTCTCCTACTCATGGAGCACAATTTAGAACCCTACATAATTCAACCTGGACATTGAGGTCCAGCGCCGAGGGCCTTCTGACGGTTCCCTCACTGCGAGAAGCCAAGTTACAGGGAACCAGGCAGAGGGGCTTCTCGGTAGTGGCACCCGCCCTGTGGAACGCCCTCCCAGCAGATGTCAAAGGAAAAAACAATTACCAGACTTTTAGAAGACACCTGAAGGCAGCCCTGTTAGGGAAGCTTTTAATATTTAATAGACTATTGTATTTTAGTATTTTGTTGGAAGCCGCCCAGAGTGGCTGGGGAAACCCAGCCAGATGGGAGGGGTGTAAATAAATTATTATTATTACTACTACTACTACTACTACTGGTTGTTGGTTTTTAAATGTGCCTGGGGGAGGGCGCCATCTTGTCACTCACCTCAAGCAGCAACATATTTTGAGCTGGCCCTGTATACAGAACACCCAAACAGAGCTCAAGTGTCCCTGTCACACATCATTCTAGTTGCCATAGGCATCGGTTAGCCTCATAGCTGTCAACCGTCCCTTATGTGGCAGGAAACTCCCTTATTCCAGTGCTGTGTCCCACTGCTGTCCCGGATTGATGATGTCCCTTAAATTTCCCTGGTTTCATGCTCGCCTGGGTCGGGAGGAGAGCAGCGGCTCGGGGTCCTCCGCCACGAGAGAGAGAGCGCGCATGAGCTGCCACATCTCCATCTCTCCCTTTTCCCCCAAAGGGGTTTGTCGTGAGGAAATGGGTGGTGGTGGGCAGGCAGGCAGCCCCTCTCTTGCGAGACTTCCGCAGTGCTGCAAGAGGAAGCCAGAGGCGGCAGCAGCGGCCTCAGCAGTGGCGGAGGAGGCGGCCTGAGGGAGGAGGGAGGAGGAAGAGGAGGGAATGGGGAGGCATGCAGAAGGGAGGCGCTTCAGCAGCTGCCACGGCACTGCAACTGCCTCATGCCGGGCTCGGGCGGGGAAGGGCCGCTGAAGCTAAGCAAAATCCCTTATTTTGGCTGCTGATCCCTTATTTTTGAGGCTGCTGGTCCCTTGTTTTCAAATCTGTAAGTTGACAGCTATGGTTAGCCTGCACTAATCAAATGGGTTGTCAGTCTGTTTCTGGAACTGAATCTAGGTGTTGTTTCTTTTTTAACCAGAGCTCTAAATAGTTTAGAACTTCCCAACCAGGGGGACACTGGATCTCCTATGAGCTTGTTTGTAAGCATAAAAGCACCACTGGAACCCCGCATGCAGGCAAATAGCTGGGTGATGATTTGGAGTGGACAAAGGGTTTGGTTCTTCACCCTTTCCCAGTACAATTTTCCTCCTACAGCGCCAAATCCCAACTGAAGCAGCTTTTTGTCTAAAATATTATAGTTCTCACCTAGGCTCTCATTTGGTCAAACAGAAACTAAACACACTGAAAAGTAAGCAGAACTTCTAAAGTTGAATAGGTTACCACCTGGAAAGGGTATCCATCAGTTTCAGTAAGAATCCTCACTAATGGATGCAATCAGTATATCTGAGCAGATGACTCAGATGCAAAAATGTGATACAGACCCAACAGTTAAAAACAAAACAAAACAGTCCATTATCTTGTGCATCTTGAAGATGAGAATTCATATAATGCAGCCTAAAGGGATCAGCTGCTTTGCCTGGCTGCTGCAACCTGTCAATCACTTTCTGAAACAGCTAGAGATGGGAGGTAAATCCATTAACAACTTGCACAATGAAAGGTGCTGAAGCAAAAAGCCCTTTGGACTACAGATGCCAGCCTCTCCATTCCAGACTTGAGGTATTTTGCTATAATGGAACAATGGCAATGGAAAGTTATGCCTCAGCTCGGTGGTCAATTGCATGTTCGGTGGTCAATTCGGAAGGTCCCAAGTTCAGTCCCTGGCATTTCCTGTTAAAATGGATCTCAAGGAAAAGCTAGGAAACACTTCAAATTGATCCCTTGGAGAGGATCCCCTGCTGCCTTCTGGAGTAGAGAATACAGGGATAGGTATGTTAACTATGTGAACCAGCAAAAAGCAATTTTGTGTCTTCTCCTCACCAGCCATTTGGAAGGTGCAGAAGTATCAAGATGGTTTTTGTACATTATGTAGGACAGTCAGGTTCTATGTCTGAAAATGTCTAACACAGATTGGAATGTGGTTCCAATTTATTTAAAATAAAAAAGTTGTTGGGATACCTTTGTCCATGTTATGATGCTGCAAAAATGCTTCTGCCTAATTTTATGTTCCCCTCAATTATTAAAAGGAGGGGAACCCTGTTTCCTATTGCATTTGACAATTCTGCACTTTCAAAAAAAAGTAATAACATATTCTGTAACTCCCACTGCATTATCTCCCTGGTTTTCTAGTCTAAAAGGTGTGTCTGTCTGTCTCTCTCTTTATGTTGGTCCTACTTCAGCAGCTAATTTATTTATTTATTAAATTTGTACACCTCCCTATACCTGTAAGTCTCTGGGCAGTTCACAACACAAAGTTACAATATATGAAGCACAAAATACACAATAAAAATAATAAAAGCATAATAAGGCGTAATCAAAACAATTGAAACAATTAACAATGCTGATGTATACACACTAATAAATAATACACTCCCCAACAAAAACCCATAAATATTTCAGCCCACAGATACAAAAATCCAAATTAACATATAACATTTGACAACAATTTAAAACTCTACCCTCCAAATAAAACAGCACCCACCCAAGTTAAAATCCAATCCCCGTTAAAACAACAGCATGTACCACCCATGACTTTTAAAGATAAATTACTCAGTGGGAGAAAATTCAACTTCAGAAGCTAACTTTTCAGCACCTTTGATTTTAATGTGAAAACCTGCTCCCTTCCATGTCCTCGTAATATTTTTTTTAAAAAATGGCTGGACTTAAAAATACATTTAACCAATCCTATAGGCATTCAAATCAAGGAAGAGATGAAGGGCAGAATGACGGAGACTTTAACAGGAACAGGACAGTAGAGGGAGATGTAAGGAATTAGAACAGTTTGATAGGCAGGGAAGCAATTAGAACTCTGCAAGTCAGAGATAGGGAGACGATGGTACAGAGGACACGAGTTTCTAAAATATGACAGATGAAGAATGAGCAGGCCTGTTATTATATGTAGAAGAACGGCAGAGGGAGAGGATATGGTGGAATGGAATGAGATTAACATCTGCAGATTTGGATGACTGTGTCAGCATCCCAATGGGGCAGGAGCGGGGGAATGCAGGCTTTAAAGAGATCAGAGTTAGCATCAAGAAGGATGATTACCTATAGACATAGTTTTGATATTAGAAGTCTCTATATGGTTTATGTTCTCAATGTTTTATTTACTTTATATTGTAGAAGGAGCCCCCACAGCAGCTAATGACTAAAAATGCATTGAGATAAAAATGCATCAAATGTTTTAAAACACAGCTTACAAGCTCAGTGACCTCAATTAATAAACAATTTCATTTTTTTCAAGGACTTTTAGATAACCAGGGTCTCATTCTTCCTGGGTTATTCTATGCCACAAGAAGATGTTGGTACTAGCACCAGGAAACTCCAGATGTGTGTATATCTGCCCTCTATGGTGAGCCATCAATACTTGAGATGGAATTTTCTGAAAACCTCATTGTTGATCTTTTTTCGAAGTCCCATCTCACACCTTGATATCTGCATCATTTCATTCCCCGTGAGCCTCCAGATAGCCATCTCTTTCCACTCATGGTGCCTGCCCATCATCACCAGTTAATCAACAGCCAATCAGCCAAAACCAGATAAACTTTGGGTGACACTGTATGGAGTAGGTAAAAAAGGATATAACTAAAGTCAACATCATTCAATGACCCACAACATTCAATGACCCACATAATTACACAGGGAAGGAAGGGGGATAGCTATGCCAGATTTAAGATGCCAAAATGAAAGTGGAACCAATTTATAAAGACATGACATCAATTCACCTACTCCAGGCCTAGAGTCCCACTTGTGAACACTGCTCATTCCACCACGCACACACCCATATTAGTCATTATTAGTGAGCCCCCAGAATAGTGTTGATTAGTGGAATTTTTGAATTTGGTTGAAATTTTGGTGACAATTCTAGTTTTCTTCAGGAGAAATACTTGTAAAAAATTGAGGGCAAGTCCTCATCATCATATTTATTCATAATAATAATAATTTATTATTTCTATTCCAGCCACTCTGGGCAGCTTTCAATGGAACATTAAAAACAGAATAAAACTTCAAACACTAAAAACTTCCCTAAACAGGGCTGACTTCAGATGTCTTCTCAAAGTTGGATAATTGTTTATTTCCTTGACATCTGATGGAAGGGCACAGGGTGGGTGCCACTACCAAGAAGGCCCTCTGCCTGGTTCCCTGTAACCTCACTTCTCGCAGCGAGGGAACCGCCAGAAGGCCCTTGGAGCTGGACCTCAGTGTCCAGGCTGAATGATGGAGGTGGAGATGCTCCTTCAGGTATACTGGGCCAAGGCCATTTAGGGCTTTAAAGGTCAGCACGAACACTTTGAATTGTGATCTGAAACGTACAGGGAGCCAATGTAGGTCTTTCAGGACCAGTGTTATACGATCTCGGCAGCCACTCGCAGTCACCAGTCTAGCTGCCGCATTCTGGATTAGTTGTAGTTTCTGGGTCACCTTTAAAGGTAGCCCCACGTAGAGCGCATTGCAGTAATCCACAGACCTTTGTTCACAGACCTTAATTTTCAAAAAGAAATGTTTGATTCTATCCAATGAGGGGGAAAGAAGCATTAAAAATATGAGATCCAACTAACAATACAATTTTCATTGTTCAATTTAAACCAGATAAGGTATAGATCGCAGGGGTAAATTCAAGGCAAGTTCTCTCAAAAATGTGTAAAATGCTTGGTGTACCTAAATGTGTGTTGTCAGCAGAGCTGGTTCTTTCTCACTAGAAGGCAAGGCTTAACATTTGGCTCAAACCTATTGGCTTCAATGCTTATTCTTGGAGGAGACTTCTAATTTGTTACATTTAGTGCATAGAGACTCTTATTGGCATGACTGACAAAAAAAATTGGAAGGAAAGCAAAAAAATAGTTTAGACAACAAGGTGAAATTTCTCAGGATGTTGATAAGATCAGTGTACTAATACGGATATGATTTATTTTTGTGCAGACGAAGCCATTACCAAAAAACACAAAATGCATAAAACAGAATAAAATACATCACAGAGTTAAAATACTTATTAAAATCAGGAATGCTTTCAGATAAGAGTTTGTCTTCCTATAGAATTTAACTTGACATCCCCACATTTTTTTCCTCTTTAAAAGGCAAAACAGGCTTTTTCAACGGTATCAGGAGACCCAAACAATTTCTCAACTGGGAGATTTAAATGTTGGACAAAGCTTCTCAAGTCCTTGTAGACTGGGCACACCAGGAAGTAATGCAGTAATCTTCAGGCGCATTAACTCCACATGGGCAAATTCTCTCTTCGTAAGAAATCTGGCAATAGTGTCCTTCAACAATGACAGAGTACATAGACTGGAACCACAGATCTACAAAGGCATTTCTCCATTTGACACTTGTGTGGTTGGTTACGTAGTGAGGATGAAGAGTCTGAATTGGTAGTTTGACATACCAAGTGCCACACTTGGCAGAAAGGCAGAAATGTGATCAGCACAGAAATTGTGTTTTAAAACATGAGTTTTCATGTGACAAGATGTCATCTCAAAGTCTAACGAGCTCAGAATAAATAATATTCATATTTGTATTTGAGACGGTAAGTACAATTTCTCAGATGCGTTTCACACAAATTAAAATGTATGTGCATACAAATGGCAAGATTGTTTTAAAAAAGCAAACATGTTTCTTTCCAAGTCCCTTCTCTTCTCCCCCCCCCCCCATGTTCTGTAATCTTTATGGTTCTCATTACCTGTTGTAATCTAAGTGCCCCCCAAAGGCTGCATTCAATTTTGGGCCAAATTCATTAAGTGCTATGACTCAAGAGAGCCGTGATTCTATTGAAAAACTACACACAGAGACACAAAACCACCAATACTTAAGCCAACATCGCTACACTGCTTTAGGCATTAATAGCAGCAAGGAGAACAAACACTCCTTTGGAAGGTTCTTGGCGGGTATACAAAAGGAAGTTAGTGATCAAATATTTCATTTTAAAGACCTTTGCTACTGAAAGGCATGCAGACTGACCCATAAACCAATTAAATTCAGGGCTTGAATGGGATTCTTTTTTTAAAAAAATAATAATCTGAGTATTACTAAACCGAATGGGTTGAATCCAATTCTGCCCTTTCATTCAGGGAAGTATCTTTGATTCAGGGGGCACCTCCATTAATGGAATGGGAGAAGTAATTTTTGCCAGTTACTTATTTCTTCTACACAAACGCACAGACGCCAGTTCTGTTAGAGAAGGTTGGAGAGTTCTCCAGAATAGCGTAGCAGATCTTTTCCCATGTGCTACCAGTAAGCCAGGTGTCCCCCATTTTATATTTTTACATCTGATTCGCCCTGCTTAAGTGCAGAACCTGACATTTGCCCCTACTGAACTTCATTTTGTTTGTTTTGGTCCAGTTCTCCAATCCGTTTGGTCAAACTCATGTTGGTGGCTTCGAGAACACTGTCCAACCATCTCATCCTCATTGGTGGCTTCGAGAACACTGTCCAACCATCTCATCCTCAGTCATCCCCTTCTACTTGTGCCCTCAAACTTTCCCAACATCAGGGTCTTTTCCTGGGAGTCTACTCTTCTCATGAGGTGGCCAAAGTATTGGAGCCTAAGCTTCACGATCTGTCCTTCTAGTGAGCACTCAGGGCTGATTTCCTTAAGAATGGAGAGGTTTGATCTTCTTGCAGTCCATGGGGCTCTCAAGAGTCTCCTCCAGCACCATAATTCAAAAGCATCAATTCTTTCATGGATCACTGCCTTGTCATGGCGAAGGGGCTTGAATAATTCAGAGAAGCTATGAGCTATGCCGTGCAGGGCCACCCAAGACGGTCAGGTCATAGTGGAGAGTTTTGACTAAACCTGATCCACCTGGAGCAGGAACTAGCAAGCCACTCCAGTATCCCTGCCAAGAAAACTCCATGGACTACATAAAAACAGACCATCAAAATCCTTCTACCACTTCCCTCAGGTATTTTTCACATTTATTTATTTTGTGGCAGATGGAGCTCATCATCCTGGGAAGGGAGTCCATCCAGGAGAAGGAAAACTCTGGCCCTATACCCCTGCTGCCTTGCAGGGTATCTTCAGGAGAAGAAAAGGCCAAGGAGTAAACCCTACACAAATAAGGAGTAGAGTCCCTAAGAAGGTTGGATGGTGCCTTGTATGCCTCCTTCTGGCAACACCTGTAGCCAAGTTGGTGCAAAACCATATTGCTCTGCTTTCCTTTGGACCATATCAGCAAGGCTGAGAGGGGAGTCTTGTTGTCTGGGAAGCCCAGGATCTCCATAACGCAACTTCACCCTGGAGGTGTACTCCATTGTCTCTTGAGACAAGCAGATGCCAACAATACTTATTTATTTACTGGAAATTATTGCAGGAGACAAGACTGAGACTCAAGGTTCTGTGCCTTTCATTTTATTCTGAAGTTTGGAAACAACTCTCTCAAACTAATGACAAGAGGCAGGCTCAGTTGGGCATAATTGTTCTCATTTTATTTTTAAATAAGGCCCGAATGTCTTGAGAGTCATTTATCACATCATCTCTATTATTTATTAAAACTACAACAGCATTTTCATCTCCTCTTTTGCATGCCAGGGCATCCCTGGCAGTGTCATGAGCTTCATAATGTTGGTTAACTTTTAGATATTAAATATTTACTTTATCTGGGGAAAGAAGAGTGTGTATCAGCTAATCTTTGCAAAGCAGTTAAAATAAATCAATCCAGAACTGCCATGATCATGGGTAGCAGTCTAAAATGGAATTATTTGGTGTTCATGCAGTGACATGATGTTGGAAAAGATTCCATGAGCACATGGGGAAAGTGGAGTAGGACAGTTTGTCTGTGTAATCTTTCTGTAAATAATTCCTTAAGGAGGATTGTATTCTTGATGTTGATCTAATGCATGCAATGACAATGATTTAGTTGAGGTGTGTGAAACTCTCCTGAGAAATGTTTCTGATTTTTTAAAATATCTTGCAAGATTCCTTACAAAGAGATAGTAGTGGTATCAGAAGTTTCAAAGCTGCAAGGCAAACTAAATGTTGCATACAGTGTTAAAAAGGTAAAGGGGCCCCTGACCATTAGGTCCACTTGTGGCCGACTCTGGGGTTTCAGAGCTCATCTTGCTTTATTGGCAGAGGGAGCCGGCATACAGCTTCTGGGTCATGTGGCCAGCATGACTAAGCCGCTTCTGGCGAACCCAGAGCAACGCATGGAAACGCCGTTTACCTTCCCGCCAGAGCGGTACCTATTTATCTACTTGTACTTTGACGTGCTTTCGAACTGCTAGGTTGGCTGGAGCAGGGACTGAGCAATGGGAGCTCACCTCATCACGGGGATTCGAACTGCTGACCTTCTGATCGGCAAGTCCTAGGCTCTGTGGTTTAACCCACAGCGCCACCCGTGTCCCTGCATACAGTGTTACTTGGCCCCTTTTAAAATGGAAAAGTCAGTTTTTGGATGGTGATCTATATCAGAGAAGGAGGGGGAAGAATTGGTTGTATCTAACTAACATTTACTAAAAGTAGACCCATTGAAATTAATGAACCTAAATTCATTGATCTCAGTGGGTCTATTCTAACACCAGATACAACCCATAATGGTTAATCCTTTCCTTGCCACTGATTTCTGATTCCTCCTTGCTCCTGAGCTGCTATATCTATGCATTTAGAACTCCATCTGCTGGTCATGTTTAAGAGGCTATTTGAAGGACAGCCACACAGACCTAAAACATGGTAGAATTAATTTCGTTCTTCACAACAATACATTGAAATTTGAGTTGACATCTGGGAAATTTTCAAAGCCAAGTGTACCAGGCAACTAGTGGAATGAGTTTTCAAGGAAAGAGAGTTCTCCAGGCAGCTGTCATCAGTGGGTCCTGCCAGGGTGAGGAACCTCTAACACCCAGCAACATGGGGCCTGGACCTGCCTGTTGTTTGTCAAGCCAGCTTCCTACCAGTCAGCCTCTGCTGAACATAATAATAATAATAATAATAATAATAATAATAATAATAATAATAAATTAAACACCGCCCATCTGGCTGGGTTTTCCCAGCCACTCTCGGAGGTTTCCAACATAATATTAAAAACACGATAAAACATCAAACATTAAAAACTTCTCCAAACAGGGTTGCCTTCAGATGTCTTCCAAAAGTCAGATAGTTGTTTATTTCCTTGACATTTGATGGGAGGGTGTACTACAGGGTGGGTGCCACTACCAAGAAGGCCCTCTGCCTAGTTCCCTGTATCCTCACTTCTCGCAATGAGGGAACTACCAGAAGGCCCTCAGAGCTGGACCTCAGTGCTGAGTGATGGGGGTGGAGATGCAAAGTTGTGCCTTTCATGGAGTGTCCTTGTATCATCCAGTCACTCCTGAAGACGAGATGCCATTACCACCCACTAGAAGAAGCTGCTTCTTGTTATCTCTGTGTGAGTTACTGCTCTCGCTTGCTGCTTCTGGTCATGAAGCTCATCATGACAGTGACTCACGCAGAAACATAAGCATCTGGCTCCTCTGGGATGGGGCCATTCTTATATTTACCTACTTTAAAACAAACATCTTGGATGCAAAAATGAGACGTGTCTCCAATATGAGTTCAGGGTGGGAGAAAAAAACGTGACTCAGCTTTTAAGAAGTTTGGGAAACATTATACATATGGATTCATAAACTCCGTACACAAGCAATGAAGCCATTGTCTTAGGCAATAAAAGTCAACACAACTCTCTCACACACACCCACACTCACACATCCACAAATCAACCCTCCGCAAACAGTTTTGAATGATGAATAAGCTGGAAATTGAGGCAATGTTTCCCAACAAAATTTGGTAAGCTGCAATTTGGCTCAAGCTGTGAGCTGCGAATGTAGAGAAGAATTGAGTTGGTCTTTCTCAACTGATTGTGCCATCTAGCTGAAAGAATAAAAAACCAAATCAGCTGACATAATAAAATCGTTTGGTGTTCCGGAGTTATGAAGCTTCAGAATTTGAAGGCTTGTCATTTTTTTATAAAAGTATTTAGGTGGCGTTTACTAAGTTAGGCTGTGGAGATATTGAAATGCTTTCAAGACAGAAAACTCAGGCTGAAAGAAATGAAAGAAAACAAAGTTTGCAGAGATGAATGGTGAATATATCAGAACACTGGAAGCTGTCTTATAGCAGGTCAGATTATTGGTTCATCTGGCCCAGTCACCGTCTCCTCTGAGGTCACATCCACAAAATATATGAAAAGGACATCTAGAGCACATGTCTTCCCCCACATAATCCAAGGTACGGGAACTAGGAATTGTAGCTCTGTGAGGGGGTAAGCTACAGTTCCCATGATTCTTTGGGGAAAGCTGTTTTTGATGTGAATGTTACCTTACTGACGTTGTCTGGAGTCTCAGAAGTCTTTCACATCATGACTGCCTTTTAACTGAAAACGCTAGGAACTGAATGTAGAATTTTCTCTATGCAAATCACTTATTCTGCCAATAATGAAACGCCACTCCCCCCAACCCCTTTTATGTTTGGGAGGAATTGGACTTCTTCAGCATTTATGGAACAATCAGTTTATATGAGTCCCAAGCTTTGCTTGGTTTTTTTTTCCATTCTCCTCCTCCTCCCTAGTCCTTTTCCCACAGACTTAATTATGCCATCATAATGATCATCCATTGTTTTCAAATTAGCCTTCGGGACACGGCTAAATACAACTGGATTGTTGAAGTCCTACCTTGCAAGCATTCTCCATAATTGAAATGTTAATTCTTCTTAGTGTAATTATTATTGATGAAATTGCTCATATCTGTTATTGAAATGTACAAGGGGGTCAAACAGTGATGAATTAGAATTTAATAAGTTTATCTGACAATGGTTAATGATTCTTCCCTTCCTCCCCCTATTTATTACTTATGCATCCTTTAGACAATTAAAATTGATGTCCTTTTGGAGAGGCTTAAATAATATAAATGGAAAAAAAAGACTTTCTGTTTCTGAGGTATACCACTGAGTCTGCAGTTTTTTTGTTGGCACTTAATCAAGAGCAGGTGTAAAACTGCCACAAGCTAGAATAATATAATTAATGTTTGTCCTAGAAAGAAGCTTAGAAGGATTTTTTTTTTTAAAAAGCTATGTTGCACTTGTTATAGATTCTACCATTTAGTGTAACTGAGAGTAGATGCAATTTGATTTGTAGGAGAGTTTGGTGCAAAATATTTTGCCTGGGTACAGGCAATAATAGATATTCCCAAGTCAGACGAGTGTGGTGAATTTAGCACACCATCATACTTGTTTGGACCAACAAGTCAGATCAGATGAAGCTGACCAGGCAAAACCTGAGACCACCCACTCTGGATCGAATCCTGATTCTGTTCCGATCTATGTGTGACTCAGGTCCAACAGATGGTTGTATGCATATATTTTCATTCTACATTTTAAAAAATTCCCTTGGGGTGTGATTTGCTATATCAGTTATATGTGGACCTCATATTTCATTATAAATCAAGAGGTCAGAGCGTAAGAGTATAATGATAAATTATATATATATATATATATATATATATATATATAGTAAAGTGTTATTTCTTAAACAATATATCATTATTCAGCTACAATGCTTAATCAAGAGACATCTTGCAAAAATAGGCGACTCAACCTTTTGTAGTGGTTCTAAGATGCTTAAATAAAACATACCCAGCAATTGTTGACCAGATGATTAGCTGCTATTTTATTCGTCTTTTCCAAAACTTTAGCAACAATGTTTCCTGCATCAGAAAAACAAATAAGTGGATAATGACCACCGCTAACTTTTCAGCAATGACAATTAAAAAAAGAAAACACTTTACTTTGGAGACTATATTATTGATCTGTAGAAGCAAATTTATATCCCTGCATATTGGTCAGGATGGCTTGCAGCAGTGTAAATCTACAAGCTAAATCAAATCAACAAGTTAATACAATGAAGCAATGGTATTTAATATAGCAGGGTTTTATTGGGGCGGGGGGGAGATTCTGCTTATACTTTGATTATTATGTATTTGTGTTTTTATATCGTACCTTTGTCTTGTGAACTGGCCTGAGACCTGTGGATATAGGGTGGTATTATTATTATTATTATTATTATTATTATTATGACAGATCTAGTAGAACAGTGGATGTGAGGTCCCATTAAATGCAATGGGTCTAGTTTGAGTAGAATTTACAAATTTAAAATAATAGTCCACTCCTCACCCCGAAACAAATAAATTAATTGGTGTATAAGCAGAACAAAATGAAAGAGCCCTGTCTATACAATAGCAGCGTTTGAGGGAAGCAAGTTTTGATAGTAACATACTTGTTCCCGGAAGAGTAACTTGCTCCAACTGAGTAGTCATGCTAGAAGGAACATCTATTGGCCTCTAATGTTGCCTAAAGATAAAGGGACCCCTGACCATTAGGTCCAATCTCAGAAGACTCTGGGGATGCGGCGCTCATCTCACTTTACTGGCCGAGGGAGCCAGCGTGCAGCTTCCGGGACATGTGGCCAGCATGACTAAGCCACTTCTGGCGAACCAGAGCAGCACACAGAAACGCTGTTTACCTTCCCGTCAGAGCGGTACCTATTTATCTACTTGCACTTGACATGCTTTCAAACTGCTAGGTTGGCAGGAGCAGGGACTGAGCAACGGGAGCGGGCCCCGTCGCAGGGATTCGAACCGCCGACCTTCTGATCGGTAAGTCCTAGGCTCTGTGGTTTAGACCACAGCACCACCCATGTCCCTAGTCCCTGCTACATTGTTGGTTAAGATACTGCCTTTCACCTGTCTCCATTGCCATCACGGTAATGATGCAGAGAAGGAAGTTGCCATAATGGTGCAGAAAGCAAGACAGCTGGTCCCATTGCCAAAGTCTCAGATAGGGAGGGGCAACGCTGAGGTTGTATCCAATGCTGCAGCTCAAAGAAGTCCCATGTGCTCAGTGGAACTTCCTCACCTGTCCCTTCCAGAGAGCCAGTGTGGTGTAGTGGTTAAGAGCGGTAGACTCGTAATCTGGGGAACTGGGTTCGCGTCTCTGCTCCTCCACATGCAGCTGCTCGGTGATCTTGGGCCAGTCACACTTCTCTGAAGTCTCTCAGCCCCACTCACCTCACAGTGTTGTTGTGGGGGAAGAAGGGAAAGGAGAATGTTAGCCGCTTTGAGACTCCTTTGGGTAGTGATAAAGCGGGATATCAAATCCAAACTCTTCTTCTTCCAGCCCCCTCCCATCTAATGTACCCTCAAAATTCGCTCCAGAAGGTTGGAGAACCCTCCGGAGAGTATTCTGGGAGCATGCAAGTGGGCACAGAGAGAGGAAATGGAAGTCCTGTTACGTGAGTAGAACTACACTCATGCAGCATGGGAAACAGCCCACAGTTTTGGACCCAGTTTTCCTAAACTGAAGTCTTGCTCTCTATTCCCTGGACCCATACAGTGGTACCTTGGTTCTCAAACGCCTTGATACTCAAACAACTTGGAACCCAAACACTGCAAACCCAGAAGTAAGTGTTCTGGTTTATGAACTTTTTCCGAAAGCCAAACATACTCCATTTTGAGTGTTATGCTTCCCATTTGAGTGCCACACTTCCGTTTTGAGTGTTATGCTGAGGCCTGTCTGTTTTTGCTATTTATCTTGCATTTTTGTTTTTGCGCCTCCTTTTTGTTTGCTTTTTTGTGACTGTGTGGGACGCAGTTCAGCTACTGATTGATTGACTGATTGATTGTGTGACTGCAGTACACTGTTTATTGCTTTCATTTTATGGATCAATGCTCTCGTTAGATAGTAAAATTCACGTTAAATTGCTGTTTTAGGGGTTGTTCTTAAGAGTCTGGAACAGATCAATCCATTTTGTCTTACTTTCTATGGGAAAGCGCACCTTGGTTTTGGAACGCTTTGGTTTTGGAAAGGACTTCCCAAATGGATTAAGTTTGAGAACAAAGGTACCACTGTGCAAAGAAATCGGGCCCAGCATATTCTGGCATGAGTGTCACAGTACCTAGTTGAGTTAGACAACAGTAGAATTATAATACTATCCCCCACTTTAAATAAGAGTTAGCATTCATATTTAGTTGTGTGAGATGTACTGAGATTGAAAATTTTAATGGAAACTGACAGAAGGTCACCTTGCTTTGCTGGAGAGCTTTGCTGCAAAGTGAAGTTTTCAACTTGATTATTCATCTCTGAATGCTGAAGCATGCAAAAAAAGTGGCTGTGCACTTAAGGAATAGCAGGAAACTGTATTCCCTCTCCTGGAAGATGTGGAGGGGGAGGGAGCAGAGGAAAAAGAGAGAATGTAGCTAGCCCGAGGACATGAGACTATATGGAGGCTTGAAAATATATAATCTGATTAGGGATGCAATTACATTTAAAGAAATGAATTGATGAAATCTCAAAAGCTCTACATTTTCAGTCAGGTTGGGTTTCTTTTCCTTCTCTCCCTCCCCCTCTGCCACCCCTATCCCAGATATGTTGGTACCTTAGAGCCACAGAGGGGGGGGGGCTGTTCTTGCTCAAAACTATCCACACCAAAGCATCCTTGTCATATTCCATTCATATCTGTAGAAAGCAAATGTACTTTCGCATGGCAGATTTGCACCTGCAGCCAAAAAGACAGCTTTGATGCGGTTTTTATTTATTTATTTCGTGACACTTGCTGTTGTGTCTGATAACCTGCAGTCTGGGGACAGAAGTGCAAGGCCTCAGCACTACAATATGACCTGAGTATTTTCAACAGCAGTGACGATAGAGCGCTTTCCTCAGCCCTAGAAACAGCTTGTGCCATCGCCTGGCAAATACTGTGGCCTGGCCTGGGGATCTCTGATGAGCTCCGAATGGGGAGCTGCTATTTTTCATTTCCCACAGTGTCCCCAATGTAGCTTTGCTCTGAGGCATTGTGGGAAATGGTCACGGGATCTCAGAGTCTGGCACTGATAAGAATACCTGCAGTTGTTGCCTCATAAGCCCACGAGGGAATTATACCAGAAACATATGGATGGCTCGTACACCCCTGGTTGTGTGGTTGCTGACCTTGAGCGAGACATCCTGGAGAGTGAAGTCAAATGGCCCTTAGAAAGCACTGCTAATAACAAGGCCAGTGGAAGTGATGGTATTCCAGCTGATCTATTTACAATTTTAAAAGATGATGCTGTTATGCCAGCAAGTTTGGAAAACTCAGCAGTGGCCAGAGGATTGGAGAAGTTCAGTCTACATCCCAATCCCAAAGAAGGAAATTAAAAAGACGCCTGCTTCTTGGGAGAAAAACAATGACAAACCTAGACAGCATCTTAAAAAGTAGAGACATCACCTTGCCAACAAAGGTCCGTATAGTAAATGCTATGGTTTTCCCAGTAGTGATGTATGGAAATGAGAGCTGGACCATAAAGAAGGCTGATCGCCGAAGAATTGATGCTTTTGAATTATGGTGTTGGAGGAGACTCTTGAGAGTCCCATGGACTGCAAGAAGAACAAACCTATCCATTTTGAAGGAAATCAGCCCTGAGTGCTCACTGGAAGGACAGATCCTGAAGCTGAGGCTCCAATACTTTGGCCACCTTACGAGAAGAGAAGACTCCCTGGAAAAGACCCTGATGTTGGGAAAGATGGAGGGCACAAGGAGAAGGGGATGACAGAGGACGAGATGGTTGGATAGTTGAAGCTACCAGCATGAGTTTGACCAAACTGCGGGAGGCAGTGGAAGACAGAAGTGCCTGGTCCATGGGGTCATGACTAAACGACTAAACAACAACAACAAGCTGATGAGGTGGGGCGTGGACTTCCGGAGGACATTTTGTCACCAAAAGTCTTCAATATCCTGGAGCAGGCTCTGAATTACGAAATGCTTCAAGCTCAACCATAATTGAGAGGTATTGTTTTTGAAATGTTGGCTACTGCTTTCTGGTTTGACCTGGAAACCATATGACTGTAGACTGGCTCCAACCTATCAAACTCCCCAATATTATGCATAGCAAGATTTGAGAATTCTCCAGACAGAAAAAGGCAGCTTGCAACTAGAGATTAATGAACCTGTCAGTTTCTGTTCTGCTCATTTTCTATTTTTCATAGTCTTAAATACAGCTCTATACATTTCTGCTGCAATTTGCAGTATTATTAAAAAATTTTTTTAAAAAAAATCCTCCTGTAAATTTCCAGGCATGTTTTTCCTAACATACACATTTTTGTATCCAGTTTTGACAAATATGCACATTTTTCAAGCAAGTTCCCCCAACACAAGGCTTTGTGTATATTATTTTCATTAATGCATGCAATTTTATGTTCATGTCCCCCAATACATACATTTCCAAACACGTTGGTTGGTTGATGAACTGCACTTCAAAATTTGGAGATGTGCAAATTTAGAAGTTCAATTGGAAGATGGTTTAAGATATGCAAGTTAGGCAGCTTCTCATTAAAATGAAGGGGTGGAAATCACTTTTCTTACCCATCTCTATGTGCACTGCCAGATTCTGCTATTGCTGAGAGCTGTGGAACCTCTGGATTGGTCAGGCCTGGTATAAATATGTAGAACCAAACCTTCTGTGCTTTCCTGGTCAACAGAATATCCCGCTCAATTCCAGCCCAAGAAGTTCACCCTATAGTCTCTGGGTTTGAGGACACAGCCTCCTAATGGACTGAATTTAAGTATGCCTACTAAGCACCCAGATTTCACTGCTTATAGAATCCCATGCCATTCAGAGCTTAGAGGAGCTTTTGGGCAGCAGTCTTGATGCCTGGCTTCATACAGACCTAAATGATTTGCTTCCACCAAAAGGGCAACTGTGACTTCACCATAAAAAAATCAATTTAAGCACTCAGAACACCAGTGTGAACAGTACACATTTGCTTATGAAAAATTCATTCCTGACAATATATTAACCTGGTTTGCACCAAAATTGCTTAGGAATCATTTCCTATGTTTTATTTACTAGGAAGCAATGGTGTTTTTCATCACTAACAAAATAGCAAAAGCCCCTTTTAAAAAGAAAGGGAGAAAAAAGGGGGTGGGAGCTTTGTTGTGTTGTCAGCAGAATGTTCAGTCCATTTACACCTTTCCTGACAATAAAGAAAGTTTCATGACAAGGAATAATCATTCCTGTACATTTGTTCTCTCCTTTTTTTTCCACTGTGGGGAAAAAAATGTAGAAAGGACCTGGGTCAGTCAGAACAGAGGCCTATGTAGCCTGGTTTCTTAACAGAGGCCTGGTTTCTTATAGTTGTCAACCAGAATCTTCTGGGAAGTCCACACATAAGCTGATTCATCTGCTGTGCCCCAGCCACTGGTATACAAAGGGAGGCTAATGAAGGTACAATGGTTTGTTGATGTTTAGTCGTTTAGTCGTGTCCGACTCTTCGTGACCCCATTGACCAGAGCACACCAGGCACTTCTGTCTTCCACTGCCTCCTGCAGTTTGGTCAGACTCATGTTTGTAGCTTCGAAGACACTATCCAACCATCTTGTCCTCTGTCATCCCCTTCTCCTTGTGCCCTCCATCTTTCCCAACATCAGGGTCTTTTCCAGGGAGTCTTCCCTTCTCGTGAGGTAGCCAAAATATTGGAGCCTCAGCTTCACGATCTGTCCTTCCAGTGAGCTCTCAGGGCTGATTTCCTTCAGAATGGATAGGTTTGATCTTCTTGCAGTCCATGGGATTCTCAAGAGTCTCCTCCAGCACCGTAATTCAAAAGCATCAATTCTTTTGTGATCAGCCTTCTTTATGGTCCAGTTACAATGGTACCTTGGGTTAAATATGCTTCAGGTTACAGACACTTCAGGTTACAGACTCCACCCAGAAATATTATCTTGGGTTAAGAACTTTGCTTCAGAATGAGAACAGAAATCGTGCTCCGGCAGTGCAGCGGCAGCGGGAGGCCCCATTAGCTAAAGTGGTGCTTCAGGTTAAGAACAGTTTCAGGTTAAGAACGGACCTCCAGAACGAATTAAGTTCTTAACCCGAGGTACCACTGTAGTAGCAAGTATCTTCAGCCTTTTCAGACCAGGACTGGCTTATATACAATAAATCAAAACAAGTCAGATACCCCCTGCAGTCTTACAATCCAGAAAAATGGCACACATCAAAAAGAGAGCAAGGGAGGGAAGAGAGAAAAAGTCCACTCGGTTGCCAATTCTTAATTAGTAGTTCTTATAATGGTTTCTATCAACCTAGCAGTTCAAAGCACATCAAAGTGCAAGTAGATAGATAGGTACCGCTACGGTGGGAAGGTAAACAGTGTTTCCGTGCACTGCTCTGGTTTCACCAGAAGCGGCTTAGTCATGCTGGCCACATGACCCGGAAAAACTGTCTGTGGACAAACGTCAGCTCCCTCGGCCAGTAAAGCGAGATGAGCGCCGCAACCCTAGAGTCGTTCGTGACTAGACTTAACTGCCAGGGGTCCTTTACCTTTATAATGGCCAGCTGGCATAGAAACAGCAGGAGTCTGGAAGTGCCTGGTGGAGCCTACTTCTTATCCTTCCCACAGAGGCAACCTGATGGAATAGATACTGCCAGATGACAGCTGAGGGAGAGGAAGACTGGTGGTGCTGGTTTTTCAGCAGATGGAATAAGCCCTGCTTTCCACCTCTCCCACCATACTGGTAAAACTATGATCCCTCCCCATGATCCCTCCTTCTCCCATGAACCAATGTTTTCCTTTTTTAAAATGAGGACTTTAAACCCCTTTTGTTCTAACCTTACCATTGTTTGTGCTTGCTCTTGTTTTGTACACAATTGTACGGTTCCGTGTTCTGATCTGCTTGACAATGCTTTTTGTTGGCTTTGCTATTGTAAGCAGCCTTTGAAAGTTTCATTGTTCAAAGTTAGAAATGCCTTATACCTTTAACGAAACTGTCTTAGCCTTTGCCAATTTCAGTTCACAGAATTTGCTCAAGAGGCTCTGACATGTTTATACAAATCTCTAGTCCAAATGCTAAGGTGAAAAGGCACACATGCAGTTCTCATTTTTCATAAGTGTCAGATGAAATACATGAAATGTTCAGATTTCATTCCATCAGAATGAAAGCACCAGGGAATATGTATTAAGAGGGGGTGAAGTAGGTGAACTCTTCAAAAATTATATGTCTTGGGCATGATTACTTATGCCCTGGCATGTCCGAGATAGACTCGCTTTGCTTTTGCTCTGAGTTTTGGTCACTTCTATTATTTGTCAGGGCATAAACAGGCATGACCAAAAATATAATCTGTAGATTTTACTGGGCATTTTCCAAATTATTTTCTGATATGTATATGAATGAACATTTTCTTTTCCTTACTCCTATTGATCTACTGGGGATTTTCACTCCTTACCCTTGTGAATTTTCAGGGAGCAGGTTGCCTCTCCAATATCACCATCAGTAAACATTGTTTAATATCATTTTATTTGTTTTAACACAGTTGAAGTTAGCTCCCTCTCCCCCCACCCTTGATGTTTCATTTGCGTAAACCCACGTGGCTTGGTGTCACAATGCAGGAGTTGACCATCTACCATGAAAGGAGCAGTCCAAGGACAGCCAGGATAGACACTGGGTGGAGAAACTAACCCCCCAAAAAGCCAACTGGAGGCTCTGACAGGAAGGAAGCCCTAGGGAACAGTGCTACCTACACCTGCACTTTCTCTGGTGATAGCCCTCCAATCTTCTTCTGAAACTGATGACTCTTCTTCAGCAGTGCAGAAGCAAACTCTTTTGTGATTGCACCATCTTGAGTGGTGGCAAGAAGGATCCAAACTCCAAAACCTACAGAACAGATTTATGCTCCCTTAAGCCCCAAATGCTTTGACAGTGGAGACAGATCCGGAAGTACATAACCCTCAGTTGGTGGCAGGTCATTGCTGGGACAACATCCAAGCTCTTAAGTGCCTATAGCCAAACATGAATGATCTGTATAGTGAACAGACAGTGATCTCACTCTCCTAACTGGGTCTCTGTGTTATAGCTCTGTGTTATAGGTGTTATAGCTTCATCTATAACACCTGCATAGCCCAACAAGGAGCAGATGGGCCCAATCCATTTTGGTCCTCCAACTACTTACCATAAAAGGGGGGGAATTGTCAACAGTGTCCATTTGGGCTTTATTTTTGTTAACTAAAGCATGACATGGTGTAATATGTCATGTGTTGATGTTCATCTGAGGATGTATTTATCTATTTTAAGATGCACTGGGGAACAAAATTTTTGTTGCATTGACACCTGCAGTTGTTCTAACATAATTTCGATATGCTGATTTCATATCTGAAGTTGGTTTTGTTCTGTAAGCTCTAGTTGTTTTTGCAATTCATGTTTTTTCACTTTTCACCATAATCTTTGTTTTTCACAATGCAAGAATTCAATATTTTATTAAACACATAGCCAAAGTAGTACAATATGAGTATAAATGTAAGTGACATATAGCATTGAACATGACATGTATAGCATTGAAAATGACATGTATATCTATGTACAGTTGGAGGTATGTAAAAAAAAAAATGTATTCCCTTGGGATACACAGTATACTGGGGATTTTTCAACATTTTTGTCTACTTGAAGAAGCCATGGTCTGATATGAAAATATAAATATTTAGGTTACAAAACTATAAAAATAAAGAAAAAATAAGCTTGCAAAACAATAATTACCATGTGATTAGGGTAAATCAATGTGCCAGTGTCCACTTCTCCCCTGTGTAAATATGACATATCGGCAAAAGTTGGAAATTGAAGGATAACTATAGCATGTACATGAAAATCAATTTCAGATTTGAAATCAGCAGTGAAAGAACATATAAGAACAGTTGAAAAATCTCATGTAACAGAAAATGAAAAAAAAAATGTCACCCAGTGTTATGCCCTGATATGTAAACCACAGAATTCAAAGAGGATGTACTTTCTTTTTTCCATGACTGCATGTATGTATGTATGTATGTATGTGTATGGTGGATTGTGGGCAGCAAACAAATAAGAGGTAATATGCAGTATTATGGCAGTGTGGTATAATGGTTTTAATGTGACACTATCACCTGACGCGGGTGGGACGCGGGTGGCACTGTGGGTTAAACCACAGAGCCTAGGACTTGCCGATCAGAAGGTCGGCGGTTCAAATCCCTGTGACGGGGTGAGCTCCCATTGTTCACTCCCTGATCCTGCCAACCTAGCAGTTTGAAAGCACGTCAAAGTGCAAGTACATAAATAGGTGGGAAGGTAAACGGCATTTCCGTGCGCTGTTCTGGTTCACCAGAAGTGGCTTTGTCATGCTGGCCACATGACCCAGAAGCTGTATGCTGGCTCCCTCGGCCAATAAAGCGAGATGAGCGCCGCAACCCCAGAGTCGGTCACGACTGGACCTAATGGTCAGGGGTCCCTGTACCTTTACATTTACCTTTATAACCTGAAAGACTGGGGTTCGAATCCCCCATCCATGGGTGAGCATGGGGCCAGGCACTGTCACTCAGCTGAATCTACCTTACAGTCTTGTTGTGAGGATAAGATGAGGAAGGAGGAACATTGTACAGCACACTGAGCTCCTTGAGGGGAAAGGTGTGATATAAAATATTTTTTTATAAAAAAAATTAACTGGTTTTCAAATACTTTTACAAATAGACAAAGGCCCCTAAACATCTTATTAAAGGTTTTGAATCTGAGAGATTCCCAGAAGGCGACCACACATAGGAGTAGCCACAATTAATAACTTGGCCATCCCCTATAATATGCCTAATGAGACCATTAACAATTTGGAAGTGTGTATCAGGTGACAGAGAGCAGGTTTCTCAAATGATGTTTTCCAAGTCCCTGGGGTGTCAGTCATGTGTGCCAGACACTGGAACGAGTGGACCTTTCGCAGCTGCAACACCTGTGCAAGATAATAGCATAAGATGCCATGTGAGAAACAGCCTTTCAGCTGCCAAAGACAATCTAGGCTGAGATATTAATTATTCCTTGGGGAGCCGGGTACAGTAAACCGCAGATTGTAAAAGCTTACATGAATATGTCAACAAGGGTTTCCACAGTTAAAGCAAACAGAGGCAACTGAGCCTGAATAAGCAATTAGGAAATGAAAGTACAAAAAGCCACTTCATGATGGAGAGAGCATCGCCAGTCGTGACCTTTGGTTACTTTTTAAATTAATAAAAACTGCAGCATAATTGATAGACTGGAACAGGTTCACATATACCCTCATGGCACTTGATTTCCTTGCATACTCAATTTGCAGTATACTTGACAGCTGAATGAGTGAACTGCTTTCCTTGGGAAGCGGGGTGTTTGAGATTTTGTGTAGAGGTGTGAACCTTTTCTCTGTGATTTTTGATCTCTCAAGGCCCATCATCCCTTGATATAGCCATCGAGCAATGGGCAGTCCAGGCAGTCAGCTAAATCTGAAGCTTCACTGAGTTCCTGGTGAGTTACAATACATGGCAGGTAGTCTGCCTTTGGCTTAGTTGTGTAGACCTGTCCTGTTGATGTTGATGGAGTTAACTTTCAAGTAATTATGCTCAGGATTGCAGCTAAATGTTTAGCTTCCGGTTTATTATTTAGTTATAATTTGTATATGAAAGGTGCAATTCCACCCAGAAAGGTCCAGCGATCACCACGTCCTTCTCTGGACACTGAGGTCAGGCTCCGAGGGCCTTCTGGTAGTTCCCTCACTGCAAGAAGTGAGGTTACAGGGAACCAGGCAGAGGGTCTTCTTGGTGGTGGCGCCCTCTCTGTAGAAGGCCCTCCCATCAGATGTCAAGGAAATAAGCAACCATCTGACTTTTAGAAGACATCTGAAGGCAGCCCTGTTTAGGGAAGTTTTTAATGTTTGATGTTTTATTGTGTTTTTAATATTCTATGGAGAGCTGCCCAGAGTGGCTAGGGAAATCCAGCCAGATGGACAGGGTAAAAATAAATTTAATTAATTACTTATGGACTGGGCATGCCTTCTTATTGTGGCCATCCCTCCAGAACTGTAACAACTGTCCATGCTTTCAAATGTTACCATTTCCAGAACTTAGCTATCCATTTTTCAGTGGCGTATTTATGGTGTCTGTTGCGGATGAACGGAAGAGGCTTATGAATTCTGATAGTAAATTCTTCATAAGTGTTTCCGGATAGCAACTACTGTTTGGTTCAGTTCTTCATCAGCCAATTAGTTCAACAAACACTCGTAAGTAGAAAGATGTGTAATTTCTTCATTAACCAATCCTTTTTCGAATAGATATAATATAAATGAGAATGAAAAATGCTCTGGAACAGTGCTCATGCGAAACAGTAGTCGCTATCCAGAAACACTGTTCAGCAGAGTTCAGAGTTGGACATCAGAATTGGACATTTGCCGATTATACAAAACTTTACAAGCTTGATCTCCACTGGGTAAAGTCTGGCACCATGACTTATTCAAGGACTTTCAGAGACTTCAGTTTGATAGTTTTGATGTTTTGCATTATTCCATAGACTTTTCTATACTGTAATTGTTTCTGGCCATCATGTTGCTTTCGATACAGTGGTACCTCGGGTTACATATGCTTCAGGTTACACACTCCACTAAGCCAGAAATAGTGCTTCAGGTTAAGAACTTTGCTTCAGGATGAGAACAGAAATCGTGCTCCGGCGGCACGGCGGCAGCAGGAGGCCCCGTTAGCTAAAGTGGTGCTTCAGGTTAAGAACAGTTTCAGGTTAAGAACGGACCTCCAGAACAAATTAAGAAGAGTTTGGATTTGGATTTGATATCCCGCTTTATCACTACCCAAAGGAGTCTCAAAGCGGCTAACATTCTCCTTTCCCTTCCTCCCCCACAACAAACACTCTATGAGGTGAGTGGGGCTGAGAGACTTCAAAGAAGTGTGAGTAGCCAAGGTCACCCAGCAGTTGCATGTGGAGGAGCGGAGACGCGAACCCAGTTCCCCAGATTATGAGTCCACCACTTTTAACCACTACACCACACTGGTACCACTGTATTGCTGAGTCATATTTTGCAACACAAGGGTTTGTTTGTTTGTTTACTCATTGTTGTACCATAGCCTCCTTCCTTGGACAGCTTATAGTGGCTGCGGGAGAGCGGGTGAGGAGGAGAAGAGGCTGCTGAAGTCCAGCCCCGGGTGACACCCCAGCTCTGAGGGGCAGGCAGAGGGCTGGGCCATCCTGGGCAGGAAGAAAGGATGAGTGGAGTGGAGCACAAGGAGTCTTGATTTTTCTTTTGAAAAAAATGTTCTGTGCATCCATGTCTAATCTTTCCCCTTTCTAAAATTTAGATACTGGTGTGTCTTTTTCTCTTTGTAAATCTACCAAAAAATAAAATAAAATCAGGATTAAGGAGTTTTCTCAGGATGGCGGAGGGTGTGTGTGCTATGTCCCATTGGTACTGTGGCAGTGGAAATGCTCTGCGTGGGACAAAAATGGGGGTTGGTTGTTGTTTTTAATATTAATCTTTATTGGTTTAAAATCAGCACATACACATAAAGAAGATTATTTTTTGGGGTGGGGGCAGAAGAAAACAAAAATAAAACACACAGGATCAGTTGGGGGAAGAAATGCCTTTATTTTTATCTGAGCAATGTTGGAGGGTATAGGTTTGTTGAATAAGAACAACCATATACTTTGAGCAAGTTACATGGAAATATTATTAGAGTGTTTATGTATGAAACATTTGTTTCTTTACATATTTTCTATGAAAAACCCCAGCAATTGTTGTCTTTTATATCATTGGGACATTTTTTTGGCCATGCATTCTGCATCACATTTTCATAGTCTATTGTGATTGTCAACTCCACTTGAATATTCAGCTGGGCTAGTGCGCTGAGTCGCTCTGCTCACATTCAAGAACGCAAATATATTTTTAGTCTCCTTAGTACTAAGAAAGACCTTATAGTCAAAAATATATAATTGGTGGCTGCTGTACAGAGAAATATTCTGAGTGCTGTGTCCACATGTGAAAAGATTCATTGCAGATTCTTGTCTCTCATTATTGAGCACGTATCTTCAAAATGCTTTTAGGTGCTTCTGCAGTATTTAATAAATAACTTCTGAAGTGGGTGCATTCGTTAATGAACGAGTCTGTCAGGTCATCTTGACACCAAGATTGCAAATCTTTTGCACGTTTCTGCGCTTCTAATGGCTCCATTTCTGGCATTTTTAATAGGAACTCAAACTCAAACCTTCATCTCTCCAGTTCTGAAAGGAGCTTACTGATTATCACAGTATATGTGTTAATTCTGAAGCTTTCACATGCATCAAAGTCTGTTTCACCTTTGTATGATTCATCACTGTGAAGTTTCCCTTTCTTCTGCTTTTTATTAGACATATCATCATCGTTGCTCAAACCTAACTTTTCCATAGCTGCCTTTTTGAAAAATTCAAAAATACCATGAGTATGTTTCACAATGTAGATGAATTAAACAGTTCTACCACATTACCAGTATCAATGTCAATAGACCCACATTCATGCTATTATTACTTTCTCCAAATATTCCAGTTTATTTAACAATCCTTTAGCAAGTTACACAATTCTCTGTGGTGTCATCTCTCACAGTAATCAGTCTTGTAACATGCTTCATCTTGAAGTGACCAACAAGTGCCAGGAAGTATTATTTTTTTGAGAAACTTTGCTGGATATTATCAGGTTGTTTGACATCTGTGGAGCAAGGTCATCTCCCAACAGCAGCAAACTCTCCATATTATTCATCCCCTCCCCAACCTCAAGCTTGCCTCACTTATCCTATTTCTCTTACCCCTCTGACAAGCCCTGCCAAAAAGTCTTCATGGGCTTCAAGGAAGGCAATGTCCTACCAACCTGAGTTTACCCCAGTGAGCCTCCACCTACCTGTCTTTGTACTTTCTTCAAGTTTAGGGTGTAACACTGGCTGTCCTGCTCCTTTGCCTCCTTATTGTCAATGTTGCCTTTGTAGAACATATCAGGGAAGAGGAAGGGTGTAAAACTTAAATCATTTGGTTCTGCTGACCATTAGTTCTAGCACCACCTACTGTTGGCCTCCATGCCTTCCAGCCTAGCACTTCCAATGGGCACCGAACAGCAGGAGAATAGAATATCTTCCAGCAGCCGTAGAATGTCTGGTGAATGCGATGACGGCACCACACTAGTTATGGGGCAAGCCCTGTAACCCTCAGCACACCTTCTTTCAGTGCACATATACTTGAAGGAACATCGCCACCATCTTCAGCCTAGACACAGGGTCATCTGGTGGTTCTCTCACTGCAAGAAGTGAGGGTACAGGGAATCAGGCAGAGGGCCTTCTGGACGATGGCAACCACCCTGTGGAACGCCCTCCCATCAGATGTCAAGGAGATAAAGAATTACACAACTTTTAGAAAACACCTGAAGGTAATGGACTAGTGTCTAGTGAAGGATGACAACCAGACATTAAACATGAGAAGATGTGGCTACAGGAGGAAATGATTGACATATGTTTGCAACAAGAGCAGGAAACCTGATTTTAAGAAATTGTATTAAATTTAACTACCAATTTGGTTTGATTTGTAATAATTTGGAAAATTAAGAAACATTTTTTTAATATATATATATATATATATATATATATATATAGAAAACATCTGAAGGCAGCCTTGTAAAGGGAAGTTTTTTTAATGTTTGATGTTTTATTATGCTTTAATATTTGAGAGAAGCCATTCAGAGTGGCTGGGGTAGCCCAGTCAGATGGGTGGGGGGTAAAATAAAATAAAATAAAATAAAGGAAAGCAGAGTGAAGAAGAGCTGGAATTCAATTTGAGTTCTGCTTCTCATCTGAGTTATGCAGTGAAGGATGTGGACAGAAAATGGATATTGGATATGGATATGGACAGAAATTCTGAATGCAAATGCAAAGTTTCCTGAGGGGCTGAGTGGGTGACAGGAGCAGTTTGAAGCTATGGCACAGATCGCCTTTAGGTCTCTTCAGGCTTTGCAAGTCTATGAAAACACAAGAGCCTCTGCTTTTCTTTTGCTCAGTTTTTTCTTCTTCCAAAAAACCCCCACACCATATTGTCTTAACTGTCAAGCCCATAGCTTGAAGTAACAGGGAATAGCCAGAGCTCAGAGACAATCAAACTGTGCCAGCAATTCAAGAGCCAGAAGTGTCAGTTGGGAGTCTGTGTATTTGCAAGGTGCGTGTTTTCAGGGTGGAAGAGAGGAAGGGATTATTAACCTTCAGGAGAAAGGGGAAAGGAAAGGTTTCACGCTGGAAAAGAGCAGATGAACTAGGAACAAATGTGAAGCACAAAATGTTGACCTAACACAGCAAATAAATATTGCATTAGAGGAAATGCCGAAATGGGCAAAAGAATAAGAAGAGCATTAGGGAATGCAAGCACCCACCCACACTGTGTGAGAATTTGCCAAGGAAGGGACGTAAAACTGGGGATGAGGGATAAATTTGAATCAGTTCACAGTGGAAGGCGAGCCTTCCTAAGCTGCACTTTCTGAAACAATGCATGCAGTAATGCAGCCATGCATCAAAACTGGCACTTCTCCAGCCAAGCAATGCATGCAAAAATGCATGTGCTGTGATAAAGGGTGCATAAAAAAATAGTAATAAAAATTGAGTTGTATTAGGCAAATTTGCACACAGATGTGTACTGGTAGAAATTCATACTGCATGCTGCTGAAATTTCATGAGGACTTTACAGACACACACACAGAGAGAGAGAGAGAGAGAGAGAGAGAGAACTTAAAAATGGACAACTGAGAAACTGAAATGGACAGATTTGTCCACACTCCATCTCCATTTATTATATAATAAATTGGTATCTATGACTCAGTCACCTCTCTTTAAGTGCTGGATGGGTTTCCCCAGCCACTCTGGGCAGCTTACAGTACATTAAAAATTGTAAAACTTAGACATTAACCATTTCCCAATACAGGTTTTCCTTCTGATGTCTTCTAAAAGTCAGATGGTTGTTTATTTTCTTTACATTTGATGAGAGGGCATTCGGCAGGATGGGCACCATTACTGAGAAGGCCTTCTGTCTGGTTCCTGTAACCTCACTTCTTACAGTGAGGGAACGACCAGAAGGCCCTCAGAGTTGGACCTCAGTGTCCAGGCTGAACGATGGACTGGGCCGAGGCCATTTAGGGTTTTAAAGGTCTGCACCAACACTTTGAATTGTACTCGGAAACGTAGTGGGAGCCAATGTAGGTCTTTCAGGACTGGCATTATATGGTCTCGGTGACCACTCCCAGGGATTCCCCTTGTTTTATTATTCAGCTAGCAGAAAGGAAACAAGTGTTTTGCAGTTAATTGAACAGGAATTGATCTGTGGGACCCAGATGAGTAATGGATGGAAGGAGGGGATAAATAAATTGGAGGGAAATTGATTTAAAGATAATTTGGGTGGGCAATAAATGTGAGTAAATTAGTTGAAGAGGAATTGATCTGGAGATGTTTTAGGTATGGAATTAAGAGGTTTGGCATATATATATATTTCGCAACAGCATTTTCTTGCAAGAGCATTTTTTGCAGCAGCGGGGGTTTGTGGGTGAGTATGTGTGTTTCAGACGAATGATTTGATTGTCCTCAGGTTCAGACCCCACATCTCACTTGCGTTCAGTTTGTGGCCTTCAGCAACTCATTTGTCTCCATGTGGTCCAGTACTGTGTTTGCAACTGTGGCCAGCCAAATGACTGGGATGTTTGCAATGCTTTCTCTGAAATAAAATTAAAATGTGGGGGAGAAGACCCAGGTAACTACCAACCTGTCAGCTTGACACTGAAACCAGGAAAGGTCCTGGAACAAATGGTTGATCTGTAAACACTTAGAACAGGATGCTATAATACAATCAGAAGGGTGTTTGGTCAGATGACAGCCCTGCTGAGATCCATGGCACTTGCTCCCAGGCAACTCTGGAGAGTGTTGCTGCCTGAGACTATTTGATAATTAGAGCATGCATGCCTGTGCTCCAGCAGCAAAGGGGTAGGTGATTGTCAGGTCTCTTGCTGAGGTAATTATAACCACTAAGGGAACATTCCTTCTCAAATTAATGCTCACCATCGGGACTGATGGGTGGTGCCCACTCCACTCGACATTTTATGCCTAGTTACCTTTCCCACCCATCCACCCCCCCCCTCTTCTTTCATTCTCGGAAGATGCAATCATGAATTAAGAACCACTGCTGCTCCAATAATTAGGATCTGTGGCGCTTCAGGATTACTGCCATTAAAGGAGTACCATGGCATGACTAGTGTCATTGCCAGCTGTGAATAATGGATACATGACTTTCAAAGACAGCTGCTCTGCTGCTGTTAAGATGGCCTTACTTTAGCAAAACAAAAACGGGAGTGATTCCTTTTTATGTTGAATGCTTTCAAATGGATGGCATATCTTATGCAATAAAATAAAATAGGGGGTTCTTCACCTTGTTGGCAAGAGATAAAGAGAAACACTATGTAACAGAAGTCTCTCTCTCTTTCTCTCTCTCTCTCTCTCTCTCTCTGGGTGTGTGTACACACACACATACACAATTCTGAGAAATACAAGATTGTTTCCACTCCCTTCCATCTATCTGCAGGCTCCATGGCCTTAAAGCCTCTGCCTGGTTCCCTGCATCTTCACTTCTTGCAGTGAGGGAACCGCCAGAAGGCCCTCAGAGCTGGACCTTGGTGTCCGGGCTGAACAATGGGGGTGGAGACACTCCTTCAGGTATAAAGGGCCGAGGGCTTTAAAGGTCAGTGCCAGCACTTTGAATTGTGCTTGGAGCCAGTGTAGATCCTTTAGGACCGGTGTTATATGGTCCCGGTCATTTGTTCCCAGTCACCAGTCTAGCTGCCACATTCTGGATTAGTTGCAGTTTCCTAGTCTACTTTCAAAGGTAGCCCCATGACGGCGGAAAGGCAGGCCCAACTAGAACAGAGTACGCGGCTAACACTAAATGGCAGAGTTGTGCGTGTTCTTTTTTGCTAACACAACATGCACACACCAGTGTTTCTATGGAAGTGCTTTATGCATACCCACCAAATGTCCTGAAAAAAACCAGAACATCCTGTTTTTTCACATGAGATCATGGTGACCATTTTAGGTGCCACACTTTCGTCCCCCAAAAGTGCTTTTGAGGGGCTGTGGACTCACAATTTTAAGCACTGCATGAGGTCATGCCCCCCAAAAAGCACTGGGGGAGGGAGAGTGGGGTGTGGGTCTTCTGACTTTTCCAGGAGTGTGTCCCAGAAGACATGTGTTCGAGTTTTTGAAATGCAGAAGGTGGAAGGTATGCTTCATGTATGTGCGCACCCACCTTTTGGTTCAGTCCCATTGCGTGTCGAGGTCCCCAGGGCCACCCCAATAACTCACACATCACACAGAATTTTTTGTTTAAGATTTTTGGCATAATTTTGGCCACAACTTTATTGAAATACAAATTTCTGAGTGGTTGCTTAGGCATTGGTTGCGACTATCTGCCCCCACCATGGGGGACAGACTGACATTCCGCACGATGCGAAAGTCAGAATAGGGGAATACACTTGGGGGTTACGCGGAGCAGGGAACCTGCCCTCACCCCAAATGCAACCAGGAGCTCATTGCTATGGCCCGAGCCCCCTTGACAGAGTGGACAAGCAATAGTTAGCCCCCAATTCCTTTAACGGAATCCCTTGCAGCAGCAGCATTAGAGGGGCAGGCACTCAACCTACCAAGGGCAGGCACTCAACCACTTCCCCTCAACCAACTAAACCATAAACCAATGCCTAACTGCAACCTTACAAGTTGTGACAATTTGCTACACAGTAGGCAAAAACCAAATGGCCCCAGCCAATCAGCCAGATGGACAAAATTCCTACCAGCCCTCTGCCCCAAGAGCAGACGACCCCATGACAGGCATAGCAAGGTCAAAGCGAACAACCCTAATTCTAGGGAGGGGGGGACGGGCAATCCGATTCACGGTCGAAAAGAGGAAGCCCTAGCCTCGTGCAAGGAGTTTTAGCATTTCTGGCTGTCAATCAACAAATGGCAACATTAACTTCTTCCCAACAACAAGGGAAGCCCCAATCGCATCAGTGGCCAACAAACAATTAGCCCGCCCCCAACTTTGGAGTGTCCTGGCGGCCCCCACCGCAACACGTGCTCTCCATGAAGGAGAACACGCTATCCCAATCCTCAACCCCACCCCATACAGAGTGAAACCTAATTCAGCCTACATGCCACTTTGGGACTACCAGTTGTATGTTGCAGCCAGGCTGGGTTTGACAGTCCACCTGCTTTCACATTCCCTGGCAAGGAGCAAAAAGCAGGACATCATCAAGCCCTTGGTAGACTGCAGTGCATGGTTTCCTTGGGCTTGCTGGGTCACTAGTTGTGCGTACCTGATTTGCAGGAATGACTGCAAGCAGCTTGTCATATGCAATAAGTCCTTCACAGCTATTACTCACCAAAACCGTCTTTGTCATTGAGTCACTTGTTCCACGTTGAAGTTACAGCTCTTTGGACTCATCAACACTCTCTATTGACTCGTCTCACTTTTATTTAATTACTTTCCTCCTCCTATTATTATTGTTGTTGTTGTTATTATTAACCTTTGCAGTGTTGCCATAACGAAACTCCTACATGGCAGCGATACAGGCTTTACACCTCTTCCCTGACCTTTAAATATTAAAAGATAAGCAAAAGTATCTTGAAAGAGAGATTTAAAACACTGGAGCTGTAGGTTGTTTTTGAATTTCCATTAAAATTTTATATCTTTTTTTGCAGCCGAGTTGCTGTTGCATGCAAGAGCTATGAATAAAATCAATAGGGAGCTGCAGATTTGGGCAGAATAGGACTTAACAAATGGTAATGCTCTACACAATTATAGATGGGATCCCGAAAATCAAATAAACTGAATGGAAGGGCGTGGAAAGCATATAATAACAAAACATTCCCACTGGTATTTTGATAGCAAACAAGCTAGGAGATAACTAGCTTGTGGGCAGGGCCTGCGATTTGGCTTAAGCTACAGGTAAGCTTAACTGTGAACATGAGATGTTGAAGGCAAAAAGTGGCTAATGAGGTGAGGCAGATCCGCAACACTAGCCTTCCCGCAGGCGGTTCCACTGGTGTGGTTCCACTATACTCACCTCCCCACTGCCCCACTCACCTCCCCACTGCCCACCCCCTCCCTCCCAGTAAGCAACGTGACACACCCACCAGAAAGCTAGCAGAGTGGCTCCTCCCCACCTAATGAGCTGCCTTCCAATTTGCTTAGGAACTTCTAGAGATCCATGGCAACATTGCAAATGGTAGACTAAATTCAGCAAGTAATCATCCAGCAAGGTGGTCGCAAAGCTCAGATTTTTACTGCTTCCAAATATTGTGCAAATAACTTGTAATTTGTCGAGGTGAGTCCTGCATATCCCCAGGTTTTCTCTGCAGGCTTGAAGCATGAAACCCTGAGACATTACCTATGTATTACCAGAGCTGCAAAAGTAAACAACAACAATATACTTGTGTCATGATTCTCAATTTCTTTTGCTGGAAACCCCCCTCCCCCCCCCCAAAGTTAAGTTCAGTCCAGGTTCTTCCCAATCCGTTCCTCCTCTGCCCCTTGCAATGGTTCTGCACAGATCCAGGTTTGCTCTCCGTATAGAGGAGAATGCTTTCCACCAGTAGGTGGGCTTCCTGTTCCCCCTCAGCTAGACATTAAAGTGACATCCATCCCACTGCTCTGAAAATTTATCTATCCAATCGGCCATGCTAGATGGGGTGGACATGCCCTTCTGCCCTGCCCTCCTAGGCCCCACCTCCTCTGCCATGGGCAGGAAAACCCCACTAGTGAGGAATGTTCCAATGTACCTGTCCAAATGTTTGGCAGAAGCTATAGTTTACTGCATCCCTGCAAGAAGTAGCCAAAGGAAGCCTCAAACTAGGGTGCTTCAGGGGCTGTTGCTGTCCTGGGATGGCCTCATGCTCATGGCTGGTCTATCAGAATCTAGTGGAAGTTTAGCATTCCTTGAAGAAGAAGAAGAAGAAGAAGAAGAAGAAGAAGAAGAAGAAGAAGAGTTTGGATTTGATAACCCGCTTTATCACTACCCGAAGGAGTCTCAAAGCGGCTAACATTCTCCTTTCCCTTCCTCCCCCACAACAAACACTCTGTGAGGTGAGTGGGGCTGAGAGACTTCAAAGAAGTGTGACTGGCCCAAGGTCACCCAGCAGCTGCATGTGGAGGAGCGGAGACGCGAACCCAGTTCCCCAGATTACGAGTCTACCGCTCTTAACCACTACACCACACAAATGTTAATTGCTTTCAAAATAATAATAATAATAATAATAATAATAATAATAATAATAATAATAATAAACCCATTTATGGGTTCTGAGCCTGTCCAAAAGCTGCTGTTGAAATACAAACCCCATCCATAGCTGTCAACGTTTCCCCTTTTTAAAAGGGAAATTCCCATATTCCGAATAGGATTCCTCGCAAGAAAAGGGAAAAGTTGACAGCTATGACCCCATCATCTCTTACCATTGGCTGTTCTGTCTGGTGCTGATGAGAACATACAACATATGGAACTCTGGAACAACCACATCAGTTACCACTCTAAGACCCTATTTTTCTACACATTACTTTCTGTTTACAAAGTGATTATGTCAAGGGAACATACGTATATATCAAAGGACGTATGCTTGCTAAGTAGAGCGTTTAGAGCCGTGGTTCCAAACATGGGGCACACGCCCCACAGGGGGGCGATTTGGTATTTAAAGTGGGCAATTTGAGAATGAGTTATTAAATGTGAATGGCCTTTTAGGCTTCCTCCATGTGAGCAGGAGTTCATTTTTTGAAGAATAAGAATTATACTGTATGTCATGGAGGGTGGGCATCAGGATTTTAGAGATGCCTAGGTGGGGCATAGCCAAAAAAAGAAAGGTTGAGAACCACTGGTTTAGAGATACTTCTCAAACTTACTATTTGTGAAACTCGAGGACTGATTTAAGTTTATTTGGACAGTTTTGCCTTGACAACCTTTGCCTATATATATATATATATATTCTGCTGATTATATGCAGAGCTTCTGAATCGACTATCTGTACAAATGATGGACAGGTGGCAAGCCTTGAAGTTGCAAAGGTTGCTCTGAACGACCTTCCTAATATGGAAAAGGAAGATAGTAGTAAAGTAGAACTCTTGCAATACCACTATGTATGTCTACTTGGAAGGGACGCGGGTGACACTGTGGTCCAAACCACTGGGCCTATGGCTTGACAATCAGAATGTCGGCGGTTCGAATCCCCGCGACTGGGTGCGACCGGGTCCCAGTTCCTGCCAACCCAGCAGTTTGAAAGCACGTCAAAGTGCAAGTAGATAAATAGGTACCGCTCTCTGGTGGGAAGGTAAACAGCGTTTCTGTGTGCTGCTCTGGTTTGCCAGAAGTGGCTTAGTCATGCTGGCCACATGACCCGGAAAAGCTGTCTGTGGACAAACGCCGGCTCCCTTGGCCAGTAAAGCAAGATGAGCGCCGCAACCCCAGAGCCATTCGTGACTGGACTGAACTGTCAGGGGTACTTTACCTTTACTGTTATGACTACTCAGAAGTAAGTCTCATTGAGTTTAATGTAGCTTACTTCCCCAGAAGTGCATACAGCCTCCATGCTATTAATTTCATGGGATTTTAGAGAGCAAAGACAAAATAGAACAATCCCTCCTCCCACTGCAGCAAAGTTTATAATTCCTGACTGGATCAGGAGAGAGACCCTCAGTATTAGTACCACCACTGATCTATATAGATGTAGTACCCAATATCTGTGATATTTCATGGTTGGTTCAAGAAAGTAGACCAATTAAGCCACATATAGGGCATTAGGATTCACCCCCAAACTCCTCTCCCCTAGACAGCCTCTTAAATATGGCAAAACTGAGAATAATTAAATTTCTGACAGCACCTCGGAACACCATTTCATGCAAATCCTCCTGTGCTTATTGATAAAGTACTAGCACAATTTTTCTAAATTCCTAATGAGATGAGACAGCAGTGTTGGCATTTGAAGGATGAATACACTCCGGTTTGTAGCATGTGCTTTTTGAAATGGTGGTCTTAACTCTGGAGCTATCACTCCAGTGGCTCACACAGCATGAAGCTAATAAGCCGCTTTATCTTGAAGGCCCAGTCCTCACAGTGTGCATCTGTTCCTAGGCGGGTGAATTCTCATATGCATACAACAGCAAATTGTGTCTTATCACCCCAATCAAATCCCAAGCACATAGGAGATGGATTTTTTTATATATATAAAAAAATGAAAATAAAAATTCCGAGCAGACAGGTGGAGGCAAACTTTTATTTGAGCTGCTAGGAGACCCCTATTCTCCTCACAGAGCAACAGTTATCAGGGTTCATTGAGGAGAGGACTTCATTGATAAACCGCCCTGGGAATTGTAGCACTAGGAACAGTAGTCCCCTAATAATAATCAGCATCATTAAAAGAAACAAAAAAACCCTCTGCAGATTTCTTTGAGGAAAATCATGACTTGTACAATAGTGCTTTAAATGTGTGGCATGGATTTATTTCACACATCCAAAGTGACTGAGGCTGCAATCCTATCCACAGCTATCCACTGAGCTTACTGCTGAGTAAATCAACTTTTCCATAAAGATCTATTGTGGTCGAAATAGGTTTTTATTTTAGTTTGCTTGTATTAAATAAAGGGTTGTATTAAGGGGTTGTATTAAGGGTTGTATTGCTTGTATTAAGTAAAGGGACACGGGTGGCGCTGTGGTCTAAACCACAGAGCCTAGGGCTTGCGATCAGAAGGTTGGAGGTTCGAATCCCCGTGATGGGGTGAGCTCCCATTGCTTGGTCCCTGCTCCTGCCAACCGAGCAGTTCAAAAGCATGTCAAAGTGCAAGTAGATAAATAGGTACCGCTCCGGCAGGAAGGTAAATGGTGTTTCTGTGCGCTGTTCTGGTTCACCAGAAGTGGCTTAGTCATGCTGGCTACACGGAAGCTGTACGCCGGCTCCCTCGGCCAATACAGCGAGATGAGCGCCTCAACCCCAGAGTCGTCCGCGACTGGACCTAACGGTCAGGGGTCGCTTTACCTTTACCTTTATGCAACACTCAACAATTTTGTGTTGCCCTCCCCCACTCCATTTTAAAAGATATTTAGGATAGTTTATAGAAGTGGCAAATAAATTGCCACTCCATCATACTGGTATACTCTGACAACTGTTGAATTATGTCACTGCCTACAAAATAGCATCCTCTTTCAATAAGAACATTTCTGTAAGTCTTAATGGTGTAACTGGACCTTTTTTGTAAAAAAATAAATAAAAAATGTCTCAATCAATTGCAAGACAAATACACTTTCTTTTGTAAGGTCATTTGTCCTCCACAAAAGTAAAAGTATATATATACATCAGCAGAGCCTTGTCCTGATTCAAACCACAAGTGATCAAATTGAGCCATCAGATAAATTGCAATTCAGTAGTTTCGCATTACAGTCTCCCTTTGAAGTTCCTTCCTTTTGAGGATGGCCACTTTAAAGTCAGTTACAGAGTGTCCAGGGAGGTCGAAAATGTACCCTCACTGGTTTTTGAATATTTCCGTTTTTCCATTTGTGCCAATTTGTTGTTTTGCACAGAGACAGGCATGTTATGTCCTATCTACAATACAGAAGGGCATTGCTTTAAGTTAATAGCATATATTGCTTTGAATACTGAAAAGGTATAGATGACATTATTGGGCCCTGCAGTTCTATTGCCAGAGTAGACACAGGGACTATATATGTGTGTGGGTGTATGTGACACACACACACACACACACACACACACACACACACACCTTTGTTTCCAATCCATAACTTTTTTTCCATTGTGCATCTATGATTCCCCCCCCCCCCCAAATCATTGCAGGCCTAAAGTACACCTTGATACTGCATATATCATACAGGAAGCCAAATAGGGAATTATATTGTTATAGCTGTTGGATCTCTCTTCAACCGATTGTGAAGCCACATCGAAGACAGCATCATAGAAACCTACTTTTCTGATTTGGCTCTTGTTGGGCCTCTTCTTCAATCTTGCCTGTATAGGGAGGTGTGGGTTTTTTAATGTGTGATGTTTTACAGTGCTTAATGTGTTTAATTTGTTGGAAGCCACCCAGAGTCACCGGTGCAACCTAGTCAGATGGGCAGCATATAAATAAGAGATAATCACCATCCTCAAACTGCTGTTTCTTTCTCCTTTTTCTAACTCGTTATGTCTCAAAGTTTGGTAGTATTCCTAAGTAGCTCCTTTTGCTCCGTAGTATCTATCAAAACTTGTTGAAAGCCCTCATCACACCTGCAAGCCACAAGGTAATTTGTGGTCACTTGCAACTGGCTTGTAGCTGAATTTAAATCAGCTTCCTTGCTTTGTAATAGCTTGCTTGGAAAATTGACTTCAAAAAAGATGTTGTACCACCTAATAAGAGATACCACAAACTTGAACTTACAAATGGCATCAGTAAAGGCCTTAGCTTCAATTTGGGAAGTATTTCCAGATAAACCTTTTAGGCTTGTGTCATCAAAGATTTCTATTAAAGCATCACATATAGTACCAAGACGATATCTCGGAAGTTTCAAAGCATTGATCTGACTCTCTCATCTTGTTTCGCTCAATGGCTTAACAGTTATGTCCGAGTCTGATACAAGGCTGGGTATAATGTCTCATTGCTGAGTTGATTCAGAGAGAAAAGTTAAAGATTTGTTGAATCAAACTGAAGAAACTGGTGGCTCCCAGACTTACTGGCATCATGGCCACCCTGAGTCCCATCAGGGAAAAAGGTGGGGTATAAAAAAATATGTCGTCATCGTCATCATTGACTTCATGTCAAGTACCAAGTTTAAAGAGCATCATTGCAAGGCACAGAAAATGTAGGCGAGTTTATGTCCAGTACTGTCCTTTGCATACCATCTTCTTTGGTTTTCATGTTCTTCCCATTATTGTAACCTTGACCACACAGATTCTCAAACAAAAACCTCATTTGCTCAAGAAGGAGGAGGAGGAGGAGGAGGAGGAGGAGGAGGAGGAGGAGTTTGGATTTGATATCCCGCTTTATCACTACCCTAAGGAGTCTCAAAGCAGCTAACATTCTCCTTTCCCTTCCTCCCCCACAACAAACACTCTGTGAGGTGAGTGGGGCTAAGAGACTTCAAAGAAGTGTGAGTAGCCCAAGGTCACCCAGCAGCTGCATGTGGAAGAGCAGAGAGGCGAACCCGGTTCACCAGATTACGAGCCTACCGCTCTTAACCACTACACCACACTGGCTCAAGCTGTCCAAGAAGAGTTTCCTTGAATGGAAGAAATCCCAACAAATGTCCTTATGATGACCTCAGACCCAGATCGTTTTACGTCCCTGCCCACAACAGGCTGCATGCACATGGCCAGAGATGACTCCTGCTTCTGCTCTTCCTGTGTCCATTCTCTCCTGGTTCTTGGAGACAGTGGTACAAGGAAAGTTTAAGAAATACTTGGCTTCCACTTGCCCGGCCTGCCTCCTCTTCCTCCAGCTCTGAAGCTTCCCATGCTTCTGATTATTGCATCTTAGCTTGGACAGATCCCCACAGACCACTATTCCCCTATCTGAAGTCAGACTCCAGTCCCACTTCCCCCAGTGTCAGTGGCGTAACAAGGTCAGTTGGTACCTGGTGTGGGAAAATTTTTGTCAACCCCCCGCCCCCATTGAAATCTAGTTGGACTCCCAAGAGACTGCAATCTAGGTAAAGGGACCCCGTGACGGGGTGAGCTCCCGTTGCTCCGTCCCTGCTCCTGCCAACCTAACAGTTCGAAAGCACGTCAAAGTGCAAGTAGATAAATAGGTACCCCTCTGGTGGGAAGGTAAATGGCATTTCCGTGGGCTGCTCTGGTTTGCCAGAAGCGGCTTAGTCATGCCGGCCACATGACCCAGAAGCTGTACGCCGGCTCCCTTGGCCAATAAAGCGAGATAAGCGTCGCAACCCCAGAGTCGGTAATGACTGGATCTTAATGGTCAGGGGTCCCTTTACCTTTTAAGGAAAAGTGGAACATTCCAGGGTCAATTCAGAAACCGGGATGCTTCTGTAAATCTGTGGCTGTCCCTGGAAAATAGGAGCTGTGTTCTTACGCAGGAATGGATAAAAGGTTGGTGAAAACACCATATATATTAAGGAAACGATCCTGCCTAAAAGGCATGATCATTTTGCTGTAGCCATGAGGAAAGGCATGCTTACGCAATTTCAGTACATGCCAGAGGGGATGGCATTTGTTTGGTCTCTGTTGCTCTTGTCAACATCATTATGCAGAGTTCCCTGCTGAATGAGGGCACTCAAGTATATAATAAGTGTAGATTCAAGGAGCTGGAACGTTTTGAGCCAGTTACTGTTTGAGCAAGTTGTTTCTCTGCATCGCTCAGCAATAAAAACATCCACAGAGGTGTTGCAGTTCCAGTACACGAGAAGTTCATTTTTCACACACGGAGACAGACACAAGTGATCAATAATAGAGAAAGACATCAGTTTTGAAAACAATAACAATTATATATATATATATATATATATATATATATATATATGGGGAGAATACATTGCAAGAGTGAGCAGGGTTTGTGTTTTGCTTTGTTTTAAGAGTAGGCATTACTGGTATGGCAAAACAATGGATAATGTCAGTGTTTTTTTCTGGGGGGACGCAGGGGCACACATACCCCTAAACATTTTGTGAATCTTTATACTTTTGTCCATTTACTGTATTTATTTTCCCCAATTTAAACTATAAAATTGTGGTCTCCTTGAGTCAAAATGAGAGTACCCCTAAACATTTTTAAAGAAAAAAAAGTACTGGATAATGTCAACAAGATAATAGCATAGTACAAAAAAGGCAGCAGCCCTGGAAATGAACAGGAAGAACAACTGAACAAATACTGTCCCCAAGAACAGCTAAACGTTAAAAGAAATGAATAAATGCATTATTTTGCAATGAAGTGGAAACAGGAAGTAGAAGCTATTTACACTTCCTGCATTAGATATTGACCAAAGTTTACACCTGTTTTTCCTTTTCAGTAATGTTCAGTGCTGACTTTGTCGGCATAGTTCCACAACAACAAGATGATACACTTCCAAGCTAGGACCCTTTAACAATCCAAGTCTATAATTCCCCCACTTCATACTGTCACTCTTCTAGGATTAAGAGAGGTAAAACCACAAATGTGTGGCACCACGGAGAGTCTGGAATGTTCCTTATTGCAATCTTCAACCCTGCCTCCTTTAGTTAGACAGACAACTCCATTTGGAGAACTGGAAATATACAGGATGGCTGTCTTTTGATTTGCATATTGTTTTGAATAGCACAAATCAGGTCTTCTCGCCTTTAACTGTGAACCAAATCTGTATCTCTAAGCATGCAGGGAAATCCCGAGGGGCCACAGTAACTCAGGACTGGAAATCTCATTTAAGGCGGCCATTCTTCTGTTAACAAGGCACCACACAAACTTCCAGAGCTATGGGAAATTATTATTGCTTTTCCTCCAAGCTTATTCCCCTTGACATATTCTTTCCAGAAAGTGGAATAATGGGGGGGGGGGATATAAAGTGAACCAGGACCTGGGAAAGCGTGTTCTCACTAAAGGAGAGCACGTGTTGTGGCTGGGACCAGACAAGCACCCTGTAATTGCCAGGCAGAATTGAAGGAAGGGGCCTGGCGTGGATTGGATGTGTTGTTGCTGGGGCAATTTGTATGTTGCCAATTTGGGGGTGGGATCAGAGGATATTTTAGTAAGGCCCACAGCAAGTTGCTTTCTCTTTCGCTGTGGGCATCGGATCACCCGCCCACCCTCCCTTGTTTGGGCTTGCGCCTTGACCTTGCTATGCCTGTCTAGGGGTCGTTCGCTTTGATGCGAGGGCCTGGTAGGATTTTTTCCATTTGGCTGATTAGTGTGTGCCATCTGGTTTTCGCCTACTGCGTAGCAAATCGTCACAACTTGTAAGGTTGGCGGTTAGGCATTGGTTTAAATTGGTTGGTGGAGGGGTATGGATTGGCTGTGCCTGCCCCTCCAGAGCTGCTGCTGCACGGGAATTCCTTTAAAGGAATTCAGGGGCTTACCATCCTTTCGTCCAAACCCCCTGGAATCGGGTTTGGGCCGCGTATGCCGCGGGGAGAAGCTGAGGGTCTGTGTCGCAGCTCCAGTTATCCCTGATCTTGTTCCTCCACACTGTCTTCCGCTGGAATCCGGGAGTCAGTGCTGTCCCCCAAGGCGGGGGGGGGGGGACAGCTAGTCATAACCAATGCCTAAGCAACCACTCACAATTTGTATGTTGAATAAAGTTGTGGCCAAAATTATGCCAAAAACCTTAAACAAAAATTAATGTGTGGTGTGTGAGTTATTGGGTTAGGGGTGTTTGGGGGATCTCAGCACGCAAACCAGGGTTAACAGCGCCCATGAAACTCATTGTGGGACCTGGGCCCAGTCACTATCCCTCCCATAGCTATATTTTTGGATTAGGATTAGCTACGTGGTGCAGAGACCTGATTGGACAAAGAACAGTAGATTGACAGAAATGTTTGCAGAGCTTCCCTGAGTCCAAACAGAAGCACAACATGTGTTTGGGACAGGGAAGAATAATGTGGCTTTGAGATACTTCGGGGGGGGGGTGTTAAAAAAATGCTTCATATTCTGGGGGGGGGGGTGCACCAGTAGTAGACCTAATAGTGGGAGCAGCAACTCTAATCCTACACAGCATGTTTTAGATGGAGCCAGGAGAGCGGCGCAGATTACACAAGGGTCCGGAGGAGTTACCAGATTATCCAGAACTTTTTTCTCTGGCTGATCGAATTACTGACCAGGACTAGGGAAGCAGCGAAAATGTGCAGACGCTGCTCTTTGAAAAGAAGGGAGTGGAAACTTCCAAAGCAAACAAGAATGCAGGAATAATGTATACTGCCTGTCCCACTAGTGTTTAAACAAGTTCAGGTCAGAGGCAGAAGTGTGCGAATCTAATTATTCAGGTCAAATACGCCAAACTTTCTGGATGCTTGTGCTGACTGTGCCTTGACAAGCCATTTCCACAGCAATTAACCTCCTTTATTTAATTAAAACACCAAAGGGAAATGACTTAATGGATTGGATGCAATGTCTCTGAACGGATATGGCTTTTCCCACAGTAGTCATAGCGATTGAGGGGGAAAGTGTTTGTGATGCTGCTATTTCCACCTACACAGCTGTTCCAAAGATCAGTTGGGAAGGTGTGTGCTTCTGTCTATGACAGTGCTATTGTAAGAATATATGCGGCAAAAACACATTTGGAAAAACACAACATTTAAAATGCATTGCACATATTGATCCTTGCATAAGAAATGTATTGATCTATTGCAAAGAAGTGCTGTCTCGGACATTTGCTGAACCAAGTGAAACCTTAGGCTTAACTCACTGTTCTGTTCCATTCCTTGATATGAACACTGAGATATTGGCATATCTCATCCCAGGACATAATTCCTTTTTTGCTGTTTGAATACCAGACCAGTTCCCCACACCCATTTTCAGGGATGGGGGGGGGGAGCGGTTGAGAAAGATGCCACATGCCTTTTTAATGTGTTATGCCTGACAAATACTGGGACTTCATTTGTTTATTATTATTATTAAGATTTCTTGCAATGCAAGGCTATTTCGATGCCTTCTCATTTTCATAGAATACCTTCTCATATAAAATTAACTTCTTAAAAGATGCAGACTATAAGACCAAATATTGCAATGACTATCAAGTCAGTTCAAGCCCTTTCACGGGTCCTAAACAAAGTATCAAGGCACAGAGATAATTGTTCTTGTTGATCTCAATATTCCTCTGTGTATTTCCAACACAGTGGCCATTCCTACACCTAACTGGCAAAGGTTCCACAGCCAATAAGATTTGTGCTTCATCCAGTGTGGTGTAGTGGTTAAGAGCGGTAGTCTCATAATCTGGGGAACCGGGTTCGCATCTCCGCTCCTCCACATGCAGCTACTGGGTGACCTTGGGCCAGTCACACTTCTCTGAAGTCTCTCAGCCCCACTCACCTCACAGAGTGTTTGTTGTGGGGGAGGAAGGGAAAGGAGAATGTTAGCCGCTTTGAGACTCCTGAAGGGGAGTGAAAGGTGGGATATCAAATCCAAACTCTTCATCCTGAGTAGGGCCAAATCACCTTTCTTGTGTCATGCAAGACAGGCTGGGGAGTATTTTCTGCTATGAACTTCTTTTAGTATACTCTAAACTAAGGTTACCAGACGTCCCTGTTTCCCGGGGACAGTCCCCGGATTTACAAATCAGTCTCCATACCAAATCCTATCATTCCCACTGAATTTGAAAAGTGTCCCCGGATTCACTGGAAAAAAAATCTGGTAACCTTACTCTAAACGCCAGTCAACTGATGACTTTCATTTCAGGGTTTCTAGCCAACTGATAGCTCACTGTCATTCTGGATAAAACATTTGGCTCATTTTGTCCCATCATAAACCTCAGGGAAGTTTCAATTATGTTATTTTGCTGACCTCCTGTATGCACAGTCAAATGATAAAATACTCAGGGTCAAGACCATATTTAAAAATGCCCTAAGGTTATAATGCATATAGTGAGCTTTATGAGCCATGAATAAACAATATGTGAGCTAAATGTTTCACTCACCACACCATTTATTAATGCCATATGCCTTTTAGATTGTAACTTGCTTACATTTGGCACTGTATATGCCATAGATAGTGGGACGCGGGTGGCGCTGTGGGTTAAACCACAGAGCCTAGGACTTGCCGATCAGAAGGTCGGCGGTTCGAATCCCCGCGATGGGGTGAGCTCCCGTTGCTCGGTCCCTGCTCCTGCCAACCTAGCAGTTCGAAAGCACGTCAAAGTGCAAGTAGATAAATAGGTACCGCTCCAGTGGGAAGGTAAACGGCATTTCCATGCGCTGCTCTGGCTCACCAGAAGTGGCTTAGTCATGCTGGCCACATGACCCGGAAGCTGTACTCTGGCTCCCTTGGCCAATAAAGCGAGATGAGCGCCGCAACCCCAGAATCGGTCACAACTGGACATAATGGTCAGGGGTCCCTTTACCTTTACTTTATGCCATAGATAAGATTAATTGTTTTGAGGGGAGGAGCTCAGGTTGGCTTGTTTGGGGTTACTCTTACTGAACTGCACCTACACTGCGCAAATTCTTGAGTATATGGGACTTAGCAATGCTACATATTTAAATGGGTTTAAAAGTTATTGCTTTTCCACAGAGCAACAATTGGCCATGTTGGCTGGAGCTGATAGGAATTGGAGTCCAACAAAATCTGGGGGGTGACAGGTTCCCCATCCTACATGACTCATGACACAATTTTATGTTGGTTGTTGTTGTTGTTTAAAGACAACAGGAGCCATTTTGTTGGTGGAAAAGCAAATTCAGAAAGAACCTATAAGAGTGGATAAATACTGATCAGGCATAGTTCATCCTTTCCAGACGTCTGTGCCTTCCATATTTTTCTGCTTCAAATTCCCCTTCCAGTTGTGTCTCCCCCTGGAAGTTTCTAGATGTTGTATATCATGAATGGGATAATACTACTACTACTACTAATAATAATAATAATATTTTATTTATATCCCACCCTCCCCAGCCGAGGCTGGGCTCAGGGCGGCTAACAACAATAAAATAATACAAAATTCTAAAATCATTTCATTAAAAAATTACTTCAAATCAAATTGATGGCAACCATTGGGTTAGAGTTCTGTGAAGATTGCCAAAGGAAGCAGTCAGGCTGTGCCCTGGTCAAAGGCTTGGTGGAACAGCTCTGTCTTGCAGGCCCTGCGGAAAGATGTCAAGTCCCGCAGGGCCCTAATCTCTTGTGGCAGAGCGTTCCACCAGATTGGAGCCACAGCCGAAAAAGCCCTGGCTCTGGTTGAGGCCAGCCTAACCTCTCTGTGGCCTGTTTTTGTTTGAAGATTGTAAGTTCCTCTGTGGGACATACCAGGAGAGGCGGTCCCGTAGGTATGAGAGCCCTAGGCCGTATAGGGCTTTAAAGGTTAAAACCAGCACCTTAAACCTGATCCTGTACTCCACCGGGAGCCAGTGCAGCTGGTATAGCACCTGGTGAATGTGATCTCGCAGCGAAGACCCCGTAAGGATGGATGAGATGGGATTTCATCTCCCATCTCCCCTGATCACTGGCCATGCTGGCAGGGTTCGAGTGAAGCTGTAGTGAGACAGAACATCAAGAGGACCATGAATCTTCCATCCCTGTTATATATCCCACCACTTCCCTATAAATTCCCTCATTCAAAAGCTGCTTTTCTATAAGCATCTCAGAACTAATAGGAAAGGAAGACTTCACGTATGCAGAACAAATTGGAAAGTCAGTTCTTAATTTGGAACTTGGTTTATATAGAAGTTGTTTGAATGTCAGTTTGAATAGAAACTTCCTTTAAGATTAGAACAAATACAACAAAGAAAGAATAAATCTGGGAACGTGCTGCTGACCTTCTTCAGCAGAATGATAAAAAACCTGGTTAAGGTAGCTTGCTATGGCTTCATTATCCCCTCCACCACCACAAAACAAAGACATGAGAGCCAATGAAATAGGAGAAATGTTCTATTTCTTAAATATAACAAACAGAAGATCTGTAACCTGGTTAGCTAAATTCAGAAAATATGTGCAGGTGAACTCCTGGAGAAATCTGTCAGGAACACATCCCTCCAGAGATCTGGGCATGCTTACAGCCATAATCTGGGATTTTCCATCCAAGGACTGGAAGCAAATATCTCTTTCCTTGCTAAGTGAGCCTTTGATATGTACATCTCAGCCTTAATGTCCAGCATTCACCAAAGTGTGCATATCAGTCCTAAGGGGCAACCTTCAAGGACCTGACAAACCAAAGACAATTGACGGTGCCTGAAGAATGCCCTTAACCCAATAATGCATCAGGCTGTCCATCCTTTAGTTTCATATAATTCCCTCACCTGCCCTCAATAACATCCATCTCTACATAGATTAAAGCCTGTAATCTAACCTATGATGATTTTTGGGTGGTGATCTCACTTTGTTCATGCTGATTCTGCACATTTATTTTGGAGTTACAATTAATGCTTTTTCGGAAACAGGAATTGGGAATAATCTACGAAGTAATAAGGTCCATCACTGAATATAGTCCAAAAATTGCACCTTGGAATATTTGAAGGATTCTGTTACAGATGATGACCTTGAGCTGATAATTTGTTTATTAACTGCAGTGAAAATCAACAGTGACAAATCACTAAGAGGTCTAAGTATTAACATTTAACTTCATCCAAAGTTATTTTTGCAGTTGTCTGGAAGGGGTCAAGATTCCCCTCCTAACATTTGCATTGACACTGTGATGGCTCAGTATCCTTCAACAATGTGTTTAATAATTGGAAATCAAATTAAATTCAGTGGCCTTGTTAGATATGTGTGAACACCCTGGCTTCTTCCGTTTTGGAGGAAAATACATAATTCATATGACTATCAACCACAATGGGAAATCCACAATGGGAAACGATAGCTGGGATTTTATGCCCCATTTGTTTAGCACGTCAAAAATCAGTTGTTGTAAAGAAATGGACAGGATTTGCTTTAAAATATTTGATGCCAATCCAAACCCCTTCAAGGCTGGATTGATTTGGCAATATGCACAATAGAACCATGAAACTGCCAAGACTCATTTGTCTATTCCCCCATGTGCTTAATTGTGTTTCTCTTCTGCAAGCCTAAATGCACTTCTTAATCCCCATGCCTTTTAAAATTTGAAAACGGAATTGGTTTGCAAAATATGTAAGTTAAAATTAGTTGTTAATTAAAAGTCAGCAATGCCATATTAGTAAGAAATGTGCGGCTGGTTCAGGCATGGGTATACAATGCTTGACCTTTCATTGCTGGTTGTGCCACAGCTGAATCTGACAGCTGCCTCTATTGAGAAATATTGTGATGTGTTGCCTTCTTGTGATGTAAAAGCATTTTGGTTTAATCTGATAGCTCAGGGCCACTCACAGTAAGGATGGGAGAACCTTTCACTTTCTACTCTGTGTCACTTCTGCTTGTGAGGGGCTCAGGCATTTACTGCTCCTTTCTCTCAGGAGGCTGTTGTGCAACATGACACCTTCAAGCACCTGAAAGTGCCTTGCTTGAAGGCCTGCTAGTCCTTTCTATGCTACAACTTAAAAACTTACCAGATGCAGACAGGGATGGTTTATTGCAGGCATAGGCAAACTTGGCCCTCCAGATGTTTTGAGACTACAATTCCCATCATCCTTGACCACTGGTCCTGTTAGCTAGGGATTATGGGAGTTGTAGTCTCAAAACATCAGGAGGGTCGAGTTTGCCTATGCCTGGTTTATTGCAGCAGCCATTGTTTTCTTAACAGGAATGAGGACCTGCCTGCAGCTGCTGCCAGGGGACCCCCATCCCACCCCAACCTGCTGGACCTGTGGCCTCTGCTAGATCTCCAGACCAGGAGCAACACAAAGGGGGTCATCCCTTTGGGCGTGGCACTTTGGGGTGGAGCAAGGGCCTGGGCCAGCCCCCTTGTGCTAAAAATATGGTTTAAATTAAAGGGGATGGGATTTTAACTTGGGTGGGTGTTGTTTATTTGGGTTGGGGATGTTTTAAATTGTTCTTAAGTGTTATATGATAATCTGTAATCTGTATTTTTGTTTCATAAGACTGATTAATATTCTACAGCCTTTTAAATGTGTTTGTGGTAGGGGAGTTATTCTTTTGTTGTTTATAGTTTAACTATTTACTTGTGTTTTTACTTTGCATTTTTATCTGGTGAACCTCCCTGAGATCTTATGATGAAGGGCGGTATACAAATCAAATTAAATCAAGTCAAATCAAATCAAATCAAATCAATATATGAATGAATGAATGAATGAGGTTTTTGGAAGCTTGAGTTCTTTAATTCAGATTTCTTTTATCAACTGACAAGCTTTCCTTACAATAAAATTGCTTCCCATCTGGCTCCAAAAGGAATCCGAGTGGGAGTGTATTTGTGGATGAGGTCAGAAGACTGGCAAAAAGCCGATTCTGGTGCTTGGCTAATGCAGACACCAGCACAAGGAAGGAGCCAGCAGAGGATATATATGGCCTTACCACCTACCCCCTCCTCCTGCTTCTTTACAATGCAGCAACAGAGAACGACAATCTGGAGTTACAAGGGAAAGTGTAAGCCTTCAAGCGTGCTGGTTGCCTTCAGGAAATGCCAAGGAGAAGCAAGAGTGAAGAGTCGGTTTGGTCCTTCTGAATGAACTGGGTGCCTTTCTCACCCAATGGGCAGAGCATCAAGAGTGGTGAGGGACAGAGCAGGCCTCAGTTCCAAACTGCACATTAAATGTGGAGAGTGTGGATCAAGGCCATGTGTACTGGAATTTCAAAGACCAAAAAATTATTTGAGTGCTCTTAATTCACACATAACTACAGGGTGTAGCTTGTTGGCACCCTAAGATGGTGTACAAAAGGTCCGGAATATATTGGGCATGGAATATAAGTTTTGGAGGATTCCTGGGAACACTGCTATCAGACTCCTTTTCCTAGAAAAGTTCTTATGGGGATGGGATGCTTATGGACTTGAAGGTCTGCAACAACTCAAGAGGATGAAGAGTAATTGTGTTTTCTCTTTTCCATTATGATTATATTATACTGTAAGTCATTCAGGATACCATTTCTCTTAGCATTATTGCATTTGTATGTATCTTAGTAAATGAACTGTGCATATTTCATCTTCCCCCCCCAAAAAAAAACACCCCCCCCAAAAAAACCAACCCCTGATATCTCCATTTCTTCCCTACTGGGAACCTTCTCACTTCTACATAATGCAGCACTACACAGAGCTACGCTGACATTCAAAGAAAATTATCTAAAGTGCTTCACATCATGAATCAAATTGCAGCAAAGTAAAATTGTCTTGCAGCAAGATGATGGTTTCCTTCAAAAAGGAAAAGAAAAAAGAGTGTGTGCAATTCATTACCTGTTAAATATATAATATTTAATTATTCATTTCAATGCTCAAAGGAAAACACAACTCCTACGGAGACATGAGAGTTAAGCTAACTGATAGCTGAATGTGTTATGTTGGACAAAGAAAGAGACCATTAGTGTATGAAAACACATTTTTTATCACATAAGTTAACTGGAATTCCTTGCACTTACATCTTTCTTTTTTCCTGCAATTTAGAAAGAAATGGGAATGTAACAACTAGCTGAACTAGATGTGTTGTGTGTGTGGATCTGTTTATGAAAATGTGCCGAAGCCCTCTTTCCACTGTTTCATGTGATCACAGCTGAAAATGAATAGACTTTCATTGAATACAGACCCTCCAAGTGTCCCTATTTTCCAAGGACAGTGCCAGATTTACAGAAGCCATCCCAGTTTCCAATTTCATCCCAGAATGTCCTGCTTTTCATTAGGATGTCCCCATTTTCATCGGAGAAATGTTGGAGGGTCTGGAGTTATGCGGACCTTAAGCCAAGAAGGTAAGTGACTATACAACTCAGTATAGGGAAGGTTTTTTTAAGTTTAATGTTTTGTCGTGTTTTTATATATGTTGGAAGCCACCCAGAGTGGCTGGGGCAACACAGTCAGATGGGTAGGGTATAAATAATCAAATTACTATTATTGTTGTTGCTGCTGCTGTTGCTGTTGTTGTTGCTTAGTCATTTAGTCGTGTCTGACTCTTCGTGACCCCATGGACCAGAGCACACCAGGCACTTCTGTCTTCTACTGCCTCCCACAGTTTGGTCAAACTTGTTAAATAGGTCATCTCTATTTTCATTAGAGAAATGTTAGCGGATATGTGAATGTCATCAATGATGAATTGGATTCTGAAGGCAAAACATCTAGATGAGGTTTCCACTCTTTCAGTTATAGCAGAGCTCCTGTGCTTTTGAAAGTAGCCGGGCAAACAACATCACCTTGTAAGGTGGGGCAGAGTTGCTATGTTCACTTCTTGTCTTTGTTCCTTACTGGGGGGAGGAGGGAACAAGGCAGTGGGAAGACTGGCACCGTGCTAACACATCATTGGCTCCACTCATGACTGAGAACAGTGTAGCATGCATGGTGTCGAACTATCCCCGTGTTGGACATAGCAGCACTGCCGCAAAACTCTGGAAAACAGTGGCAAAAAGCTGTGTGCATGATGGTTATTGTTGTTACTTTTATCCATGTGGTTGGGCTTCCTTTTGATCTGCCTAGTACAGAAAAGGTCCACCCCAAACCTGCCCATACATTGATGTTATATTTGAAGGTTCTTCTCCAGCTTATGTTTTATTTGCATATGTCCTCGTGCTTTTGCAAACTGTCCTGGAAGCTCGGCTCAAAGGTGGTCTGTCAATCTTCTAAATAAAAGCTCCAGGAGGCATATCTTCTAAATTCACAGGTGGACTTCAGATGATATCTGAACCTCGAGAACCTGGGTGTAATACCACTGAATTTAGTAGGACTGACTTGCCATGAGAATTGATTTGAGTGCAGGCAAGATATTTAGGCTCTCCAATTAGCATGGCAGGGTCATGCATTTGCTTGGTAAATCTTTTTTTATTTTTAAATTTCAGGTGGTATATCTGGAAGGGCCCATTGTGTGGATGATCTCATTTATGTGGATTTTGACGAAAGAACATATATTAATGAGGGCAAAATCTTTCAAGTCATGTTCCACAAATCCCTTGAATGCATTGCAAGGAAGGCTTGGGATTTTAAAAATGGGGACTGTGAAAAATGCACAATGTACAGGAAATTACTCAAATCAATTGTATCTGACTTTCTCCACAAGCTACCTCCGATGCAGCAAAGGAATAAAATCTTATGGCTGCAACGGTTTGTGATGTTACAGAGCTTCTTGGATTTTCAACCTGTTGATAGATGATAAATGATTTAACAAAATATGATGAGAATATTACTGATTATTTGGTAAGTAATAATAATGATCAGTTGTGACTGACTTGAAAAATGTGCAATATTAATCTTAGGGAAGCTCTTTGAGCAAATGATTACAGGAGACTCTATGGAAATAAAGGCACTAATTGATTTTAATGGCTATTCACAGAATAGGGAGACAGCATGTGCCATATTTCAATAAACTCCCTGCTGTTTTGAAGCCTCATCTATTTTGGGGTGGAAGGATACGTCTGTAGGACATGGTGAGTTTAATATCATTTCATAATGATATTCTATGGTCTTTTTAAGGAAAATACTCAGCGGTGGCAAGATTATGGAAGATTGTTGCCTTGTAAGACTTTTATAGTAATTGCATCAAGCAGTAATATGAACATATAGAGTCAAATTATAATGATCACCTCCCATTTAGGAAACAACATTTTTAACAGAATGCATTATCTTGAAACTATGTGTGTGCCACATGGCTGAGCTAGAAAGAATATTTCCTGTTAAGCTGATATCCATTGTATTGAAGTTATTCCAAACTGCCCCAAGCCAAGTTAGTTTCCCCCTTCCCCTAAGTTTTGCTTATAACATTTTCTTGGTTCTTTGCCAAATATAAGGCAGAATTATGTTTCTGCTAAGTATATCTTGTGGTGGTAGATGGTGGAGCCATGTCTTTTGGAGGAGGGATGTTTGAGAAATTTGCTCTTCGTGAATTCTGATATGATGATTTTGTCTGATCCATACGTCCTGGACTAGTTGTGGGTTATCATAGAATCTGAGAATTGTAGGGTTGGAAGAGACCCTGATGGTCATCTAGTCCACCCCCTTCAATGCAGAAATCTCAAGAAGTGACAGATGACCAGTTAGGGATACAAGAAGGCAGTGATTTCCATTCTGATCTGTTTTCAACACAGTCTGCGCTGTTTCTGTTCCACTGTCATTTGGTTTCCACCAAGCATTACCGTATTTTTTGCTCTATAAGACTCACTTTTCCCCTCCTAAAAAGTAAGGGGAAATGTTTGTGTGACTTATGGAGCGAATGCAGGCTTGGCGGGCTATCCCAGAAGCCAGAACAGCGAGAGGGAGCTCTGTGCAGCCTTCATCCCACTGCCCTGCGGAGGCTTCGCACAGCTATCCCTGGCTTTTGCGGGAGGTGGGGGAAGGGACAGAGCGCCTGGCTCTGTCCCTTCCCCCAACTCCCAGAAAAGCCCGCAAGAGCCGCACTCCCTTTAAAGAGTGTGCGGCTCTTGCGGGAGGTCGGGGGAAAGCCATGAGGCTTGCTTTTGCTGAAGCCAGGAGAACAAGCGGGATCCTGCTTGCTCTCCTGGCTTCAGGGATAGCCCCACAAAGCCTCCTGAGCGAAAAGGGAGGAGCGCTCCCTCTTCGCTCAGGAGGCTTCTTATTTCTTGTTTTCCTCCCCTAAAAACTAAGTGCGTCTTATGGTCGGGTGTGTCTTATAGAGCGAAAAATACGGTATATTATATTTGTGCTACTTGACATACATTACATAAATTACATAACTATTTACTTATGTAACATATTCCTTTCAGTGTAAAGGAAACTACAAAACAATGCAAAAGAGTAATAAAGTATGTCTCATTTGTGGGAAGAAAATTTCATTAGAGCTTTTTTCATTTCTTCTCTGTGAACAACAGTTGGTGACCAGTTTTTTGCGTAAAATAACATGGTTATCTCTCTCCCTCATCCATGTATGTAATCTCAAACTGACTTGGCTACTACTTCAAGCAGAAGCAGAAATGAAAGAAACAAATGAATAAATCTTTGCCCCCATTTGGAACATATTTGTTCCTATTGCATTTGATTCATAACAAATGTATGAGTGAAACCCATTTATTTCATTTTTCGCAAGATGAATGGATAACCTTTGCACATACCTAGCCTTCCCTGCTGGCTTCTCATTGCAGGGGAAGGTTGTTAGTGCTGAAAGAGACCTTGCATGGTAAGGAAAGCTTTCCTAACATTAATAATCATCCCTTGAGGAATCTCAAGACCCCCCAGTCTGAAAATAACAATCTTCACCCCCTCGGATAAAAGAGGATGTAGAATTTGAATGCAGATATTCACTGAAGCCCAGAAATATTTAATTATGAATACAGATTAATCATTTTGTCTCAGTGGTAGCAAATGAATCTTCTCCTCCACTAAGTGCTTGGTTGCAAAAAATGAAACTGGAGGCTAAATAACACCGCAGAATCCTCAGCAGACTAGTAAAATAACCACAGGGGATTTTTATAGGACCACAGAGTACGCAAACTGCTCGATAAACTTTGTGAGGCTGTGCCGTGGGAGAGGAGGTCATCGAGGTGCCATCACAGATAAAGAAAGGAAGGTCAGAGCACTTTGGAGAAAGGAGGAAACATGGATGGGTTAGGTCAATTTTCAGAGCAATTCAGTTCTTTTCACTGCCTCTGCGTTCAAAGAGTTTCAAAGGGTGTACTTATTAAAGGCTTTTATTCAGGGGGGAGAAAGGCTATCTAGTAACACGACTCTTCCAAAGAGGAAACACACAACCCCACACAAGAATTGGGTTGTAAAGCTTCAATCACAAATTCCATCCATCCTTTTAGGGTCAGGTTTCTATGGGTTAACAAGGAAGTGATTCATGCTCCTATCTGAAAAGGAATTGATTTTTATTACAGTGCGGTGCTATCGGTTATAGCTGAAGCTCCCCCCAGTTCTAGTTTAGCGTGTTACAAATGGTATTCCAGGATGGGATTGCACATTGGCATCCCATATCAATGACTCCATTCAGAAATTTCAATAGAGGCTAGATGAGCACCACACAGTACTGATGCTATCACACAATCAAATGTGGGCATGTCTCAGATGAATGCATGTAAACCTGCTTCCTCAGATGCCTGTTGGAAGACTGCAAGCAGAATCTATGTGCAACCTGTTTTAAATAAGTTGCTGACCGTGTCCATTGCCACACAGTTATTTTTCACCTTAAGTGCCCAATATCACATTTGAGTTGGGCCTGAGTCCCATAGAGAAATAAAGAAAATTTATTTCATAACTGATAAACTCTCTGAGGAGCTCTTCATTGTTTCCTATTGTATTCCGTTTGTAGTTTCTAATGCTCAACCAGTGCATAAAAGCCAGTATATTAATGACTTCTAGCGTTTCCACACTCAAAGTAAAAAACTATACAGGTTAAAAATAATCTGTTTCCTATGGTTCTTGGCTGTCAATAATTTCATTGAATTTTATCTTCCTTTCCCAGAGTGTGTATTCTTGCTGAGCATTGCTGTGGCATGCAAAATCCCTCTGGAAACAAAGGTCCACTTGACAATATATAGGCTTGTGAAAGTGCCTGTATTTGACCACGGAATACTATGCCTGAAGCTCTAATGAAGCCACCTCTCTCATGAGTCTTAAATATTAGGTTTAATTAAGCTTTACAATACACTGGAAGTACAGTGCTAAGTGTACAACTGAACCTAAACGAACACTAATCGACAAAATAAATAAATGATTGTAAACTGTTTTAAAAACAGATGTCAAAATGATTGTCAGTATATTAACTGCCATACATTTTTTTTAAATGTCTTCTTGTGCAAAAAAAGTATTGTTCTTTACAATTCTGGGCATAGCTATAATTTTAAACCTTACATATTATATATTTTCTGATGAGAACTACTGTAAACACATTAATGTGATTCTTATTTTTTAAGGCTGATTATGTTTTTTTGACAAAACGTAAGATTTTATTCAGGAGTGGAGGCAAGTGAAAAAGACCAATAATTCAAGATAATAAATCTATTAAGAAATTAACTTTATTTATTAACTATTAAAAGTGGGGGCAAAAAAGAGACCATACAATGGAAACTGGCATAAGCTAGGACATGCATGAACAAACTAGCCTAGTGGTTCTTAATGTTTTGCGGGGTAACAGACCCCCTAAGAAAATCTCATGAAAGCTATGTACCCCTTCCCCAGAAATATGCACATAAGCACATACTGTACACACAAAATTTTACATAGAATTTAATGCATTGGAGAATCTTGTGGGGTTTTGGACTTGATTCACAGACCTCTAGAAGTCAATCTCTAGAGGTCCGTGGACCACAGGTCAAGAACCCTGAACTAGCTGGAAAACTTTCCCATCTCTTATTTATTGGGGGGGGGTCTCTTTTGGTTAGCTTGTTTTAGTTCTTCCCCTCTTTTGCATACTGGAATGTGGGTGGCGCTGTGGGTTAAACCACAGAGCCTAGGACTTGCCGATCAGAAGGTCGGCGGTTCGAATCCCCGTGATGGGGTGAGCTCCTGTTGCTCGGTCTCTGCTCCTGCCAACCTAGCAGTTCAAAAGCACGTCAAAGTGCAAGTAGATAAATAGGTACCGCTCCGGCGGGAAGGTAAACGGTGTATCTCTGTGCTGCTCTGGTTCGCCAGAAGTGGCATAGTCATGCTGGCCACATGACCCGGAAGCTGTACATCAGCTCCCTTGGACAATAAAGCGAGATGAGTGCCGCAACCCCAGAGTCAGTCATGACTGGACCTAATGGTCAGGGATCCCTTTACCTTTACTCTTACCCTTTTGCTTGTGTGTGATTTTTCTGTTCCACATCATATACACAAAGTCTGCTCATAATCTGAACATAAGTTGGTAGGCAGTGTCCTTTCTGTTCTTCGTTTTAACTCATGACTTCACTTTTTCTGTGGATGGAAGCAAACAGGAGACTCCAGAAGTTAGCTTTCAGGATCAGTGTGTGCCGGTGGTACCGCTGGTGTCTGCTCCTTGGCAAGGATCATCCCTGCTTCCTATGAAACTGTACACAAGTTGCCTGCTGCGGATTTTCTGATGTTGATGCTGCTAACTCTGCAGTTACATCTGTTCCTTAAAGGGCAGCAAGCACCACCAACTGTTTGCTATCTGCAGTGCTCTCATGACCCAGCTGCCATTGCAGAGTTTGCGTGGAAGAGGAAAGTTGTGTTAACCAGCACTGAAAATTGCATTTAAAATAGTCATGTAAAGGGATTAGAGCGGAATGAAAATATCCCAAGGAGTCATTGGCAGGTAGGAGAAATTTCTCTGACATTTTCAAGAGTTCTATGCTCCTTAATTTACTTAATATTAATGGGGGGCAAGGGTTTTTGAAATATACTCGGAGTCGAGAGTAGATTTCATACTCTTTATTTAGTTCAGAGTGGTGAGGAGGAATGGAAGTTCCCCCAGAATGTCTGCTTTATATACATTATTTACACAATGGGCCCCACGTGATTGGCTAATTCTGGGATTCACCTGTAGGCCAATCAGGTTGCGGATTCACTTCCACCTGGAGCTGGATTGGGTGGCTCCTGTGGACCAATCAGACTGTTGCATTCTGGACCCTATTGTTCTAGGACCAATCAGACTGCTGCATTCTGGATCCTATTCAACTCAGTACATAACAGTTTTCCATTTATTTACAGCTGGCTGGAAAGTGGGTGGATTCAGACAGTTGACCAAGTGGTTGGCAACCTTTCTACTTCATGGGACTTGCAACAACATGGGACAAGAAGATATAAGCATAAGAACCCTGCCAGATCAGGCCAAGTCTCCATTTAGTCCAGCGTCCTGTTTGCATGGTGGCCAACAAGATGCCTATGGGAAGCCTGAAGGCAGTGCTCTCCCTACATGTGATGCCCAGCATCTGACGTTCAGAGGCATATTGCTTGTGTGGCAAGGTCCCAAACCCTCCCGGGAAGTGAAATAAAGACATATGAAATGGTATTTTAGGTTAATGGGCGAAATAGGCCACAACTTTATTGGTTACAGAATGTGAGTGGTACTGGCTTAGGCATTGGAAACCATAAGAGTATATCTGACTCCTACCCATCCACAGGGAGTCTTGGAAGGGTTAACCACCAGTAGGGGGAGGGGGGCCACTAGGGGTGCATTGGAAGATGGCCGACAATAACATCTCTCCGACCCACACGAGGTAATTAAGAGGCTGTGATGGGAGTAAGCAGCCTCCCACCCCCCCAAGCGAGTGGGAGGGGGACTATCCTTGCCTGCTGTGCCCTATACCACCCCCGAATTCGAGGGGGGTGGGGGCACTAGGCAGAAAGCCCTTGTGTGGACTTCGGATCTCCTGGACGCTGTCTCTGATTCGCGCCTCTAGCTGCAGCAACTTCAAAAGAAATAATTAGGAGGAAACTAATGCACATATTTCAAGGAAGAATGGGGAGTAAAGACTGCTAATTGAAGAGATCTCTGAGAAAGAAGACGGGTCGGATAAACAGGAATATATCATGAGAGGACACACCAAGGCTCGGTATGTCAGCAACGGTACTGGATGGGGGGGGGGGACTTTCCTTTCTTTTCTCTATGTGATTAACAAAGAATCCCCCCCCCCCCAAGTCAGAAATGCCGCTTAAATGACCTAAGCTGATGATTTAAGACTGTGTGGAGATAATTTTCTAAGCAAAAGCATGTTTTAAGGAGATCATGGAAAGTATAAGAGCTTTGGGATGATGCAGTAAAAAACAGCGTCACCATTTTTGAAAGCTCTGTCGAAAGACTTATGTCTGGGAGGAGGAATGGATCTGTTTTCATATTGTGGGTGAGCCTCCTCAGAGGGACTAAAGAAGGTGACAGATTTGCGAAGATTAATCATGGAAAGAGGGCTTTTATTTATGGAAGTGATGATATATGGAAACCATCTCGATATGGTGATTGGACGAACGGAAAAATTCACACAGGATTATAACTGGTGTTTACCTGCTTAAGGAAATTATCAGAAGAGATCACAAAGAAAAAAGGAAAATACATGAATAAGATGAGATGTGGGAACAGCAAGATAGGACTGGATAGAATTATGAACATTATTTGGACAGATTTGTGGATATTAACGCAGCAGTAAGATGATTGGAATCCCCTTCGGATCTTGAAATATGGGTCCCCCAACAAACAACAAAAAACAAAAAATTTAAAATTTGGCTTTGTAATTCGGAATTTATGTGATGTGATTTGATTTGATTTGATTGGTCGGTTAATAAAAATTATTTTTTTAAAAAGACCACCAGTAGGGGGAGCCCTGCTGATGCACAACTAGGAACTCCCCCAGGGTCACCGCTAGTGGTCGCTCCATGGCCCTAGCCCCCCGTCTGGTGCTTCGGACAGAGACCATGCCCCTTGGATTCCTATAACGGAATACTCTTGAATTAGGAGGGGAAGTAATGGCCACTACCTCCCCTCACCTCCAACCAAATATACCAATGCCTAACCGCCAAACCTTACAGAGTTGTGATGATTTGCTACGAAGTAAGCGAAAAACTAAATGGCCAATGCCAATTTGCCAAGTGGAAAAAAATCCTACCAGGCCCCTACAACAGGCGACCAACCGAGGTCCATAGCAAGGTCAAAAGATAAAAAGCCTAACCTAAGGGAGGGAGAGGGACACGGGTGACGCTGTGGGTTAAACCACAGAGCTTAGGACTTGCTGATCAGAAGGTCGGTGGTTCGAATCCCCACAATGGGGTGAGCTCCCGTTGCTCGATCCCTGCTCCTGCCAACCTAGCAGTTCGAAAGCAAGTCAAAGTGCAAGTAGATAAATAGGTACCGCTCTGGCAGGAAGGTAAACGGCATTTCCGTGCGCTGCTCTGGTTCGCCAGAAGCAGCTTAGTCACGCTGGCTCCCTCGGCCAATAAAACGAGATGAGCGCCGCAACCCCAGAATCGTCCATGACTGGACCTAATGGTCAGGGATCCCTTTACCTTTAAGGGAGGGAGGGTAGGGGAACTGATCGGGCAGGGAGAAAAGAGGGAGAGTCCTCGGCCACTGGCAGTTTAAATAGCCCGCGCCATGCTCCCGGACCATCCGGATTGGACAGCCTAGGGATGATATGGCTGAGGGCCTTCAATGGCGCAGGGGTTATCCCACTCTGTGTGTGGGGGGAGGGCTTGCTCCCAGCCCACAACATCATTTCCCTGGGAATGGGAAATGGATTTCCTACACTGGAGTAAAAGATGGGCACCCATGCTGTGCTTTGTGACCTCACTCTGCCTTTGCTACTGCCCTGTGCTATGTTTGGGGTAGCTTTTATTCATTACTGGATTTTATTCATTTTTGTTATATAAAGGGAAAATAACCAATACATATGTTCTGGGTTGTGTTGTATTGAATCTCTCTCTCTCTCACTCACACACACAGAAGCTCTTGTATCCTAAACATAATATTCAAATGCATATGTGCTTAAAAGAAACATAAAAGCATAATTTAAATACTCTTGCTCGCACAATAGCATGAACACCTCACGCAGTTTCCAACTACTTGACAAAACATTGTCAAAAGTAGGTGAGTGGGACATCCACTTGAACTAAGCCTCTTATAAGTCCCAGGGAACTCTTAAAATAGATGAGAATGCAGGTGAGTGCAAGTCATGGAAAGGAGACGCTTTATTGATGTGAAAAGGTTATATGAATTCTTAAAACACTCCACCTCGGGGGGAAATGACAAAGTGAAACAATACTTTACCAATTCTCCAAGAATCCATTATGTTTTCCTGTCAGATGACATCAGGCTTAACTGTGCCTGTCTGAGATCAAAGAATCATGTGTGAGGTTCTTTCAAATGACTCCTGGTTGGCCTTGAAAAGTGCCGCTGAAAAGCTCTCACAGGATAAATTGTATCTTGAGCTAGCATATCCACCATTCTGATTTTGTTTTAAGGTCCACCATTGCAAATGAAAATTCAATTGTGAATACAGTCGGTTTTTGTGTGTGTATAGCAATAACACCTGAAGGGAGCAGTGTGAATTTTTTTGAGGGAAGGAGACAGGTAAGCCCCATCCCACATAATTAATCACATGGCATGGCACATACACACACTTTTGAAAGACAAAGCCCGTTAACTTTGGGCTGCAGCCCCCTAAAATACTTTATTGGGAGTCCAAAGGGACCTTGGCCCCAGAAGGATTGTGGTCTGAGGAGAGTCCTGAGGTCCAGATACAAAGGTTAGAAGGCCGTGTTTGGTCCTGTGACCTAAAGTTCCCCACCCTATTGTATAACAACCACCTCACATGAGATCTGACTCTGTGAAGTGATCTTCTAAGCCAGCATGGCTATGAAACCTGTTTTGAACATTCCACCAAAACGTCATCAACTAAACATGCAGAGGCAATGTAATTTTCTGTGGAGGAGATTAAATAATACTATTACCCTGCTGCCTACAGAGTCTTATAACACAGCCGCCTACAAACCCTTATTAACAATTCAGCTGAGACTACTTAAGAACTAGTTACTCAGGTTTTTTTTCTTTTCTTTTCTTTTCTGCAAATATGTACTTTTGTTTAACACCTGATCATTACAAAATAAGTCTTTTCTATTCTATGATTAGATCGTGGATAAGGGTACTGGCCTGTGGTGCATTGCTGAGATCTGGGTGGGTGGAATTCAAGGAGCTGATGTGATCCAGCTGTGCCCAAAGTCATAGAATGGAGGGGTGCCAGATGGTGGGACAGGAGGAACTTGCTGTGATTAATAAGACATCTATCTCCATCACCAGGAAACCTGTCTGTCTTGGAGCTAGTTACAATAGGCTGCTGGGCCATGGGGACAGTAAACTAGCATGGCTGCTGGTGTACCATCCACCTTCAGAGGTGTTCTGAGCTGTGGTTTTCAAGGAAGCCAGAAAAATAGTTCTTAGTGACATCAGCATACATGCTGAGGCTCAGGACTTCGTGGCCTCCATATTGACCAAGGGGTCAATGGTTGTCATTGGTGTGACACACAGGGCAGGATACATTCTCGATTTGGACTTTGCTTCAGATGGAGGAAGGGCTGATTTGGAAAGGGGAGGGGTGTATATTACCCCATTGTCATGGTCAGCCCACTTCCTGGTGAAGTTTGGATCTACACCTCTGATTACAACACCGTACCCTCCAACATTTTCATCCCCAAAATCAGGACGTCAGGTGGCGTGCACCTTCTGGTCCGGTGCTTTGGCAATCGTCAGCAGGGTCATCTGGACCAAATAACAGGACATTCTGGGTCCAAACAAAAGCTGGCATTGGCTTCTGTAGTCCAGAATGACTTAGACTGGATGTTTCAAGTCTTGGCAGAAAGACCTATCAAGGTTATTTGGCAGTACGACAAACCTAGAATTAAACATAAATTATTAACAGACAGCAAAAGCAGGGGAGGACTTGCACTACCAGACCTGAAACTTTATTATGAATCGGCTTTCTTAAGTTGGTTAAAGGACTGGGTGATACTGCAAAACTCAGATTTATTAGATCTGGAAGGTTTCAATAATCGTTTTGGGTGGCATGCATACCTGGGATATGAGAAAGTTAAAATTCATAGAGCCTTCCTGAATCATGTTCTAAGGAAGCCACTATATAAGGTATGGGAAAAATATTAAGGTCTACTGGATCCCAGAACTCCTTGGTAGCTATCCCTTTTGTAGGCGATAGCAGTGAAACGGAAAAATACGGATACAAACTGGGCTACATATAAAGATATTTTAGAAGAAGAACATAACAAATTGAAAGTGAAAAAATACGAGGAAATAAAACATCACCTGATGGGCTGACTACAATATTATCAATTAAACAAGATGTTTAAGATAGATAAGAAAAAAGGTTTTGCAATGGAAGAATCAAAGGTAGATAAAGAATTAATACAAAATGAAATCCAATAGATTTCTAAATGTCTTGGGGCTCTCTACTCCAGTAGATAGTGCAGGCGACCTGGCATTCTATGGTAATGTATAAACAGTACCTGTATAAACAGGAGTGATATGAACTCAAGAGAGGGGACAGTTGTCCATGCACCCTAGCAATACCCTTGGAAGGTGGTGATTTTTCAGTTGCATTCAGAATATGGGAATCTGTTTTGCTATTTGTAGCCAGGAATTTTCTGTTGCACCACCCTCCCTTTACAGCTCGTAGTTAAACAAGGTGCTGCATGTAGCTAATATGCATTTTCAATTTCTTTGGTCTGATGATGATGTGATACTTGACAGCTTAACTGCGACCTGAATGCAGTTCTGATCAGATGGGAGGTAAAATCCACATGGTCGGAATTCAGCCCAGATGCTTTGAGGCTGTAATGTAAAGCAAATGTATATAATTTCCAGTTTCCCAAATGGTTCATCTCTATGGGTATTTTATTACTTTATATGTATTTTATCTAAAGTGTAGCACAGGGTGGGGGTAGATAATACATCAGTCAGCCACCTGAAGCATCGCAAAGCAGAAGATGCAGCTACCTTAAGTGTCTCCATTCCCCAGGAGTAGGCTTATCTCATAATAAACATAACTCTTGGAGTCCTCTTCTCTCTAACAGGATGGGAGCTTTTTATATATCATGTAAATTACTGTCTATGCTGGATATAGCCAGATATGCTTAAAATATTTCACATGAGGCAATGCCAGAAATAAATCTAACCGACTCGGTGTGTTTCCTAGAACATGTGTCTCCTGTTTTTAGCATACAGTCCTGTGATGAAAATATAAATTGAGATGTATTTTGCTCTTCGAATAGTATTCAGATGCTCAGCCAGGCACCATACGGCGAGGACAATGGATTGCGAGGCTGTTTCAATGTTTCAGGGTACAATGTTTCAGAAATCCCAACGCAATCTTCCCTTCTCCTGAGATGATTGGCTCTGGAAAGTGCTAAGGTCCACATCTCCCTCCCAATATAACTTTGAATCTAGATGCATAAATTAATGTATCTAGGTGGTATGCAAATATGTGCCTACTTTTTGGTGGTTCAGTTTCTCTTTTTTGAGGGGGTGATGCTTAAATGGCCACCCTACTGTAATATGATGGAGGATGTCAGGGATTGCAATCAAGACAGTGAGAAGGAGGAGACGGAATGGTGGAGATCACTGCCCCCCCTTTCTCCTGATGCTGCAGAAGGAGAGAAATGCAGTACAGTCATACCTGGGGTTACAGACACTTCAGGTTGCATGATCTCAGGTTGTGCACCAGGCCGAACCCAGAAGTACCAGAACGGGTTACTTCTGGGTTTTGGCACATGCGCATGCACGGAAGGGCTAAATTGCACTTTGCGCATGTGCAGAAGTGCCGAATCATGACCCGTGCATGCACAGATGCGGCACTGCGGGTTGCGGACACTGCAGGTTGTGAATGTGCTTCCCGCATGGATCACGTTTGCAACCTGAGCATCCACTGTATTGAATTAAAGTGGGGCTTTGAGGAGTTTGAGGGAAGTCACAGCTCAGAGACAGATGGACAGAAGAGTTGGGAAGTGTTAGAAGAAGGGGGTGATGTGGAAGGGCAACCAGCTAACACGTTGTCACTGGATTGTATTTCTGATCCCTCTTCCCCCAGAACTCAGTGTTCATTAAGGGTGCAGGAACAACGGAATCAGAGTCATTTGACCACGAGTGGCCACCGGAAGTGAAGATGCTGGTGCTAGGAAGGAGGGGGTGTGGAGCCCAGTTTGGAGCAATGCCATTGTTAAGGCTTGTTGGCATTCTTTCGTCTCTCACTATTAAGATTAAATAAAACTCATTAAAATGACTCCACCTTGTTTTCTCTGCTCTTGGTGCAACTGGGGGAGGAATAGCTTTCCCGAATCCTGGACAGAGCCTGGACAGGAAGGCAGGAGGATGAAAGAGAGGAGCCCAGGTCAAACACCACAGGAGGAGTGTCCACTGACATTATGGGAGACCCCATAAAGGACCCTGCAAACAGCCCTGCCTTGAAGTATCCATCAAATAAGAATACTGCAGATATCATATGTAGTTTGACCACAAGCTCTGGCTCTCACAAGGCACACAGTGTCTGTGCTGAGCATCTGAAGATCTCCTGCTTCTCTCCACTGCAGATAGGGGAAAAAGTATTATGACAAGGAGGGACAAGCCTTGTGAGGAAACAGCTAGCTTGGTTTGGTAATTCCTTCTATTTCAATTTTAGCATTGAGTCCAAGCCCCTTCCCGTGGAAAAGGGTGCCTTGCTGGCTGCAGATAGGAAGATAGGAGGAGGAAGAGGAGTCATTGCCATCACTGACTGCTACTGGTGCCATCAGCTGCCACAACACAGGTGTGCGACGTCATACGCACACACCTGAGCATAGTGCATGAGATGTCACACACACTATGTGCAGGTGTGTGCGTGTGATGTCTGCATTGCAGCGGTGGGCACCCACAATCCTGAGGGCAAGATGGCACCCCTGCTAGGAAGCCTAACTCCCTAGTAGATGTGGTTAGGACTAATACAGTGGTACCTCGGGTTACAGATGCTTCAGGTTACATACGCTTCAGGTTACAGACTCCGCTAACCCAGAAATAGTACCTTGGGTTAAGAACTTTGCTTCAGGATGAGAACAGAAATCATGCTCCAGCGGCGTGGCGGCAGCAGGAGGCCCCATTAGCTAAAGTGGTGCTTCAGGTTAAGAACAGTTTCAGGTTAAGAACGGACCTCCGGAACGAATTAAGTACTTAACCCGAGGTACAACTGTACATAAATCCTAATTAACAACAGATCTTCACTGCAGTAGCCGCCGCCAGACTTTGGAGCTCCCTCCCTTCACCATGCTTTCTCAAAATGTTGACAGATGTTTCTACCTGGGCTTTAGCTTGTGGTTGATTTTAATTTGTTTTTGTGGACGTTTCCTAATAACTCATTTTAAAGGGTCTGTTCTGAACAGACTCACATTACAAGGGAATGCTGAGTGTAGGTGTTAATGCTCTCTGGACTTTAAAGCTGATTTCAAAAAGCTTAAGGAGCTGCCGGGTAGGGTACTATGGTGAAATAAAATACTAAAAGAGATAGAAGACCAAGATGGATGGGGGTTTCTTAAATGTGAAATATTAAAGGCACAAATGCAGACAATTCCAACAAGAAAGAAAAGTGAGAGGCGCCTAGAGAAACCAGTGGGACTGCATAAGAAGCTTACAGATGAGCTGAGATTTAAGAAGGACATGTATAAGAAATGAAGGAAAGGGCAAATCACAAAGGAAGAGTATACCTGAGTGGCCAACAGTTTGTAGGGAGATGGTCAGACAGGCAAAAGCTCAGAATGAACTCAGGCTTGCAAGAGTGGTTTATTATTATTATTATTATTATTATTATTATTATTATTAAGGGGTGGCGCTGTAGGTAAAACCTCAGTGCCTAGGACTTGCTGATCGCATGGTCGGCGGTTCGAATCCCCACGGCGGGCTGAGCTCCCGTCATTCGGTTCCAGCTCCTGCCCACCTAGCAGTTCGAAAGCACCCTTAAGTGCAAGTAGATAAATAGGGACCACTTTATAGCGGGAAGGTAAACGGCATTTCCGTGTGCTGCTATGGTGCCGGTTCAGCAGAGCAGCTTCGTCACGCTGGCCACGTGACCCAGAAGTGTCTTCGGACAGTGCTGGCCCCCGGCCTCTTAAGCGAGATGGGCGCGCAACCCCAGAGTCGGTCACGACTGGCCCGTACGACAGGGGTACCTTTACCTTTACATTATTATTATTATTATTATTATTATTATTATTATTATTATTATTAAAGGTTTCTCCGGCTATGTTCAAAGCAAGAGGAAAAACAAGCAAGTATTAGGTCCTCTACAGTGGAGAAGATGGAGAAATGCTAGAACGACAGATAGAAGGCAGAACTGCTCAACACCTACTCAGAGATTCTGACTAAACATCAGAAGGACTCTCATTCCTTGGAAGCTTTTAAGCAGAAGTTGGATGGCCATTTGTCATGGATGCTTTAGCTGAGATTCCTGCATTGCAGGGGGTTGGACTAGATGACCCTCATATTCCCTTCCAAGCCTACAACTCTACAGTTCTATGAATACATAAAATAATAAGTCAATAATCAGCTGGGCTATTTTCCAAGTAGTGTCCACAGCATACATGCCAATTGTTATATCATAAAATAATTTTAGTAGAATTTCATAATGTATCCCTTTGAAATATCTTCAGAATTATTTTGTGATGATAGATAGAAAATGCATCTGGTGTGTGCGTGTGTAAATGCAGAGAAGCTTAATGTTGAATTTGCATGGTCTTAAATCAGTTATACTTATAGAAATGTTATTCAGAGCTAATCTCACTTTGCATATGGTCTCTCTAGATACCTTTATTCTTGAGCATCCTTCCTGGAATTATGTACAATAGATCACTTGTGCTTTCTGCTCAGTTAAAAAAATATGGATTTTTTCTTTCTTTCTTTCGTTCCTATTTTGGCACTTGTCATGCATTTCTTTTTCCTTTTCTGATTTTTTTTTTATAGTGAGCTTTCTCAGATGAACGCAAGCTTCTTTCAATAATAAGGAAATAGTAATTTTAAAGCCAGCCAGTATTCTTGTGGCTCAGCATAAAATAATAAGTCAAAGACGGTTCTAAATTCATAAGATAAAAGTTTGTTGAAGACTAAGCAGTCAGCCCCAAAGCCACAAGGATTAGATAATGATATAGCATTCTTTCAAGGAAATGCAGCAAAGATGGATTGCCATATCATGCTCGGTGTAATCCGCAGCACATTGAAGCCAATGTCAAACATCCAATTGATTAGAATGGATGATGACGGCAACCTACAATATCTCCAGAGCAGTTTGAAGTATGTTAAAGTTTTGCTCTCCGGTTGAGGTAAGCCAATGGTCGGCTATTAATTCCATTTCCACTTTTGGCAGAAAAAAAGCCTAGTAGGTTTCAATGCCCCTTTGCAATGTAATCTCTACCCCCTCCTTCCCAATAGTCAATCGTGGCAGCTCAGAAAGAGCTGTGCAAAATTCCCAAAGTTGTTTCAGCTTCGATTAAGGGTCCTGAAAATTTGGCAACCCTGAGTTAGCCCACAGGACAAAAGACAGGAAAGTTTCAGTGATGCTGTCTGTATGTTGATAGTGTTGTATTAGCATTTGAATTCTGAATTTGTTGTTATTCATGTTTTATACTGTATTTTATGCTGGTTTTTGTTGCATCAATTAAGTGTTTTAAATTTGTTGTTAGCTGCCCTGAGCCCGGTTTTCTGAACCGGGAAGGGCGGGGTATAAATAAAAAATTATTTATTATTCATTATTTGGCTGCTAGAACCCACCTCTGGCATTATGATTAGAAGTTAAATAGAATGTAGGGGGCAGTGGGAACTAGGTCTACCCCCACTGTCATTCTTTCCATTGGTGAGGAGTGGAGAATACTTCTCTATTTGTGAAGGTCTTCCTGTGCATTTTAGAATTTGGAGATGGCCAGCAACAGTAGTAGCAGAGAAGCCCTGTAATGATACACAAGCTTAGGGTCTCTCTCTTTTGGACCAGGGAGAGTGAAGTTTACAAAACTGCAGAAAGGGCTGAACCACCATGCTTGTTTGCAATACGTTGCTTTGCTATTTTGTTCATGCAATGTTTATTTGCAAACTAGTTGTAAGAATGTTCTGCAGTGAAACTTTGAAGCCCATTATTGGGGTGGAACTCATTTATTTCTGTGCAAGGTCCAGATCAGGGATTCTGCTGAAGAACTCTTAACAAGTTAGCCATGTTCAAATATATAAAAGGATGTCACATGGAGGAGGGAGAAAGGTTGTTTTCTGCTGTTCCAGAGAGGCGGACACGGAGCAATGGATCCAAACTACAAGAAAGAAGATTCCACCTAAACATTAGGAAGAACTTCCTGACAGTAAGAGCTGTTCGACAGTGGAATTTGCTGCCAAGGAGTGTGGTGGAGTCTCCTTCTTTGGAGGTCTTTAAGCAGAGGCTTGACAACCATATGTCAGGAGTGCTCTGATGGTGTTTCCTGCTTGGCAGGGGGTTGGACTCGATGGCCCTTGTGGTCTCTTCCAACTCTATGATTCTATGATTCTATGATTCTAAGTTCAATAAAATTGGGCCCCAAATATTGAACACATGGCTCCTTGTGGATATAAGCCATTTATTCAGACCATGGGTAGACCATTAATAGTGACCCTCCTGGAAAACTAAGTGACTGATACCCATGACACAAGTTGTTGAGGGTCTTGTAAATTGAGATAAATGAATACAAGAACCTTGACTCTGGCCATGACAACTTAAGCTTACAATTATTATCTTTTCCAGAGCTCACCTGCTTCTACAAAGTAGATGGGCCCATTGATGAAGGAACCTTCATTTGTAAACAAGTGTTTTAGCATGCACACCATTTTGTACAATTAAAACAAAAGATGGTTCAACCAATCAATGGTGAATTACAGCCCAAATCTCATATTAATACCTTTGACATCTACATTAATAGCTAATTGCTTCATTGTGATGAATGCTAGTAAAATAAATTCCCTGCATTAATGAGTATAACTTTTCCCTGCAAATAGCCTCTAACCCAATGATGAGTTCCATTGATTTAATAATCTGTTAATCTTTCAGTGTCATGGACTGTCAGAATGAGATAACACATACTTATAAAATGCAATATTCATTACAGACCTGGGCTTCTAAGGCATGCCAGCAGAGGCCCATGAGTTAAAAGTAAGAAAAGTAGGAGAAGGTATTACACAAAATGGCTTCAAAAGTTGTATCACTAAAGCAAGCAGCACTCACATACAATGTTCAGTGAATTTTGAACCAAATTGAAAGTTCAGTGCAAGGGAACTCCAAGCCAGTAAATATGCATTGCTTGCAGCAACAGGCTACTGCACACATGTTAACTCAGGGCCATTTAAAACATGATGGTTGCATGTGTGGAGGGCGCTATTAAGTACTTACTTAAATGAAGAGACAGAAAATGCATTCCACTCTACCAAAAAATTCACTTTCTGAAAGGATAGGTGAATTGAAACACAACCACCCTTTGAAGCCAGCACTTCTCCAAATTTTGCAATGCAGTTCTACAACCAATGTTTTTGAAAAATGCATATATTTAGGGAAATTGTGCATAAGAAGGAACATTTTAGTGAAAATAGCATGCTACAACAAGCATCATATTAGGGGGAACTGCTGGCAAAAAATATATACAGGCATCCCTCCTCCTACATGGGGATTAAATTCCCGGCCCCCTGTACACATAAATAAAAATCACGTACCTGGGGCTCACCCTCTAAAAAGCCTTTAAATGCCCATTTCCCCCCCTGCTCTCAAGCTTTGTCTTCTGCTCTCTCTCCAATCCAGACTAAAATATCTATAGTTGAAGGTCTGGGGACAGATGGAGGATGGAGAACGTGTGCGAAAGCAGCTGCTGCTGCTGTGCTGCCCTGCAAGCCAGCTGTTAGACGGGAAAGTTGAGCAGCCTAATCAAAGCCCTGCTGCGCCTTTGATACCTTTGGGGCTTCCTCTACCCTCATTGACATCCTCTTTGGGCTCCAGGGAAGGTGTCCCCATGAGGACTATCAACCACCATTTCCTGGTATCATTTTATTTATTTATTTATTTGTTTGTTTGTTTATTTATTTCCTGGTGTTGCACATATACAGTTGCATGCACATATACAGTTGCATGTGGAGACATCTATGTTTTAGTCAAAACTGCATCCAAAAATGTGTTTGCAGTGGTACCTTGGGTTACATACGCTTCAGGTTACAGACTCCGCTAACCCAGAAACAGTACCTCAGGTTAAGAACTTTGCTTCAGGATGAGAACAGAAATTGTGCTCCAGTGGCACGGCAGCAGCAGGAGGCCCCATTAGCTAAAGTGGTGAATCAGGTTAAGAACAGTTTCAGGTTAAGAACAGACCTCCGGAATGATTCAAGTACTTAACCCGAGGTACCACGGTATTAGAGCAAAGTCTCAGGAAGCTCCTTAGGGCTTTGGGAAGACAAAAGAAAAGTGAACAACATAGCAAAATTTCAGTGGTTCTTGATATGCCATTCCACATTCTGAATTTCAAACCTCCTAATTGTTCCAGCATCTTGAGTTCCAGTTATGAATACTTAAAAAGATTTCATTTGGTCTTCACTTTGAAGCAAAACAACTCAATTTGGCTTCCAGACCATAAATGAAGATTGGACAACAATTATCCCTGAGTTTTCACATTTCTTTGAATTTTCTGAGTCGGTTCTTTGCTCCAGGAAAATACAAAATGTGTATTTTAAGGGGGAATGCATGCAAAAATGCAGGGTTTTGTGCTTTTGTGTTTTTAAAAAAATCACAGATTGATGCAGAAGCGAGAAAGAAGCAATTTATAAATCAGATCATGGGAAACTGACATTGATCAGAAATAGACTGATGCATCCAACCCAATTCCATATTTGTACTGAAACTCCTCTTCTGCAATATTCTTCAAGGATGAAAGGCATAGCTTCTGTTTCTTCTTTTTAGTGTGGCTCCTGCTGACTGGGTTACTGTACTAATTCCAGTATCTCTCTTCAAGCCCTTTAATGGCTTTTTCATTCAAGATAAGGTATCATCATCTCCCTTGCCGTTGGTTTCTATTCCTGCACAGCACTCCTTTTTAATGAAGAATGCCTTCTTTCAGCTTTTCCTCTGTCAGCTTCCCAACCATCAGAACAGCAGGCACCATTCTGCAGATACTGCAGTATCGGAGAGTTTGGTCCCATAAGCAGCAGGGTTGTTAATGTTAATGGAGATGTGGAACAGGCAGAAAAGCAGGGCCCCAAGGAAAAGGAGGAAAGCTTATGGAAAGAAATTGAAAGTGACGCTTAGGCTAAGAGACCAGTGAGGGTTTTTTTTAAAAAGGTATCTTAACATACCTTTCCTTTCCATTCTTAAGGGAATTAGCCCTGAGTGCTCACTGGAAGGATAGATTGTGAAGCTGAGGCTCCAATACTTTGGCCACCTCATGAGAAGAGAAGACTCCCTGGAAAAGACCCTGATGTTGGGAAAGATGGAGGGCACAAGGAGAAGGGGACAACAGAGGATGAGATGGTTGGACAGTGTTGTCGAAGCTACCAGCATGAGTTTGTCCAAACTGTGGGAGGCAGTAGAAGACAGGAGTGCCTGGCGTGCTCTGGTCCATGGGGTCACGAAGAGTCGGACACGACTAAATGACTAAACAACAACAACAACATAGAGAAAAGTTCCATTTCATAGACCAAAAACCTGAGATGGGAAGACAATTTGAGATGCATCGCCCCCCCCCCCAATATTTGGAAGAAGGATGAGTGAAACTTCATGGTTCCCATGTGGAAAGTTTTGGTGCAGCCAGGACTCCACAGTGACAAGGAAACTATTTCAGCAATGCCCTCTCACCATTCCAGAAATGTGAGGAAGAACAATTCTAGGACTCTGCAACAAGAGAACAGGCCTTTTCTGTGGTGGCTCCGCGATTGTGGAATGTTTTCCAAGAGAGACTCACTGAAGCTGCAGATCCGTGGTGCGAGGCTGGAAGAGGAGCTTCCAGAGTCATGCCATGGTTTAATTGGCCCCAGCCATGCCCCCACAGCGCCCTGATTGGTCGCCTGGCAAATGGCGTGGTTGGGACACCCTCAGCATGACACAGGATGCTTCCCCTCACCATGCTGCGGCGGGGGTGGGACCTGGTGGCCTGAGTGCAACCCGGTCCCACTTGGTAGCAGAACCGATTTCTCCTCATTTTCCATGACTTTCTAAAGCATTTAATCCTCTTTCTATGTAGTTTCAGAACATTCGGAACAGGCAGGTTTTTATTAGATAGAAAATAATTGTGAGTTGTTGGTCCCCCCCCCCCACTCATCCTGGTTTTTTAGCATTCTGGGGGGTGGAGGCAGTGTGCATGTGTGCGTATGTGTCACACCAAAGTCTGAAAGGAATTATTTTCACTTCCTTTCCAGAACAGGAGCTCTATTGGTCTGTACTTTTGTACCAGAAGGGTTAGGATAGAAACATGTTAGTTAATTAATTAACTTTCTTGTACTTTTTTGAGAGCTATTCCATAAAAACCCAGTGGTCTTCTGAGCATAAGGCTGTGAAGTCTATTCTAAGGTAGTCATGCTGAGTATCGAAGCAAGAGAATCATTATTCTGGATTATTCAAAATATTGTTAGCACAGTACCTCAGCTGTTATTGCTTATCGGCTTTTAAAAGTGGTGGATTTGGCAGGACCGTGCTCCCTGCTCAGTTTATAATTGGGAGCTTATAACTGACTGTATTCCTTGTGCCAGACTTCAGGTAACTGAAAGTACAAATATTTCCATCCCATTCAGAATCATCAACAGTTTAAACCAAAAAGGCGAAAGGATTAGAAATTAGGTAAAATTAATTAAATCGTTTATGGAATAGATTTACCCAGCTATTAGGATTGGGAATGCATAAAGTTCTTAACCTTTTGCTAAATGGAATACTAAGAAGTGGAATGTCTATCTGAGAATTCAACAGGTATAATAGTTTAAAAAGTACCTCATAACAGGTTTGTTAGCTGCTTTGTCAGCCTTCTTCTGGCACATTGTATGACCAGCAGTCAGGCTTGCATCTTTTCTGTCCTGTGGGTGGTCTACCTCATCATCATCATCATCATCATCATCATCATCATATGCCACCTTTATGCTTGTAGACATATGTTTCTATCTACTTGTTTCACTTTGTTTTATAAACTAAATTGTTAGAAACATAATTGGAGTGAACATCTGCATTCATCCGGTAGTAGCTTTGTATTTTTCCTGTGTGGACAAATGGAGTTAATGGTGTGTGCTTCTTAAATCAGATCTATATTGTTAAATACTGAGAACCTGCGACTGAAGATTTTCAGTGTTTGCACTGTTTCAGACATCAACTTTCTAATATATATAAATTATAAGTTCTATTTCTCCAGAAAAAGAGGTGCTGCTACTCAGCATGAACGCATCCCTTTCTCTCTTAGAATGGCAATGACACCCACCTGAGAGGTGCCGGTACTGAATTCTGGTGAGCTCTGGCTGAAAAAAAGCCCTGCATATAACATATACACTATCCATTTCGTTGTATACTGTCCCCCCTTCTTTCACCCCCCCAAATACGCTACACTGTGCATAAATGGTAAATGCAGTGTATTTTTTTCTGGGGGTACTCAAGGATACACAGTATTGGCACCTTTTCCCCCAGAAGAAAAGCACTGGGTAAATGTATTATTCTTGCACCTCTTGTGCAAAAAAGCTTTATCAAGGGAGCCAAACAGAATTCTCCTGTCTCCTTCTAGTAATCTTCTAACACAAGATGACTCCATCAGCATTTCTCTACAAGCAGACTCTTTTCTGTGTCTCTCATAGCTAGTCCCCTCTTCCCTTATCGTTCCCTCCCTTTTGCATGTATTTTAATATGATTTTCATTTCATGCCTCTGCTGTACACACAGGGCTATTTATTCCATGCTAGTTTAGTCTGGCAAATCAATCTCTGTCCATTCAAATAAAAGAAAGAAGTCTATTTCTCCAACCCACCCCATGCTCCGTCCCTCAGATCGAAATGGTAAGTTATGCTATGATATACTGAAATGTTGTTGTTTAGTCGTTTAGTCATGTCCGACTCTTCGTGACCCCCTGGACCAGAGCACACCAGGCACTTCTGTCTTCCACTGCCTCCTGCAGTTTAGTCAAACTCATGCTGGTAGCTTCGAGGATACTATCCAACCATCTCGTACTCTGTCGTCCCCTTCTCCTTGTGCCCTCCATCTTTCCCAACATCAGGGTCTTTTCCAGGGAGTCTTCTCTTCTCATGAGGTGGCCAAAGTATTGGAGTCTCAGCTTCAGGATCTGTCCTTCCAGTGAGCACTTAGGGCTGATTTCCTTAAGAATGGATAGGTTTGATCTTCTTGCAGTCCATGGGACTCTCAAGAGTCTCCTCCAGCACCATAATTCAAAAGCATCAATTCTTCGGCGATCAGCCTTCTTTATGGTCCAGCTCTCACTTCCGTACATCACTACTGGGAAAACCATAGCTTGAACTATACAGACCTTTGTTGGCAAGGTGATGTCTCTACTTTTTAAGATGCTGTCTAGGTTTGTCATTGCTTTTCTCCCAAGAGGCGTCTTTTAATTTCTTGGCTGCTGTCACCACCTGCAGTGATCATGGAGCCCAAGAAAGTAAAATCTCTCACTGCCTCCATTTCTTCCCCTTCTTCAGGAGGTGGTGGGACCAGTGGCCATGATCTTCGTTTTTTTGATGTTGAGCTTCAGACCATATTTTGCACTCTCCTCTTTCACCCTCATTAAAAGGTTCTTTAATTCCTCCTCACTTTCTGCCATCAATGTTGTGTCATCTGCATATCTGAGGTTGTTGATATTTCTTCCAGCAATCTTAATTCTGGCTAGGGATTCATCCAGCCCAGCCGATATACCGAAAACTCATAAGCAAAACCACATCCCATTAGATTAAACAGCGGTGTAGGCCAGTCTTCCTAAACCTAATGCTCTCCAAATGTTTTGGACTCCAATTCCCATAATCCCTGTACATCAACCATACTGGCAGGGCTGATGGGAGCTGGAGTGCAAAATATTCTCATTATGTTGGGGAGCGCTAATGTAGTTAACTGAAGGCAATGAAGGTATGAAGAAGGAATACAGCACTGAGAAGTAGTGGCAGCCAGGGAAACAAAAAGGCTTTAAAAAGTATCAAAGCATTTATTTATTTTTGCCAGTGTCCCCCTCTTGCTTCCTTTGGCAGCATCAGACATTTTGAAAACAACATTGAAATCAGAGAATAATCTATGCACCCCTAATTTTTATTTACAAAACTTCTTTTCAGCCAAAGAAGGCATTTTTTCCTGTATGTTTCACTAATCAGAAGCCTAGGAGAAATGTTGCTGTGTCCCTCCTGTTGGCTAGACCATTCTACTGCTGTGCACCGTGTTAGAGGTCAAGTGAGGTATATTAACCTAATCCCCAGGTACAAGCGGCAGAAAGGGTACATTTTTCTATCACCACATGATTGGGGAAAAGCTAGCAACTGTGGAAATTATTCTATACGATGTAGAAATTCATAACTGCAAGGTACCAAGAGGCTGAGGTTATCTCTTTACAAAGCCTTGGGGATCTTTATGTCTAGCCAAACCACTCGTTCTGTGATAAATTGAAGAGAGGAGTTATAAATGTGACCTCTGCTAAAAATGAAAGGAAAAGTGATCGGAAAAGTAACAGTCACAAGTTGGTGCTGTCATCTGATTTCTCAGAAGTTTGCTTCCTCTGTGAAAGAGGCTTCAGATTTGCAGCCTCTGTCTCTGGACACATGAGAATTTCTTTCACGTTTTGGTGAAATAGAAAAGGTAGATTTTGGCACAGCATTGCCACATGTGGTTTTCTTTCTGCCAGTGGGGATCATGGACATTGAATTAGATACTCCGTGACCCTTGGTGTAATATGGCACGCTCTGCGATAAAAAAAAAGATGCTATGCTACCAGCATCTTCACTTTCCAAACAGTCGAGAAAGAAGGCCTCTTCCATCTTAGAACTGCAGCCAACTGCTTCCTGGTCCTGGTCCCCAGGATGAGTTTTTCCCTCCTTTAAGCTGGAGGTAGGTTATCTCAGCACCGGCCAATCTGGTGTCTTTCAGATGTTTTCAACTACAGCTCCCATTAGCCCCAGGCAGCATGGACAATTGTAGTCCAAAATATCTAGAGGGCACCACTAGGTTGGTGATGACAGGTTTAGCTAGTGGTTAAGGGAATCGGAGCACTTCAAGCATTCTTCTGACTGTTCAGCCTTGCCTTCTGATGAGTCTTTTTTTATGAAATCATTTTTGTTGGTTTTACAAATTGTTGTTGTTTAGTCGTTTAGTCGTGTCCAACTCTTTGTGACCCCAAGGACAAGAGCACACAAGGCACTCCTGTCTTCTACTGCCTCCCACAGTTTGGACAAACTCATGCTGGTAGCTTCGAGAACACTGTCCAACCATCTCGTCCTCTGTTGTCCCCTTCTCCTTGTGCCCTCCACATCAGGGTCTTTTCCAGGGAGTCTTCTCTTCTCATGAGGTGGCCAAAGTATTGGAGCCTCAGCTTCATGATCTGTCCTTCCAGTGAGCACTCAGGGCTGATTTCCTTCAGAATGGATAGGTTTGATCTTCTTGCAGTCCATGAGACTCTCAAGAGTCTCCTCCAGCACCATAATTCAAAAGCATCAATTCTTTGGCGATCAGCCTTCTTTATGGTCAAGCTCTCACTTCCATACATCACTACTGGGAAAACCATAGCTTTAACTGTATAAGGAGATTATCTGAGTCTCATCCTAAACGTCTACAACTGCACCTTCATCCATACTCCAATTTTTATATCAAACCATATTGTCCACTACAAGTGAGTCAAAACCCAGCTATTGTTTCCATGTGCTTACAGTTGTCTCCTAAATAACTTATAATTTTTCCCCATTCTTTTATAAGGTTTTTATACTCTTGGTTTCTACGTTTACAGTCAGCTTTGCCATCTTGGCATAATCCAAGTCTTTGGTACGTCCTTTGGTATGTCGGTACCTGTAATTCCTAATAAAAAAGCTTCTGGTTTCTTAACAAAAGTTATTTTAAGCATTTTTTCCCCATTTCATTATAATATATCATCCCCCAGAAAGCTTTTATTACCTTACAAGTCCACCACATATGATGAAAGGTACCTTTTTGGTGAGTTTTGAGCACTCAGATAGACCACTCTAATGAACCCAACTCATGTTGAGGTGATTTTATTTGTCCTTCTTTCCTTCCTTCCTTCCTTCCTTCCTTCCTTCCTTCCTTCCTTCCTTCCTTCCTTCCTTCCTTCCTTCTGCATTTGATATACCAATATAATTGTTATTTTAAGTACCAGAAGTGCTGGGTGTGTTTTACTGTGATTTGTTGTGTGCCTCAAGCAACTAAGAAGAGGAATGTTAAAAACATTGCTATCGTTTTATTACGAGCAGTACAATTTAAGGGGCAGGAGCTCAGATCTGAGCCTTGGACATTATTGGGGTTGATTTTTAACACCAAAGCAATTAAATACTTCAAATAAATTTATCTAGGAAGCCAGAGTCCATCATTTCTTAGTGCTGCTTATTTAATTTTCTGGTTGGGATCGGATCTTTAAAGAGACTTTCTATTAACAACATTAAGTCCTTGAAATGAGGGCACATGCTGAGTTATGTGACTGTTAATGTCTCCAAGTGCCTTGAAGAGAGCAGGACTAGCATATTCTTATTAGTTGCTAAGTGTTCTATAGACTTCAAATGACTTATCATTGCATAGCCATAATTGTTTTAAAAGCATCTCATATAGATTAGCTACCACTTAAAGGCATCACCTGGAATTGACTGTAGCAAGAGAATTGAGCAATCTGAATTCATTCATCAGGAAGGTAAGTACAGCAATGGTTGTTATTGCAGGAAGGACAGGATTACACACACACACACACACACACAGGTGTACCTTGGATCCTGAACGCCCTGGAACTCGGACACTTTGGCTCCTGAATGCCGCAAACCTGGAAGCGATTGTTTCAGTTTTTTAACATTCTTTTGGAAAACGAATGTCTGCCAGGGCTTCAGTGGCTTCTGATGGGCTGCAGGAGTTTACTGCAGCCAAACAGAAGCTGCAATTTGATTTTTGAACGTTTTGGAAGTTGAATGGACTTCCAGAATGGATTCCATTCAACTTCCAAGGTATGATTGTATTGCACTCTAGACCTCATGAAACCAAAATGGCATGAACCACACAGGAGGTACAGTAGACGCTCGGATTGCAAACATGATCCGTGTGCAGGAGGCATGTTCGCAACCCACAGCATTTGCAACCCGCGGTGCCATGTCTGCGCACGTGCGGGTTGCGATTTGGAGCTTCTGCGCATGTGTGAAGTGTGATTTAGTGCTTCTGTGCATGTGCAAGCGCCAAAACCCGGAAGTAACCCGTTCCGGTACTTCCAGGTTCAGCCCGGTGCGCAACATGAAAATGTGCAACCTGAAGCGTCTGTAACCTGAGGTATGACTGTATTAGTCAGTATATACAGTACAGTACAGTACAGTACAGTACAGTATAGAAAACCCTGCTCGTGTGTGGGGCGGGAGTACTAAAAGAGAATAAACAGGTTTGGATTCTAATTCTGAGCAGGAGGGAGAGTAGGGTGGAAAACTGAGTGGACAGGGGAAAGAAATGGAGCTTCATGGAGGAGGGCGAGGCTCCCGCTTTCCTATTTCCTGTTAAGGTCAGAACCCCTGGGCTTCCTGTGTGTTACCCTAGAACTGAAAGATATATTCAGCACAAGGAGCTGTTCTGACTTAAATTCCTGGTGGCTCACCACATGAGTTGACAACATGAAGATCTCAGAGTTCTTGGTTCTAACCCCCAAGGCCTAGACACTTTCCTGTCTTGTATGCCTGTGTAGAATCAAATTATTTTGCTGTGCTGCCAAAGTAAAATAGGCAGCAAAGCCATGGAATGTGGCAGCATGGATTGGTGAGTCCCCTGGCAACCTTGGTAGGTTGCATCTGGTCTCACCTCCCCCCACCCTACGTTCTTCAGCTGCTGGTGGAAAGAAGCAGAATGGCAGTGCCATGGGTGAGGGGAACATTTACAGGGCCTCCATGCCCCACTCATGCCTGCTAAATCCACTGAGTTTCTCATGGGACCAGTAAGAGTTTAAGCCCTATATGAATCACCTGCCCATCCGTCTGCTGCCTCTGCTGCCCTGGGTGTGCAATGTCATCCACTAGCCAAGTTGTCTTTCCAAACCAGTATCATTCCTAAGCTTTGCCACTACCTCCTTTAGGTGGGGTGCAATGCCAACCGAAACCAGTTTAAAGAGCCAAAGATCTGCTGATCTGCAGTGTTACTACTCTCTGCCCTGTTTGCTTTCATAAATCTGAATTTCTGGCAGCTTCATTTCATGGTGTTGCAACACTGGACTCCCAGGAGGCCGTAGAAGGTAAGGCTGAGCAATTTCATCATGTTTTAAGGTCAAAACACCTACCCGTTCCCGAAGGCAATGGAATAACAAATATAACCACCGGTTCCAATGTTCTGTACAAATCGAATCAACAGAGAAGGAATGGTTTAAACAAATAGGGAATATTTATCACACGAGCTACACTTGTTTTTATTTAAAAGAAGAAGGGGGAAGTGGTACCGTGCTCCATTTTCTGTTTTATGTTGCTACACAGACATTCTTCACTGCTAATGAGGGAACGGTTTTCATTCAGGCTCACTTTTTCATTTTGGAGCTGCACATGGCTTCTCTACATTTGCAGGAAAGGCAGTTGCTAAATCCTAGTAGATTGGATGTATCTGTGAATTTAGGAGTGCAGTAATGTCAGAGAGACGGGGCTGGTAGTGTTATTCCAACACAAGTCAGTTAAAATATATAAACATGGAGTGGAAAACAAAGGCAGAGTGGCAAATTCATCAGGAAGGGTGTAAATTTAATTTTCGTTTTGGGCCTTTTTATGTGTTCATTATTCTGGCTCAGATAACAAGCTAGCAAGCTAACAGCCCAGTTCTATGCCTTTAAAAAATTATTTATTCCTCTCCACTGCTAGGACCTTGGAGTTGTCCCATTTTGTCCTCATGAAAGCAATAAAACAGGTGAACTTCAAACCGGTGATGGATGCAGAATTTAGTAGCAGAGAAAGGAACAGTGTGTTACACAAGGCCAGGCTATTTGTCCATCTAGTCTACTCTGACTGCCAGTAGCTCTCTGCAGTCTGAGGTAAAGGTCTCCCATATCACCTGCTATCTGGATCCTTTTAAGTGGAGATATCCTAGAGTGAGCCTGGGGGGTTTTGCAGAAGCACAGCGGCCCAAGGTGTTTTGACCAAAAAAAAAGTCTTTCTCAATGACAATGGTCTATTTCAAAGAACGGAGTCCTCTGAGTTGTATCAGAATGTGTCTCCATTTTCCGTCATTTATAATGTTTTCAGCAGTCGAGATACCTGGCACCAGTTTTTCAATTCCTTGGACATTTTTGGTGCTGTCTTCCTTTACTTTCTTTTTGTATTTTGTCTTCCAGGTACTGCATGTAACCATGAACCTGTTTTTTGAATGAGAGGAAGGTACGTCAGAAAAGACAGCACCAAGCTATCCCAAGGTTGAGGGGGAAACTACATGTTACTCTGTATTCACAGCAATATTTATTGTTTCTTCAATTAATTTTTGCACGTGCTCTGGTCCATGGGGTCACGAAGAGTCGGACACGACCAAACGACTAAACAACAACAACAAAATCATAATTATTGAGCCACAGTAACCCAGAGCAGATCTTTAAGTGTGACTGGCTGTTTTTCTGTGGCACAGCATCCCTGTTTATATACAACAGGTGCCCACAATCTGCATTTTCCAGAAACATTTTAATTAAAAAAAAATTCTCAACAAGCTTTTCCAGCTGGATGAAAAGTTTTCTGCTTTAGGTAATCATCTTGTATGGTTTTGTACATACCATTGTTTGTTGTTTGTATGGCTGTTCAGAATTCAGAACCAAACCAACCAGGCAATCTGCAGTTTCTTCCTTTGTCCGAACTGGGAAACTGTGGTTTCCAGCTTCAGACCAAATCAGAATATTAAACCAGAGATGGAGTTTGGATTATGTTGGATTGTTCAGAAACTGGTAACCTAGTTTGAATGAAATGGAAAACTACAGTTAATTAGATACTGCTTTTAAATAAGCTTACATCACAAAAGGAGGGATGAAGGGGCTGCATATACAGGCCAAAGACTTATTCATATCTTGGCTTATTAAGCCATTTTTATTATGGGTGCAAGATAGTGTGTTTGTGTAACTCTCAAGAAACGGCTATATCAAAACCCTTCCTCACTCCCTTGCAGTTCTTCAGACATTTCTCTTGAACAGGACCATTCAAATTTACCTCAACACTGTGCTTTGGAGGAAATTTAGTGGCACATTTAGTAAACCAGGACAACTGGCAATGCTTTCCGTTATAAGGGAACTCCAGCCAGATACAATGAGTAACACATTATCTGGCTATTGGCTGGTAAGAGGAACTCCCCCCCCCCCCGAATTATACCTTTTAATATTTTCTACACATTCAAAAGAATTGCTAGTGGTCCTAAAGTAAAAGCAAGGCCTTTGTAGGAAAACATAAAAAGATGGAAAAAGCCATCCAGAAGATGTCACAGCTCATTAAAGATGCAAATTAAAAAATGTCCAAAGCATGGAGATTTGCTTAACCTTTTACCAATGTCTAAATCCTTAATATGATACTTATATGTCAGCTGGTTTGCCACAGATCTAATAAAGAAGCTTCTTCAAGCATTGCTACAAGGAGAGCTGCTTGGATCCAGGGCAGCATTTTAAGTGCTTTTATCAGAGAGAGAGAGAGAGAGAGAGAGAGGGAGGGAGGGAGTTAAGCTAGGTTATTTGCCCTGGGAACTCTCCAGGCCAAGAATGTCAGGGTCACATTGTGCTGACCCAGCAGTGAGAGAAATGTACCTATATTCATTCATATAGTTCCCAAACTCAGTCTTGGTGCTGAGCTATGCACTGTCTGAAACCATATGGAATTTGTGTTTTCCCTAAGGTAGGCTATTGTGTCCTTGTACATCTGGTGTGAGTTCGGTGTCCGGTGTGAGTTCGAGAAAGGTTTTTATTTTGCTTTAAAGTAACTCAGCATACAGTTCAGGATCACCTTCTCACGTGCCAAACTGTGGGCCGTAAATCTCTGACAATGTAAATTAGTTGCTAACTAAAATAAGAAGACATGATTAATCACTTCAGAGACTACCTGGCAGAATTACAAGTCAGTGACTATAATATTACTTACTGACATATACCCTACAATAATTCTGGCACACACTTCATCACCTGGTATTGCCTAAAACGTAATCCTTATGAACTGAAAAGTGGCAAAAATGGTCCCTGAGGTGTCCTGTGATTACTCCAAAACAGATAGGGGATGAAAGAATGCTGCCAATATGCATTTCAAGTCATCAAATGTTAATTTTATTCATGATTTATAATATTTCTGAGTAATGTGCCCCACATGTATTCCTTTTTATTTATAAGACTGATTTTTATCTGAACAAATAAAACCTATCTCAAAGCCATAACTCTTCTGTGTTAAATTTTTAAGTGTATTTCCCTCTGCCAGATTTGATATTGTTGTATTTTATGGAGCAATGTTTTTAATTGAATTTCTGGTTCCTCATTCATAATGTATAATATTTTACAGCGTTTTATGTGCATGGATTTGCACAGTAATTTACAGGATGCAGCCATAAACTACCGTGCTGTGAGGAATGTGACGTAGACTCTTGCCTCTTGAATGTCACGAAACAAGCCAATTTCAGCAGTAAGAAATACAGGAGGCCTTCCTAGAGTTAGTCAGGGACAATATGCCTTGGTCATCGGGGGGACTTAAGAGGTGCTCCAAAACAGATTATTAGCTGCCTCTAGACAGCTGCTGTGTTGTAGAAGGGATTCAAACACATAGCAGAAATTTAGAATCATGCAATTCAAGTGTTATGTCACCATAGCACAACAGATACACTCTTTTTAAAGGAAAACCTGAGATTTTGTGGTTAGGAAAGTGAAAAGCGCTGGAACATTTGGGATGACTGAATCATTAACAGGGAGACTTATAATTGTTGGGATACTGCCAGGGAGACAAAGTCCATCTTGACTCCAAGTCGTCTCCGGACGTACATTGATTTCCTGTAGACACACAATATCAGCAATTAGCGACACGAGTTCCAGAAATAGCTTGCCACATTCCAGAGCCGTGCACGCTCTATCAGCAGATAAGGCACACAGTGAAAGATGCACTCAGGAGAGCATTATTTACAAGTTTATTTCTGCGTTGATCAGAACAAAGAAAAACATGACTGCCTGCTTCAGTGTTCCAGCATAGAGAGAGAGAAACGAAAACAAAGACACAACAGAAACATCCTGTGAAACAGGAAATACGCAGGCTGTGACACAAACATCCTGCTCCCTTTTAAGGTGGAACGGAAATATCCTAACAATAAGTAGTCAGCTAGCAAATCAGGATCACACCCTGCAAACAAATCAGAACGAGTGATCCGTAAGGCCTACATACCATTTAACTTCTGCATAATATTTGTGCAAGAAGATCAGGATGAATATTGACTAAACAGGTGATCTGGAAGAACCCAATACCAATAAATGCAGAGTTATAAAGAACAACAACCAGAGTGCTTACATATGAAGGGACTGCCATAGGATACTATATAGAGCATGGTCAGAAGGACATCTTCCAGAATAGTTCCTGGAGCAAGCAAGGGAAGGAGGGCTTGACAGGGATAGGGAAGGTGCACACAAATATCAGAGGACCACACCTGGAGTACAGTGTCCAGTTCTAGATGCCCCAATATAAGAAGGATATTGACAAGTTGGAATGTGTGGAGGGGAGGACAGCCGAGACGATGTAGGGTCTGGAAACCGAGCCTTATGAGGAATGGTTGAGGGAGCCTGGAAAAGAGGAGACTGGGAGGAGATATGATAGCCATCTTCAAATATTTTGAGGGCTGTCACACCGAGGATGGAGCAAGCTTGTTTTCCCCTGCTCCAGAGGGTAGGACCTGAACCAATGGATTCAAGTTACGACGAAGGAAATTCCGACTCAACATCAAGAATAACTTTCTAACAGTAAGAGCTGTTCAACAGTGGAATGGACTCCCTTGGGAGGTGGTAGACTCCCATGGAGGTTTTTAAGCAGAAGTCATGGATGCTTTAGTTGAGATTCCTTTATTGCATAGGGTTTGACTAGATGACTCTCAGGATCCCTTCCAACTCTACGATTTATGATTCTATGAATACATAAATAATAAGTCACTAATCATAAGCTGGGCAGTTTTCCAAGTAGTCAAGAGTGTCCACAGCATACATGCCAATTGTTGTATCACAAATTAATTTTAATGCAAGAAGAATAGGGACTAGGCCCTTGTCAGAGTTCTGTTGGAGGAAACACCCCAAATACACACGCACAACCCCTTTTCCTCCTCCACAGATATGGAGCATCTGCTGAGGAAGTCTGTGGGGGTAGACCTCCTTCATCATCTATGGACCTTCCTCTCTGCCTATGAAGAGGGAAGTGTGCAGAATCTCACAGCCCCAGGGATATCCTCCCAGGGTCCATAGGATCGTGACCAAAGAAATGCCACCTTTCTGGGTGAGGCAGCTTACAAAGCATAATAAAAACATTAGAAAGAGACCCAATTACAAAAATGAAAACAGCAGGAGTGCCAAAGCTCAGCACAACAAATTGCAGGTTGAAACAAAAAGCATGTTTCAAAGGTAACTAATTAGCATTACAAGTGAAACAACTGAGACAATTAGATTCTGAGTGTGTTAAAAAAAATTCAATGCCTTGCACACTAGTTAGACATTTGGAAGTTACATTTTAAAAATGAGAGCATCAAATATAGCTATTGGCTCATGTGTGTGCCCGCTACTGTGCATAGGGGTACTGTGCTTCAGGAAGCTGTGGTCCTCCTCGTGTGTTTGGGTGGCAGTGGCGGTCAGCTAGCAAATAAAGGTGTGGAATGAAAAGATGCATATCTGTTGGTTCCGCACTCTTTCAGTCTCCCTTGGCTGAAATCCCGGGTCATCCCAGGGTGGAATCAGAAGCTGGGGTAGCTTCTGTAACTCCAGGGTTGTCCCAGTAAAAACGGGGCAGTGGTGTAGTATGGTGGCTTGTTATAAGTGCTGAGAGATGTTCTGCCCTTACAGAGCTACAATGATGAGGCATTGATTGTAAGTATTCTAGAAATTGTAGCTCTGGGTGGATGATGGGAGGAGGAAAAGGATAGTGCCAAGGTATATATAGTTTGGGATTCTGCCTCCAAAAGCAGTCAGTCATGCCTAATGGGATGCTCACAAACAGGGTGTGCTTTGATAGCCATCCATAGTTGTTGGTGCGTAGCCTCTACACATCATCTTGCCAACAAAGGTCCGTATAGTTAAAGCCATGCTTTTCCCTGTAGTGATGTATGGAAGTGACAGCTGGACCATAAAGAAGACTGATCACCGAAGAATTGATGCTTTTGAATTATGGTGCTGGAGGAGATTCTTGAGAGTCCCATGGACTGCAAGAAGATCAAACCTATCAATTCTGAAGGAAATCAGCCCTGAGTGCTCACTGGAAGGACAGATCGTGAAGCTGAGGCTCCAATACTTTGCCCACCTCATGAGAAGAGAAGATTCCCTGGAAAAGACCCTGATGTGGAGGGCACAAGGAGAAGGGGACAACAGAGGACGAGAGGGTTGGACAGTGTTCTTGAAGCTACAAACATGAGTCTGACCAAACTGCGGGAGGCAGTGGAAGACAGGAGTGCCTGGCGTGCTCTGGTCCATGGGATCACGAAGAGTCGGACACGTCTAAACGACTAAACAACAACAACAACAAGCCTCTACACATGGAGATTCCATTTGGCTTTTCACAACTGTTGCGGGTTAGATCCCAAGACCTCCCTCCTTAAATAAAGACACATTTGACTCAAATTTTAGTTTTGGTTTTTGGCAGAATTTAGACCACAACTTTATGGATTACAGAAAGGTGAGTGGCTGCATAGGCTCAGGTTCGACTAGCTCCCTACACCCTTGCAGGTAGCGCTGACCCAGAGCTCTATCATAGGTCAGCCAAGGGTGAACACCTGAAGAATGTGAAAAGCCTGGGAGCAGACACTGTTCACTCCCCAAATGCTCCCCTGGACTCAGGCATGGGCACAACCCTCTTTCATGGGTTGACCAAACCAAGTTGAGTCCCTAGATTCCTTTAACAGAATACCCTTCACATAGGGATAGCGAGACCGTTCTCCCATCCCTATCACCACGAACCAGTGCCTATCCACAACCTTACAAGTTGTGATGATTTGCTGCATGGCAGGTGAAACCCAAATGGCCCCAGCCAATCAGCCAAGTGGGAAAATTCCTGCCGTGCCCCTGTCCCAACGACAGACGACACACGACGGCATAGCAAGGTCAATCACAAAAGACCCTAAATATAGGGAGAGGTGAGTGGGTGTTCCAATGCATGAGCTGAAAGAGGAAGCTCTGGGTCACATGCATGGGTATATATATAGGCCCCTCGATCCATTTGCACTGCAACCCATTGGCCAGATCGAACCCATCATTGAGGGACCTCCAATTGAGTGTTGTGGCTATCCAAAAAATCCCACCCACAACCATGAGGTCAGTCTCATAGATCTCACGGCAACACGTGCCCTCTTTGAGGGAGGACACGATTTATCCACCAACAGACCCACCTTCCATGCCAATCTATTTAAGTGGTTTTAAAAGCCATCTAAGATTGTGCCCATTGCCACATGTTGTCTAAGTTTACTATTTTTAAACTATTATGTGAAGTGCTTCCTTTTGTCTCTTCAGAATGAACTACCTGAAATTTCTTCTTTTTTTAAAGCAACTATGCGCCTCCATTTCTTGCATTTCCATTTCATTTTGTGACCTTTGACCTCCTCTGTTTCAAGGGCATTGCAATTTAGGAATGGCAGCCACAACAGCATCAGCAGGAGGAATCGCAGTATTAGCAGCAGCAGGTATTTTGCCAGAGCTGCTTTGAAGAATATTTCAGTAATGAAAGGGATAATTGGGGCTCCCTGCCTCCGCTGTAATTGAAAACCTAGCATAGTGCCTTTTCCATTTAACTTTATTGCTTGAGTTCAAATCATTGTGCAGTTGAGAAAGCGGGACCAGAATAATCTAATGCTTTTGCTCTGGGTTTTTCTTTCTCCCTTTGACCATTTATTCAAACCTAGCATTAGCATGAAACAGAGGACACAATGAGAGATATGTGCCGTTTTTGCAGTTTAAGAGAACCATAATCATCAATTTCATTACAGGAAATGCATCGTTCACCAAATACTATTTGCTTATTACTAAGTTGGGTGACCAAGATTATGCCCCTTAAAATGGGAAAGTAGCAATGGGTTGAAAACAATGATTCTCATAATTTTAGATAAATCACACTCCAGTCCCCTTGTCTGTGTTATGAACATAGAGAAATAAAGTAATGATCAGTGACAGGTTAAAGTCTCTGTTTGGGTCTGTGGGTTCATGGTCCTATTCATTACTCAGTGAATGTTGTTACAAACATTATCATCTCAGGGCCACCAATTGCCTCAGGGTCAACCGTTGACATTTCACCCCTCATACAGTGAACAAAACGTGTGAAGAGGTGAAGGAGTCCACTGGGCGGTAGGAAGGGACATATGGTCCCTTAGAGAAATACATTATGGCCAATAAGCAGACATATCATTTTCCACTGCAGTTTAGATGGAGCTGGAATTTTCCCTTCTTTTATATTTACCATTTCTTTTAGCCAAGGTGCTTAGATAGTACTCTAAAGGACTCCAAAACTAGGATCCCCAGCAATATTTTCTTGTCCTATAGCAGGATCTGGTGTTATTGGACTCCAGATGTTATTGGACTCCTACCCATCAGCCTCAGTGGCATTGCCAGTGGTCAAGGGTGATGGGGGCAGGAGACCAACAACATCTGAAGTAGCACAGGTTTTTGTAACGGTTTTGTAATGGAGTAGGACTCTCTTGTTTAACTCAAAGGAGAAAAAGCTTTGTAGGCAATAATGCTTGACCTATTTGCTAGAGAATTTAGGGTGCAATCATAATCCCTGATTGGCAGTGGCAGGGCTTGGTGGAATAGGACCACCAGTTTGTGCCAGTCTGGGCAGATGTTGAGAGGGGAGAGAAGACGAAAAAAGGCTCTTTGCTTCACTAGCTCCCAGGCTGGATGTCAGGGAGTCAACAAGGAGAACACTGGGCTAACTTACAGTTAGCTTCTTTATTAAGGAAAGCAGAAGAAAGAGCACACAGAGACTTCTCAACATTGCTCCTGTCTTGATGAAGCACTTGTCTTGACTGACTTGTAGCTCTCCCTTCACTCCATAACCCTCTGTGTCGGGCCCCTCCTGCTGTCTACTGCAAGCTGCAAGGGACCCTCTCGGTGTCTGCCTGCCTATTGCTTGGTAACATGCAATAAACATCTCATGGGGGGGGGGGGCTTGCAGGCTGCCAGTAGAGAAGCTGTCAGAGTGGCTCTGTAGTAGAACGGCCAAGTCTGATTCTTGTCTCTCCCCTGTGCTGGGGCACTAGCCTGTTTCCTCCTCCTCTTCATCATCTTCCAAGCTCCCAGCTTCCAGTACTTCCCAGCCCGTCCCTTCCTCTGGGGTGTGGCTGGTTTCCCACAACCAGGATCCAGGAACAGCCCCAGCCCCTGAAATGCCCTGTCTTGGGGGGTTCAATTGGCTACTGTTTGGGTGGATGCATTGAGGTGCTCTTTGCCAGAAAGACAGGAATGAGTGGAGAGATTTCTGGTGCATAAGGTGCCATCCCCTCGATCTCTCCTGACTCCAGCACCAGACTTTCTTGGGAATAGATTGGGCTATTTCCACCAAAAGAGCTTCTTCCTAAGCCTATCCAGTTTCCATTAAATGTTGAAGGAGAGTAATTATACCACTTTTCTATGTCTTGGACTGCATGCATTATGTGGGATGGTGTCCAATATGTCTCAGAGAGATGGAACTGTTAGCTATTCCTATCATGGAGAACTCTGAGCATCAGCAGCACTGAGTAGACAGTCATATGAAGACATGTAAGCGACATTTCTGCGCCTGTCCTGTCACCCCTTTGAACAGCTTCACTCATCACTTCTGCAAGGAAGACTGACTTCTGTCACATGTGACAAAACAAGTTGTCTCTGGTCTCTGCATGAGGCTAGAATGGAACTATTCTGTCAGATGAATTGTGTCATGAGCAAATTGCCAGCCACACAGAGTACTTTACTTCAGTATAGTCGGGGAATTCTGTCCTGTTCTGGGGTTTGAATCATAAGCGTCAACATGCGACACTGGTTCCCTTCTCATTGGACTTCTGCTGGACCAAAATGGAGAAACCGAAGGTATAAATTCAGATGCTAATTCTGGAGGTTTCTAAAGCGTACTGGAGGCTGAACAAGTGTTCCTGCACAAGCAGATTCAGAAGCCAGTTCTTATCATTGTATATGAACATTGCAGTTCATATAATGAACAGCTAAACTGGAGGTAGATAAGGGAAAGAAGGAAACAAATGTAGCTAATCTTTTAGCAGAACTTAGGAAGTGGGCCCTGATTCCATTCTTTCTCTCTGCTGTATCCTGATGGGATGGCTATTGTCCATTGACCATGTTGGTTATCATTGTGTCTCTGGTATGCTAGCCCTAGTATGAGCTCAGATGCTGCCTCCATTTGCTCTTGGGTGCTTGCAGAGGGCTGCTATGAATGTGAACTGGAGAAGTTAAAGCGGCATCCCCATGGTTTTCTGTAACATAATCAGCATTTTGTAGATTTGTACAAAGGGTTTTCGCTGCCAGAGTTCCTCAGTGCCTCCTCTGCTTCAACCAGCAGTTCCAGAAGTCAAGGTGGCTGTTGCAGATGAAGCAGAGAATGTTGGTGAGTGGCTTGGCCGATCTCTTCCGAAGGGATTCCTAACAGGCTGAGTAGGGGTGGGGAAACAGGAGAAGGCAATAGGAAAGTGCAGCCATAGCCTGAACTCTAATCCTTGCAGGATACAGAACACTCAGCTGTGCTCTCCTTTATGTCAGACAGATCCAGAAGTAAGTACAGCCCCCCAAGAACAAAGACACAGGGACCATACCCTCCCACTGTACTGTTTTAAGTGGGACATCCTAAATCACAGAAGTCAATCCTGGCTTCTGTTTGGATTCTGGAATGCCCCATTACTTTAGTCCAGTGCTCTGGTGCGAGTCCCTGTGCCAAAACACCAGACCGAAAGACACTCACTCTGGCATGAGTTTGCAGGATCATCCCAGAGCTCTGGCACAAGCTCTGGCACTTCCACCAGACTGGAAGGTACGACCCTCCTGACATCTAAATTTGGGGACAAAAATGTTGGAGGGTATGAGGGAGATGACTTGGCCTCTGGCACCCACTCTCTCACTGAGCAGGAACATGCACCTAAATGGTTTCACATCCTTCGGCCAGAATTAAGATCCAGACAAACCAGGCAAAAGGAGGGCAGAGGCCATAGAGGCCTTAAGGGTTAGACAACTTTCCCTTTCTTTTGTGGCTTGGGTTGGGAGAAAGCTGCTTGACCAGTATGGCAATACCAGAGGAATAGGCTGTAGTAGTGGAGTCTACCTCTGTTGCCAGGGCCAATATGCCTATAAATACTAGTTGCTGGGAATCACAAGTGAGCAGAGTGCTGTTACTCTCCTATCCCAGTTGTGGACTTCCCACGGGCATCTGGTTGGCCACTGTGAATCAGGAGCGAGACTAGGTAGACCTTTAGCTTTTCTTACGTTCTTATGTACCAGTGATGTAAGCCCCCTGGTTAAAGTGACTTGCATCAATAGAGCTGGCCCATTTTAAAACCTATTGTATTCCTGTTAATAAAATCAAGTTGTGCGTGGGACAGGCTAGCCGCTGACTTGGAAGTCCCTCTGAGCAAATATTGTGCCTTTTCATTCCTAGAGGCTATTTTGCTCCCCATCTGCAGCTTTCATAAACGAATCTAGTTGAATAAGCCAATCTTTCCAATATACTTGGGAATGCTTTGACTGCTGTGAGCATTTTATAAGTTGCTGTATAACACCGCAGGTACCCACGATATGCCACAGTGCAACAGTTTCTCAACTAAGCAATGGGGCATGCAAAATTTCACATTGTTAGACCTGTCTGCATTGTTGGCTTCCAGTCATAAATTAAACAATGAATGGTCAAATATTGTGACACTACAATCCAAAGCATATTTTCTAGCACAACCCCTTCCATTTTAATGGCACTGCATTCAAACTAAGGAACTGTGGATTCCAGCCAAAGCATTAGGGGGCAGGGGGCAGATTCAATCTGACTGAATTTCAGGTCAATTTAGGGTCATTTCGTGGGAAGTACACGGAATAATCCAGTCATCCTTCAATGGTTTTCCATTACAGAGTCAATACAGCAGCAGAGGTCATAATCTTCGGAACTTTTTTCATTTGTGTACTTGATGTATGGTGGAAACATTGCGAGTGAACTATGCAGGTTCCCACCTCAGAAATGCCATTCTGGAAATGTACAACCCATTCATGAACACATTCATTTGAAATTGAATTCGGCTCACCTTGATTCAACAGAAGGAAATCTATGGCCGCTGGTGACTTACTGACACCCGTAGGTTTGGCAATGACCACTGCTTGGTGGCAGAGCAGTTACTCTGCACCCAGAAGGTCCCCAAATGGACATCCCCCCCGGCCTGAAATCCTGGAGGGTCATTGCCAATCAACGGAGACAATGTTAAACTAGATAGACCAATGGGCCAACAGCATAAGACGGTTTACTATATTCCTGTTATGGGATCTGAAAACCCCATTCCAAAAGTTGAGGTTACAGTGGAATTGTCATGACACCAATCATTTCTACCGGGGTCAGGGGCATACAAAGGGGGTGGTCTGCCCCGGGCACCACTCAGGGGGTGGGGACAAGATGGCCCGCTGCCTCCCCCAACTGTAGAGCGGCTGAGGGCACGCACACAGTATAGGTGCCACTTGCGAGCCCATATGGGATGCCGCATGTGTGCAATCTGTATGGGATGCCATGCGTGCGCAGTCCATATGGGCATGCGTGTGCAAGAGCCACCGGGCAGTTCTGCCCCGCGTGCCAGAGAGGGTTCCTCCGCCACTAACCGGGGTGTCAGAACCCAGCTTTCAGCACCTTTTTTCCTTCCTTCTCATTTCAGCAGTGGTGTGTGGTCAGTGGACTTTGGGAACTAGACTAGTCCCCTAAATGTTCCCAGTAAATTAGAGTATTATAGTATCAAAGTCTGGTGCCTCCTTCCCAAAGCCCAGGAAGCTTCTGTCCATTTTAGAGAGGGAGGCACGATCTTCTGAGAGGGTACAAGAGCCCTCCTTCCACCTTTCCAAAGCCTGCCTGGTTTGGGGAAGGAAGCAGCAGGGCTCCAGCATCCTCGTATCTCTTTCCAAAGTCCAAGAAGCATCTGCCCGGGTTAGGGAAGGAGGCACAATGCTCACGTACATCTCTGGCCCTAACTAAAAAGGTAAAGGGACCGCTGACCATTAGGTCCAGTCGTGACTGTCTCTGGGGTTGCGGCACTCATCTCGCTTTATTGGCCGAGGGAGCTGGAGTACAGCTTCCTGTTCATGTGGCCAGCATGACTAAGCCGCTTCTGGCAAACCAGAGAAGTGCATGGAAATGCAGTTTACCTTCCTGCCAGAGCAGTACCTATTTATCTACTTGCATTTTGATGTGCTTTCGAACTGCTAGGTTGGCAGGAGCAGGAACCGAGCAACGGGAGCTCACCCTGTCGTGGGGATTCGAACCACCGACCTTCTGATCGGCAAGTCCTCGGCTCTGTGGTTTAACCCACAGCGCCACCCGCGCCCCCTGGCCCTAACTGCTCTGTTACAAAAAAAAATTCACTGCACACCACTGCATTTCAGCCCCTCAGAATCCACATTTAGCACATATTTGTCCATGTGTTCCCCCATTGGGCCAGGACAACTGAGTTCAGGAGGTGTTTTTCCTACGACATGCAAAATACAGCAAACCACTCTAACTAGGAGTGAGCCATTCAATGCTCTTACTTAGGCATCTCTGCTCTGATTTCAGTTGCATATATATCTGTTGACATTCAAGATAATCTATCCCACCTGAATTATCCAGAAAATGCTCTCTTGCTAATATGGCCAACAGAGCCTAGAAAGATAAAAAGCAGTGTGTTTTCAGCTCCTCATGTTAGATCAATTCCATTACGTTGTCCACCTCTTACTGCAAAGACAACTATCTTATTTTTATTTCACTTACACAGTAAAAGAAATGAAAAGAAGAATATACTTTGTGGTTGGCTGTTGGCTGTTCCAAACAACGCATGATGCCTCTGGGGCCAGGTGTGCACAACAGGAAGGACTTAAGAAGGCACAGAATGTAACAATTGTGTCTTGATGAGTTCTGATCATTTTAAGGCACACCTGTTCCAAGTCAGTGGGATTTCAGAGGAAAATCAGAAATGTTTGGACGTGTCCCAAGACACATAAAAGACAGAATTCAATTCTGTCTAGCTGGTGTTCAGAAATTCGCTACAGTGCTGACTAAGCTAAATGCCTTGCTGGCAAAACAGCCGAAGACACGGAGCTATATTTGTCTGTGAAGGTATACAGCAGCTCAGTTGTTAAATATGTATGACGTTTTATGCATCAGAGGCAGAAGCACTTGTGCTAGGCCAAAAAGTGAATTTTCTCTAAAGAATCTTACGACAAACTCAAGACTTTGCTTACTGCAAGGAATATGAACCACATGCAGTAGCAGACATTTGGGTCTCAAATTTCAGTGGCATCCTGTGTGACAGCAAAATTTGGTGACCCCCATGCCTCTCACCTTGCATTCTACATCATAGTTGTGGCGCCCCTGAGATTCCACATCCAAACTGGTAACACTCCCCTGAATACACAACATGGAATCGCCAAACATAAATAAAAATGGAGACCTGCTTGCTTTCAAAAGCCAGGAGCTGATTTTGATAGTCAACAGAAGGAGATAAATTTGTTGTTGTTTAGTCGTTTAGTCGTGTCCGACTCTTCGTGACCCCATGGACCAGAGCACGCCAGGCACTCCTGTCTTCCACTGCCTCCCACAGTTTGGTCAAACTCATGCTGGTAGCTTTGAGAACCCTGTCCAACCATCTCGTCCTCTGTCGTCCCCTTCTCCTTGTGCCCTCCATCTTTCCCAACATCAGGGTCTTTTCCAGGGAGTCTTCTCTTCTCATGAGGTGCCCAAAGTATTGGAGCCTCAGCTTCAGGATTTGTCCTTCCAATGAGCACTCAGCGCTGATTTCCTTCAGAATGGATAGGTTTGATCTTCTTGCAGTCCATGGGACTCTCAAGAGTCTCCTCCAGCACCATAATTCAAAAGCATCAATTCTTTGGTGATCAGCCTTCTTTATGGTCCAGCTGTCACTTCCATACAACACTACTGGGAAAACCATACAACAAATAACAAACAACAAACACATAAACCAGACCCCCCCCCCCCGTGTCCTTATTTTCCAAGGTACAGTCCTGGATTTACAGAACTCATCCTGGTTTCTGATTTAATCCCAGAATTCCCACTTTTCCTTAGGACCCTATTTTCATTGGAGAAATGTTGGAAGGTATGGAGTTATCCTGAAGGAGCTTCTCCACACCCCATCGTTCAACCTGGACACTGAGGTCCAGCTATGAGGGCCTTCTGGCGGTTTCCTCACTGCAAGAAGTGAGGTTACTCAGAACCAGGCAGAGGGCCTTCTCAGTAGTAGCGCCCGCCCTGTGGAACGCCCTCCCATCAGATGTCAAGGAAATAAACAACTACAGTGGTACCTCGGGTTACATACGCTTCAGGTTACGGACTCCTTTAACCCAGAAATATTACCTCGGGTTAAGAACTTTGCTTCAGGATGAGAACAGAAATCACGCAGTGGTGGTGCAGCAGCAGCAGGAAGCCCCATTAGCTAAAGTGGTGCTTCAGGTTAAGAACAGATTCAGGTTAAGAATGGACCTCTGGGACGAATTAAGTACTTAACCCGAGGTACCACTGTATCTGACTTTTAGAAGACATCTGAAGGCAGTCCTGTTTAGGTAAGTTTTTAAAGTTTAATGCTGTACTGTGTTTTAAATACAGTGGTGCCTCGCAAGATGAAAAGAATCCGTTCCGTGAGTCTCTTCGTCTAGCGGTTTTTTCGTCTTGCGAAGCAAGCCCATTAGCGGATTAGCGGCTATTAAAGGCTTAAGGGATTAGCGGATTAGCTGCTAAAAGGCTATTAGCAGCTTAGTGCCTTAGAAAAAGGGGGTGGGGAGAGAAAAAAACCCCCAGGAATCGCAAGACATTTTTGTCTTGCGAAGCAAGCCCATAGAGAAATTCATCCTGCAAAGCACCTCCAAAACGGAAAACCCTTTCGTCTAGCGGGTTTTCTGTCTTGCGAGGCATTTGTCTTGCGGGGCACCACTGTATTCGGTTGGGAGCCACCCAGAGCGGCTGGGGAAACCCAACCAGATGGGTGGGGTATAAATTTTATTATTATTATTATTATTATTATTATTATTATTATTATTATTATCTGACCCCTGAGCTCTCCAAAGGCAGCCCTGTATAGAGAAGCTTTGTAACATTTAATGTTTCATTGTGTTTTTTATAAATGTTGGAAGCCACGAAGAGGGGCTGGGAAACCCAGTCAGAGGAATGGGGTATATAAATAGTAATGTGATGGTGATAGAAAAAGACTCCCCCTATTTTCATCAGAGAAATGTGGGAGGGTATGCATACACATACCCTTATCAAATCTTATTAGAAGAAAAGAGAGAAAGGAGGTTGAATTACAAAGAGACTCTTCCTGCATAAAGTCAAATATATGCCTAATTTAGCAGCTGTTTCCCAATGGCAGCTAGCCAGAGGCTTCTAGGCTGCCCCAAAGCAGGACATGAAAGCAACAGCCTTCCTCTGTTCTTTGTCCCTTGAAACCAGGAGTATGTAGCTTCTGAGCATGGAGGTTCGGTTTGCTGGAATAGAAAATATTCATTGAGAAGTCTATTCTTGATGGCTCTGCCTTTTGTTAAGCAGCCGACAGCCATCATTCCACACACAATTATGTGTTATACGATAAGGTATTCCAGAACTTAACAATTACAAAAAATATTTTCCCTTGGCAACACTGTTTTCTTGAATTATTGGGGAAGTGGGATGTTTGGCAGGTGTGAACTGTGGCTTGCCTGCAACTAAAAACAGAGCAGAGGGTATGGCAGATGAAATATGTATGGGAGGGGATGAAGCAGGGGGAAGAATCAGGCTGGATCTATACTGATCGTAAAAACGCTAAAAAAGAAGGAAACGCTATATAGCGCTCAATGCAATTTTACATTGACAATTTTACATTGCTTTACAGCGTCCTCTGGTGTCGCACGCTTAAAACACATTTTTAACATTTTACATTGAGCAGTATAGATCAAAATTAGCTGTACCAAATGGAAGGAAACACAAAGAAGGGAGACAGTGGAGATGTAGACCAATTTCATGCTATTCTTCTCAAGGGGATTCCATGAGTGAATTATCTGTATTCACACTATCATGTCAATAAGCTGGTTCTGGTCAAAAATGAGTTTTTGTTCCATGTTTAGCTGGTGGTGTCAGTGAGCAGATATAATCGCTATATTATATAATGGCTGCCCAAAATGAAGCAATAGCTTGTAAAATTTGAGGTGCCTCCCCACCTATTTTCCTTTGTTCCATATTTTTAATCAGTCTGAATTAATTTCCATTTCCAGGACTAAAATATGTTTTGAAATGTCTTTATTCTTCACAGGCAAAATACAAATTAAATGCTTTTTTTGTGATGAAAATATGTATTTAAGAAATTTTTGTACGTTTTTAAAAATATACTAAATTAATTGCAGAAAAATGCAGAAATCGGGTGGGGCAGACTAAATGACAGGGTGGGAGTAAACTAAATGATATGGAAGAAAGCCAATTTATACTTTTGCAAACCACAATTCCCCTCCACCTGCCCCGCCCCCGTCCCCCAAATAGTTTCATGTAATGCCATAGCCGTTGATGGGATGACTTTTGATTCTGCTTTAGAGCAATTGTCTTGCACATGGCAGCCTATAATTCACACCAAGTAAATTATTGGTTTATTTAACATCTTTAATAATGTAGCAAGGAAGTATGTAAAAATTAATTACAAACATAAAACAATGCCATACAAACATTAACAGATGTCACTAACTAATTGCTTCCAACCACACTTTTGTGACTTCAAACGGCAAATGAGCACACTTTTAATATTAGTACAATATTTTTCCTCACATTCAGTTCAGCAATTATTCCCATTAATGCTGGGATTCTTCTCTCTCTCCTCCTCCTCCTCTCAGACCCCAAATATTATGAATTTTCATAATAGTTTTCTATTTCATGTCCTCAGCAACAAGTGGCAAGAGCACTTTCAGTAATTAAGAGTTTAGATACAAAACAGACTGTTATGTGCATTTGAAAAACAGACGTTTTGCAAGACAGAAATCACATTAATTATAATCAAAGTACATTTCCCTCTTTATGGTATCATCAGGTCCCCTAATCTCTACACATCTGGAAATATTTCTTCCGTAATATTGGAAGGCATAGGCACAGTTCTAGAACGCTGTGCTAATTGGAGTCTGGGAGGCGATGGGGGTGTCAATGTCTCATTTCAACCTTTTTCATGATTTTTTTTGGGGGGGGGTGGAAACTGAACAAGGAAGCTTGCAATTGGGGAGTGACCCATAGATCTAGGTCCCGAGTTCAGATCTTGGCATTTTGAGTTATGGAAATCATGGGAAAACAACACAGGAACATAGGAAGATGCCTTAGACTCTTGGTCCATCTAACTTAATATTGACAGCACTGACTGGCAGAAGATCTGTAGGATTTGAGTCCTTTCCATCGCTACCTGAAGAAGTGCATGCTCTACTGCTGAGCTAAAGTCCTCCTGTATTGCCAAAGTATACAGTCCTACAACAAATGAAACAGCAGTCCAACTCGGTAAGCTCACAAGCCCACCTGCACTTTCATTCTGCTGCTGTTGAACCCAGTGCTTTTTTTCTGGGGGGCATGCAGGGGTGAGCCATAGCTGTCAACTTAGAGATTTGAAAATAAGGGACCAGCAGCCTGAAAAATAAGGGATCAGCAGCCAAAATAAGGGATTTTCCCAGCACAGGTATGTTCGACTTCTGAGCCCCTCCAAGCCAAAGGCAAAAAGCCCAGCCAGCAGCCAAACGAAGCCTCAAGCGATGGTTCCCACAGCACAGCAACCTGGCAAAGGGGATGCAGCAAGAAAAACCACCATCACCTCTCCGCTGGGAAGCGCTGAGCAAAGGTGAGTCCCCAGGCAACGCTGCTGATTTGATCGGCACAAGGCATGCGAGCTCCACCCCCCCAGTCATTCTTAGACTCCTTATTGGTTGAGCAACTCAGCCAAGCAACACAGTTGGAGCCTCCCTCCTCCCTGGCCGGCAGGCAGGGAGAGAGAGGAGCTGCTTCCTTTGAAACCCGGGAAATTTAAGGGACATCATCAATAAGGGACAGCAGCGGGACACAGCGCTGGGATAAGGGACTTTCCCTCCAAATAAGGGACTGTTGACAGCTATGGGGTGAGCAAACTCCTAAACATTTTTTGAATCTAACAGGAGAAGAAACTATTTTTAAAAAGTTTCTTCTCCAGCACAGTGAACCGTCAGTTCCGTTGCTACCCCCCGATGGCGGCCTCATTTCCTTTCATGGTGTTTCCTGAGTCTCAGATGGAAGCGAGCGTTTAATGTGTGAAGCAGTGTGGAATGTGGATGTGTGGCGTTTTACTGATGAAAGTTTGGCCTCATTGAGGGGCAGTATTTCAATATGAGTAGAAAAATGGTTGCATACCCCAACAGCAGGCAGAGGACTCGGGAAGATGTTAGTGCACACAACCTCCTGCCAGTGTGGAAGTTATTACGAGCTGTCAGCTGTGTAATAGGAGGCAATGCATGTTCTTTGTACTTTTGTCCATTTACTGTATTAATTTCCCCCAATTTGAACTATGAAATTGTGATTTTCTTGAGTCAACATGAGAGTACCCCTAAACATTATTGTTTTTCGGGCGGGGGGAGCACTAGATGCAGCCATAATAGGAGAGGCATGCAGAAATGGTCTTCAACTTCAAAGAGATATGAAACTGTTGTTCTTCTCAAAGGCAGTGGCTATTTTAGATTGGGTTTCTTACAACTAGTCAGTTGATGCCCGTTGAACCTCACTTTTATGACAGTGGCAACTGCAGTGCCACCACTGGGGGTATCATTTGAAGACAATGTCTTTTTCATCCCTAACATGGTGCTGTACTGAGTGGAAAGGTTTCAGCCCCAGCTGCTCATCAGATACATCGTCTGAAGAATGGGGATGGGCAGTTATCCCTACTGCTCAGTTGATGGACACAAATTAGTGGATTGTGAGGAGGGGGCTTTCTCTCTGTGTGTGTATACCTGTGTCTGTATCCATGCCTGTGGTATGTATGTCCTGGGGGTGGGTTGTGGAAGAGTGTGTGCTGTTGCCATGAAGGAGCTGCTAGACAGCTCACTGGGCTAACTGCCTAGTGAAACCAGACATGTGGTGAGCTTCTTTTATTAGAATCACTAGAAATGGACCGAGATCATGGAATGTGCTCCCTCAAAGCTGAGCTGTTGCTCAGAGTGCCTGGTCCTCCCCCCTGGCAGCTACTTCCTACCTCTCAGACCCCTCCTGCTGTCTACAGTGGCCGCTAAGCGAATCCCTCTGTCTCTGTGGTTCTCGGGGAAGCAGGGGCATCTAGCATACTCTCAAGACACATTGTGTCCCTTGGCTGCTGTACTGTTTCTAACAGATCTGGTTCCCGTCTCTGTTCAGGGCTGGTGCACCTGCTATCTCACTCCTTTTCACCACTATCCATTGTTTCCCAGCTCTTTTCTTCTTCTGGGGTGTGTCCTATCTCCAGCGCCGTATTTACGTATAAGCTAAACAAGCTATAGCTTAGGGCCCCACTCTCTTGGGCCCCCCCAAAAAATGTAAAGGAAAAAAACTGGATGTACATTTCCAAAATATAAGATTAAAAAACAAATAAAATAAAACCTACACATAGCAACAGTGTTTTGTGTTGTGTATGGACCTATTAGGTCATGGGTAGGTAAACTAAGGCCCACAGGCTGGATCCGACCCAATCGCCTTCTCAATCCGTCTCGCAGACGGTCCGGGAATCAGCGTCTTTTATATGAGTAGGATGTGTTCTTTTATTTAAAATGCATCTCTGGGTTATTTGTGGGGCATAGGAATTCATTCATTCCCCCCCCCCAAAAAAAAAAATACTCTGGCCCCCCACAAGGTCTGAGGGACAGTAGACCGGGCCCTGATGAAAAAGTTTGCTGACCCCTGTTAGGTCCTTAAATTACTATATAGCATATATTCAACACAAAAACAGTGACCATTTGTTGTTGACAAACGACTGCTGGACATATAAAGTGTCCCATAACCTTCAGTAGCTTAGGGCTTCATCCAACCTAAATCTGGCCCTGCCTGTCTCCTACCACCACAGACCTGGTCCATACTCCCTTCCTCTGTCCTCTGACTGGAAGTTTCCTGGAGTGGGGCCTCCACTCCTCCTCCTCATCTGTCTAGTCCCTGACAGCTGTATGCATTTGTGCTGTGCATGTATGCATGCATGCAGGAGTGTGCTTTTGTATGTGGAGGATGATCCAGTGCCGGGCTTCAGGGAATCTGACCCCCCCTCCCTCACATCTGGCAGCCAGAAAACAAGAAGTTCTTAACATGGTATTTTATTAAATGTTCACAGAGAGAGATGGATGATACCGACTCTCATATAATGGCCTTGATCCAAGTAAAGTCCCATCCCCTCCGTCTCTCCTATTCTAGGTCACCCCTGTGTCGGCTGATCTGTGCTTTCTGCCTCTGAGCTTTCTGTTCTACTACTCTCAATGCATGCCTGGTCCTGGGAGAGAAGGCGTCAGGAATGCTTTCCAAAGACACTGAGGTCCTTCTGAGGTCCAGTGCTGAGGGCCTTCTGGTGGTTCCCTTGCTGCGAGAAGCCAAATTACAGGGAAACAGGCAGAAGGCCTTCTTGGTAGTGGCACCACCCTGTGGAACGCCCTCCCACCAGATGTCAAAGAGAAAAACAACTACCAGAATTTTAGAAGACATCTGAAGGCAGCCCTATTTAGGGAAGCTTTTAATGTTTAATTGATTGTTATATTTTAATATTCTGTTGGAAGCCACCCAGAGTGGCTGGGGAAACTCTCAGATGGGTGCGATATAAATAATAATAAATTAGCTGTCTCTCTCCTGGTGCTTCTTCTTCTTGCTGCTCTCCCAATATTTCTCCCCTCTGCAGCCTCTGAACTATGACCTTCTGCAAACCACTCTTCTAAATCTATACTGTCTGCCTTTTCTGCGGAAGGTTCAGGAAGAGGGGGGCAGTCCCCACCATTCTTCCTCAGTCCAACCCATGATATCCAGAGAAGGATTATGAGATGTTGGAGCCGACAGTCCTGATGGGGATGATGAGGGTGGAATGTGAGACCTATTTTTGACCACATTCACTGCAGGCATGCAGCTCCCAGGATGAATACTGACCTGCATCTAAAAAAGAACCATCACCCCCAGTTGACTGTCTCATTTAGCATAATGTGTAGAGCAATCACGGCAAATTAGCAAACCACAGCTTCTCTGACGTCATATGAATCTTCCATATTTTAACCCAAATGGAAATTCATCCCTCCCCTTAGTTTCTGAATAGTTTAAATTCCTTCTAACTTTAGCAGTATCCTTAAAGAATGCCCAGTGTTTGAGCGATCCATGCCTGTTTTTAATCAAGCTGAGCTTTTCAAAGGACTCCTTCATTTGATCTCCCAAAATAGTTTCTAAGACTTTCTCTGCCACTGAAGTTAAAGGTAACTAGTGAAAAAGAAAGAAAAATCCTCCTGGTGTGCCACTAAGTCTTCTTTTCAATTAATGCTTGATATTGGTCATTTTCTGTATCTTCAGGGAAGGCTCCTGACTGAGAACACCTGCAACATATTCCTTTCAAACCCCTGCCAATTTCTCTGAACCTTAAAGTGTCTTCTGGTCTTAAAAAGTGGCTATGTAACAAGGGGACCTTGTAAATTCCATAGATCTCCCCATTGCACACATTAAGAACCAACTTCAGAAGATTTTAATGACACATTGTGGGGGAGGGGGGGAAGTGACAGCTTTTTATTCCTATTAGCACGACAGGACCAGTATGGCTGAGAGGCACCAGATTGCACTGAGAACAGGTGCATGCTCTTTAAAAGTTCTTAAGATAATAAGCACATAATGAATACTTATCAGTACCAGACCTCTGAACCATACCTCACAATTCCTAACCATTGTCGTCCATGCGCTGGTAACATCCAAGCTGCATTACTGCATTACATTCTCTCTGTTGCTGTCCTTGAGAGTGGTCTGGAAGTTTGCCTGGTGCCTTCATTATACACCTTTAGGCGCCAGGCAAAAACGTTGCTTTTTAACCAGGCCTTTAGTTGACACCCCATCCCATAAAATGTGGCTCTTTTTGGCAGTATTGTTGGGTTATTGCTTTTATTTTATATCCTGTGATCTTTTTATGTGAACCGCCCTGAGACCTCTGGGTATAGGGTGGTATATAAATTCCAGAAATAATAATAATAATAATAATAATAATAATAATAATAATAATAATAAACAACAACTACAGCAGCTCAATTGATCCCTGGGACAGGCTCTCACCAGCATGCTACCTTGCTGTTGAAATAATTACACTGGCAGCCAATTAGCTACCAGACTAAGTTGAAGGTACTGGTTTCGGAGTATCAAACCCTATGCAGTGGTACCTCCAGTTACAAACTTAATTCATTCTGGATGTCCGTTCTTTACCCGAAACCGTTCTTAACATGCGGTGCACTTTTGTTAATGGGGCCTCCTCCTGCCGCCACACCACCCCCACATGACTTTTGCTCGCATCCCGGGGCAAAGTTCGCAATAAGGGGCTTCTGCTAACCCTCCTCCAGGCACTCACACAGGACCTTCACTGCCTTCACTGGTTCCGATTTAAAAGAGAGGTAAAACTGGGTATCATCCTCATATTGATGGGCACCCAGCCCCAACTCCCAAGTGATATCTCCCAGCAGCTTCATGTAGATGTTAAAAAGCACTTAAACAAAATACATGGCAAAACCAAGATGAAGGTCTTCCAGGCCTGTGTTCTGAGCATGTTGCTTTATGGAAGTGAGTCATAGGCAACTTTTGCCCACCAGGAGTGACACCTCTACGCCTTCCATATATGCTGTGTCAGGAGGATTTTGGGTATCACATGACAGGACAGAATTCCAAACAAAGGTCAATTGGCTGACAGTCTCTCTGTTAGAAATGTGACATGAAGGTTGTCAGAATCAACCTTATCATGTGGGAATCCCTTGTAGAAGACTGTGGTGCCTGGAGACAGGCAGTCAAGACATGTAACCATAGCAGTGACCAGAGGAGGAATGACCTCTACTGTAGCCCCAGCTGTAGCAAAAATTGTCTCTCCTGCATTGGTCTCTACAGCCACAGCAGATGCTGTAGCCTTCCAATAGCTTGACCTCACGCCCAAAGTCACACTTCTCCATTGTCTCCAGATACAGATGGATGCCCACAACTAACATATAAAAATGTTAAATTCATGCAAAGTTACTAATATATTTAAATCAATATAAATTTATTTTTCTTCTGACACACCCTCCTTTTCAGCTTCCAAGTTCTCACCCAGGGTCCAAACAAACTTTCGGTTCACCCACAAAAGTCTCACAAGAAGGTTTCATGGAAACAGCCATCATCACCCTTATCTCGCACTCTAGAATTGGTTTTCACGAGCAGCATCAAGGTGGATGGTGCTTCCTCAGGCTGCCCACATCTGTGTCCCATTCAGCTGCACTCTCCATGCCCAGTTCCAGGGCCATCAGCATTTTAGTGCACCATTCTCCAAACATACACATTTTTGTATGCAATTTTCTCGAATGTGCAGATTTTTGCAAATCGTTTTCTCCTATTTGAATGCATTTTTGTATGCTATTTTCACTAAGGTGTACATTAATGTGCACACTTTACCCTAGTATATGCATTTTTGTGCATGCTACTTGGTTGGGGAATTGCACTAAAAAAAAATCAGATAAATTCAAGTATAAATTTCAAGGAATAGCTGTGCTTCAGTTCACATATTGTTCTGGAAAGCACAAACTGAATTAATTTCCCCCATCCCAGCACAGGAAATCTAACAAGCTTCAGGTTTTGTGTGTGAAAGTGGGCTATGGCTCAGTCAGCTACTATATGTATTATATATTTTGCTCATGCAGTACTTAGTTTGCAGTAACTTTTTGCCCTACCTGCAAAGCAGAGAATATTCAGTCTCCTATATTCAAGATTTTGTTTAAGTGATTATGCTCCTTTTCTATTATTTCAGCAGAAATGGTCTTCCTGATGTGTAGAACAGATTAACTCCCTCTGCATGGCAAATGAATGAAATCACTTTAAAACGGGGGAAGAAATAATTTTTTTTCCTAGCCAAGCATTGAATTTATGGCATTAGGAGAGTGGCACAGCACTAAGATATAGCCTTGGTCCCTTAGGTGATTTAATCAAATGAAGCTCTGTTTCTCTTGGCTGGCTTTGATGAGGAAACCAAGATGTCTGGAATGAGATCTGAACACACAAATGTTCCCAATTTGCATTGCCTCCAAAGAGGGAATGAGCAGAAATGGTCAAAGTGTGAAGTGTTCCAGAAGGCAGCGCCAACAGAAGTAAACACGTAGCATTGGGGATTTTGCTGCACGAGAGCAAGAGAGGTGGAACACAATTTCATATGAATGCCACAGCATTAGGAAGGTTGTCAGACACCAATACTGGCATCTTTAGCTGGTTGAGTCAGGTGCACTAAGAGCAGGGCTGAAAGGGCTTCATTTCTGGTGTACGTCTAGGGAACTGCTGGAAAATGCCTGCCTTCTTCTTCTTCTTCTTCTTCTTCTTCTTCTTCTTCGCAAGGAAGGGCTGACAAATTAACAAGTCACTCACTCATGACATTGTCCCCACACTCCAAAAAATGGCTTGCTCAAAGGCTTAATGAGGTCAGCAGGCTTAGGAAAATAGCAATTTTGCAGCTTCTTAATGATACAAAACCCATAGTTGTGTTAATGTATATGGGAGTCAACGTGCTCTTTTCCAGATCCGATGTCAGGGACCGTGCTGAGGAGGGCTGCACTGAGGAGGAATGATGGGAGCCTCCCCCTCCTACTTCTCCTGCTCCAGATCCTGAATCTTCCCAGAAGCAGGCAGACAGTATAGATTTGGAACAGTGGTTTGCAGAGGGGCATAGTTCAGATGGCAGAAGCTGGGAAATACTGGAAGGGGAACAGCTAGGATAAGAAACACTGGGAGAGAGTTAACAGAATCACTGTCTCTAGAAAGCATTCCTCCGCTCTCCCCAAGGTCATGAAGAGCTCAGAAAGTGGCAGAGCAGAAAGCACACAAACTTCAGATTACAAAATGTAGAAGTGATGTAGATTAATAGGGATGTAATTGGGAGCACCACCATTCTGGGAGAATGAATGAGTGAATGAATCTTTATTTGCGTCAGCCATAGGCCATAGCAAGAAAACAACAATACAATATACAAAGATTAGAAATAAAAAATTAATTATATAAAATACATTTTAGGATTTTGACTCAAGCGCGTCTATATTTTAGAATTGCTAGGATATGCAGATAGGGTGCCAGAGAGTCGAAATGGGAAGATGGAAAACAGTCATACCATAGGCATAATTTCCTTATTGTGGCCAAGTTGTTCTGACGCATGATATCATTCTGGGAGATGGGTTCTTTGTTCTCTCCCTGTGATTATTAAAGCTTCTAACTGCTAGGAATACCCCTTTTCCTTTGTTGTGCATATCTGCTGCAATGGGGGGGGGGGGGAGCCGATTCCCTGAAGCCACAGATGTCCTATCCACAGATGTCCCTGAGATTTCACCTTGATGAACATCTCTCTACTGGTGCCTCCCAGTGGCATGTCTTGGTAACCACACTAGCTGTCTTCCCATCATGGTGGCAGCTCAGCAGTGGAAACCAGGTAGTGTGGTGGTTAGAGCAGGGGTCCCCAACCTGTGGCCCATGGGACGGAAGCAGCCCATGGAGCCCATTTAACTGGCCCACGAGCCACCCCTAAACTGAGCCACACGCTCAGCGAATCCCCATGTGCTGCGCTAAACTGGCACTGTGCAGCGCAGCACGGGGACTCTCTTCCACTGCTCCAGAATGCACACCAACCCCTGGGTTAGAATGTCAGACTGGGACCTAGGGAACCAGGCTTCATTCCCAACTCAGCAACTGACACCCCTGCAACAACACAAGCACACAGTTAGCATAGTTCAGGTGAATGCAGAATGGAACCTTGTAGAAACAAATAACTACACAAAACCTTTTGCTAGAGCAAGTGTTTTTTGTGGGGGTTTTTTAAGATAAATAAATAAATTGTGTTTTTTCCTTAAAGGCTACAATGCTATCTCATGTTTCCTCTCTTTTAGGTGGACTCTGCTTTCAAGATTTAAAAATTCATAATTTGTGTGTGTCTGACGATATAAGTAACAGAGACCTGGTAGCTTTCCACCATGTCTATTAGATGGAGAGAAGAAAACCCTGTCAGTATGTATCTAAATCCAAAAGTCATGCTTTGTATGGCAGAAGCAAAATAAGGGGGGGGGGAGGAATATGGCTGAATAGCTTGGGCAGTCAAGCAAAAGCCTTTCCAGCATATCACACATAACCGTAGTGTGTGTACATGCACAAAAGAGACATGGCTCTTTATTTCCATCTGCCTCTCTTCTTATCAGTCACGTTGTCACAGAATAGCGGCTCTCCTGTTCACCTCTGTGACAAAAGAGCCCAGGTAATGTGGTTGTCAAAATGACAACCATCTTCAAGTTGGTGTCTCGGCATCTGAACAAAGAGCCAGTCCGGGGGGGTGGGGGGTTGGAGGTGGGGATAGAGAAAGGAATATGTGCCATACATTTGAAAAGGCTTCAAGCACTTAAAGTGAAATTCCCTTTGGAATGGGGAGAAATTGGGGAGAAAAGCAGGAGGTCAGAACAGAAGAAATTCCCAGTTTTCAAGGCTTTGGTGTAAATATCAGTAACATTAGATGGGACATATTGGCCTGAGTTTGATAGCAGGGCCTGAGTGCAAGCTAAAGAGCTTATATTCTTAACTTTATTATAAAGAAAAAGAAAAAGAGAGTGAGAAAGTTTGTGCCAAACCTGAAATTAAACTACCTCCATGAAAATTTATCCCATTTTTACCCTGACATTCAGGCCATTTTAGGGTCCTTGTGGAAGCTTGCAATAAATACAAGAAAGCATAATACACAACAGTTAATAACAGTAGAGCACAATGACAATGAAAAGGGGAAAAAAACAATTACTCAAATTCAGTTGTTCTCTTGCTTAATAACTGGAAGAGGGGGAGGAGAGAGATGAAAATATAGTGGTACCTTGGTTTAAGAACAGCTTAGTTTATGAACAACTTGGATTAAGAATGCTGCAAACCCGGAAGTAGGCGTTTTGGTTTGTGAACTTTGCCTTGGAAGCAGAACATGTTCCACTTCCTGTTGAGTGTGTTCCATTTGTAAATTGAATCCCCCGCTGCTATGGGAAAGCACACCTTGGTTTAAGAACACTTTGGTTTAAGAACGGACTTCAAGAACGGATTAAGTTCGTAAACCAAGGTGCCACTGTATCAGATTCTAGCTGTCTGATATTAACCCGGAAGTAAATGCAAGAGTGGCTGAGTTTTTGTCAATAGTATCTCTTAGAGTGTTGAATGGCATAATTTAGCAGGAAGAAACCCCAATGAAAATCCTCATTATTGCATATTTTACATGGCTATTTGTGTGTGTGTGTGTGTGTGAGAGAGAGAGAGAGAGAGAGAGAGAGAGAGAGAGAGAGCACATGTGTGTGGATGTTTTATGATGGCCTATATTTGTATAGACATGGGTGGAGCTGTGGGTTACACCACAGAGCCTAGGGCTTGCTGATCAGAAGGTCAACAGTTCGAATCCCCATGACGGGGTGAGTTCCCATTGCTGGGTCCCTGCTCCTGCCAGCCGAGCAGGAGTTGTGACTTACCCTTTGAAATTCCCTCCCTTTTAATATTAGACAGACATCTTCTTTGCTGTCTCTGGAAGATCTTCATCTTTCAACAAGTCTTTCCCAGTCTCCATCTGCATTACTGGAATGGTTTTTAAAACGGTTTAAAGATGTTTTATCACTGGTTGTTTGGAAGGAAGAGCAGAACATAAATAAATTATCACAGTGTTTTTATACTGATAGAGTTCGGGGTGAATTATCATTTAAACAGCAAAACTTTATAGGTTGGGTCTTTCCCCCTAGAGACACACAATATGCCTCCTCTGAGTAAACTGGGTGATAACTCAATACATATTTTGGGATAAAAAGGCTTTTGAGTACAACCAATGTTAGTCTTACAGTCAATCCACTGAAATCCAATGGGCTTAAGTAGCAAAATTAATTAGGTCTTGGTTAGATGTCACTCATTGGCTTTAGAATCACATATCCCCTCTCAATTTTTTCTAAAGGAAAAAGCTCTCAAAGTTTCAGCTTTTTCTCCTTTGGGAGGCCAGACCCTGTTAGTTGCCTATTTCTGAGTTGCACTTTCCCATCGAATAGGGAAGGATATCACTTTCTCGTTTTTTTTCCTATCTAAGTCCAGTCCTCCACATTTCCACATCAGTTTACAATTTTAAAAAGTCATGAAAATTCAGCAGCACATTTTTGTGAATTTCTCCTAATGCACACATCTTTAAATGCAATTTTGCCTAATGCACACATCTTTAAATGCAATTTTGCCTAATGCACACACATTTGCAAAGCAATTTTTGCAAATACAATGCTTCTTTAAATGTTTTTCGCGCAGATATATTTGTATGCACAGCTTACCCCAGTACATACATTTCTGTACCCATTACTTGATTGGAGATCTGGATTGCAAATTTCAGAGAAGTGTGGATTTTGAAGGATGGCTGTGTTTTGGGTTGCATATTGTTTGGGAGAATGCAAATAGCTTCTTCTTGAACTGTGAAATGAATCAAGTTCCTCCCCCCTCCCCACCATTGACTGAGATGTTATTAAGTAAGGGAATTTTGCCAACTACATACTGTGGGAAACTCTATGATGGGATGTTGTGTTCTCCAGTTTACTGTGTATGAAAACGCTAACATGCAGAGGGCATGGCCAAATCAGCCTGGGAGCATGGCCTATAATTCTGACTATCGCAAACATGCCAGAAATGAAAAATAGGTAATGGAGTGTGTGCAGAGTCTGTTAGTCCAGATGAACAAAGTAGGCAGGCCAAGCCACAATAATTAAATAATGGAAGCTCTGACCATGGGGAGAAAGTCTTTACTTCCCCTGTTCTCACATATGAAATCAGAGAGAGGCAAGGTATCCTTTCATGAAAGAGGGTGGACCTCAGAGAGACCTAAGGACTGGCACGTTTTCTTTTAAAAAGCCATGCATCATATCACAGAAGTCTGGCAATCTGGGGAAGACTATACAAGGCATTGTGTGTTGGGATGGCAGAACTATAACTTACCAGGCAAAAAGCCATTTTCAGTTGGTGTCTTCTAGAATCTCTAGCTGACACCTTCCTCAAGCCAAGATGTTTAGCAGAGGGTAGATGTAATTATAGCAAGAAATGCAAATCTCCAGGCACCCTCTGGAGTCTACTTCAGCACCATGGAGAGGGCTAGATTTCTTTGTGTGAAGTTGCATTTGATGATATGGGCTCTAATCTGTTAAGTCTTCTTCTGGTCTGTAAGATATCACAAGACCCTTTTTTCCTTTTCTTTCCTGTAACAGACCAAACAGGTGTGCGGCTTTAGAACTTAATGGGGAAGACAGAAGAGGGCTTATGCTAGCCAAAGTGCTCTGGCCACGGTGCACAAACATCGCTGCTCATCTTCCTTATAGGCCTGTTATAAGGCTGAGTTACTGGATGTGAAGCACTTTGAGCCTTTGAAATCTGCAATACGTATAACAGTCATATATTTGATTGGACAGTAGCTTTAGGGGAAAGTTTGTCTCCTATTGTTTGCAGCCTGCTCTAGCTTGCAAAAATCTGTTGTACATTTATTCCGCCATGGCTTTTAAGAACCAGCTCCCATTAATTAGCTGATGAAATGGTTGAGTTTGTGGCGTGAGATTGGTGCCACTGAATAACGTTTTAGTTTTCAGTTTTAGTCTGAATTCCCATACTGTACTAATATAAATCATGAATATAAATGAATTCTGGACTGTAAAGCTTCCAGCTCAGGAAAGCAATTGCACAATAAGCAAGGAATTCTGGGTAGCAATTTATGCATTAACACAATATGACTGTGCTGATGATAGCTTGTTAGAAGGAGATCTCTATCCACCTGCTATGACACTTCTGCCAAGCTACAAACTATAATGGCAGATAAGGTCATTATAACCTTATTAGCTAAAATGGTGATTGCACTTCTGGGCCAATTCACTACTGGCTGACATGAATTTTGGCAGGTAGGCCTTTGAAGAGCTGGTAGGGGAGAGAGGAAGCCTGAGCAATAGACAAGAAGCTTGAAATATATGCACTAATAATGATTAATGTTGCTACTACTTGCTTTTCTGACTGGATGGGGGCTGGCATCTATAAATTCCAGTACTCTGGCACTGAGAAGCAATATGGCCATGGTGTTTTCCCAAAAAATTGCCTTATCTGAGTCATTTGTAATGCCAGGGTAGCCTGATTTTAGCCAATCTTCTCAATGTTTGAAGGATATTTCAGAGATCTTTGAGGATAGCAGTGCTACATTGTCTCAGTAAATCCATCAGTTCTGATCAGTTCCCTAAATATTAACAGCCCTCACTTCTCATTCTCAGTGAGAATTAAGACTGGTGGTGCTGCTACGAGGCACAGATCTTTTTCTTATATTGACAAGAGGGATTGGGCATCACACAAGGCCCTTGAATGGGGTCTGATTTGCTTATGCGGTGATGGCAATTATCAAACCCATTTCACAGAACACCTACACAATATAGACACTTTTCTTCTCTGCCTATTCTCTTTTACAGCTTGTCTTCCCATCTCCCTCTGGCCTTCTCTCATTATCAATGTCATTCTGGTCCACTCCCTGTTCCAGTCCTTCCTACCTTGGCCACTAGCCTGAACACAAGCCCCTGCTTGTGATGGGACACACACAGTCCATCATTTCCCAATGTTTTCCACCAGCCCTGTCCTTCTCTGGGATCTGAGGAGCTCAGACAATGGTAGCCAAAGAACCCTTTGTGAGATTAGAGGTGGTCAGCCAGAGGTAAACTCACCATCACCAAATCTCTTGGTACAGTTTGGATGAGATTAAAAAATATGGGCAGAGATGACCTCAAGTAATGTCAATGAGCAGACAAGATGGAGCAGAGATGTCTTCATGGAATTAGATGGCACACTTTGTATTAGGACAGAGTAGGATTCTACTGCCTTATTGGTGGTTTACTAGCATCTTCAAAAGGCTGATTTTGCTGGGAATTAATCACTGCAGTTGTTGTACGTGACAGTTTGGTTCCTTGAATCAGAACATAATAACTCCCTTGGTAGGTCTGATCTATGGCTTTTCTAGTCTTATGTAGTTCAGCAATCCACTGGGGTTGGGAACTGGCACACAATCCCCACTGAAATTAATCAACTTACTTCTGAGTAGAGAAGTTTAGCATTGCACTGTTCAGATATAATCCTACACATCCTTACTCAGAAGCAAGGCTGTCTGAAATTATAGTCAGATTAAACTTGCAGCTAGCTACCAGAAGCTGATGGTGGGCTAGAAAGTTCAGCTACAATTCGTGGACCACTGTTCAGACCCATCAAATGTTATCCCACAAGAGCTGAGTGTGCATTACAATGCACTCAGTACTCTCCTGCAACTTCATTATACAAAGGAAGATCAATTACGGTGGATGTTGATCAAGCTGGTTTGGGCCAAACCACAACACAAGCCAAATTAGACATTTGGGGTAGAGGTTCCCCCATCACTGATGTGAGACATCAAATACTTTACAAGACAAAAGCCTGTCAAAATAAAATGCCTTCATAGACTGAAGAAAAACAGAGGGGGCTGTCAAAGCTTCACAAGGCAAAGTATTCCACAATAATGATGCAACCATGGAAAAGGTCTGAACACCATTACTGATGTTGTTACCAAGAAAGTCCACTGTTCCTAGGAACACACTGTTCTAGAAGTCACTTGCATATGTGTGATAATTTTTCTTCTTTTAATTAAGTCATACTAATGATCAAATGTGTACACATTAACCTATCATTTAATTAAACCTTAAGAAACAAGATGACAAATATCAGCCATGGATGGTACAAGAAAAATATAATAACACAAATAAAACAGTCTCCTAAAAGCCACACACAAGTCTACGAAAGCCCTGGAGAATTTTGATAATTAGTTTTCAGTGCTGTACTAGAAAGGCAACTTAATACTGTTCACCTTTGTTACTCCATGTTATATTATATCATAATTATATTATATTCTTTGTCTTCTTTTTCAAAATCCTCCGGAAAATTCTTCAGCATTTTAGTGCAAATTTCTCCCGCTATACACTATGCAAGTTTGCCTCGTGCATTTATTTTTTGCAGAGCAATGCTCCTCAATGCCATGCATTGTTTTCTTCTTATTTTCACTGATATATGCATTTTCATGCACACTTACTATTCTAGCATATGCATATTTGTACACGTTACTTGGCTGGAGAGGTACAAATTGCAAAGGATAAGCTGTGTTTTGATCCCTGTACTCTTTCAGGTGGGGCTGCCTTTAAAGGCAAACTGAACTGAATTTGGCTCCCATCTCTGCTTCCACCCTGCCCAGGTCTCTTGCAAGGTGGGCCACATTATTTCCCTTTGCGTTATTGCATGCTGCTGCGTCTCGCACCTTCGGGAAATGCACCCCGTTTCATCACTGAAAATTCTACCTGAGAAGAGACCTTTAGGCCCTCTCATGCCTACCAGTTCTATGACACTAATCTCTTTAATCTATTACTAATATGAAAGCCATCCCATACTCTTAATTATTTTTATATTCCTTCTCTTCACCTCTTTGCTCCTGCTATCCCTGTATTATTGGCACAGGGAAAGCTGCGCTCTCAAGCTGTCAAAATGGATCATTTCATAAGCACTCAAGTCATGCAAGGATTTTTGTTTGTTTGTTTTTAATATATGCTGCCTCCCAAGAACGATTTTTTTTCCATATATAAAAAAAGCTTTGATCTGTTTGAATGTTAACTCATCAGGAATTGAAGACTTTTGTTCTGTAGGATTTGTTATACAACACTTCAATAGATTCAAGTTCTGAAGTGCAATAATCTTAAAACTTCACGAAGCTCCTTTAAAGAGTTATTCCCATCCTTTAAAGATCATTCAAATATACTATAAAGAGCCAGAAAGAAGCACATTTATTGCTTTTGCTGTGTGATGTGTTGAATGTATGCATATCCTATTACAACCGTAGCTATTAGCATTCGGGCCAGAGATGGCGCCACATGCAACCTATCCTACCAGCCATCTAGGGCTCACCACCTGCATGACTGTCAGAAAGGTTCCAGGCTAGCCACCCATCAACAAAATATCTCCTCCAAAACTCCTATTGGTCCGGAACCCAAAGCTGGGTTACTGACCAGGGCTCATGCATCTCTCCAGTTTCACTGTGCATATTTTTAAGGACAATGCCAAGTAGCAAGGATGCCTCTCTGTCAGGGGCTGGACTAAGGAGGAATGGTGGAGACGGTTTTTTAAGGGGGAGATTGCGTTGAAATCAATGTCAATGTCCTGGTGTCACCAAGTGTGCAGAATGCCCAGAGAGCTGCAATTGGCCCACATACTGACACCACTGTCCTGCATTCACTTTTCTCCTACTCCAATAAGCAGTGGAGGCAGGGGAAGAGCTTCCATGTAGAAGGGCCCAAGTATTATTTCCAGACAAGGCTGACTCCATACCCCATCCCTTTACCTTCATATGCAGTGGCTGTGGTATTACAAACTTCAACACACACACTGCTCCCCATCTCTGCACCCAGGGGGCTGTGGGTGCCTGGGCACCCACAATAAGATAATTGTGGGAGCCAGAAACCCACAAAGTCAATGAAAAATGTTGTCAGGTGGCAGCGGTGCTGCCTCTGAGAGAGAAGCAATTCAGCTCTGTCTTCTGCAACCAGCCAGCAAGACATCCTTTTCTGTGGGCTGGGCCTCAGACAGAGAGGCAGAGTCTCTCTGCTTCTAACTCCAAGGCCTGTCAGCATCGACCTTGAGCCAGTGCCACCAACTGGACTCATACACTTCAGCCCCGACTGGGCCAGGCGAGCTGGGTAGCACTTCCAGAGACCACCTTCTGCACAGGAACAGGTCAAAGTGCTGTGAACTCACAGCTTAGAGTTGTGAGCACCGGATTCACTCCAACAAGAAGACAGTCGTCGCACAGCAGAGTACAGCAGAGTATAGCAGAGCATAAACGACTCGGAGAGCAGCTCTGTAGAATATCTTCTGTTATTCTATCTACAATTATAATACACAACTATGCACAGAGCTAAATGAGGTCTAAACGAAAAAATGCTGAACTGCACTGATTGTCTGAAGCTGCTCTTAGCAGCAACCTTATCTATACACACGATCTCTCTGTAACACTCAGTCTCTCTCTCTCTCTTTGATGTGAGGCTGGAGCACAATAAGTAGAGAGCAGAAACCGCCCCCTCCTCCCTGGAGAATCAGCAGAGAACACCAGCAGATTCTTGGATATGGGAGGGATGAAATCTCCTCAAGGCCCTCCCTGTGGAAAAGGGTGCCTCGCTGGCTGCGGATAGGAGGATGAAGAGGAGTCGCTGATGCCACCGGCCGCCACTGGCTGCCGCAACACGGACATGCAACGTCACATGCACACGGCTGCACATACGGTGTGTGATGTCACACAGGTTATGTTCAGGTGTGGTGTGTGCGGGCACCCACAATTCTGAGGGCAAAATGGCACCCCTGTCTCTGCATATAAAATATGTGATTGTTTTCTGAATGCTGGTTATCTCTCGCTCTGGATATTGAACCTGCTTTGTGTCTGGAGTTCAATTTCCAGACTAAAAGACATCCTGGATTCAAAGCACCACCGTTCTTCTGGTTTGGATGCTTCCTTCAACATGCAGAGCTAAGGAGGGGCAGGGAAGACTGGATGAGCCTGGGGGATTGAAATAGGAGTGTGTGAGGGAGTGAAAATGCACCAACATTCCTTTCTTCCTCTAAAGCCAGCATATTTTCTAGCAGGCTAAATAGAAACAGCACCATTTCTAAACGAAGCCTCTTTTCCGAATGGATTCTGACAAGGGTCCTTCTGAGCCTCGGAGCTACTATTCAAATGATCATTTTTCTTCTCCTACAGATTTAAAAGGTAACGTGCACCTGCAGTATTGAGTCATCAGAAGCAGAAGCCGCTTCTAAGCTCCTTCTTCCATGGCCCTGATTTGTTTAACTGAAAGAAATGAAAGTGCTCTTTCTTTCTTTCTAAAACTGTGTTGTTGAATTATTTCTGAAAAGCCCGCTTAGAATTATAAGAGATTCAGTATGACTGCAACAATGACAATAACTGCCCCACCCTCCAGAAGCCTGACAAGATAACATAACATAATGCTTTTGTGGTTGTGTCTTATTCTACAGATTTTATGTATATTTATAATCTTCTTTTTATCTGATTTATTTTATCAGGTTTATCTTCATTGTCAACTGCCCTGCGGCTTGCTCAAAGGACAGTATAAGGTAAAGGTAAAGGGACCCCTGACCATTAGGTCCAGTCGTGACCGACACAGGGTTTGCGGTGCTCATCTCGCTTTATTGGCCGAGGGAGCTGGCGTACAGCTTCCGGGTCATGTGGCCAGAATGACTAAGCCGCTTCTGGCAAACCAGAGCAGCACATGGAAATGTCGTTTACCTTCTCGCCAGAGCAGTACCTATTTATCTACTTGCACTTTGATGTGCTTTCGAACTGCTAGGTTGGCAGGAGCAGGGGCCGAGCAACGGGAGCTCACCCCATCGCGGTGATTCGAAACGCGACCTTCTGATCGGCAAGTCCTAGGCTCTGTGGTTTAACCCACAGCGTCACCCGCATCCCAAAGGACAGTATACAAATGGCTTAAATCAGCTAATGATTTAACAAACAAAACTCTTCACTCTCTATAACAGCAGCAGCTAACATGGTGTCCTCTGGATGTTGTTGGACCACAGTGCCTGGAGACAGTCAGTCAGGTCGTGTATCCACAGCAGTAACCAGAGGAGAAATGATCATTGGGAGGAGCACAGAGAGAAGAAATGCCATGGTGCATCTGCAGCAGCACAACCAGATGCCTTCATCTGCCCCAGCTGCAACAAAACATGCTTCTTCCCTATCAGTCTCAACAGTCACAGCAGGCACTGCAACTCTCCAGCAGTTTGACTTCACCCATGAAGGCACACTCCTCCACTGTCCTCTGAGACAGATGGATGCCAGCCAACCAACCAACCAACCAACCAGCTCCCACTAATCCCAGGCCAGCACAGCCTACAGTCAAGGGTGATGGGACTTGTAGTCCAACAATACCCATATAACACCACATTGGCTACCCCTGTGTTATTACACATAACTCATCCTTTCATTTGGCACATTCAGCTTATGTAGCCAAAATGGCACCATCCACACATGAATAGGCATGGGACAACCCCAAGGTTTGCAGAAGTACAGAAACATATTTAGGAGGAACCTGAAACGGCATAATAAGGATTGAATGTTTTCAGCGGCTGTGGGATGTTGGCTGGGACCTACGAAGTGAAGGACATAGCATAGCACTTCACAGTGACCCATTTTACTTCAAATCCCATGCCTGAGTTACATCATGGGAGAAGGGATTCCAGCTTTGCTACCTCTTGCCTTTAGAAGCCTCGCAAGTTGCAACGTAAGAGGAACTGTAAACAACATCGTAGGAGGGAAATTTATAGAAAGAAGATGGAACAATCAAGCTCCCTTGTTATTGCTGCTATTGCCAGGACATTCTTAAGGTAATCTTGTTGCCCAAACAGCACAACATTTCCGTCTTACAAATCTATGCTATTATACTTGTTATGGTGCCATTTTATTATACTATTTGAAATTGCTTTTGCACTATTTGCTTTTGAGAATCATTCCTCTTTTCTTTGTTGTAAGGTGCTTTGAGCTTGATTGGTTGATTGACTGATTGTGGAAAAGGAGCATACAAACAAAATAATGAATGAACGAATGGCCTTAAACCGCTCAAGCATAAACCCCATTGTGTTCATCAACATCTGCACAAGTCAGAAACAGAAGTCAATTTTCAAACAATTTACTCCCCGGGTAAATTTACTTTCCTTGAGCTACCTTCCTAAAATCTATTTTCCTTTTTCATGACTCAGTGTCGCCAGTTAACATTCTCATTATGTAATTGCAAATACCTGAGCATTTTGCTTTAAAGAAATGTATCACACGCATAGTATATTCAGTTAAGTGTCCACATGCCCAGAAGTCTTTGCTAATATCTGTTTGTCACCGCAGAAGGTTCTGGTTGACATGATTTTTAAAAGAAATGATTTCCAATTTGAATTCCTTTTCTAGATGATGAATCCAAGAAGGTGAAATAAGAGTATCCTATGTGTAAGCAATTATATATATAATTGAAATATGGTCTCATATCTCCACCTACAGACACAAAGACAATGGCAGGAGATTTTATTTTCCTCTTCTGCTAATGCCTTTTAGAAACCAGTGCCATATATTCTGAAGCAGAAGACATGCAGGTACTTCACAATAACACTTCATTATACTTGGGTCTTCACAGCAAATGCTAATAAATGAACAAATGCATATTTGCATATTTTACATTTGCATTTCATCTTCTCTCCTGTAGCAAATGAACAGTCCTGTGTTAAACCCTTTTCTTTGCAAGTCCAAATATCCTTCATCATCGTATGAAAAGTAGCACACGTGCTTTAGAGCAGCCCAAGGCATTTTGATGCCTGAGGCAAATAGCAAGATTATGCCCCTTCCCCAATTTATACCAACTAGACTGGCAGCTTTATGACTGGCAGCCATTTAAGTTTGTTTGTTTTTCAACTGTTTTTACTCTTGTAAATTGTTGTGACCTGCACTTGGGTTTTGGGGTGAAGTGTAGGTTAGTTAATTAATTAATAATACCCATCATCTTTACATAAGCACAAAGATTTTGTTGACTACTGCCTAGAAAGTCTTGCGAGTGCATTGTACACAGTTAGTGCACAAGCAGCACATATGCAGCAAAAATAATTTTAAACCGGAATAAATGATGTAACAATTCCATTAAAACATAAAAACATAAATGACCATGTTTAAAACATGAAATAAAATATCTTATTAAAATAACAAGGCAATTAAAACAGGATACTCGGGCCAAGAGGTCGAGGGAATGCCTGTAAACAGATGCGTATACAAAAGAGTGTGGGATACCAGTGCAGATGTGGGCTTTTGGTATTTCAGCAGAAAGTGCACTCCACAACACCAGAGCAACTATTATTATTATTATTATTATTATTATTATTATTATTATTATAAAAAAAACCTCTTTGTCACTACAAGCAAATCTCTACATTGTTCACAACAGGCTAAAGCCTCTTTAAAAAATACTGAAAACACCCTCCTTCTCAATCCATAGACCATAAAACACAATTAACAACTAAATAAATATACTCCCATCCCAGATATCTGAAATGCTTTTCTAGCAACACTCCTTAGAATAGTTTTACAGTTGTGCCTTGGTTGTCAAGCTTAATCCTTTCCAGGAGTCCGTTTGACTCCTGAAATGGTTCAAAAACCAAGGCGCAGCTTCCGATTGGCTGCAGGAGCTTCCTGCACTCAATCAGAAGCCGTGTCAGACGTTTGGCTTCTGAAAAACATTTGCAAACTGGAACACTCACTTCCAGGTTTCCACCGTTTGGGAGCCAAAACGTCCGAGTACCAAGGCATTTGACAACCAAGGTACGACTGTAGTGACAAAAACAGCTGGCCCTGTTGATGATGGAAATAAATCCACCTCAACAGCTTATTAATGGGTTAATTGAAATGACAGGCATAGAATCAACTTGAAATTGCTTATCTTTATCTGGCATGGTTGGGATAATTTGTCCTGCTTCTCTCTCTCTTTTTCCTCCTTTAAAAAGGAGGGAAACCGCCTTTTCTGTACCTATTATAGTGATCAGCACCAACACTGTAAATCGCACATGCGCAACAGAGAAAATCAGATGTGAAAAGGTGATATTCTTGTTAATCTGGCACAGAATGTGGAAGCAGAAAGACCTACAGGGGGAATTTCTGCTTTGTCAAGACGACGACTCCTGCCAAAGCACACATTTTCCTATTCTTTTTTGTGTCCTTCATCCATCATGCCAGTCTCAATTAAAAGAAAGTGTCTGTATTTTGTATGCGCTACCATTAATGACTGGAACGCGGGTGGTGCTGTGGTCTAAACCATGGAGCCTAGGGCTTCCTGATCAGAAGGTTGGCAGTTCGAATCCCCATGACAGGGTGAGCTCCCGTTGTTGCCCTGCCAAACCTAGCAGTTTGAAAGCACATAAAAGTGCAAGTAGATAAATAGGAACTGCTCCGGTGGGAAGGTAAATGGCATTTTCGTGTGTGGCTCTGGTTCACCAGAAGCGGCTTAATCATGCTGGCCACATGACCTGGAAGCTGTCTGCAGACAAACGCCGGCTCCATAGGCCTATAGAGTGAGATGAGTGCACAACCCCAGAGTCGTCCATGACTGGACTTAACGGTCAGGGTCCCTTTACCTTTTTACCATTAATGAAATTATTCCCACCTATACCTACTCTCTCGGCTGTGAAATGCACGCTGTTTGGTGTGGTGATGCTCACTAAAGTTCATCATCATCATTTTTAATTTGCATGCCGCCTTTCTATCTTACAATACTCAGGGCGGTTTACAAGCTGAAGAAACAAAAAATGTACATCTTATAACAATCTAATGCAATGCAAAAATGTGATAATAAAACATAACTTTAAAATAGGCCACCTCCATCGAAAAGGTAACATTCAACAATCATTAGAATAGTATAAAATAATAATATCAACATATAAAAGTTAAACAGAAATCCACTCAGCAGTTACAATAATATCTAAACCATAATCAATAAAACAACGGCAAGCCTGGGTCTCCAATTTGGGATGAAGAAGAAGAAGAAGATGTGATGGGATGAAGAGCTGCTTGTGTGTAAATTGCAATCCCTCAGAGTTTGAACAGCTTCTCAAACCTCTGCCTGTGACGGAGCCCCTCCAGCATGGCTGCGTCAGTCGCTAGCAGAATCCGAAAGTGGCTGCTTTCGGAAACGTTTCCAACATAAAAGCTCCTTAACGGAAACACGTCTTCTGGACTCTCTGCGTGACAGTTTCCGCCGAGGAACGGGTGTTCCTATAGGAGGTCCTGAGACTTCCCCACTGTTTTCACTGGAAGCATCTCTGAGCCATTCCTCCGACTCTCCTTCTCTTGACGTTCCTGTTCGCCCCCTACTGGTTCCCTCTTCAGGTGTCAAGTCTCTCTCTACCTCAGAGAGCCTTGGCACCTCCTGTCCTGCCGATGGCAGTTCCCTGACATCCACCTCCCCTCCAGGGCCCCCTTCACCCCCTCCCGTCTCCTCCCCTACGGGTTGTGAGGAGGTAAAACCCCGGAAAGAACCTTCCTCATCGTCTGAAGTTTCGAACACCTTTCTCCACTCGTTGTGGTTCCTAGTCTCTCGGTACTCCTCGTCATCTGAGTCCGTTCCTTCTTCCAACTCCGACTCCGCGAATCCTTCCAGTTCCTCTTCCTCGTCTGTGGTGCCGAAATACTCCCTTCTAAACCTTGTTACCGGCTGTGGTTTCCGCGGGAATCTTTGGTGGAACGTTTCTGTTAAAACCTCGTCATTGACCTCCTCTGCAGTCACCCAGGTGTTTTCTGACTCCGGTTCCCCTTCCCACGCCACTAAATACTCCACCTGATTGCCCTTCCACCTGGAATCGAGGATTTCCGCTACATGGTTACTGCTTTCCCTCTCTTCCAAGACCGGTCCCCTGGTGTGCTCCTCTTCACCTCCCCCCTTGTACGGTGACAGTAATGACCTGTGGAACACTGGATGCAATTTCATGTGGTTGGGTAACCGGAGTTTGAAAGCCACTGGGTTGACCTGCTGAATGACCTCAAAGGGTCCCAATCTCTTGGGTCTTAATTTCTTACAACCCCCTTTGAACGGCAACCCTTGGGTGGACAACCACACCTGATCCCCCACCCTTATGGTTTCACCTTCCCTCCTGTTCTTGTCTGCCTGCTTCTTATATTGAGCCTTGGCCCTTTCTAAGTTGAGCTGAAGCTGACGATGGATCGCTTCCATCTCTTCTACAAAATGTTCGGCCGCTGGGACGCTCCATCTCTCGCCCCCCTCCCCCGGGAATGCCCTGGGGTGACACCCGTAATTGGCCAAAAAGGGGCTCATCCCTGTGGACACATGCTCCGCATTGTTGTAGGCAAATTCTGCCAGCTCCAGCTTTTCGACCCAATCATTCCCTCTGTCATTGACATAGCACCTCAGATATTGTTGGAGGATGCCATTTGCTCTTTCCGCCTGCCCGTTGGTTTCAGGATGCCGGGCCGTCGAAAAATTGACTTCCACGTGCAGCAAGCTCATGAGCTTCCTCCAGAACCTGGAAGTAAATTGTTTCCCGCGGTCCGAGACAACCCTCAAGGGGGCGCCATGCAGCCGGAAGACGTGTTCTACAAACAACTTCGCTGTTTCTTCCGCTGTGACTGCATGGGAACATGCTACAAAGTGGCACATCTTAGTTAACAGGTCCACTACTACCATGATGGCCGTCTTCCCTTTGGATTTGGGCAGATCCGTCATAAAATCTATTGATACCGCCTCCCAAGGCCGTTCTGGCGTGGGTAGTGGTTCCAATAACCCTGCCGGCGCCCTTCTTTCCCCCTTGGCCCTCTGGCATTGGTCACACCCTCTTACATACTCCTTTACATCTTCCCTCACCTTGGGCCACCAAAACTCCCTGGTGACCATCCACATGGTCTTGTGTTGTCCAAAATGTCCCGCCGTGGGACTATCATGCAACTGCTTGAGTACCCTCCCTCTCAATTCACCTTCTGGTATATACAGTGCCCCTTTGTAATACAATGCCCCATTTCTTTCTTCAAAACCCTCCGGGCTCTCACCCTCTCCCCTGAGGCCTCTGAGCTTATTTTGGGCATATTCGTCAGTTTCCGTTTCTTCTACCAGCTCTCGTCTCCCCACCAGCGCCGCCCCACACACCCAGCGGTCCTCAGGGATGGCATGTCTTTCTTCGCTTGCCCCCTCCCCTTCCAAGTACTCTGGTTTGCGTGAGAGAGCGTCCGCCCTGACGTTCTCTGGGCCTGGTACATAACAAATCTCAAAGTGGAATTTGGAAAATTCCTGTGCCCATCTCACTTGCCGTTGGTTGAGTACTCGAGCTGTTCTCCAATACTCCAAATTCTTGTGGTCGGTGCACACTTGCACCTTGTGTTGTGCCCCAATCAATAAATGTCTCCACCTCCGGAACGCTTCGTGAATGGCAAGTAGTTCCCTGTCATACACCGTGTAGTTCCGCTCGGACTTATTCAGCTTCCTCGAGAAAAAGGCACACGGTCTCCACTCCGACGTATTTCTTCCCGGCTGAAGAAGCACAGCCCCCACCGCTCTGTCTGACGCGTCTGTCTCCACCCTCATGGGCTTCTGTAGGTCCACATGCAGAAGTTGTTCTTCCGAAGCGAAAGCCCTTTTCAGTTCTTCAAAAGCTCTCTCCGCCTCCGCCGTCCAAACAAATTTCTTCTTGCTACTGAGGCAGTCGGTGATGGGCGCCGTCAAGTGTGCAAAATTCTTGATGAACTTCCGATAAAAGTTCCCAAACCCCAGGAATCTTTGCACATCCTTCTTGGTTTTCGGTGTCTTCCATTCCAGCACCGCCTGGACCTTGCCTGGATCCATGGCCAATCCTTGGTCTGACAGGCGGTACCCCAGGAATTCCACCTCCTTGGCATGAAACTGGCACTTCTCCAGTTTCACCCACAGCTGATTGGCTTGCAGCCGGCCCAACACTTCTCTCACGTCCCTCACATGCTGCTCTTCATTTTCCGAATACACCAACACGTCATCCAAAAAGGCCACACAATTCTTGTAGAGCAACGGCCCCAGGACGTGGTTGATGAAAGCTTGAAAACATGCGGAGCCGGCTTGGAGACCGAAGGGCATTACGAGGTATTCAAATGCTCCCAAAGGGGTGAACATGGTGGTCTTCCATTCATCCCCCTTCCTTATTCGTATCAGATTATACGCCCCCCGCAGGTCCAGTTTTGTAAAAATCTTCCCCTTCCTCACCCTGGTCAGAATGTCATCAATTCGGGGCATAGGAAAGGCCAGGGGTTCCGACACGGCGTTTAGGGCCCTGAAATCCACTACAAGTCTCGGCTTATCTGTGTTTTTTTTGTCCACAAAAAACACTGGGCTGCCCCCCACCGCTCGGGACTCTCTGATGAAACCCCTCTTCAGGTTTTTGTCAATGAACTCCCTCAGCTCCTGCATCTCCCTGTCTGACATGGCGTACAGCTTGCCCACTGGGAGTTGAGCCCCCGGGAGTAGGTTGATTTGACAGTCAAAGGGTCTATGCGGCGGCAGTTTGTCCGCTTCTCTTTCGCTGAATACGTTGCTCAGATCTGCATATTGCGGAGGCACCTCCCCGTGCTTCATTACCTCCATCCCAGCTAAGGTGATCTTGGCTCCCCCTGGATCCTTCCCCTGCTTGCAGTGTTCCAGGCAATGCGCCGACCCAAAGGAGACCACCCTCTGGTGCCATCCCACTAGAGGATCGTGAAGTGCCAGCCAGCTCATCCCCAAAATAATGGGAGCTCCTCCCAAGGTGGCCACATTAAACGCTATCCTCTCGGTGTGTCTTGCCACCCTCATTATCATGGGAACTGTCTGTTGGTTCACTTCTCCTCCCAACAGCTCTCTGCCGTCAATCGTGGTTACCTGCAGGGGTTTACTTAAGGGGAGGGTTTGTATCTGGTGCTCAGCTGCGAACTCCTTACTCATGAAATTACAGGAGCTGCCTGAATCCAGCAGGGCCTTGATCTGTAGGGGGTGTCCATTTGGCAGCTCTAGCAACACCTCTATCACTAGAGCAGGCCTGGGAGGTTCTGGTGCGGGCACTCTCACTGCTTTTGAGCCTGGCTGCTGTGCCCCGACGGCAGCCAGGCGTTGGCTTTTACTTGCTCTGTGCTTTCCTCCTCCTCCCCCCCAACAGCTCCTGCCATGCCTTGCCATTCCTTTCTCCGTGGACAGACTCTGGCAAAGTGTCCTGGCTGTTGGCAGAGATAGCATTTTTTCCCGCCCTTTCCCTCTTTCTTGCGCCCTTCACCGATGTTTGAAACTGTGCGCGCACGCGCTGTTCCCACTTCCATCGGCTCTGCCGGCGGGAAAGGCTGCTCTGGAATGTCTGGAATGCGGAGCTCCCTCCAACGTTCTCCTTTCCCCTCCCGCTTCTCCAAAGCCCTCGCTTCCTGGCGCGCTCCAATGGCTAGCGCGGCTTTAGTCAGCTGGTCCATAGACTCTGCTCTGGGGTTCCGGGAAAGTTCATCTTTCAAGGACGAAGACAGACCCTCTTCGAAAAGCATTTGAATGGGCTCAGAAGCCAAGTCCCACCCCAATCGATGAATCAACATAGTGAACTCAGTCCAGTACTCACGGACAGTCCGGTTTCCCTGTTTGCAAGCCATTAACTGCCTTCGCACCCCTCCCTGCTCAATGTCACTGGAAAACATCAGGTCCATGGCACGAAAAAACTTCATTGCGTCCTTTAGGATCTCATTATTTGCTGCCATCAAGGGTCTAACCCAGTCCTTCGCCCCTGATTCGAGGTGGCTAATTACAAAAGCCACTCGCGATTCCTCATCAGGGAAGTCATCGAATTGCAGATTGAGAGCATATTGCATCTCTGTCCTAAAGGCATGGTAGTTCCTGGGGTCCCCCCCAAATTTCTGCACCAATCCTGGCATCTTTCTGTTGAGTGGGGTGGCTTTCTCCCTCCCCCTCTCTGCATCCTGAGCCCTCCTTTCTTCCAGCCTCGCCGTCTGCAAGGCAAGCTGGATTTCCAACGTCCTATACCTTTCCTCCAGGCTTGGACCTCCTCCAGCTGCCCCTCCGGTTCCTGCTGGTTCGCTCATGATGCCTCTCCCTGGCACAAGCTAGCTTTCGGTGACTTTCGGATTGCTGTGATGGGATGAAGAGCTGCTTGTGTGTAAATTGCAATCCCTCAGAGTTTGAACAGCTTCTCAAACCTCTGCCTGTGACGGAGCCCCTCCAGCATGGCTGCGTCAGTCGCTAGCAGAATCCGAAAGTGGCTGCTTTCGGAAACGTTTCCAACATAAAAGCTCCTTAACGGAAACACGTCTTCTGGACTCTCTGCGTGACAGTTTCCGCCGAGGAACGGGTGTTCCTATAGGAGGTCCTGAGACTTCCCCACTGTTTTCACTGGAAGCATCTCTGAGCCATTCCTCCGACTCTCCTTCTCTTGACGTTCCTGTTCGCCCCCTACTGGTTCCCTCTTCAGGTGTCAAGTCTCTCTCTACCTCAGAGAGCCTTGGCACCTCTTGTCCTGCCGATGGCAGTTCCCTGACAGAAGAATTTGGATTTGATATCTCGCCTTTCACTCCCCTTCAGGAGTCTCAAAGCGGCTAATATTCTCCTTTCCCTTCCTCCCCCACAACAAACACTCTGTGAGGTGAGTGGGGCTGAGAGACTTCAGAGAAGTGTGACCAGCCCAAGGTCACCCAGCAGCTGCATGTGGAGGAGCGGAGACGCGAACCCGGTTCCCCAGATTACAAGACTACCGCTCTTAACCACTACCCCACACTGGCTCTATGTAAAGCTGTACTTCACTTCATGGATTATTTGACTGTCCTCACTTACTGCCAAATAACAGATGGCCAGTATTTGACCAGGCAATTGACTGGCATGATAGCCTGGAGAGATCAGGCCACACTGCTTTGGGCTGACCTACAGACAACATACGCTCACCCCAACTTTTGAGGTGTCCTGGTTTTTACTTTTTGAAATACGGCAACCCCACTACAGAGAAGCCCCTCATGAGTGAGCAGAACCACAGACAGTGTAGGGAAATATCACAGAAACTAGCACAGCAAATGTATAGATCAAACAGTGCCCAGAACCTTTGGGAGGGAGGTGCTCTGGTAAACAGGATATATTCAAGGGAAGAACACATTTAGATAGGACATTTCGAAAGGAAGAGATCAGTGGACAGCTCAAAACTATTAACCAGCAATCTACTTAACAAAGGAAGAGTTGATGGTTGGCGAACAGCATACAGTGGTACCTCAGGTTAAGCACTTACCGGTAATTCATTCGGGAGGTCCGTTCTTAACCTGAAACTGTTCTTAACCTGAAGCACCACTTTAGCTAATGGGACCTCCTGCTGCCACCGCGCCGCCGGAGCACGATTTCTGTTCTTATCCTGAAGCAAAGTTCTTAACCCGAGGCACTATTTTTGGATTAGCAGAGTCTGTAACCTGAAGCATATGTAACCTGAGGCGTATGTAACCCGAGGTACCACTGTAGTAATAATAATAGTTTGTTTTTTTATTTATAGCCCACGCATCTGAGTTGCCCCAGCCACTCTGGGCGGCTTCCAACACACATAAAAACATAATAAAAACCAAACATTTTAAACTTCCTGATACAGGACTGCCTTCAGATGTTTTCTAAAAGTTGTATAGTTGTTTATCTGCTTGATATCTGTTGGAAGGGCATTCCACAGGATGGGGGTCACTACCGAGAAGGCCCTGTAACTTCACTTCTTACAGTGAGGGAACTGCCAAAATGCCCTCAGAGCTCAGGGCCAACACTATTGGTAAAACCTATTGGTGTTTCGCAACTTTCTGACTAGTTGGAGGACCTTGGCCAGACCTAGTAGAGTAAACGCAGAATCCACGGAAGCAATTGGCGACTTGGCTGCAGACAGGATAGACAAAGCAGGAACCAGGAACTTGTAGTTAGGTGTTTATTATATACAGTGGACTATTTACAGGAACAGAACACGGATCTTTTGCTAGCTCTCTCTGACACGACTCACAACTCCTACACTGACACACAGAACTCTGAACACAAACTCCGAATTAACACATTCCAGTTAGTAGGCCATTAATTATCACTCCCTTGAGAGAGCTTGACCAATCAGGGAGCGGTCTCCATGTCTCTGTTATCACCAGGCAGACTTACTCCTTCAGATTGCCTTCTGGCTGTCTGCCAAACTTTAATTGACTCTGTGTGAGTAGCTGCACGTACACAGTTTCCCAACAAACACTTTGAATTGTGCTCGCAAGCATACCAGGAGGCAATGTAGATCCTTTAGGACCAGTGCTGTATTGTCCTGTTCTCAGTCACCAGTCTAGATGCTGCATGTCAATACAGTTGGGGTATGAAAGTATATAATCAAATATGTACATTAGCTCAAGTGGCAAAAGCGTAAGTGATCAGAATAAGACGGCAGTGATCTTAAGAATCTAAGATGACCAGATATGGAAATCTCTGAACTAGATGGAATGGTACAAGGGGAGCCACTCACCCCCTTGCCCAGGTGAGTATGCCCACACCCGCCTAGCAATTATACTTTAGGGAAAAGTCATTATTGCTTTCCTTGCTCTTTGTAAGTAACTATAGATTTTGTTGTCTTGCTTTCTTTCCTTTTTACTTTTTTATTCTAAGCTGTGGCATGTGTCCAGTTTCGAAAGGACGCAGTTCTTGTTGAGGGGAAAGAACATTTCAGATTTATTCTGTCACCAACAAATCTAGGGTTAATTTGAGCTTAGAAATGGGTTATTTTATGCACAACTCAATAGCTCTAATCGCCATATTTATCGCCATGCAAAAGCTGGGACTGCTAGGAAGGTAGTGACATTTTAAGAGAAAGCACAGCTTCCCCATAGGGATTTTATTCTCCAGCATTACAGAACACCTGCCATACAGTGGTCATTGTCACCACAAGCTCAGCTGTGCAACACAATAACTTGTTTGCTAAGGGCAAATGGGCAAAAATGTCCTGGTATTATCTGAAGATTTCTTGTACTGTACAAAGTGCTGCACTGAACCTTTGTGAAAGCTTGCCAACGGGGGCAGGGAAGGGAGGAAAGATTATAAAGCATGTAGATTCAAAACCACACCAAGACTTTTAGAAACTATAGGCCTTTAAAAAAAATAGTAGCAAATTCTTTAAGGCATCTTTTAAAGTAGGGCTGAATCTTAGGCAAGTCAACTGAAAAATTGTGAAATATCACGATTTGGGGGTCTGCCAAAAAAAAAAAAAACTCATCAACTTTGGGGTGTCCTAGTTTTTACTTTTTGAAATACAGCAACCCTATTTTAAGTAGACAATGGGGAGATTAATACTGTTGTGCACACCCCAATTTCTGAGCTGCTCTAGGGGTGGCAGCTCTTACCCAGAATTCTGTTTCCTTGGAATGAAGGTCACCGGAGATGGCGGCGTCTTTAGGATATATTGTTTTGTTTACATACATATGCAGCCTGAGCACAATATAAAAGGGCTCACAACATTAGTGCCCCAACAGATCTTGCTTCCCCTAGTTTTTAGAAGGGACCCGAAAGTCATAGTTTTCATTTCAACACAGCAAGCCTGCCCAGGTTCGACATTTTTTGAGGTCCCAGCTTCAGACCAGACCAAAAAAAAACAACAACGGCTAGCTCTTGGCCTATTGTTCTTCCACCTACAAAATGGCAAGGCCTCTTGTAAGTGGGGGGAGCAGGCTTACCCCTTCCTTAAAGTGCACCTCAGTCAGTTGTCTCTATCTGTTCTTGACCAAGACTTTAGACATGTAAATGTATGCCTAACAGTCTTGGCTCAGCCCATTACCTTTAAAAAGAATCTGGCCTGACCACTTCAGCAGACCCTTCTACAGTGAACACCCATCCCACAGATATAAAACAATGGACTCGCTTGAAACTGCACAATATTAATAATATCTGCAAAACTGTATAGCAGAGGGTAAGAAGATGGGTACCAGAAACAGGGGCCTTTCAGTGTTGCCCCCATGCCTATAGATTATGATCCCCAAGGAAGTGTGTATAGCCCTTTTCCTTAATGGATTTGTTTAAAGTAAGGTTACCAGATGTCCCTGTTTCCCGGGGACAGTCCCTGGATTTACAAATCAGTCCCCATACAAAATCCATTGAAGTTGAAAAGCATCCCCGGATTTATTGGGAAAAAACTCTGGTAACCTTAGTTTAAAGGACTCTCAACACATGTTAATATCGGATCTGTTTTTTATTAGTTGTTATCACTTGCTGGGACTCACTGTTGTTTCATCATTGTTGTTTCATTTCATTGATGAATCACTTTCCACAAGGAACCCCAAAGCTATCTGCAATATAATAAACTATATAAAGCAGATACATATATAAAAGCAGTTAAAACAATCACATAAATATTACAAAACAATTAAAACAGCACATCAATTCATTTCCAAGGCAGATGTCAACTGTGATAAAGCTTTTAGAAGGTTTGTTGAAATAGGTGCTCCTCCAGCAGGCAGTGTCTGATAGAAAGTGCTTGTCTGATACACAATAGGAGCAAGTTCCAATGTATAGGTGCCACCACACTAAAGGCCCCATGCTGACATCCTGGTAGGATGGTAAGTGCCAGTTGCCCTCTCCAGCAGAACACAGTGATTGGGTGCTCTTTAACTGCTCATTCAAAGGTCTTTAATTGTTGTCTGAAATTGTTGTTTTTATTTTTCATGCTTTCCACATGCCACCTTGTGAGGACATTTTTCTTAAATGGTGGGACATAAATGAACACCTATGAGTGCCTTAACCACAGGCAACTTTTTTGTAAATTCTAAGCACCCGCTATCGGGTTACACAGTTCCAGTCCTTGGAGAAGTACGTGGAGGCACCAAGAATATAAAAGTTATTCATCCTTGTTACAAGAGCATCCTTAACAGCTGTGAGATCTGACTGAGACCAAATCCCTTTTCTGTTGCAAAAGAGCCTGCACACTTGAAACCATGGGGTAAAGCTCTGCAAGATTTATGATTTCTGCCCAGCATGTATTCCCCTCTCCGCTGACCACTGAGTGAACTATTGACAGTTTGTGCTAATTGTCTGTGGGTTTGTGTTTCGGCTTAGCACTTCTTTGGCACACCTCCCAGTCCGCTTCTCCTTGGGAAGGGAACATAATCATAAGGAACAGGAGATTTAAAGGGATGAGCACACATGGCCCTAGTTACAGTTTACCTGGACCGATGTGGGCAGCCACGGGAACGAAATGTTTAACAAGAATTTTTGGGAAGATTCAGCATGCCAGCTCCCATTAGCAAAAACAACAGAGCCTTGCAATGGCACCATAATGATCAAGACACTTATTGTGAGAGCCCAGTTCACTGGATGCATGAATGGAAACCAATTAGAAGAAAACATTTCCCCCCATGGGGCTAAGGAGAGGGAACTGCAAGATGTCAGTGGAAATATCCCAGCTCCACAAACTGCAGGTGAATGAGAAACTGTTAGTTTAGGTGCGTTTTGGGACTACAGTGGTACCTCGGGTTACAGATGCTTCAGGTTACAGACTCCACTAACCCAGAAATAGTACCTCGGGTTAAGAACTTTGCTTCAGGATGAGAACAGAAATCGTTCAGTGGCGGCACAGCAGCAGGAGGCCCCATTGGCTAAAGTGGTACCACAGGTTAAGAACAGTTTCAGGTTAAGAACAGACCTCCAGAATGAATTAAGTTCTTAACCCGAGATACCACTGTACTTGTAGTCATCCTCAAAATTGGACCTGGAGTTTTATTAGGCAGTTTTATCAAGTAGCGTGCCATCACCCTCCAGTTCTGACTACAGGGAGATATTATTATTTGTTTGCTTTTTTGTTTGTTTGTACCCCAGCCATCTGACTGGGTTGCCACAGTGCTCTGAGACACTTCCAACATATACAAAAACATTCCACATTAAAAAAGCTTCCCTACACAGCCTTCAGATGTCAAATAAAGGTTATATTATTACTCATCTCCTTGACATCTAATGGTAGGGTGTTCCACAGGATGGGTGCCACTACTGAGAAGGCCCTCATCCTTGTCCCCTGTAGCTTCATTTCTTGCAGTGAGGGAACCACCAGAAGGCCCACAGAGCTGGATTTCAGTGTCTGGGCTGAACGATGGAGGAGATAATAATAATAATAATAATTCTTTTGGTACCCCGCCCATCTGGCTGGGTTTCCCCAGCCACTCTGGGAGGCTTCCACAAGGACCAAAAATACACTAATATGTCATACATTAAAAACTTCCCTGAACAGGGCTGCCTTAAGATGTCTTCTGAATGTCAGGTAGTTGTTTATCTCTCTGACATCTGATGGGAGGGCGTTCCACAGGGCGGACGCCACTACCGAGAAGGCCCTCTGCCTGGTTCCCTGTAGCTTTGCTTCTCGCAATGAGGGAACCGCCAGAAGGCCCTCGGCACTGGACCTCAGCGTCCGGGCAGAACGATGGGCGTGGAGACGCTCCTTCAGGTATACTGGGCCACCAAACCATGAATCCTCTGAACCAGCAATAGATGAGATGAGATCAGGTGGTCCTCCTTGACCTTTATATAGGGTACCAGTTCTGGATTGTTCATTGGTCTCAGTTACTTCCTTCTACCTCCACTGTTGGAGGCAGTATTCCTCTGAGCACCAGCTGCTCATAAGTGTGGAGTGTTTTGATGTGTTCAGGACCACTTTGAGGGTTCCATAGGCATCTGGTTGGCTACTGTGAAAACAGGATGCTGGTGTAGATGAGTCTTTGCCCTGATCCAGCCTGGCTCTTCTTAACTTGAGAAGTCTTCTTCTGCTGCTGGATCCGTGTCTTCTGTTATCTTAATGGTTGGAAGGGAGAAGTGGCTAGCATTTTTTTCTTCACTTTAATTTATTCTGTCTCTTCCCTCCTCTCCCCTCCTCCCCACATAGGCCTCTCTGATGCTAGGACCTGTTTTGGAGAGGAAGGGGCAGTAGTTTCAGATCTCCTGCCAGTGGATGAGAAGCCCCGTCCAATGCAACTATTGTCTTCTCACTCATTTTGCTGGAAGCAGCATTGGCAGGATGCATGAGAAATTCAAGCTTTGTGAAGTCCTATATGAAAGCACACCCTCCAACATTTCTCCGATGAAAATAGGGACGTCCTATCCTGACCTGTGGGTCTTGGACTACTGTGAGGATCAGAATATAACTATCCAACAGATTTCATACTTCTCCATCGTTAAAATGTACCAAGTATGCATTGGTTGTCAGGGCATCAAGAAGAACTCTCAGCGAGCAATTTGTTTAACTCAGTGTCCTGGTCACTGCTGGATTCAAAAAACAGACATAAATGAATAAAGTAGGAAAAGTAAGTCTGTAACATATTCGTTTTCAGGAGTGGGGGGGGAGTTAGCTTTGAAAACCTTTTTTGTAGATAATTACCCTTTAAATAGGTCTGATTTGTGCTGTTCAAAGCTTCAAATTTGCTTAGTTGCCAAAAGCTAATTGTCCTAAAGGTTAAAACGAAATTAAGGCTACTGTTTCCTTTGAACTAAAGCTGTGGCATCCCCCCCACCCGCTGGAAAAGCCTTTCTTTACTTTCAAGAGAGCTTAATTAAAAATGCCAAAAAGTTGGAAAGAAAAATAGAAGTGGGAAGATTGAATAAAACATTCAATCAGTGTTATATTTCACTGGAACAGAAGTGCATCAACATATATATAAGCTATTTAAAAAAAAAAAAAACTTCCAAATTTCATCCAAAGTGAAATTTTACAATCAATGTTAAGGCTTCTGTTTGGGTAAAATATCTAAGGTATTTTGAGGAAAGGGGGAGGAATTATTTTGGTAAGTAATTTTTAAAAGCTTTTATTTTGCTAAAGGTATGTGCGCTGAAGACAATATTTAGTTTGAATCCAGTTTTGGCACTTTGGAAAGTGGTTCTTTTGCCTAGACTGCTTCAGAGGACATACACAGGTCAGAATCAGACCCTCTCTTCGGAAAGCCTGATGGTTTCTGTATCTCCCCATTGGCTTACAAGAGGGAAATGAAAACATGGCTATAACTTCTTTAACTTTCAACAGAATTGGATGAAATTTGCAGGTGCAATATATCATCCTGAGTAGATGATATGTGCCCAATTTCAGACAAATGAGTACAGGTTTCAAAAAATAACCTTTAAATTTTGATATATAAATATTTTTTAAAGTGAACTACCATTTAAAACAGCATCTTAAAAAGCAGAGACATCATCTTGCCAACAAAGGTCCGCATAGTTAAAGCTATGGTTTTCCCAGTAGTGATGTATGGAAGTGAGAGCTGGACCATAAAGAAGGCTGATTGCCGAAGAATTGATGCTTTTGAATTATGGTGCTGGAGGAGACTCTTGAGAGTCCCATGGACTGCAAGAAGATCAAACGCATCCATTCTTAAGGAAATTAGCCCTGAGTGCTCACTGGAAGGACAGATCGTGAAGCTGAGGCTCCAGTACTTTGGCCACATCATGAGAAGAGAAGACTCCCTGGAAAAGACCCTGACGCTGAGAAAGATTGAGGGCACAAGGAGAGGGGGACAACAGAGGGTGAGATGGTTGGACAGTTCTCGAAGCTACCAGCATGAGTTTGACCAAACTGCGGGAGGCAGTGGAAGACAGAAGTGCCTGGCGTACTCTGGTCAATGGGGTCACAAAGAGTCGGACACGACTAAACGACTAAATAACAACAACCATTTAAAAAACGGAAGAACTGGATTTTACAGTCAACTTCTGAGGTAATGTGACCCGATAGATTTCAGTCAGATAGATATTTTCTGCATTGCTCACAAAAGCACTGTGACTGAAAGTAGAAAGAAGAGGGTTGGTTAATTCCTGGATGGAAACTAGATGTGTCAGTAACAAAACTGTATTCCCTCCCCTCCCTCCCCTCCCTCTATGTGATGTTTTCCTAATTCCTAATGATGTTTTACTGCCGGGGGGTATCCATTTTTGCAGACACATTGTGTCTCTGAGTTCCTTTGAATCACCAAATAGGTCCCAAAGCTTTTGGAAATGCCCAGTTCAGTTTGAGCTCCTTGGGGGGGGGGGGCATCCATTTCTATTTGGACCTACCTCAAATCCACCAGTGTGGCTTTATTCAGTTAAGGATTCACCCAAACCAAGTGTACATCCCTAGTTCCAGCACATCTCTGCTTGAAATCTACAGAGGATACAGGTTTTGTTATATTCTCGATCTCAACTGTATCAGATGTTCGGTTGAGAACTTTGGACTAGATAAGAAACACTCCACTCTGTGTGCAAGAATATGACCTGTGGGAAATCACAAGTATCATCTAAAGTGAAAATTCATGGCAACTCTGAGGATTTCTGTTCAGGAGAAACTTCAGGATAATTCACAGAAATCAAAAAGTTCTCCATTTCTTTTTGTTTTCAATTTGTTACTAAAGGACAATTTTAACTTAAACCAGCTTTTGAGAGCACAGTCCTGTTCCTGTTTACGTAGATGTCAGTTGCATTCAATTCAGTGTAAGCCTGATTAGAATTGCAGCCTAAATAAATGTAGAGCTGTCATATTTGAATATTGGCAGAGTTTCATCTTAAACTCTGAATATGCTTTTTTGAGGAGATGCAGGAAAGTCATGAAAATAAGGATCCATGGGTATTTGGATAATATAGTCTTTAGGATAATTAAGAGTACATTGGGAACGTTTAAATGGATAAAGATATTAAAACATTACATCAAACAAGATGCTATTTTATTACCTTCATCTCTATGAAGCTATATTTAAACATGATGCTCATTTTGTATTTTCGAAACAGCATGCACACTAGATTAAAATGAGCTTGTAACGGTAATGTTTTGTTTCAGCGCTGTACAGGGATGCCAACAGGATTTCCTGGTTCCAGTATGAGCTCCCAAAATGCATGCATGTGTGGCAATCACACAGGGTCCCTGGACGTTTCACTGTCTATTGATCCCTGTGCCACCATTTTATTTCTCCCTGCCACCACCCAGGCCCTACCTGGTAAAATACAGTGGTACCTCGCAAGACGAATGCCTCGCAAGACGAAAAACTCGCAAGACGAAAGAGTTTTTTGTTTTTTGAGTTGCTTCGCAAGACAAATTTCCCTATGGGCTTGCTTTGCAAGACGAAAACGTCTTGTGCCTTTTTCTTAAAACCGTCAATGCATTCCTATGGGAAACCGTCAATGCATTTCCTATGGGAAACCGTGCTTCGCAAGGCGAAAAATTCACAAGACGAAAAAACTCGCAGAACGAATTAATTTCTTCTTGCGAGGCACCACTGTACTGAGTCCAGTCAGGGTTAAATTGAAACATAAACTTTTGTTTATTTATTGCATTTTAACAAGCGTATGTCTTCATAAACGGTATCAGCCAATTACAATGATGGGGTACCTATCGAGACCTGTAACTTCCGCTACTTGCTCTCACTCACTAAATAATAATAATAATAATTATTATTATTATTATTATTTATACCCCGCCCATCTGGCTGAGTTTCCCCCGCCACTCTGGGCGGCTCCCAATCAAATGTTAAAATCAACCACCTCTCTGATATTTACTTGTCTTCCTAGCCCCTAACTGTTCCTGACTCAGCTTATTTCGCTACACTAACTCAACCTACCCACAAACTCAATCCCAATTCACTCCCACTCCAACCAACCACCCAACGAACTCCTCCCTTTGCCCCTCCCAGAGCTGGTTTTATAGTCCCTCTGACACCACCCCCCTGGGTCCTGATTGGGTAACCTGTTTAACTATTTCACCTCCAGCACTCTCATATGTTAACGTCACAGCATGCACACACACTTTACTGGCTAGTTCTGCTGTTTATGTTCATATGTTAAATTAGCTTAGCTTCCCTCACAGGGCTATTGCAAAGATAAAATGAAGGAGGGTAATGCACACTTCCTTGAGCTCCTGGGATGTATCATAGAGTGGTAGAATTGTAGAAGGGACCACAAGGGTCATCTGGTCCAAGCCCCTGCAATACAGAAATCTTTTTGCCCAAGGTGGGGCGTGAATGCATGACCCAGAGATTAAGAGTCTCATGTTCTACCAACTGAGCTATTACCCTCCTCTCCCCCATTTTAGGGACGCAGGTGGCGCTGTGGGTTAAACCACAGAGCCTAGGGCTTGCTGATCAGAAGGTTGCCGGTTTGAATCCCCACGATGGGGTGAGCTCCCATTGCTCAGTCCCTGCTCCTACCAACCTAGCAGTTCGAAAGCACAAAGTGCAAGTAGATAAATAGGTACTGCTCCGGCGGGAAAGTAAATGGCGTTTCCGTGTGCTGCTCTGGTTCGCCAGAAGCAGCTTAGTCATGCTGGCCACATGACCCGGAAGCTGTACACCGGCTCCCTCGGCCAATAAAGTGAGATGAGTTCAGTTCACACTGTAGTACTGGAACCAAGAGATCCTATACAATGTTATAAGATTGGGCCTGCCAGACTTCCCTAAATTCCTGGACCCAGTAAGTGTTAGACTTTAATCATATTTTGTATTTGCCATTTGGGGAGGGGATTATTTAACGTCTATCCACACTTCTTGCGTAGGAGTATTTGCAGAAAACATATTCCAATGAATATCTGATCTCAGATGAGCCAACCACAGGACAGAAATATGGGCAGGGTAGAAATAAATTATTATTATTATTATTATTATTATTATTACGAGTTGGTGGAAAGGAAGGGTATGGAGATTCCAAAGACTTTTGGGAAATAAAACAGAACTGTAAAAAGCGCACTAAATGGGAGGAGAAAACAGAAGTTCTTATGATCCCAGGGATTCCTGTTGCCTCATGTCCAAACGACTCACTTAGCAACCACCATTCTGACTTCACTCATTGGATAAAATAGTGTTACGTGACAGCAGCTTGGCTGGCTCATCCCACAGAAATTTCTTAGAAGAATACCTCCACATGTTGCTTCATACCTGCCATTCTTGGAGGGCTGTTCCTCTGAATATTTCTGAAGATAAAAAAGCACCCTGCACACAACTACAAGTCAGATCAAGCAGTGCAATGAATCTTTTTAGTTAATTCAAATCAGCACATTTTTCTGGTTCATTTTGAAATCTCTGATATCTACATATGACCTTTCCATTTTTATTAATACTTTATTGGAATTTTGCATTGCGGCCAGTGGAAGATAAAGTTAATTTACACAGATGTGACAGAAAGTTAGGCAAGCAGCAGTAAACTCCAGTCTATTCACTGAATCTTCATGTATCTTTTACTTGACCTACCAATTTCGTTTTTAAAAAGCTGTGTACATTTTGTGTCTGTTAAAAAGATACACACACGAATGAAATCACCTTATTTCTGTACTTTTAAATTGCTTTTAAATTGTTTTTAATATTGTGTTGCGTTTCAATTATTGTTGCCTGCCATGGGACCTTAGTGTGAAGGGTAATAAAGTATTATTATTGAATGCCATCTTCATCATCGTTATTTTATTGTTCAAAAAATCTCAGAGCAGTGTATCAATGAAACACAAGATAATAAAATATGGCAAAAGCATCAAAATTGCAGCATATAAGTCTTTTATAAACTCCTTCCAATGTGATACTTTTTCAGATGCACTGTAGGTGAAAAAAGAGTGGCCTCCATTTTTTATTTTTTAAAGAGATAGTTGATGTAGGCCAATACTTCTGAAGGGACAGTGTCCTTGGTGAACATATTGGGTTGTCTCCAATTCAGAGTAGATCCATGAATAACAATGGACCTAAGTTAGTCAATAGTTCTACTCTGAGAGACTAAAATTGGACACAACCCCCCTTGGTCATGTGTAGGTAGGAAAGCATGGATGGAAGAAAGATGCAGAAAGCAAGCATGCTAAAATCTGGTAATTAGTTTGTTGTTGTTTTCAAAAAATGTCATAAATAACTTGAAATTTTGCAAGAGCATAATCCTGGCCACAGTTAGTCCATAGAATAATAAAGTTGCACAATGAGGGAGATCTGCTGATCCCTAGAAACCACTTGCAGTATTAGCATAGAGCTTGAAGCTTTCCCACTAGGTAAAAAAAAGGTAAAGGATTCCTGGATGGTTAAGTCCAGTCAAAGGCGACCATGGGGTTGCGGCACTCGTCTCGCTTTCAGCTGAGGGAGCTGGCGTTGGTCCACAGACAGCTTTCCAGGTCATGTGGCCAGCATGACTAAACCGCTTCTGGCACAATGGGACACCATAACAGAAACACAGGCGATGCTGTGGTCTAAACCACTCCCTCAGGCAAGGCCTCTTTCCACCAGCCTTGCCCCACCCTCCAGCCCTAGGAGTCCTCATAAGGGAGCTGGTCCTAGAGGAAGAACTGTGAGGGGAGAGACTCCATCAGGCAAGGCCTCTTTTCACCTGCCTTGCCCCACCCTCTAGTCTCTGCTTCTCAATTTGTATTGTATTATTTTATATACCATGGCTTGCCATTGTTTTATTGATTATAGTTTAGAAATTATTTATTATAACTGCTGAGTGGATTTCTGTTTACTTTTCTATGTTATTATTATTATTTAATACTATTCTAATGATTGTTGGATGATACTTTTTTGATATAGGTTACTTATTTTAAAGTTACCTTTTATTATCACGTTTTTGTATTGCATTAGATTGTTATTAAATGTATATTTTTTGTTTCTTCAGCTTGTAAACTGCCTTGAGCATTGTAAGATAGAAAGATGGTATACAAATTAAAAATGATGAATGATGATCATCAGCCTCTTGGGTTTGCTGATCAGAAGGTCAGCAGTTCGAATCCGTGCGATGAGATGAGCTCCTGTTGCTCTGTCCCAGCTCCTGCCAACAGGTATCGCTGTGGCGGGAAGCTAAATGGTGTTTCCGTGCACTCTGGTTTCCACTTTGAGGAGCACAGAGTAGAGGCTGAATTCAATACAGGGGCTTCATTTTTCAGAGCTGTTTCAAAGCACACAGTTTGAGAATCGTGGCTTGAGAGACTGGGGAAATATTGACACCATTACTTTCCCACAATATGGTTGTGCTTTTTTTTCCCAGGTACCGGGGCAGATTGGGTTTGCTGCTGTCATTACCATGAATGAGAAAAGACAAGGCATCATTTATGTGAAGCCACTCAGGGAATAGGCATGAGTCATTAAAATTTTCAGAAATGGTGAGTGTGTTTTTTTTCTCTCCCTCCCAATAAAGCAATAACTCTAAACTAATTACAGCAATCTAAGCAGTCCTCTACTCCAATGATATTAACATTCATTGATCCTTTGCATTTAATCTTTATTTGTCTAAATGCAAAATGACATTTATTGCACAAAAATAACAGTAAATTGTGCAAGCCTGGATCTCTGGATAATTAAAGGAGTCAGACGAGATTGGCAGGATTTTGAGAGAAAGGATGTCCAGTATGGTGTTGTTGAGCTAGAGGACATCTTGATTAATAACCTTCAGAAGAACACATAATTTCTTTTACCTTCTGGGCTGTTCTGTTGTATTTGGTGGAATTTAAGGCTTGGGGAGAGAATAATATAAGTAATAAAAAGAGCTCTACTGAGTCAGACTAAAGGCAGAGTAACCCACTAGCCTGTTTTCTGTGGTAGTCAACCCAGTTTATCTGGCAGAAACTCTAGAAGCAGGATACAGTTGTTACTGAGCAACTGGTATTTATTATGCCTTCATGGCTTTGAAGTATTCTTTTATATAAAGTTTATATGCCAAAATGACTTCTAAGTGGTTTACAACTATAAAATCAATGCAGAATTAAAATGCACAATAATAAATCCATTGCGACATTAAAACATCCTCAGTTAAAAATACAACAGACAAACAATTTAAAAGCATAACAATTAAAACAGTTAAGAAACAGTTAACAAAATTAACTAACTTGTTGAACAGTGTAAAGAGTTATTTGGGGCTGACAAGGTCAAAAGTCTTTGTCAGATCTACCAAGTCAATGTACAAGGGGCACCCCTAGATGTTACTTATCCCAAATTTATTGAGAGACTTTGGAAGAGACAAATGTTTTAAGGGGGTATCATGCGCAGAAAGGGTGAGGGAGTCCCATCGTTGTCCGATGATAATCATTGTTGTGTCATATCATGTCCACTGAGGTGATTGAAATTTAAGGTAACATATGCTGGTATATGAGTCAAAAAGCCACAGTTTCAGGTACTGCCATGTGGAAACAAAATTGGAGAGGATTATAGTGGAACCTCAGTTGTCGAACGCTTCAGAAGCCAAACAATTTGGAACCCAAATGCCAATAACCCAGAAGTGAATGCTTCCATTTTCAAAAGTGCCTCGCAGCTTCCGAGGCGTGTTTCTCCATTTTGTTAAAGGAATTTTCCCACCGGCAATTGCGCCTCAGTTGTCGAATGTTTCGGAAGTTGAACGGACTTCCGGAACAGATTACGTTTGACAACCGAGGTTCCGCTGTATTAGCATTATAATCAGGAAAATGAATACAATATTCCCCAAGACTGAATGCACACTAACTGAAGGGTCTTTAAGGCTCTTTGCCAACCACATCCCTTCCTCAGCAGTTCCAAACTATTCATTGCGTGTCAAGGTCCCCAGGTCAACCCCAAATAACTCACACACCACACAGAAATTTTTGTTTAAGATTTTTGGCATAATTTTGGCCACAACTTTATTAAAATACAAATTTGTGAGTGGTTGCGTAGGCATTGGTTGCAACTATCTGCCCCCACCATGGGGGACAGACTGACATTCCGCATGATGCAAAAGTCAGAATGGGGGAATACACTTGGGGGTTACGCGGAGCAGGGAACCTGCCCTCACCCCAAATGCAACCAGGAGCTCATTGCTATGGCCTGAGCCCCCTTGACAGAGTGGACAAGCAATAGTTAGCTCCCAGTTCCTTTAACGGAATCCCTTGCAGCAGCAGCATTAGAGGGGCAGGCACAGCCAATCCATGCCCCTTAACCAACCAAACCATAAACCAATGCCTAACCACAAACCTTACAAGTTGTGATGATTTGCTACGCAGTAGGCAAAAACCAAATGGCCCCAGCCAATCAGCCAGATGGACAAAATTCCTACCAGGCCCCCGCTCCAAAGCAGATGACCCCATGACAGGCATAGCAAGGTCAAAGCAAACAACCCTATTCTAGGGAGGGAGGGACGGGCAATCCGATGCATGGGCGAAAAGAGGAAGCCCTAGCCTCGTGCAAGGAGTTTTAGTATTTCTGGCTGTCAATCAATAAATGAAATTAACTTCTTCCCAACAACAAGGGAAGCCCCAATCGGATCAGTGGCCAACGATCAATTAGCCCGCCCTCCAACTTTGGAGTGTCCTGGAGGCCCCCACCGCAACACGTGCTCTCCATGAAGGAGAACACACTCTCTCAAACAGGTTTTCTCCATGCCTGTCATAAGGAAAACAGTGACTCCACCAATAATTCCTGCTGGATTGTGTAAGGTTGAGTATAGCAATAATTCAACAAAACAGTAATGCCAGCATCATCTGACGTCCAGCCAGCAAGAAGCACTTACCATAGCCCAAAGTTACAAAGCCAACATAGAAAACAACAACCCTAGAATTTAAACTGCTGTTTTTGATGATTGTGTAAGCATATCCAAAAGGAAGGCCTGGGTGAGCGGAGGGAGTGGGGGGGACATGCTCAACAAAACAAATTAGAGAAATCTGCTGGAGCTTACTGCCTTAGGGAGACCCAAAACATCGCACAATGCATGGAGCAAAAACAACACGGAAATCAAACTCATGGCAAACGCAAGCAGCGAAGCACAGAACAGGAAAGCTAACCCCCAAAAAGGATGTGCTGGTCAGGAATGACAAAAGAGAAGAGAAAATGTTGCCCTCAAGCTATGAGCATGCTGCCAGAAGTCATCAGACTTAATCTGCAATAGAGGGGGCTACTGTGAAAAGTAGGGCCAAGCAATGTGGGGGTGTGGTGGGGCAGGGGGGTGTCTATGCTGCCTCTGAAACACTCCTAGGTTGGGATGCTTCAGGAATTACAAATTATGATAGGAACTGGCCTGATTTGCTGTTCTGCCCCAGATTAATATGTAGCATCACTAAGGCCAGCTCTACCATTAGGCAGAGGGACACGGGTGGTGCTGTGGGTTAAACCACAGAGCCTAGGACTTGCCGGTCAGAAGGTGAGCGGTTCGAATCCCCGCAACGGGGTGAACTCCCATTGCTCAGTCCCTGCTCCTGCCAACCTCGCAGTTTGAAAGCACGTCAGTGCAAGTAGATAAATAGGGGGAAGGTAAACGGCATTTTTGTGTGCTGCTCTGGTTTGCCAGAAGCGGCTTAGTCATGCTGGCCACATGACCTGGAAGCTGTATGCCAGCTCCCTCGGCCAATAAAGTGAGATGAGCGCCGCAACCCCAGAGTCGGCCACAACTGGACCTAATGGTCAGGGGTCCATTTACCTTTACCATTAGGCAGAATGAGGCAACCACTTTAGATAGCATGGTTGAAGGACAGAGCTGTATTTGCTACACAACCCCTCTTGCGTACAGGAGCTGCTTGAAGGAGGCATACAAAGTGCCATCCAACAGTCTTAGGGACTCCACTCTAAATTTGTGTAGGGTTTACTCTTTATTCTTTTCCACTTCTGAAGGTATCTCATAAGGCTACGGAGAATAAAACAATAAAAAGTAGTCATAAAACCAAACAGAAGCCTAGACATTAACCTGAAGCACCACATTAGCTAATGGGGCCTCCCGCTGCTGCTGCGCCACCGGAGTACGATTTCTGTTCTCATCCTGAAGCAAAGTTCTTAACCTGAAGCACTATTTCTGGGTTAGCAGAGTCTGTAACCTGAAGCGTATGTAACCTGAAGTGTATGTAACCCAAGGTACCACTGTACCTAAAAATGCCTACTGGAATAAGAGTTGCTCATACATATCTGGTGGACCTGTGAAAAAATCAAAAGCTTCTGGGATATAGTATATGACGAACTTTAAAAAAATGTTTAATTATAACTTTGTGAAAAATACAGAAGCTTTCCTATTGGGAATAACAGACACGGGTATAGCAAAGGAAGATCGGAAAACATTCCTTTATGCCACAGGCAGGGTGAGGACCTTAATTGCCAGAAATTGGAAAAAAGAATTTGTGCCAACAAAAAAGGAATGGCAGGATAAATTATATTATTACTGAACTGGCCAGATTAACAGAGGTAATTAGGGGACAACCCAGACAAGAATTTCAAAAAGAATAAGGAAAATACAGAGAATACTTTACCAAACAGTGCCCCAAAATATATACCTGGACTTGTTTTGATTAATTTCTACAGGAGACTTTGTGGTTAAGTCATAACTAGGAAAAATTGTAATAATCACATATAAAAGAAACAGTATACAAGAAGTAAATAAGGAGGCCACTTACAGGATGAAGGAAGTCTTCTATTCTGATGTTTGTTTTCTTCATGTAAGGGAATAGGAGTTTAATTTTGATAATGAAATTGTCAATGGTGGTGGGTTTGTTTGTATGTATGAGTTGTTGTGGACTATGTTGTAAATAAATTTTTAATTATTATTTTTTAAAGAGTTGCTTTGTCATGCACTTGATGTTCAGCAAGGAGAGTGCTGAAACAAATAAATTCTTCAAGATCCCTAATTGGGTTCAGCAACACCTGGTGGATCACAAGTTTCCCATTGTTGATATAAAGCAAAGAAAAAGTATAACAACAACAACAACAATTTATTTATTATTTATACCCTGCCCATCTGGCTGGGTTTCCCTAGCCACTCTGGGTGGCTCCCAACAGAATTAAAAGCACAAAAAAATCAAACATTAAAAACTTCCCTAAACTGCGCTGCCTTCAGATGTTTTCTAAAAGTCAGATAGTTGTTTATTTCCTTGACATCTGATGGGAGGTCGTTCCACAGGACGGGGCGCCACCACCGAGAAGGCCCTCTGCCTGGTTCCCTGTAACCTCACTCCTTGCAATGAGGGAACCACCAGAAGGCCCTTGAAGTTGGACCTCAGTGTCCAGGCTAAACAATGGAGGTGGAGACGCTCCTTCTGGTATATGGGGCCAAAGCCATTTAATTCAGAACAAACCCTTTGAATTGTGATCGGAAACGTACTGGGAGCCAATGTAGGTCTTTCAGGACTGGTGTTATATGGTCTCGGTGGCTGCTCCCAGTCACCAGTCTGGCTGCCGCATTCTGGATTAGTTGTAGTTTCTGGTTCGCCTTCAAAGGTAGCCCCATGTAGAGTGCCTCCTCTTCACTTAGTGTGATGCTGTGTAGAAGAAGAAGAGTTTGGATTTGATATCCCGCTTTATAACTACCCGAAGGAGTCTCAAAGCGGCTAACATTCTCCTTTCCCTTCCTCCCCCACAACAAACACTCTGTGAGGTGAGTGAGGCTGAGAGACTTCAGAGAAGTGTGACTGGCCCAAGGTCACCCAGCAGCTGCATGTGGAGGAGTGGAGACGCGAACCCGGTTCACCAGATTACGAGACTACCGCTCTTAACCACTACACCACACTGGCTCTCTTAAATTCCCTAAGCATGGGAATTTAAGAGCGTGAGTTTGTTGAGCTCAGCCCAAGCCACTATTTCACATGTTTCATAGAAGACTGCTGAGGGGATGTATGTTTGTGATTTGTCCCATACTTGCCCCCCCCACCCGTTCAGTGGAACTGAGGGAGGCAAGATAGGGTGTGGCAGAGCAATATGGCAATGTGGCAGGAACAACTGTGAGAGGTAATCTTGATGCTTGTTTTTCACCCATTCCCAAACTCCCCTGAGCTCCTGTCCAGACACCAAGAATTTTAAAAATCTCCCTCTTCCTTTCTTCCCCCATCATCATTCCACCTGCTTTCAACATCAGGTGCTAGTCATCTGCCACAAAGTTTCATCAGATTTCAATTTTCTACCCATGTAGGTCTTTCCCGGAAAATGCAAAGTCTGCCCTGGTGGTTCCGATTCACCATTCCACTTAATTTATTTCCAAACCTGCTTAAATTAAACGTGACTGGGGACTTTATCCGTTCCTGCATATATGAAGTTGTCAGAGAGATCATAAACACACAGGCTCATTTGAGATATGATGAAGTACAAACAGTCAGGAAGGCATCCAGCTATATGACAGAAAGAGGTCCAGGAAAACTCCAGCTGTTTATGCAAATAGTGATACTGAGAGGCTGGCATCCTATCAAGGACCCAGGGATCAGTGGCATATTTGTATACTGTCGTCAGCATGTAATGGATGTTTACTGCTTCAAAGAGAGAGAAAAATGTGTGCTGTTCTGTAATAATTTACAGGGTTCAGAATACAGGGATGTTCAATAGTGCCTAAACTAGGATTATATAATTGAACTTGCCTGGAACTACTTGCAGTTTTCACTCGCCAGTGTTCCCCTGCATGCTTCAAAGAAAGAATTTTATTTGTTCTTTTCAAACAGAGTTGCCACCAGCTTTCTCCTAAAGTGAAATTTGAGGTGAAATTGGTAGACCCTATTTAGGAGAAACAGTTCTAGAATTTCAAGGGGAAACAAAGGAAGTTCACTGACGTTAACAAAATGTTTCCAGTAAGGTAAAAGGTAAAGGACCCCTGGACGGTTAAGTCCAGTCAAAGGCGACTATGGGGTTGCAGAACTCATCTCACTTTCAGGCTGAGGGAGTCGGTGTTTGTCCGCAGACAGCTTTCTGGGTCATGTGGCCAGCATGACTAAGCTGCTTCGGGTGAACCAGAGCAGCACACGGAAACACCATTTCCCTTCCCACTGCAGAGGTACCTGTTTATCTACTTGCACTGGCGTGCTTTCGAATTGCTAGGTTGGCAGGAGCTGGGACAGAGCAATGGGAGCTCACTCTATCATGGGGATTCGAACCGCCGACCTTCTTATCAGCAAACCCAAGAGGCTCAGAGATTTAGACTACAGCGCCACCCATGTTTTACCTTTGTTTCCAGTAGGTCTGTCTGTCTGTCTGAGTGTCTGTCTGTCTCTCTCTCTTTCACACACACACACACACACACATACTCCCCTGAAATTGAAGCATATTTTGGTGGGTCCTGTTCAGGCAAATACTTCTGCAAGAAATCAAAGGGTAGTTATAGCAATTATAATTTTAAATACAGTCGTATCTTGGTTTACAACTATAATCCATTCCAGAGGTCCGTTTGTAAACCAAAACAGGTTGTAACCCAAGGCGCGCTTTTGCCAATGAGGCCTCCAAAAATAAATTGTTCGTAATAAAAAACAATGGGTTGTAATCCAAAAAAAAAAAGGTTGCAAACCAGGACACACACTTCTGGGTTTGACGTGTTTGTATTCCAAAATGTATGCGAACCAAGACATCTGCAAACCAAGGTACCACTGTGTAGCAATATTTCAGGAGGTGTGAGTTGGACTCATCTAAGCGATTTCTGCATTTCACCAAAAGTGAAGGTTCTTTATCAGGTGGCACATGTATAGGGGTTTTCAGACAAACATTTCTCAGGGTCCATTTCACATGTATCTTTTGTTCTCTTCTGGTCCAGAATTAGGAAATGGCACCACCAAGCTGAATTGCCCTCACCTGCCTGCCTTCTTCCATACATCCAGTTCAAGGCTGCCAGATACCTCTTACTTAGCCTCAGTTTTGCCTTTGTAGAACTCATCAGAAAAGATGGGGACTAAACTGGAATGAATTGCCTCTGCCTCTCATTGACTATGGCCCTACTGAACTTTGAGCTACATGCTGTCTGCTCTACCACTACCATGGACTGCACAAATCCTCTTTAGCTCTGATTCCATACATATTTTTTTTTCCATATCTTGTGCTGTGTTTTCACAGCCTGAGCTGCTGCTGGTGGCTTCTTTGCCTGGTTCATCCTAGATGGGACAACACTCCTTCTGCCACTCGAAAACCAGTCACATAGCCATATAACTGGAAGAATACACCTCAAAGTTGTGAAAGCCAATGCTGTCCAGTGGGCAAAGTGGTGGCTGCGGACCTGGGTGACCTTGATTCAAATTGCAAGTCAGTGGTGGCCTTCATTGTGATATAATCTCTCATGTTCAGTTATATGGCAGGGAATGAGAGCTATCCCATACAGATGTGCAGCTGCTGATCAAGATAGCATACTCATAATATATCTATAAGAATTTGAATTATGTGTGCTTTAGAATCATGACTCATTTGAGGGCCTTTTCTTGAGTACTGGTGGAGGGGAATGAACACTATCATTGCCATTCATTTCAGCTTCGAAATGCTTACAACATTTTAAGCTGTCCAAAGCGAAAGGTGTCATTTCACAGACGGTGGTCACATTATGAGCATTTCAGCATGGTTTCTTAAATGTGGTCACCATCAGGAGTATGCATGGACCAATGGTACCAAATAGTATGGGAAACAGCCCTATTAGAAAAATTAACCAATATACTGAAACTGACACGGGGACAAACAGAAGATGGCTCCCCTTTATCACATACACAGCCCAACAAGACAATGACAATAATCCACCAACAGCATATAAATCAATATGGCTAACCTGATCCAAAACACCCACCCACCCCACTCACACATGAAAACAAAGATCACCACAGCCAATTACAAACAAACAACCACACCCTAGGCCAACCCCAACCTCTCTCACCACCAAAGGAACACAAGTGAACAGCACAAGCAACGCTGACACCAAACCCTACATACATTAAGCATAATAGAAACATCGCCACCCGACCCCTCCCATCTTCCCCCCTCCCCCCTCCCCCCAATGTCTCAACAAATGAAATGGATTTGTAAAAATGTTACATGGAAAAAATACGAGAGACATTACACATATTTCTGTAAAACAAGAAAATCTTTAATAAAAAAACCAAAAATCTAAATTTAAATGTGGTCACCAGGATCTTCTAATAAAGTCTCCACCCCACCCCACCCCCACCCACCCCGTTGAGCTGTGTGTGATATTATAGTGTTGTGACTGTTGGGATACTGTGACCAGTGAACATATTTTGTGACAGTATACCAATTTCATAACCGCTGTTCTTGAGCGTCTGAGAAGCTTATCAAAGATTGTAATTATCCAGTCCTCTTTTTCCTTGTAGAATAATGCAAGCCAGTTAATTTATAAGGTTTGTGCATGAGAGAGGCTAGAGTATGTGGGTGCTTGAACACAGTGAGAGTTTTAAGCAAACAGGCTCATGCACTCTTAGAGGTGGACATTAACAAAGCAGCATTTTTTCTAATGCAGAAATCTATAGGCAAGGTAAATCAGAATCTGCATTAAGTAGACTTCTAATCCTGTAAACAAAATGTAAATTAGAACGGAATTACAATATTTAATTGCAATTTCATTTATGATCATGAAATTATGGTTGTGAAAATATTTTACCCCTAACTTAAACAAAGTGTCACATTCTCTTTATTGAGGCTTACAAACTGTATAACAAGATGACACATTATTATGATCTTTGCTAAGCACCAATAAATATCTACTTAGTAATCAGATTTGTATTTAACAAGTACTTGCTACCCTATTAAATCCAAATTAAACACCGAGTGCATGCAAGGAAAGAAAATGTAAAAGTTCTTAGTGATTGTCAAAAAGTTAGTTTCCCAGAACTAACTTTTTCTTTCTTTCTTGGACTGTTTGTTACATTACATATAACCTCACTCAGATGTTCAGCACAATATAGAAAGAAGTAGATAAAACCCAGGGCCTCTTCCCAGTACTCCATTACTGTTGTTGCTTATTACATTTTCTTTTGCCAACCATTCACCATAGGTTCCCAGGGCAGGTTACAGCAAGATAGAATTCAGTTTTTAAAACAGTTCAAACGAATTCCAGTCACAGAAATAGGGTAGCCCCCCCCCCCAAAGCAGGTGCCAAAGTCCAGCGTAAAAAGGTGTGTCTTTGTCATCGAAAAACAAACTACATAATGAAATAGCCCGATGCCAACACTATATCGAAGGGGTCTACAGCTTAGGGGCTGCCACAAAGAATTCTCTCTTCCAAGCTGCTACTTTCTGAATTTCTGAGGACCATAGAACTACCAAGAGGACTCCCTCTGCTGATCTTAAGACCCAAGGTGGTCTTTAAGGATGGAGGTAGTCTTTCAGATATCTGGGGCTGAAGTCATTTAGAGCTTTAATTACTAGTGTGAACACCTTGAATTGGGCCGTGAAACAAACTGGCAGTGGTAGCCAAGTCAAACTACTTGCGGTATTTTTCCATCTATAAGGCACCCCTATGTATAAGACGCCCCCTATTTTGGGGGACTCTGATTTAAGAAAATGGGGGAAGAGCTATCCATGCATAAGATGCCCCCAAATTTTGGACATTGTTTTTTTAGGGAAAAACCTAGTCTTATACATGGAAAAATACGCTTCAGAGCTCCCCCACATCAAGCACTCAGTTGCATTCAGAAGCCTCATGGACTTGAATGCAAACTGCTTCTAGTTTTAATGACTCAAAAAGATGAACTAAATAAAAATGCACGACAGAAATGATCCAAGTTGGAGCAGGGACTCCTGTCTTTGATACTATCCCACCACCACAGAAGCTTTGTGAACACCACAGAAGACCTCAAGGTCTGCATGTTGGTGATGGCTGGATCGGACCATAGAACCCTTTTAGTGCAGGGATGACTAACCTGTAGCCCTCCAGATGTTCTGGAATGGTATTTCTCTAGCCACTGATTAAGTTAGCAACCCCTGCTTTAGTGGATTATGTTGTCATCCAAAGTAATTGATGGCATCCATATGAATGTTAGGTTGTCCAGATTGGAAGCTCTGGATTTTTAGCTAAAGAGCAATGAAAGAAAAGTTCAAGCTCCCAAAATAGAAGCTTTCTAATTAGATAAGCTAAATTAGCAAAGCAAGTAAAGCAATAATACTGATGCAAATGTTAATGTCAGTTGTGAATGAGACAACAAAGAACCTAAACAATTCTTTGAAGTCAGAGAAGCAAGAGACAATGGAAAGGATTAGTGTCTGGGCTGAAAAATATTTCTAGTTCAAAGTGGGTGAAGCGTTATCAAAGTCTTTCAGGGTCAAGGTACAAAATGTTTTCCATTTTCTCCAAAGTGTGATATTATCATCTGAACAGCTACAGGGTTTAAACCTTTCCTGCTTCAAAAATGCATGGGGGCCACATATATAGTCCCCTGTAAACAATTGTGTAAGTGTTGCAGCAAATAATAATAATAATAATAATAATAATAATAATAATAATAATAATAATTTATATCCCGCCCATCTGGCTGGGTTTCCCCAACTACTCTGGGCAGCTTCCAACACAATATTAAAATACAGCAATGCATCAAACATTAAAAGCTTCCCTAAACACCTTGTATGTCACTTTCATTTGCTCTCAGTGGTGAAAACGAGCTGAGGTCAGAAAGCTTGTTATGCTGTCTGTTTTGAGACATAGCAGCTTGCCATTATAAAGCAAGGAGTTAGTTTTCCACGTATCAACGAAGATCTAGAATACCATTCTGAACATTCACATTCATAGAACACTCAATCTTGGTTCACCCATGCGCACTGGTCACCAAATGACTGCGCCATCAAACCATGTCATCAGAGCCACCTCCTAGGAGCTGGGGGGGGGGCTTTGGCCCCCACAACAAAATATTTGGGGGGACAGGCCCCCACAAAGTTGATGGGTATTCCCATTCAAATGGTGTGGGTGCACTGCGTCATGTGATCGATTTATGTGGGGCGGGGCTTACCTAGGCCTCCACAATATTTTATTCAAGTTGGTACCCCTGAACCATGGCACTTTTGAATGTGTTGTCCTAAACAAAAATCTACCATCTCATCTTTCTTCAGGTGTAATGCTCTTCAGTGGATACACATTAACAAAGTGATGAGAATTCCAAATGCCCAGTTTATTGAGCATTCATCCAGATTTTTTTGCAAGGAGATTTGACAATGTTAGCTATTTAATATGCATACAGTCATCCTACAGGGCTCAAACCAAGTCACGGCAGCATCCCAGCCCCGTATCTGTTTTCAAATGGATACACTTCAGAGTAGTGAAGAATCAAAGTGCAATGAGCTTTTATACTTAGAATGAAACCAGTTTCTCACTTTTTATGAGCAAAAAACATGCAAGAGATCTGGATTGTGCATCGACTATGTACACAAAACAAGTGCTCAGTTACCATTGATTTTAGAATAAAATGTCGTGTGTACACAGTCTATGACTAAATTGACTCCATCAGATTGGTATTTTCTGTATTGGGTATCATTTCCCTCTGATTTTAGTGACTTTTTCTAAAAGCTTCACCAAAGAAATTCCAAGATTTTCTGTTTTTGGAGAGAATCCTGAACCACATCTCTGAAATGCAGGCTGTGCTATATATGTCTTGTTTACTCGTGTAAATGAAATCTCTACTTACTAAAAATGACAATCTCCTGAATGCTAATTGTCATTTTGTGAATAAGTGTTATGTTTCGTGTTGCACGCAGGAGAAGAAAAAAATGGCACTTCAGCTTGCTATTGTTATGTTCATGTAGGTTGCCAAGATGATCATGAGGCGCAATAAGGCATTCTTTTTATCATCCAAAGAACAAGGACGGGAATGAGATGACTGCTTTTCCGTGTCAGTTAAAATCATTCATGCAGTTTTGGCCTTGTACGCGATCAAAATAAAGCTTGTAACAGACGTTTTATCTTTTTAAAGGCATATAACAGTCCTTACTTTTCAGCTTTTTTTTACTTCCTCATTAAAAAGCCAGAAAGCATAATTATGCTTAACACATTTTACCTGTGACATATTTATGAAAGACAACATCAACAAAGTATAGGCACAGCATGGATTTTGGCAGGATTGAGGCAGGAATGGGGAGACTGTGGCTCACCAAGTGATGCTAGACTACAACTCCCATCTTCCCTGACAATCAGCCATGTTGATTGGGGCTAATGTGAGTTGGAACCCAGAAACGCCTGGACTTCACAGGTTACCCATTAGTGGATTAAAGAGTACAATCCATCAAAATTTATGGATTCTTCAGTCTCATTAAAATCAATTACTGTCAAGGAGGGGAAAGAAATTCAGTCTAGGTATCATTGAAAGAATGGAGGCAGTGAGAGATTTTACTTTCTTGGGCTCCATGATCACTGCAGATGGTGACAGCAGCCACGAAATTAAAAGACGCCTGCTTCTTGGGAGAAAAGCAATGACAAACCCAGACAGCATCTTAAAAAGCGGAGACATCACCTTGCCAACAAAGGTCCGTATACTAAAAGCTATGGTTTTCCCAGTAGTGATGTATGGAAGTGAGAGCTGGACCATAAAGAAGGCTGATCACCAAAGAATTGATGCTTTTGAATTATGGTGCTGGAGGAGACTCTTGAGAGTCCCATTGTACTGCAAGAAGATCAAACCGATCCATTCTCAAGGAAATCAGCCCTGAGTGCTCACTGGAAGGACAGATCGTGAAGCTGAGGCTCCAGTACTTTGGCCACCTCATGAGAAGAGAAGACTCCCTGGAAAGTCCCTGATGTTGGGAAAGATGGAGGGCACAAGGAGAAGGAGACGACAGAGGACGAGATGGTTGGGCAGTGTTCTCGAAGCTACCAGCATGAGTTTGACCAATCTGTGGGAGGCGGTGGAAGACAGAAGTGCCTGGCGTGCTCTGGTCCATGGGGTCATGAAGAGTTGGACACGACTAAAGGACTAAACAACAAAATCATTGAAAGCTACTCTATCGAATGAGGACTTTCCAAAACAATATACAAATTGAACCACAGCTATGCTTCAAAATTCATACTTTGTTAAATTGTGTGATGCAGTTCAACAGCTAAGAAATCTTTACGAAAGTGCATATATGAGACGAAGTGTGCATAAAAATGAATATACTGGTGAAAATACCACACAGAATGCCTTATATTAATGGAAATTGCTTGCAGAAATGTGCCCATTTGTTAAAACTGCATATACAAATGTGCCCATTGGGAGAAATTCACTCTAAAATTATGGTGAATTTCACAAGGATTTTAAAAAATCATGAATTGCTGCAAAATGTGGAGAAGTGAATTTAAGATGGGAAAAATGACAAGCCGAGAAAATCGAAATTGACATATCCTTCCTCCATATTTGGCCAGTACAATTCTAACCATCTAATCACCTTAATGAAGACTTATATTTTAAAGTCTCCTCCCTTCCAGTCAAATTAGACAATGAAAAGAATACGCTGGCAAAACGAATAAGCTTCTTTCTAGAGGGTAAATCCTTGTTTTGTTACTGTTGCTTATTTCCAGAATGATATTTTCTCAAGCAAACTGGAGCAGGACGGCTTTTGTGCCTGCCAAAAATTTCTCAGGAAGCAGAGCATGTTTCAGGGATGCACATTCTTGAGTGCAGAAGACTGAGGAAACTGTCTGCTTCAGTGCCATCCACAGCAGCAGGAGATGACAACAGTGGCTGTAGCAGTGGCATGAAGCCGGTTTTTCAATTTAGAAATGAAACTGAGCATATGGAGTACTAATTAGGCTTTTCCTCATTTGACCAGAATAGACCCAACTGGGCAGCATCAGTAGAGATACTGTACAGGCAGAAAAATGCAAGGTGCCATTTAGGAAAGACCTTTTAAAAAGCACACTAGCAACATGAATTCCCCTCTAAATCCGGCGTGCACAACATACAAGCAACCGCGCCAAACTCACCCTTGCATCTACCAGGAGCACAATAAATGTCCCAGCTTCATTGGCTGCATGGGATTTCAACATCTATGCCAAGAGGTCATGGAAGGCCCTGATACATGCATTGTGTTTGGTGGGACACATGTCAGACCACCCAGTCCATATGGCCTTGAGGAAGGGTTTATTCTTCACCTTTAAAGCAGGGATGGGAAACATTTTTATCCCACGGGGCCACATTTCCGTCTGGGCAATGTTCCAGGGGCCATAGGCCAATGTTCTGCAAAAGCAGGCAGAGCAGCAAATGTGGATGTTGCAAGCAATTTTCAACCTCTCTAGTCTCCTCCCTCGCTAGGAAAAGGTATTATCAGGGTTCAGGGACACACTCCAACCATGCAAAAATACACAAGGATAAAGCAGTGTTGAATGCAGCCTGGGAAAATGAGATATAGCCGGATAGAGAGTCTTGGGGCCACAACTGGCACACAGGTCTGAAGTTTTTTAGTCGTGCTTTCATATGAAGTTGTTCACTATGATGCCCCCCCCCCCGCCGCCTTTTAAAGGTAAAGGACCCCTGACAGTTAAGTCCAGTTGCAAATGACTCTGAGGTTATGATGCTCATCTCACTTTACAGGCCAAGGGAGCTGGTGTTTGTCTGCAGACAGTTTTTCCGGGTCATGTGGCCAGCATGACTAAGCTGCTTCTGGCAAAACCAGCACACGGAAACACCGTTTACCTTCCCACTGGAGCGGTACCTATTTATCTATTTACATTTTTGGTGTGCTTTCAAAATGCTAAATTGGCAGGAGCTGGGACCGAGCAACGGGAGCTCACCACGTTGCGATGAGAGAGGCTTGGGGCCACAATTGGCCCACAGGCCTGAAGTTTTCTAGTTCTGCTTTCAAATGAAGTTGCTCACTGTGATGTCCCCCCCCCCCACACACAGACCTTGTACCCAGCCCTCAATCTACAGCAGTAAATCTCTTAATTTATCTCCAAAGATATGCAAACTGAGAAAGTAGGCTGGTATTTACAGTGCCTCATTCTGCCGTATTCTATTTCTTCATGATCAATCATTCCACAATAGGATGATTGCACTAAAGTAAGCAGCAAGTGGCCCGTGGACGACATTCATCTCATGAAACACTAAATCTTGTCATTTCCCCCCTTTCAATTCATCCTCCTCCTGATTCTCTTTCAGAAACGCTGGTTCAAGTATTTCGCATTCTGATTATGTCATACAGTTCCAGCTGGTATTCTCCTTGGCAGGTTAGTTTTGAATGTGCAGGGTGACGATCATCATCATTATCTTGAGACAGCTAAGAAGTTCTGTATTTATCTACTTTATATTTTGAGAAGTTGTTTATTTGCTAGGCATTTGGACACCTCTTAAGTTACCACAATCAACTTTTTGTATGGTGGTTCCTGAGAGCAGTAACTCCATTTTCATCTAAGTTTCGATACAATTGGACACTATTTTGAATCCAGAGGGTGGAGTGACCTTTTCAAAACTGCTCTGATTTTAACAGCTGATTTCACAACTTCACTGAAATTTTGGCTCCTTGAGTTCCTGAACAATGTCAGGTATGAGGCTATTAATTATATTATAATGTCAGGGATGGCCAAAATTTGTCCTCCGGTCCAAGCCATTGTAAACAGCAGCATGGTGGAGGGACTGAATCCAACTGTCAGGAATGTCGTCTCCCCCCCCCCCCCCCCCCCGAGCACAGGAGAAGAGCTAGACTCGGAAATTGAACTAAACAAACGTGGACTTTGCAGATGAAAGCTGCCTGTCAGAGTCGAGAAAGGGAAGTTCAACCCCCCTTCCGGGGAAAACTCTATTAGCTCTCAAGATGAAGAAGAATTGGAAGGCAGCCAGAGTGTTGCTAGGCAATCAGCAGATAAGCAGAGGTCAGAGTGTGGGTCGAGTAGCAGTGGGGAGGGGGCAGGCCAGCTTCACAGTCCTCAGGCTAGGAGTCTGGATAAGATCAGATGGCAACGGAAGGGCAAGAGGGGAAAGGTGGGTTTGGCATCCTTCCTGCTGTGGGAGGGGCGAAATTTCAGACTGACCAGCTACAGTGGTACCTCAGGTTACATACGCTTCAGGTTACATACACTTTAGGTTACAGACTCCGCTAACCCAGAAATAGTGCTTCAGGTTAAGAACTTTGCTTCAGGATGAGAACAGAAATCGTGCTGCGGTGGCACAGCAGCAGCAGGAGGCCCCATTAGCTAAAGTGGTGCTTCAGGTTAAGAACAGTTTCAGGTTAAGAACGGACCTCCGGAATGAATTAAGTACTTAACCCGAGGTACCACTGTATTGTAAATGTGAGCAGGCGAGAAGCCATACATACATAAAACTCCCGGAGAGTTATTACTTTTTATCAGGGCTTGATTGTCTGCCAGATATCATTAGACCAACTGAGATAGCGGTAGTGATAAAATGTTAAAGACCCCTTCCTGACTCCACCCTCCCATGCCAACCATTTGCTAAAATGGGTGGGGAATGTGTGACTTCCTATACATTGCAATAGCGCAGCTCCCATCATCTCTGACTCTTGGCCTACTGTGGATAGGAATTGAAGTCCAGCAACACATGTAGAGACACAGGCACCGTACAATGCAAACATCAAATCTAGGATGGCCCTTAGCATCACTCTAGACAGTGAGTCAGAAAAATGCATTTTATGGTATACATATGTCGTCCTGACAAGAAGGATGTAACATTAAACAATGAACCAAGAAATGCAATCCAGGAATGCTTCAACCTTCACTGAATTGTGTCTCTGGTCCTGGCCACTGCTGGCATGTGGCTTACTATGAATTACCCTTGAACGAATGTGACCCTCAACAGAACAAAATGTTCCCCAATTCCTGGAATTAAAGTGCAGAGTAAGGTAAAGGTAAAGGACCCGTGGATGGTTATGTCCAGTGAAAGGGGGATTGCAACGCTCATCTCGCTTCTCAGGCCAATGGCATTCACCCATTGACAGCTTTCCAGGTCATGTGGCCAGCATGACTAAACCGCTTCTGGCACAATGGGACACTGTGACGGAAACCAGAGTGCACAGAAACACTGTTTACCTTCCCTCTGCAGTGGTACCTGTTTATCCACTTGCACTGGCATGCTTTCAAACTGCTAGGTTGGCAGGAGCTGGAACAGAGCAATGGGAGCTCACCCCATCGCAGGGATTCGAACCACTAACCTTCTGATTAACAAGCCCAAGAGGGTCAGTGGTTTAGACCACAGCACCACCTGTGCCCCAAAGTGTAGAGTACAGTAAGCCCTCAATTTATGAACATTTAATTTGTGTGCATTCAGCTTTACATGCTTGGCAAAAAGAATTAAAAGGGAGGCGGGGGGGGGGAGAGAATACCACCTGCCATTGCACCCAGTGTGTTTTGACTATACGTGATTTTGGCTTTAGGCACTATCCCCTGGAACATAAACCCCATGTAAATTGTAGGTTTACCTCTGGTTGTCACCAGATTGGATAACGCTGCTCTACTCTTACAACTTGAAATAATTCTCCATTCCTTTTGTGAGAAACTATGGACTACGTTTTGATCCCAACTTGATAAATAGAATTCCCCCCAGATTTTGGGGGGTCTTTACTGATGTTCTGTAGTTTCCTGGTAGGGATGTTGAAGGAGCCATCACGGTTCTAATCCAGAGCACCATCATGGACATGCAGATTTGCTGTCTCCCTTGAAAGAGTTGAATGATTTGAGCATATAAGCAGGCAGAAAGTTACTTTTTCTCCCTTAATTGCAAGAATTTTATCTGAACCAAAGCCCAAAGTCTTTCATAAAGTCTGAGAAAATGACACAGGAGTATCACGTTATTAAATCAATCCTTGCATCAATTTCTCTTTAGTGCACAGTGTCACTTTTTATTCTGACAGCTTGTTGTTTCAGATCCTGGCTGGAACCGAGTGAAAAATGTAGTGATAAAAGGGAAAGCTGGAAATGATATATAGCCCTTTACTTAAGTTCTGCTTTGTGCTTTAATTAGGAATCTTACTAAGGCCTACACTTTGAAAGGCCATATTTTATTTCATGTTTTCACAAATTCGTTCTGCATAAACTGTTGGATTGTGAGGTTTGGATGGAAAGATACTTCGTAGCCTCTTTTTAAACACATCAGACAATGTCTGGTGTTTAACTCTCAGACTTCTGCCAAACTTTGCTGTGTAAATGGAAAACACTTGATGCTGCTGTATTGAAATAAATCAGGATAGTAGTACTTACTTTTATAATTATTCCATAGAATCAGATATTCTTGTATTTCTTTCACATTGCATGACCACTGGGAGAAAAAACAGCCCAGGTGGATCTCTCAGGATTTGGTAGGACAAGATTTGTGGACAGCAAGGAGCTGCCCAAGCATTAAAACTTCAAGCTACATTAAGCTTTCTCCACCTCACTTCTAGATCAATTAATGGCCACACACACAATCCTACCACATGATTTTTTTCTTCTGATTTAGGTGCCCTTGCATTTCAGTCTAAATGGAGCTAACTTCACTAAGATATTCAGGCTTCATAACTAGAGCCAATGAGGGGTGTTCAGGTGTCAAGTGTTCCTTGTTTAGTTGGTCTTTAATAGTGAAGCCTTTTTACCTTGTCCCGTCTCCCTTGGCGCGTTGCCCCACGTGGAATGAGAAAGGAGAGTAATGAACACCAGGGTGTGGTTCATGGAGAAAGGATTTATTCAGTTCTGCGCAGAGGCAACCAGCAGAATTGCTTCCAAAGGCTGGCGGCACTTACAGCAAGCAAGCTAGCATCTTTTATACCCTTCACATCACCCCATTCCCCTCATTCCCTTATTTGGCTCATCTAGTGCCCTCTTGGCAGTTTATCATTGGCTCCGGTTTTCTGCATAGCTGCTTCCTTATGTGGCTATATGGTATGGCTACGTGTTCCTCTTTACACAACATGTTTTTCTACATCCTTACAGCGTGTGCTCGTGACACAACTCTGTTGCAATTGTGACACCATCCTGTCCTCCTATTTCTCGTCACCTTTGTAATTTTCCTTTTACACTGTTATCTCCTTCAATAGTAGTTGGCTTCTATTGATGGAGGGCTCAGCAACTGCAACTAGGGCTTCAGCAAACTCAGAAGAAAAATGGAAACAGGAATAGAATTTGCTTATCTGCCCCATGTCCAAATCCTGGAAGAATGAGGTATATAACTTAAATACTTGAAATATATTGAAGAAAGAGAAATCAACATTTTAGCCCTTTTCCAAAAACCATACAGGAATATCGGTGATGCATTCACCTAACAGCATTCATTATTTTTATTTTTTAATGCTTGATTCAAACAAATTGTGCTTGTGGGACCAGTGCTCTCCCTATGTTACCTTCATACCTTCCCCAAATCTTCTTGGGACAACCCTTAAACAGAGCAGAGGGAGGAAATGAGTGGCCGTTCTGTCTGGCAAGCAGTTACTTTTGCACAATGTTGAATTCCACCCATAAAAGCTTTATCTTAATAGTTCGTAACAAGCTATTAGAAGAAAAACAGCCAGCATGCAAGAAAGAAATGCATGTTTGAAAATAAAATTTAAAAAGCTTGCCTTCTTTCTTCATCCTGTCTTTCCCCCCTTAAAGAATATAAAACTTTGAAATGTTCCCATTGCATGCAGTCTATGCTCTATTTGTGGTTTGATATGTGAATGACAGGGATGGAAACAATATAAACAAACTCTGGATAAAGGCTCAGTCAGTGAAAGTTTTGAGTTCCATGAAGATGCAGTGGTCCATGAACAGAAACATTTCCCCCCCTTCACGGCTGATCATATGGCTGAATTTTTAAACTGTAGGCAAGGATCTAAGTTCACCTTTAAGGGCATTCTGCAAGTTAAAAACTAGCAAAGGAAGCGAGAAAGCCTTTTCACCCTGAAGTCTTAGTTCTATAAACCCCTTCTTGTCAGGCCGCAGTGCATTATGAAGACTTTATTTCAGCACTCTGTTGCTGAATGTGCTTCTGCTGTGGACTGCTTTTGTGGGGTATTATGGGAATTTATGGATATCTACTTATTATTTTTTGGGACGCGGGTGGCACTGTGGGTTAAAGCCTCAGTGCCTAGGACTTGCCGATCGAAAGGTTGGCGGTTCGAATCCCCGCGGCGGGGTGCGCTCCCGCTGTTCGGTCCCAGCGCCTGCCAACCTAGCAGTTCGAAAGCACCCCTGGGTGCAAGTAGATAAATAGGGACCGCTTACTAGCGGGAAGGTAAACGGCGTTTCCGTGTGCAGCTCTGGCTCGCCAGAGCAGCGATGTCACGCTGGCCACGTGACCCGGAAGTGTCTTCGGACAGCACTGCCCCTTGGTCTCTTTGAGTGAGATGGGCGCACAACCCTAGAGTCTGTCAAGACTGGCCCGTACGGGCAGGGGTACCTTTACCTTTACTTATTATTTTTGCAATATTCTCATGAACCAAGTGAGGGTCACTGAGAAGTAGAGCTGCATTTTAACCCACAACAATTAGCACTTCCTGCTGTTAAAAACACAGGATTAGGCTCAAGTCTATTTTCCTGAAGAGCAAGTTGAAGTACAAATGTATAAGTGTATGAAACTAAAGGTTCCTATTATGCATCTGCATGTGTTTGCATACATATTGTGTCTGAGAAATATGGGTTGTTGTTGGTTTTTTTTGAGAGGATAGCAATCATCTCATTTAAACTTGTGGTAAAAAGTATAATTGCATTTGTCAGGAATTGTGACATCTCTCCACATGAGGTCTTTAAGCCCAAACAAGAATATAAAAAAGCATTTGGAACCCTTCTTTTAAAACTCAGAATATAGATGCAGACCTATTTTATTACCATGTTTGGGGGCTTTCAGAAAGCACACTTTGTTGCAGAGCTGAAATGAGAAACTTCTGTCCCTTTTATCTAGCAAGGTTCTTGAAACATCTGACCCAATCTATGCCTTCAAGACTGTTAAATGTCTTTTCAATTCGCCACCACCAGAATGAAGACGTAAGGAAAATAAGATGGGTAAAAGGGTCAAGGCTATCTTACCTAAAGTTCTGCAGCAGGAAATAAACATGCATGAACGGCAGCTTGTTCTAGGAAGTGGCCGATGCTCGTTCACCTTTGGTTCCAAAGTTGGGCAAACCTGTCTGGCTCAAGGCTCAGTCTAGTCCAGGGATGGGGGACCTCTGACCTGCAGGCCAAACTTTGATCACGAGGCCTCCCCAATTGATCTGCAAGGCTGTTAGAGGCATGCCATGCCTGCCATACCTCCCCCCCCCATACCTGATGTGTTTGGAGCAGTTAAGGGCGGGGCTTCAAAGTAACAATCAGGAACTTTAAGTGAGCTTCTGGCTGTTCTTTTGCTGGAGCAAGACATGCCCTTCATGGCCCATCAACTTATTGGTGGTGAGAATGTCCCTAACTCTGGAAGAGGAGAGTGGTTTCCACTGAAACCACTTTTAAAATGGAGGGGAGGAATCTCCATTTTAGCAGTGGTTTACCGCTCCCAGTGCTGCTCCTTTAATCTCCAAAAACTGTTTAGAAATTTTAAAGGGGCTTTCAAACAGGCCAGTGCTGTGCTTTAAAACAGAATGATCCCCTCCCCCCAAAATCTACCTCCCAGGCAGCAGCTCCCCTGAAGCCCAAACAGTCCATAGCATGGAAAGCTGGGTTGCCATGCCAAATGCAGCTGAGGAGGGGCAGGTGGCAAAGACGTTTATACCAACATTACCCCTTCTGATTGGCTGCATGTACAGCTGAGTGGATGGGAAGGTAGCCCCTATAGGAGAAGGAAAACTCTGACCCTAAACCTCTGCTGCCTTGTGGCTCTACACATTCATGAGAAAGGCTTTGGGAGGGAAACTCCATGCCTGCCAACTTGTAGGACTTCTCTGGGAGAAGAAAGGGCTACGGAGTAAACCCTATCCAAATCCATAGTGGAGTACCTATGATGGTTGGATGGTGTCATGAATGAGCCAGCTCCCAGGGAAGGATTACTGCCAAATGAAGAAAGCAGCCAGGAACAGAGAGGGTTAACTGCCATGCAGGATGAACATTGGCTGGTGCCAACTCCCCTGCCTCTAGGAATGCCGGCTGATAAGGGAATGGCGGACAGCAAGCTAGAACATGGGCAAAGCTCACCGGAAACACAAACAGGTGGAAAAGCATTAAGAGACAGCCTCTCAGAGAATGGGGTAGAGGAGAGAGCTGACCCACTCAGTCTGATGTCTCAACGAATGGGAGGGCTGCAAGATAGGAAGCAAAATGAAAGATGTATGAAGTGAAAGTTCAGGTGCTGCTGGTCACGCCGGCAGCAGTCTTCAGAAGGGTCATCTTGATTGATGATGGCGGAAGCTGTCTTAAAGCCATCCGGTGCTATCTGTTTGTTTTGACAAAAAAAGCATCCTTTTTAATTAACAACCCTCACTGTGTTATCAAGCCGGGAACTGGACTTCTGACAGATGGCACCTGCTTCTGGCAACTCTGGCAGCCAAGCTGGTGCCAAATGTATTGTTTTGCTTTCTTTCCAACAGCATCAGTGAGGCCAAGATGGGATGTGTGTCTGGGAAGCCCAGGACATCCATACATACTCCCTAGGCTTGCACCTTGGAGGGGCACTTCGGTTCTGCTGATACAACAGAAACAATGAAGGAGGGAGCAGTTACAAGTTATGGGTCCCTGCAGCCACAGCACATGCTGTGATTCTCCAGTGGTTTGAGTTCAGTCCTGGTGGCACACTCCATTGTCTCTCAAGATTGACGGATGCCAACAACACCACATTGGGGCACCCGTGTGCCTCTTCCGCATGACTTCATTCTAGCGTTTTGTGGGAGGGGGCAGACCTGCTCTCCACCAATGGCAAGGTTTGACATTCTCTAAGTAAGCTGCTCAGATTGTGAGGGAGGAATGATAATATAGATGGAACTGATTATACCCTCTAGGCTCATTTGTTCGCTCCCCAAGTTTTCCCGACGACAATATGTTGAAATCTCTATTGAAAATGCAAAAACAGACAAGCAAGCTACCATTGTAATATTGGATCTTTCCATTTTAGAGATAAGATATCATGTACACAAGTCTGCTTTTTTATATAATGAAAGAATGACAGGGCAAAATCTCACTAGGATTAGTCGGAGAACATCCTTCCCACCGAGACGGAAGACGTTTAATCATTCCTTCACTGTTCTGGGCAGCTGCACACTGACCCCTGAGACATCACCTGCTTCTGGTCTGTCAGCCGCAGTGCCTTGTATTGAGGAGAGAGGAGATACTTCTCATGCAAGCTTTACAAAGAAGAACTGCCACTAGCTGTGACAACATCCCTAATTAGATGTTGAAATACTATTGCGAGGATTTGTCACTAGTGATTATTCATCTCTATAATGCTTCCCTCCAACAGAGCTGTGTTCCGGCTATTTAGGAAATGGCTGATGTCATTACTAGTCCCTTATGGGCTTATCCTAGTACTCTAAAGGACAGCTGTTCAATTCTGGGGTGAAACACAGTTGCCAACACTAGAAATAGCACAAGTGGGGCAAGCTGATCTTATTGCAAGAGGGAACAAAGGGTGACTGCAGACAGGAGATGACCTGCTTAAGCCCACTGCCAGCGCAGAAGAGACCATGAAAGGCGTCACTCAGAGATCAAACTCTGAACCAGATTTGGAAACTCTTCCTCTGGTAAAACATGCAAGGCTTTTGAGGGAAGCCTCAGATGTGTGACTGCATAGTGTCTAAAAGTCTTTGGAGGGATGCCTCCACATCTCTAGATAGTCCCCAAATTTTGCCAAAGTAAAATTCTTGGTGAATTTGGAGATTCCTTCTCAGGAGAAATGCCCAAGGGGTGCCATAGATAGCAAAATGTTCCAGAGGTTTCACACTTCCCAGTACTGGACGCTAAGTAAATAATAACAAAGTGTGTGTGGGGGGGTGAGATATACTGAGAAGAAAATGGAGGAAGATTAGTCTAAAACTGACCCAGCATAAGTAGAGCAACCATTTGTGCGTTTTCCAAAAGAGAATCTTATCGAAACCACACCATTCATGATTTTTGATCTGTTTTTAGTCTGTGGCACACATCCACTTATTAACACCTTACTTGCACATCAAATAAACCATGGCTTACCATGAAGCAGCAGCATCACTGTATCACTTCCTTTGTGTTTTGCCATTCCCCCCCCCCCCCTTTATTGGCTTTGGTTTATTGTTTCATGTGAGCTGGCCCTTCGTGAACCAAGAAAACCTATTGGTTTAGCATTGTGGTTTGACTAGAGAGAAGCAAACCATGAGTATTAGCTTCCATACCATAGTAAGCTAAGACTTATGACTTGTACTTGACTCAAGGAAGAGTGGAGTGAGACAGGAGTGAGTCAGTATTGCGCTTGTATACTTTTCATTCACGGTAAACTATTGTTAATGACTTTCCATGATAGGAAAACATCAGTATGTGTTGTTGTTTTTCCAGCTCATTAAAAAAAAAAATAGTTAGCTTGCACACAGACAGTGCTTTATTCCATCTTCCTGATGTTTGCTTACCAGTTAATTTTTGCTCGCAATGTGATCTTTCGCACAATGTAAAGCCTGCTTCAAATATAGTGGAATCTAGCTAGAGTTTAGTGCTCATTTCCATGTTACTTATTTCCAGAAAGAAAGAAGAAAAATCAGGCCAAACAGGAGCTGATGACACAAGTTCTCTGGCCTGGGCTCCCTCGTTTCTCCTTTCCCTCAGGTCCATTCATGGTCTGGAAATGGCTGCCCCGTCAGTTCTGCCTTCCCTCAGAGCACACAGATCTTTTTTTAAACCAAGGAAAGGTTGGGGAGCAGCTGCCACAACATCTCTCTCTGGTCATTGATGGTTCTGTCAGGGGCCTATGGGTTCTGACACAAAAGAAGGCTTCTAAGTGCACTGAACCAAATGCACTTAAGAAGCTTCACATTGGATCTTAGCACTCAACACAGGTGCTGGACTGGGCAGTGATGGAGATTTTGTGGGTGGTGTCCATACATCTGTTCCCCCCAATGGCCAAAGAACACAGGAACAGCCCTATACTAAAATTCCTACCTTATTCATACTTTTATGCACAAAGTTTGAAGAACTGCATTAATGCAAACTTAAATTTAGATGATTTTCCTACATATTCTATCTGCCAAACTAAATTAACTTTAGCTTAACTTATATGCGTGCCCTGTAGAAATTCATTCCAATTTAAAGCAGTAGTTGTTGGCGTTTCTAAAAAGGATTTCATCTCTTCCTAATAGCCTAGACACTCTTCGATACACAGCACACATTATCATTTTTGTGCATTGAGCAAATTGATAAACACGGAATAGTAACCTGAAGATTTGTAATAGAGGGTCTAACTTACTAGAAATAAAGTAATGGTTCATTCAGGTGGCAACTCAGCTGAGAAATTACAGATGAATTATTACTGACCAGAATAGCTAATTGTCACAGAGTGAAAACATCTTCCTTGTGGGTTAGCTTACATGCAGGGATGAACAAATCAATCTATTTTCAGTCCATGTCGCTTTCAAATGTGTTTACATCACATCGTCACATTAATTTGCACCCAGTCCCCCCCCAGTGTATTCTCTCAAAATACACATTTTTAAACTGTTTCCTTTTTCAATTTAATTTTTCGCCTCAAAAAATGCTTTTAAAAAACATACTTTTTCGACATTTTTCAAGCTAGGGGCTGTGAGACAACATTTGCAGGAATGAAAAATTCAGTGGACAGCTCCTTTCTGATCTGCACATTAGTTCAGGAGCTGGTGATAAGGTCAGTTCATATTGGAATCTTCAAAGACTGAATTCCTCAGATATCCATATTCACAAGACCATTACTCAAACACAAGGAGATTTTCATGCATGATAGGATTGGATGCCATCTGTTTTTTTGGAACAGGTTAGCTGATGGGTAGGCAAACTAAGGCACGGGGGCTGGATTCACCCCAATCGCCTTCTCAATCCAGCCCACGGATGGTCCATGAGTGGAATGTGTCCTTTTATTTAAAATGCATCTCTGGGTTATTTGTGGGGCCTGCCTGGTGTTTTTACATGAGTAGAATGTGTGCTTTTATTAAAATACAGTCCATTCCCCCCACAAGGTCTGAGGGACAGTGGACTGGCCCCCTGCTGAAAATGTTTGCTGACCCCTGGGTTAGCTACTTACCTTGGATATTGATTAGTAGGTGACACAAGTCTTTTGCCAATGAATTATTATATGATACAATTATTTCATCTAACTTTGACAGTGATCAACATAATCTATTTCTACGTTTATCTAGCTCAGCTACAAACTCAGCTCAGCTACAAGCTACAAAGGACTGTAAGGTGAAATATAGCACTATATCACTGAAAATAGTTTTTATTGGACATTATTTTTGCAATGCGAAAAATTCAAGAAGGAGCCCGTGAGTGGAGTACGAACTTCTGTGGATTAGACAACGTCCTTTGACACAATAAATTGTGAAGGTCTGTGGCACACCATGCTGTCCGTATATGATTGCTATGATTGCTTGTTTTTATGATGGGGGGGGGGGTTATAACCATGACACTGTGCAAATTTGTCTTACGGACCCATTCCACTGTGTCGTATTTATCAGCCATATTTCCATTTCAGGGTTTTAACAAATATGTATGCATCAGATTTATGATCAATTGGAGACAGGCTATCAGAACAGTTTTTGAGAGAGATCCAGTGCCCGATCTACATATAAGCTAAACAAGCTATAGCTTAGGGCCCCACTCTCTTGGGGGCCCCCAAAAAAATTAAAGGGGAAAAACTGGATGTACATTTCCAAAATATAAGATAAAAATCAAATAAAATAAAACCTACAAACAGCGTTTTGTGTTTTGTAGGCTCCTATGATGTAAGTAATGGGCCCTGCCTGCTAGCCTGCTCCTTAAAATATCACTGGTTTGCTTATTTCTATATATAGGGTGCCTACATTCTGCTATTTATAATGATTAGTAGTTTGCATCATATATTTACACCTATTATTATTTCATGTTATAGCAAGTTTTGAGAGACTAGATTATGAGTCTTTGTAAATTGTAAAGGAACTTTCGTTATTGCCAAATGCCAATGTGTTTGCATTATTAAGTTTGTTATGAATAAAAAATCATTTTAAGTCAGAGCTTAATATTTATTTCACTATTAATATATCGGTACCTCTTCTTAATTGTGTTTCACTATTAATATACTTCTTCTTAATTGTATTTCAGTTCCACAATTACTTTGATAAAATACATATTTTGTTATGTGCAAATGGCTTTAGATACCTATTAGGTCCATAAATTACCATTTACTGTAGCATATATTCAACACAAAAAACAGTGACAATTTGTTAACAAAGGACAGGGGGACATATAAAGGGCCCCATTAGCTTTAGGAGCTTAGGGCCTCATCAAACCTAAATCTGGCCCTGGAGAGGTCATAAAAACCTAAGAAGAGTTTTGCTGGATCAAACCAAAGACCTACCTAGCCCAACATGATGTCCTCGTGGGGAACAAACCCAGAACACAGATCATGAGCACCTCCCACTCACAATTTCAGCAACTGGTATTCGGAGGCATACTGGTTGTGATATTGGAATCATCAGGACCTGTGATAGCCTCACCCTCAATGGATTTTTCTAAACCCCCTTTAAAGCTGTCTAGGTTGGTGGCCTGTGTCCTCATTGATCACACATTTGAGGATATTTAGCAAAACTGTGGGCAGCTTTGCTTTTGCTGCCACATTTTCCACATTTATGCAGAAAACAGAACATTTGGACACACAAAAAGACGGAAACTTTGCACTAACCAACACAAGGTCATCAGCATAGTGTTCATCTCTCTATTGAATCCAGAAATTCTGTCACCAAAGTCATGCTCTAGCAGTATTGTGTGGGATTATGCAGTGTCTGACAAAGGTGGGTTTTGTGTTTGGTAGGCTCGCTTGCAGGTTTATCTTATCACTGAGGGAAAAAAATATCTATCCTGTCACTGCCCTTGCCTCACTTCTTTATAGCTGTCTATAAACAGCTATATCAATGCCATCTATAATCAGCTGGGATATTTCCATTTTAACCATTTGCATTTTAAACTGGGAGTAGAGAACTTCTTTTTGAACGACGCGAATTTTATCAAAATCCTTACTGGGGAACATCTGCACTGGCACGTGGAGGCCTTCTGTAAACCTGCAGTTGCAATATATGTGTTACAATGAAATACAAATATCCAGGAGAGGAAACATTGTTAAGGTTAGCACTGTGTACTCTGATGCTTATACCAATGTACAGTAGATGCATTTGCATGCAAACATGTGTGCCAGTCTGAGATTGGGTTTATATCTCATATAAGTAAGGACCTTAGCTGATGGCGGCTGTACAAATATCAATCACTGTGGAGAGAGACTGACCATCCAACATAAAAATATATGGTTATAGTGATATATCAAGGGTGGAGAACACATGGCCATCTAAATGTAGTTGGACTTGAACTCTCATCAACACCAGCCAGCATGGTGGAATAATGGGAATTTTAGTCCAGCAAAACCAGAAGGGGTGGGTGGGGGTTCCACAGGTTCCTCACACCAATATATATGGTTCTTTTAGTGCACATGATACTTTAAAATCCCAGGATCTCTCTCTGGGATCAGAGAGAGGAGATCAACCATCCAACATAAAAATATATGGTTATGATTATATATCAAGAATGGAGAACATATGACCATCCAAATATAGTTCGACTCCAACTCTCAATGCAACTCCCTGTAATGATGAATGAGCTTAGGATCTCTCTCTGGGACCAAAGAGAAGAAAGTTTTCAAAACTGCATAAGGCAGTTAAAGGACTGAACCGCACTACTTGTTTGCAATATGTTACTCTGTTTTTTTGTTCATGTTATGTAACTAGTATTTAAGACTGCTATGCAGTAAAACTTTGAAACTCATTCTTGGTGGGGAAAGCTCATATATATCTACACAAGGTCCAGATTATTGATTCCACTGAACAGTTCTAACACAATTCGTTTGTTATAGCAGTGGCAACACTTCCCTGTGGAGGAGGCCAGCTACAAATGAAATAAATACATTGATCATTTAGCCTTAGAACTGCTTTACACGTGTAGCAGAATGAGGTAGTGGACTAAACTAGCCAGATTGAAAACAGGGTTCACATATTATTATTATTTTAAAAGAAAATGTTCCACCATGTAACAATATTCTGACAATTAGAAAGAAGCACATCAGGGGAAAAGTTGTAGTACATCATTTTCCCTTCTGTGGTTGCTTCAACTTGCAGGTAGATTGGATACTTGTTTTTACAGCAGGGATCGTTTTAAAATGTGGCAAGACCCCACCTAGTCTGAACAATCACAGTCCATTCTCCCATCTCATTCTACTGCAAGTGTATCTAGTCTCAAATCAGAAAGGCAATTCATAAATCAATAGGCCCAATAAGGCTGTGGTGCCATGGAAGGCTTCCTGTTCAAATAAGCTCTCCAAAGGCTTAGGCAAAAACAAACAAAAAACAGAATCAGGACCAAATGCCAAAACTTCACAGACAACTGAGGCAACATAATCTTTCATAAACCTGCTGTATTGTTCCCAAAACAGCCAAGCTCCCATAATCAGAATCCATTCATTTGTGAAGAATGGTTCTGAGGCTTTCCATCTGTACTAATGTTTGTTATTGGGCTATTTTGTAGGCACGCAGAAATAAAAAAAGACTAAAAAAACTAATAATAATCAAGCTCTTTCTTTTCGGTAATGCTTGAAAACAAACGAACCAAGGCAACATGGTGCATACATGTGCTCGCAACAATTTATCAATTTTGAAATGTCACATCACTTAGAAAGGAACCAGAGAACAGGGCAACTAATGACAGCTACCACAAAAGTATAATCCTCTAATGGACAATTGGCAAATTTTTCTCGGTGCCTGTGCTTTGGAAGCATGTTATTTATTTCCCAAGCAGGTTAGGAGGTGAGAAACATGGTGATTAGAATTCAATACAAAAATACTCTTAAATAAAGTTGGAAGGAGTGCTTGACTCAGGGCTGCAGTGAATACTTTCATAGCTTCCAAATAGCTTGGATTGTGCTTTTCGTTAACTTCTTTCCCCCCTTTGTATAGTGCAATCCCTTGGAACCAAACACCCATCGCACTTTTGTTTGTGAGATAACAACAGGGGTGTTCACGTGCTACATTCAGTGAGTGTACACAGATACAACAACTGTGCACTCTTTCACACAAACCTTTATAGATGTGTAGCTTGTACCTGTGTTCAGGGTAATATGGGCCCAGTTCATGGTGCTCACATTCAACGCTCTCAACTGACTTAGGCCCTAAGTATCTCAAAGACTCCCTCTTTCCTGACAGACCCCCTCAGGTATTAACATCAGCAGAGGAGGCCCTCTTGGTAGTTTCACCTCCCTCAGAAGATACGTGGTAGTAGCAACCCCGTAGCTGTCGAATGCTCTCCCTACAAAGCTGTACAGTCATACCTCATGTTGCGTCCACTTCAGGTTACGTCTTTTCAAGTTGCATCCCGCGGCAACCCGGAAGTACCGGAATGGGCTACTTCCAGGTTTGCCAGTCGCACGTCCACAAGCGCGCTCTTCTGTATGCGAACGCTTTGAGTTGCAGACGTTCCTCCATGATTACGTCTGCAACTCGAGGTTCTACTGTATCTGACTTCTTCACTGTACAACCTTTGGCCAATGCTGAAGACACATCTCTTTACCTTTGCTTTTGACAACTGAGATATGTGATTTCAGGGGCCCACCTTATTCTTGTGAATGTAATATGGTCTGTTTTTAATTCTAAATTTTAAACAGTGGTGGTTCACCTGGGGACCTTCTGGAGAAGGGCAGGCAATGCATTTGATGATGAGAGGAACAATAATAATATTAATGTGTGAACAAGACAAATGCAGCCCTGTGCATACTTCCTTGAGAGGAAGCACATGGAACACAATGGGAGTGATTTTTCACAAGCAGAACTTGAACCCTTTTCTCTCTTGCAACAGCCCTGAATAAAATCACTGACTCGAAAGTGCTATGTTCAATGAGAATAAATTTCCAGAGCCGGAACCTTTGGTACAATCCACTCAATAGCCATGGTAGTAGTAGAAGTAAGGTGTGGGTTTTTTTTGGGGGGGGCACTATTTTTTACCAACACCACAGAGCCTAGGACTTGCTGATCAGAAGGTTGGCGGTTCGAATCCCCGCGACGGGGTGCGCTCCCGTTGCTCGGTCCCTGCTCCTGCCAAGCTAGCAGTTCGAAAGCACACCAAAGTGCAAGTAGATAAATAGGTACCGCCCCGGCGGGAAGGTAAATGGCGTTTCCGTGTGCTGCTCTGGTTCGCCAGAAGTGGCTTAGTCATACTGGCCACATGACCTGGAAGCTGTACGCCAGCTCCCTCGGCCAATAAAGCGAGATGAGCGCCGCAACCCCAGAGTCGGTCATGACTGGACCTAATGGTCAGGGGTCCCTTTACCTTTACCTATTTCAGTAAAAATATTCATGGAGGCTAAGACTGCAACTGCCATGTGGGGTCCACTCAAATGAAGTACCCGGGAGCAGACTCCGGGGAAAGAAACACTTGACAGCCACAACTTTCTGAATAGGGGGGCAATATGCAATGGGGGGGGGAGAGAGATAAGGCTGAAATCTTCAGCACATTTTCATAATAGGAATAATTCTTATTAAGCTCATTGGAACTTGCTGTTGAATAAATATGCATAGAGCTGAGCTGTTCATATGTTTCTTAGGGTAAATGGGTTTTGAAGACTCAGTGCTATATATTAAAAAGTCTTCCCAAAGTTATGTCCCATATATGGAAGTGCAAAAAGTCGGAACCACGTCTACCTTTCTGAGGAGGAAGTTGTTGCCCAATTACTATTCCATTTCTACTGTCTTAACAGTCAGTGAGATGTTAGAATGCCTGTGACATAGCAGGCAGAATCTCACCTGCTAAGGAAAGAACCCGTTGAAGATTGCCCGAGGCGGTGTTGATGAATGACAGAAACTCAGATTGACAATCCACTATAGCAAATATTAATCTGCAATGTAAATGACACACCTGCACCTTAGATAAGAGAAACAAAAGAGGTATAATTGATGTAGATCATTAATTATATTATTAAATATAGGACATTTTAGTAGAGCTATGAACAATGGCTGATGCCGAATCTGGAGTGTAGAGGGGAGTAGCTATGTCACTAGCACAGATTCCTGAAAAGCATAAAACAAATTGGGGGTTTTGTGAGGGGGATGATTTTCTAACCACATCCACAGCCATGCTATACACTGTGGTCATGGTAGAAGGTGGAGCGGCAGGCAGATTGTGACATCAGCTGGAAGCTAGAGCAGTGATTGGACCCAGATCAGGCCTGACACCATCATCTGATGGCAGCAGGACTGACTCGCAATACAATAGACTCCAGGCCAACCCAGCAAGCCCTGTTTTGGAGTTGGCAGGAGGAGATCTGCCCTGGCATCACTCAGCAGGTGCTGGCTGGTGAAAGATTGGCAGTTTCGAGCTCCTTCACCAAGTTCACTCCCCCTGCCCCCAGCCTGGTGAAAAGCAGATATGGATTGCTCTGTAAAATATGTATTGCACCTGAATACCACACTTAAGGCAGCTTTCCTGGATCAGTTTTTGTTGCAAACGGTTGGTTGGTTTTAAATCCCAATACTTTCACTGTAGCTGGGACATGGAACCATGCCAGTAGCAAAAACCAAGGGATTTCTTGGGATGTTCTCCCAACTCTTATTGATTTTCACAAACCAAACACAGACACTTAAACCTGCACCACTGGATCATGTAAAAATCAGCTGATTTTCTTTAAGGTGGGTTTTCTTTTTCTTTTGGTCCCAGGTGTTTTTTGTGTATAGAAAGTTGGAACTTGAATGATGACACTGTCTTCTGCACTGATGTTTCATCTCCTCCTATCCCAGTATATTAACAACTAATTAAATTGTGAAAATATGAGGGTAAATGGTACCTTTCTGGTGTCGGATATCAGTGAAGAAAGACATTGAAACCGAATCTGAAAAGCCCATGGCATTGCAGGCTCACATCCATGTCATGATAAATCTATCTCTATGCAAGATCAGCCATCCAGTCCTTTATTGGAACACGCACAAGCTATGTTTCTGGAAGATACAGATAAAATTTCAAGGGCAGACACCACACTAAAAAACAACAGCATTGCATTGCTATATCCCACTTCATGGCAAATGCTGGAATTTTACCTCTTTACCAGATGCGCAACATAGCAAGAGACAAAAGGCCATAGCAAAAAACAGATTTACTTCTCATGGTGTATGTGTGCAGAACAGTCAGAACACAGCCAGACTAACATGTCTGATGTTACTTTACAGTGATAAATACAGTATTATAATTTAATGGAGAATGTAATGCAACAATGTAATGCATGTCTTGGGCTCCATGATCACTGCAGATGGTGACAGAAGTCACGAAATTAAAAGACGCCTGCTTCTTGGGATAAAAGCAATGACAAACCTAGACAGCGTCTTAAAAAGCAGAGACATCACCTTGCCAACAAAGGTCTGTATAGTTAAAGCTATGGGTTTCCCATTAGTGATGTATGGAAGTGAGAGCTGGACCATAAAGAACGCTGATCGCTGAAGAATTGATGCTTTTGAATGATGGCGCTGGAGGAGACTCTTGAGAGTCCCATGGACTGCAAGAAGATCAAATCTATCCATTCTTAAGGAAATCAGCCCTGAGTGCTCACTGGAAGGACTGAAGCTGAGACTCCAATTCTTTGGCCACCTCATGAGAAGAGAAGACTCCCTGGAAAAGACCCTGATGTTGGGAAAGATTGAGGGCACAAGGAGAAGGGGATGATGGAGGACGAGATGGTTGGACAGTGTTCTCGAAGCTACCAGCGTAAGTTTGACCAAACTGCAGGAGGCAGTGGAAGACAGGAGTGCCTGGCATGCTCTAGTCCATGGGGTCACAAAGAGTTGGACACAACTAAACGACTAAACAACAACAATGCAGCAAAGTTTGTTCCATTATCTGTATACTATCAAAAGCTATAGCCAAAAAACCAGAAAAGGGAAGCACAGCTTGCTTAGGTTGATATGCAGTAGCTTTCCTTCATTTGAATGTAGCTAATGAGCATGAGTGTTTAGAGAGCCAATCAGGTGTTATGAGCCATCAAACCTCAGAAATACACTTTCCCCAAAAGTTTTCCATCTTGTCATCTTGTATAAGCCAACTAACTCAGTATAGGGCCTGCAATTCGTGATGCCACCACAGCATCCATGGACAATAGCCATCCAGCCCCCCCAGAAATATCTCCAGTGAAAGATCCCACCATTCCCAATGCACTCTTTGCTACTGTTCAACAGTGTTTCTTCTAATACTTAGCTGAAATCTGCTTCCCCGGCAACTTTCCAAACATTGGTTCTAGTCTTTCCCTCTGGAGTAACAGAGAATAAGTCTGTTTCATCTTCTTCATGACAGCCCTTCATGAAAACTGCTCTTATGTCACACCTCACTCTTCTCTTCTCCAACTAAGCAAACAACATTCCTCCAACCATTCATCACATAACTTGGCTTCTAGATATTTCGCTGTTATGGAGACTTCCTCCTGGACTTCCTTAAGTTGTGTGGGGGTTTTTTTTTAATATAATGTGGTGTTCACATCTGAATGTAGTTTGGGCATTAGGCCAAAAGGTGGTACATGAATATACCATAACACAATGCAATACAACATCATATAACCAGCCCTTCCCATATGCCAAGTCTGTTCCTCGTATTGGAGTTTACTTGGCCGATTATATGCATGGGACTTCTGCAGTAATGTTGTTTGTCTTACTTAGGAAGTGAATTTTGCTAGCATAAATTGAATTGTGAAATTGGGCTTGCTTTTGGGAGGCCTGGGTTAAAAAATCCCACATCTGCCTTGGATTCATTTTGTGGCCTTGAGAAAGTTATTTGAACAACTCAGTACTGCATCCCATGAGTCATACCCTACAGAGTCATCAATCTATAAGAAATGATCAACAGATTGTGCCTGAAGGTTTGCAAGCAGTGCAGGAGTCCCCTCACACACCCCCCCCCCCCGAAAAATATTTGATTTCACTGTCTGGGTGATTGGTATGGTTACTCCTCACGATGAAGTCAGTAGAATTCGGTACGTTCTCCTTTTATATTGACTCCTTTAAAAGAACAACTTGAGAACATCTGCAGAAATGAAAAGTTGGAGAAACATTTTTCGAGTTGTTTTATTTTAGTTGTAGTGTAGGAACAAGGAGGTGCAGCTGACACACGGCTTGTAGGAAGAGCTTTACGACTGAGCTGAAACCAGAAGGAGTTTTGAGCACCAGCAATTTTGGCAAGCCTTAACCACCAGTGCAAAGGGAATATACTTCCAAAATGTTGTAATGGGTAGATGCCCTAAGCTGACAATAAAATGCAGTCTGTTTTTAATGAGTTGTTTTTGTGTGTGTTTTAGAATGTTGTTTTTAACTTTTTTCCAGAAGTTTTAATTATACTGTTTTATATGTGTGCAAGATCTAAATTTAAGAAATAATATAAACAATATAACCTGGGTACAATTAAATTAAGTTCTATTTAATTGTACCCAGGTTATATTATTTATATTATTTCAACTTTGGTATGTACAATGAAAGTGAAATAGTCAAAGGCCTGGAAACGATGCCTTATGAGGAACGGCTAAGGGAGCTGGGCATGTTTAGCCTGGAGAAGAGGAGGTATGATATGATAGCCATGTTCAAATATAGAAAAGGATGTCACATAGAGGAGGGAGAAAGGTTGTTTTCTGCTGCTCCAGAGAAGCGGACACAGAGCAATGGATCCAAACTACAAGAAAGAAGATTCCACCTAAACATTAGGAAGAACTTCCTGACAGTAAGAGCTGTTCGGCAGTGGAATTTGCTGCCAAGGAGTGTGTTGGAGTCTCCTTCTTTGGAGGTCTTTAAGCAGAGGCTTGACAACCATATGTCAGGAGTGCTCTGATGGTGTTTCCTGCTTGGCAGGGGGTTGGACTCGATGGCCCTTGTGGTCTCTTCCAACTCTATGATTCTAGGAGCAGGCAGCAAGTGGGGGGGGGGCTCCATTTTAATTTGTCATTAGTCCTAGAAAACACACACAAATATTCTTCTTTGCATGTTAAGATCCCAAGATCTCCCCCATAATAAAGACACAATTGACACAGAATTTAGTTTAAGGTTATTGGCATAATTTTGGCCACAACTTTTTTGATTACAGATCATGAGTTGTTTGCTTAGGCCAGCCTTTCTCAACTTGTGGGTCCCCAGATGTTGTTGAACTACAACTCCCATCACCCCTAGCTAGCAAGGCCAGAGCTCAGGGATGATGGGAGTTGTAGTCCAACAACATCTGGGGACCCACAGGTTGAGAACCGCTGGCTTAGGCATTGGTTCCTGACTAGCTGCACTGGCAGGGCAGCACTGACAACTGGACACTGGCAGAGGTCAGTACAGGTAAACATTGTGGGGGAGCATTGGACCAGGCTCAGACTCAAGCTCACCCCAAATGCTCCCAGGGGCTCTGGCATGGCCCTAACCCCTGGAAGGGGATCAGACAAAAGCAAGCCGAGCCCCTGGATTCCTTTAACAGAATACCCTCTCATGCATTGGAGGGGCAGGTGTGACAACCTCCCCTCCACATTGAACCAATGCCTAACCACCAAATCTTACAAAGTTGTGACGATTTGCTATGCAGCAGGCGAAACCCAAGTGGCACCTGCCAATCAGGCAAACGGGAAAATTCAGACGACCCACAACAGCATAGCAATGTCATAATGAACCCTAAATATATGGAGGGTGGGCAGGTGATCCGATGCACGAGGTAAAAAGAGGAAGCTCAATACAATGTGCAGTGGTACATATTGGTCCCTCAGGTAATGCATGAAGCAATCCGATTGGCCAGAATTACCCCAGCAACTGAGGGACCACCAATCGGGTTGTTGTGGCTATCCAATTACTCCCACCCACAACATCAGTGAGGTCAGTCTTGATGATCTCACCGCAACGCTTCAGCATGCTTGAATATAGTGGTATCTTGGTTCTCAAATGCCTTGGTTCTCAAACTCTGAAAACCCGGAGGTAAGTGTTCTGGTTTTTGAACGTTTTTCGGAAGCCGAATGTCTGATGTGGCTGTCGGCTGTTGTTTCTGGGGCACCTGCACCAATCAGAAGCTGTACCTTGGTTTTTGAACATTTCGGAAGTACCTTGTGAAAGAAACGAATACTTTCTTGTCTTTTCCCTTCAAACTTTTGCCTTCCACTCTCATTCTCCCCCTTACAACTTTACTCTTAGCAGTTGCCCCCCCCCACCAATGTTTTACTCACCACAATTCTGCTGTTCATTTCCCCTCATTGCTTCTCAGCTTTTCCTCCCCTGGATTTTCTTCTTCTTCCAACCTGTATTGCATCAACTGTACCCTAAGTCACAGGGGAAGCTGTGCTTCTGTTTTGTTTTCCATACCTATCCTGCAAATCTTCCTTAAACTAAAAAAGTCCCACTGTGCGAAAAACCTTTTTGAGCTACATGCAGCTGCAGACGCTTTGTGTGTTTCCTCAATTAATAATTTTGGCTTTCAAATATAATAAAGGCGATATGCCTTTACTACTTCTTCCCTACCAACCTATTCATTGTTAGTAGTTGGCCACTTCAGCTGGCTTCCCCCTGGGGGAGCAGGAGAGGAAGGCAAGAACTCCATTAACCAGCCTTTCTTTCCATGTCAGAAAATTATGCCAAATGTTTATTGAAACTTGGATAGACAAGGCAAATTTATGCTTGGGCAACCAAAGCGATTTTGCCTTATTAGGAAGGCACTTTAGCTCCTGGTCTACTTCCAAAATTACCATGTGATTGAAGCTTTACTGCTTCTTTATTTTTGCATCCAAAATGTCCATATGTCAAGTGCATATATTCCAGCTGAGATAACAAGGCGGGGGGAGGAAAAATAAAACCAATTCATTCTTTCACAGAAAATAATGCAACGGTGACGTGCCCTGTTCCAGAGTTTTTAATATTTTAGACACCCCAGAGGTTTTATTGTGACATTGCCAAAAACAAATGAATGGAGGCCTTTTGTTAATTGCTCCATTGTACTCACTCTTTATCTGGGGAGTTGATCAGTTAAAAGGGGAAACGGCTGGTGGATATTTAGTGCAATCCTTTGCAGGACCAAGTAAGTCCCGCTATATTCAGTCAAACTTACTCTCTCCACCAACTGTGCGTAGGGTTTCAGCCTGTCTCTTGAGGATTATATTACCTACCGCTGAAGCGTCCAGCGGGGTGGAGTATTCACCAAGCTATATTTTCTAGACTATATCTCATTGCAATTTGTGTATTTTCTCCTGATCTTGAAAGCATGTGCAAGGCTGAAGCAGGTGTTTCGTATTTCAATGGGACTTACATCATAAACATGCAGACTACATTTTAGTTTCATATGTCAGGGCTTAAACTATGGCCTGGTCCTTTTAAAACTTGATAAACATATAACAATAGAGTCCAGCCTTGAAACATAGGCAACATCAGTGCTGAACTTTCATTCCAATATCACCATCTCTAAGGGAAACAGTCTTCAATACCACCTTGACGAATCCCAGTGAGTTGTATGTCAGGTTTCAATGGAGGCCACAAAGTATGCCTTCTTTGTGGTCTTCACTGCCACATGGCAGTTCTGTTCATGTGCTCTAATATTCAGCCATCCTTGTAGCAAGAGCTCTTTTGTTGTTGTTTAGTCATTTAGTCGTGTCCGACTCTTCGTGACCCCATGGACCAGAGCACGCCAGGCACTCCTGTCTTCTACTGCCTCCCACAGTTTGGTCAAACTCATGCTGGTAGCTTTGAGAACACTGTCCAACCATCTCGTCCTCTGTCATTCTCTTCTCCTTGCGCCCTCCATCTTTCCCAACATCAGGGTCTTTTCCAGGGAGTCTTCTCTTCTCATGAGGTGGCCAAAGTATTGGAGCCTCAGCTTCACGATCTGTGGATTAAGGGGTTTTCTCAGGATGGTGGAACAGAAGCCTGAAGGGGGAGAAGGCAGGGTGATTCCACTTGCCTCTGATCAGCCTTCAAAGTCACAGAGGAGGTGGTGCTGATGAGAACCAGCTAGCTTCAGCCTTCTTAAGCAGAGCTTCCAGCAGCAGTCAATGGTAACAATGCTTTTAGTTCCGGGTCTTACCTTACTGCTTCCTGCTCATCTTGACCCTTGACCCCCATGATCATCAGATTCCCTGACTCCCGGACCATCTGAATACATGGATTGCAGTTTGCCTGCCCCTAGGACTGGACCTGGTTTTGGATGCTGCCTCTGCCTCCAGGCAAGTACACCTCAGGGACTCTTCTCGTTGGCTGGCTTCCCACTCCACTGAGCTCTGCACATGGTTGCTCAGCAATGAGATTATGACAGAGGGTGTGTGTGCTGTGTCCCATTGGTGTGATAGAAAATGCTCTGTGGACGGTGGGGTATGGGGTTCAAGGAGTATCAGTTTATGTAGACAACGATTAAATGTAAGGCATTGGTTGTGTTTAGAATAGATTTATGAAAGATTTAGAAAACCTATTGATTAGAATATTTGTGTGAGATTGTATGGGGGAAATATGGAATAACAGATACAATCTTGCTTAAAATGTATATAGGAAGTGCAGTGTAGTGTAAGCGATGGAAGTTAATCAATGAAATTTTATTAGTATTTTCATATTGAGATATTTATAGAATAAACTTTGCAGAAATTCTTCCAACTTTTCTTCTTTTTTCTCTTTTGTTCCTGCTTATTTGAAATATATATGTATGTATGTATTTGCAATATTTTGCTTATATTTTATAACAATTACGTTAAATAAATTAAAAACAAAAAAGGAGTGTCAGTTGGTGGGCGGGAACAAGAAATGTTGCTATTTTCATCTGAGGATTGTTGAAGGGGATTAATCACATAGTACAACCCCCCCATCATTTTATTCCAACATTGACTTTTTCTTACAGTGTGGATTGAATATGTATGTTATTTAGCTGAACTTCTTAACTTTCCTGGACTAGGGATTAGTGAGATAAGAACAAATTTAGGGGAACGTGGGGGACAGGCAGGGGAAGCTCCATTGAGCAACCAAAAAAATCCTTGCAGTTGTAAAAATACTTTGTTGGATGCTGCCCATAAAGAACAAAATGGTTATCTGGATCAGTTCCACACTGCTAATACACTCATGATGCTGAGAGCAGATAACTGAAAATTCAGCCTTAGCTGTATCTGAAGGAATCTATGTGGCTATATGTAAATGAATTTGCATATGCTTTAATGTTTTTTTAACATGCTGCATTTGGATCTCTGCTATAATTCATAGGCTTTTCAGCTTCTGATGTTTCTTACACTCTGACCTTGGTGGCTCCTGTCAGATTTGGTTCCTTGTCTAGCTCTTGTCTTCCTGGTTTGCCTTTACTTGCAATGGCATGTTGCGATGTGTGGTAGCTTTGCATGTTTGCTGTGAGCTGAAGGGGCCTGGCATTGAGCTGTTGCAAAAGGAGCAGGATGTCAACCCCCTGCCATGGCTGTCAACATTGCTTGGCTTCAGCACCATCATACCCCATTTTTATCTCATCATCTACACGTTGATTTCCCTTTGACCCTCACTGCCCATCTTGCATGGTAAAAAAAGATCAGTTGTTGAACTGGACATTGAACATGCTTTTATTTTGTTTCTAAGCGCAGACTCTGACATCTTAAGTTCACATCACCTAAGCGCCCACTTCTTGCCCATAGAATGAAAATAGGCAAGGCTAAGGAGACACAGGTTTTTAAAGAGAGCAGCGTTCAGTGGTACCCAGTACGTTGGCTCCCAGTACATTTCTGAGCACAATTCAAAGTGTTGGTGTTGACCTTTAAAGCCCTAAACGGCCTTGGCCTAGTATACCTGAAGGAGCGTCTCCACCCCCATCGTTCTGCCCAGACGCTGAGGTCCAGCGCCGAGGGCCTTCTGGCAGTTCCCTCATTGCGAGAAGTAAAGCTACAGGGAACCAGGCAGAGGGCCTTCTCGGTAGTGGCGCCCGCCCTATGGAACGCCCTCCCATCAGATGTTAAAGCGATAAACAACTACCTGACATTCAGAAGACATCTTCAGGGAAGTTTTTAATGTGTGACATTTTAATGTATTTTTGGTCTCTGTGGAAGTCACCCAGAGTGGCTGGGGAAACCCAGCCAGATGAGTGGGGTACAAATAATAAATTATTATTATATTATTATTATACCCAGGGGGGCTTCTATAAAGTTATGCTTTTCCCACCCTGCCTGGATCATCTATACTGGGTGGCAGGCATTATCAAGACCTTGGCATACTAGAGGTCATGGCTGATGAACTGAGAGTGGTGGGCTAGAAACTGAATAGAAAAGAAACCCCTACAAAACGGAGACTGCCTGAGCAGCACCAATAAATGTCGGCAACGTAGTGCAGGTGAGGTTGTGTTGCTGAACTGGTTTTCCAACCCTGTGCTTGCTGGTCAATGAGAGGGAGGTACAAGGCAGCAGTGAGCTCAGTGCAGCGCAGGAGCAGCAACAGAGCCAATCAGATGCTCCCTCCATGGCTCTTTCCCACTCAGTAACTGGCAGTAATGTGAAGCATTGGAAAGCAGATCAGCAGCGCAGCGCCGTCTGCACCGCACCACTGGCAGGCAGCAAAAGGAAGACTAGGTGCTAGAAACATAGCTTATTGTAGCATAGATGCGTTTCGTCTTTCTTCTTTTGAGGCCACTGCAAATGGACAACTAGGTGAGGAACGATAAATGTGGAGCAGATTATATCAACAATAAAAATTACCAGGTTTATTTTGTAAAGTTTACTACGCTAACACACACACACACACACACACACACAGTCTAACAAACAGAATTCAAAACAGATTCCTGAAAAAAAGAGACAACAGTTCATCTACGTACCTCAAAAGCATATTCTTTCAAACTGGAAATAGGAATGAAAGTAAGATTCAAAATGTAACCTGAAGACCTCTATAAAAATAAATGCATAAATATTATAATAACGAAGCTGCAAGCAAACATAAGAAGGTGGAATAACCATTTATAGAAACTCTTCTCCCATTTGAGGTATTCTCATAAACTGGCCAGTTCTAAAGATGTTGGATACTATCTAACTTAGTTATTGAATAGACCTAAAGTATTTTGATTTCAATAGGCCTGAGTAGTTCTGAGTCTGCTTTAGTTGGCTATCATCCCATTATGTGTTCCAAGACATTTGCAACTTACATGGTTTTTTTCAGATTTCTGCAGAAGTGGAGAGAACAAAGTACCCAACATCTTAGGTTTGCTCCTGAATACATGAATTTGCATACACACATACACTTTTGCATATCTCATAACAACTGTAGCATTGTTATCAGTGCAAGCAAAGATTATTTATTTTTAAAAATGGTGTTTATGGCTTTGGCATATATAAATAGCTAATATGTAGTCCCTAGGGGTGTACAAACATGACTCAATGCATTCCAGTATTCATTTGCACTTTCATCTGGTATTTTCCATTCTGCTGCAATTGGTTTATTCTGTTTATTCTTTGCTGATGCAGAAATGTACATATTTTAATGTATTTTTATATAGCCCACAACAGACACACATAGCTCGGCCATCAGCAGATATTTGCAAATCAATTAAGTTCTCTCTTAGTTCATCATAAAGCCATCATAAAAGTCCATCATAAAGCCATCTATGGCTGCAAACATGACTATTTCTACTCAGAAGTAAGCCCCATTGAATTCAGTGGGTCTTTCTGCTAGGTAAGTGGAGTTAGGATTGCAGCTACATTTGCTACCTTGATATTAGGCAACCAAAATGGTCAAAGGCCTGGAAACGATGCCTTATGAGGAGCGGCTAAGGGAGCTGGGCATGTTTAGCCTGGAGAAGAGGAGGTTAAGGGGTGATATGATAGCCATGTTCAAATATATAAAAGGATGTCACATAGAGGAGGGAGAAAGGTTGTTTTCTGCTGCTCCAGAGAAGCGGACACGGAACAATGGATCCAAACTACAAGAAAGAAGATTCCCCCTAAACATTAGGAAGAACTTCCTGACAGTAATAGCTGTTCGACAGTGGAATTTGCTGCCAAGGAGTGTGGTGGAGTCTCCTTCTTTGGAGGTCTTTAAGCAGAGGCTTGACAACCATATGTCAGGAGTGCTCTGATGGTGGTTCCTGCTTGGCAGGGGGTTGGACTCGATGGCCCTTGTGGTCTCTTCCAACTCTATGATTCTATGATTCTATTACAGTTCAGTATACACTTGTCATTTCTCATTTCCCGCACTCGGGTATCAAGGAGAGATAGTTTGGTAAGAAGTCAAGAAAACTTCAGGGGGAGAAAAGGAAAATTAAGAATTATAAAATGAGAATTTAAGGTGGTCCAAAATGGGCAGTCCCCAAGCTGGTGGGAAGAGATACAATCCACAGGTAACAAAAGAGATCCTTTGTTTCCACATGGAAAGAACAATAATGAGTGATGCATTCCAAAAGTTTTAAAAATTCACAAAAGGAAGCAGCATGAAGGTGAAATCCTAACCCTACAGGTCAGAGAGTAAGCCTCACTGAATTCAGTGGCATGTATGTCTGAATACAAATGGTTAGGATTGCGGCTTTAGTGTATGTTAAGTGCCTTTGGCAACAAAGAACACTTCCAAACAGAGAAAAGGTATCTGTGTACAGATGTATACAGATGGCGACCATTTTAGGCATGTCCAGTTAATGTGCAATCTTTGACATGCGGGTCCTTTTGGACCTGGAAGAGGCCAGAATAGGGATGGAACAGGGAGTGGAATGAGGTGAAATGGGGAGAGGCACACTTATACGTGCTCCGCTAAAGCAGAGAGCCGCTGAGAACGGAACCCTCAAATAAATGAACATGTAAAGCAATTTATGTTTCTATTGACATATAATGTGTGCATGTTAAAAAACATTTGCTGTAGAGAATTAAGAATAGCTTTCAATGCAGGAGTCTGTGCTGCTGTGAAGGTTGAATAGGCATACAGTAGACAATCTGCTTCATGGTTTGTTTTCAGCTGAGTGCTCTGACATCCCTACTATAACAGCCATCAGTTTATATAGAACCGGTCAGCTAGCCAGAAATATGGGGTTGGTTAAACAATCACTTGCACCAGGAGTTCTCAAACTTTCTTCTCTTGAGCCACACTTTCAGAATAAAAATGTGCTTGTGCCACACCATTTTTTAATTAACAAGAAATACATTGGAAGACAATACATTGGAAGACAAAGCGAAACAACTCCTAGCAGTGCTTGATTTATAACGTAGAACACAACTGCTTTATAATGTGATCATGGGATATCCAGAAAGTATAAAACAATGCAGCTATACATGAAGATGAATCATTCCTGAAATATAATATTGATTGTCCTTGAATCTTCCCGCCATAGTTCCATTCTCTCTTGCCACACCTGTATGGCACACCAAACACTTTGAGAGCCGCTGACTTACAAAGTTGAGTAACAGCTTATGTGGATTTAACTTGCGGGACCACAGCTTTACACACTTGGCTGGAAAAGGGGGGGTGAGGGAGTTGGAAGGGAAGGGGAGGGGGGAAGGTAGGGAATCCCACCCGTCACTGCAGTCATCCTGGGAGAGTGTATGGAGGTACATAGAGAGTCTGTAGCAGCCTTGGGAGACTGTGGACTGTGCTTTTTGCAGGTTTAAAAGGCTTGTTTTGAGTATATGCAATTTTGGCTTCTTGCACTATCTCTGGAACATAACCCCCATGTAAGTTGTGAGGTAGCTGTAGTCCATAACCCATGGTAAGGGGGTGTCCCACTGCCTTTGTACATTGCACCTCTGATTTAAATTGTACTTTCCACTTTGCAAGACTTGGTGCACAGCACAGAAGAGGTTTCCGAGCAGGAATAGTGCTTTGACAGGCTTAAATTATCATGCTCAGAACTAGACCAATCAATAAGACCACAACAAATGTTTATCCCTTCGGAAAAGAACCCAGAGTATAATGACACAGGGAGTGGTTCGGTCAACGTGTGTCTGTCATTCCTGTCTCCTCATATCTCAAGTCCCATTGGAAGCCAGACACTCAACAGCGGATCCTTCTATCATGATTTCCCCTCAAACAACCCGAAGCCTTTTAGAAAATTGGATTTGTCAACATTATTGAGTTGTGTGACCAAGCATGGCACAAATTAAGATGAAAGATGATAAACTTAAGTTTATCAAGTCCTATGGGAGGAGGAGGGTGGACCAGTGACATCTAGATTCATGACTAAGATCTCTGTATCTGAACTTGGAGCACAACAGGTGTGCAGAGCTGTTATTCATCGCAAGCTTTTAGATACTAAGGTCTATTTATTGTGTTTGTTACATGCTACTATTCCAGTTTGCGTGTTCCAGTGAAGGAGGAATAGAGTGCACTGTAAATGCTTGATGTAGGTGAACTTTTGAGGAGGGTATGTATATATATATATATATATATATATATATATATATATATATATATATTTGCCCCATCTGAATACCTCAGGCCCTCCAGGTTTCTCTGTCTAGACACTGAAACACATCCCAGGCTATGTCCCTCATATGAATGTTTTTGGCTGAGTGGAATGTTCCCTTGAATTCTGCTTGCCTAAATGGAGACTGGAGAGGCATGTCATAGTGTGTGTGGAAAATAAACGACTGTGCAAAGGTAAAATTAAAATGAGTTCCTCTGCCTGCTTTGGCCATGTGGATTTTGGAAGGTTTTGCATATCCATGTTGCAGCAGCTCTTCTTCCTCCTCCTCTCCACAGCCAGTCTCCATGTCCAAGCCCCCCTTCCGGAAGAGGATGCCTCAATCTCTGGTTGTGTAGGGCAGAGCTATATACCTGAAGGAATGTCTCCACCCCCATCATTCTGCCCGGACACTGAGGTCCAGCTCCGAGGGCCTTCTGACAGTTCCCTCACTGTGAGAAGTGAGATTGCAGGGAACCAGACCTTCTTGGTAGTGGTGCCCGCCCTGTGAAACACCCTCCCGTCTGGAAATAAACAGCTACCTGACTTTTAGAAGACACCTAAAGGCAGCCCTGTATAGGGAAGTTTTTTAAAGTTTGATGTTTTATCTTGCTTTTGATATTCTGTTGGGAGCTGTCCAGAGTGGCTGAGGAAACCCAGCCACATGGGCAGGGTATATTTATTTATTTATTGGAGGCAGTGTCACTGTTGCCTGCCAGCTTTTCTCATTAACATTGTGGGTGCCCGGCCCCCACAATTATATTATTGTGGGTGCCCAAGCACCCACGGCCCGCTGTGGTTGTTTCCTATGCTCCTGAGCAAGACAACAACTTGAAATGGATAAGAACCTGGAAGAGAGAGTTCTTAACTATTTTCACATTGTTTGCTTCCTCCTGCAACCCTCCTCACCAATGAATTCTTCAGCATTGTGAACACCGGTCTAGAAAAGAAGCTTAGGGAAAAGAGGTTTAGGAAGTGGAGTTACAGCAGCGGAAAGAGAAGGATTGAGCACTTATCTCCTGCTGGCTGCCTCTTCACTGCCAATTGCTCTCCTACCATGCCACAGCTGAATGTGTAGCTCTGATCTGGCTCATGCTACATCGTTTCTGCAATTCTGCAAGGGGCCCAACATAACATGTGAATGAATACTAGCTTTTGGTTTCCTCTGCCTAAAAGAAGAATCAATTACACAAAATGCTGGCAAATGCAAGCTTTGCAACCTTGCCATCTCCCTAAAGGCAGCTATTATCCTGATCATTTCCAGGGAATATTCTAACATAACAGCACGTTGGATCGAATATGAGTAGAATTTTAAATAACGGCTTATTTGCTTTTGGTACACAGGAAAAGAATGTTATGATGCTTCCACATACCACAAAATTTCCAGTCTGTTTGTTCTTCATCTTGCTGCCTTAATAACATTCTGTCGCTCAGACGTGAGCACAATTATTTTGGAAAGCTCTTTGTGTTGTCAGTTTCACTTTTTGCTAGCCAACGAATAAATGCTTATCTATACTGCATTGCACTGTTTGTGAAGCTTTCTGACACTGATTGGCTGAGAGCTAAATACTAGCCATGTCAACAAAATCTGTAATGACCTGAATGAGAATGTGAATTTGTCCAGCCCATGATGCTCACCTCTGTCATGAAGATAGCTTCGTTTTCCTGCAAAATGCTTGCTCACCTTTGTTTACAACCCAGACTGGGATGCTCTAGAAACTGAATGCCACTGGGCTCTGCACACCCAGAGTGAAATGTGCAGAGGTGGGTTCCCACGGGGCAAAACACAGTGACAACAGCAAGAACCTTTATGGAACTACAGAACTGGACGACAGGGGCAAAGCAATTGCTTATATACATTTCTGAAGGCCTGGGCCACTCCCACTCCCAACGTGATTGGCTGTCTAAACTTCCAAGCTGCGAATCATGACTCAGAGTTTAAGGGCCAATGGCAGAGGCCCAAATCCTGAAATGTTCTGTGATTGGATATCATGTATCGAATGAGAACACAGGGGCTCAGAATCCTTCGTCCAGACTCAAGCTCAGGCAAACACAAACCACTGAATACATAACATGGAGTGCATGGTCAATTGCAAGTAGCTCTTGGACATAGAGGTTTTTTTTTTTAAAAAAATAACCTGATCTCCATAATATGGCCCAGGTTTTCTTTCAATGAAGGTAGTCCATTGCTGCTCACCTTGTCACCGGAGTGTAGCCTTATTTGAGTTCACCGATTGGGTCTGCGTTGCTCCAGGACAGGAGGAAGGAAGTCAAATGACACCTGGGTTGGTTCAAAGAAAGAGTTTATTCTGCTCTCCTGATAGCAGAAGGCACTTGCGTGATCAAGTCCACAGCAAGTCCAAAGAAATGAGAAGTTTCATGCAGTATATATATCCTCCAGGCACCCTCTCCCCCTTCCCCAGCCACGTCAGCTTGTACACGCAGGTTGACATCACAGATGTTTCTGCTCCGGCACTCTTAACCATAAAAGGGATTTCCTTCCTGCACACCTGACCATAAAAGGATCTTCCTCTTCCTACTCTTATCTTGGAGGAAGAGGTCATCATCTCTGAGAACACTTTCTGGAATTGTTCCCCGACTTGGGTCTGTGCGTCTTTTGTGGTCAGCACATAAGGCACGAACATGTCTTCTCTGTTCTGCTGGTGCAGTCAGAGTCATCCCTGCTGTCACAAACTGATAAAGGAGAGGGCTCTGAGCACAGCCAGGTTTTTGTTTATGCATTGTCTCAGAGCTCAAGTTAATGGATTTTAGCGAAGGAAAAATAGGGATTTTGGTGCAGTTTCAAACTGTCTGCACAGTCAGTTTTGGGTTTTGGGAAACCCACTCCTTCAGGAGAACCACAGATAAGCTTCCAAAGAACCAGAGTTCTGTTGAGCACAAATTGAAAACCACTGCTTTAAGTTAGCTGCGATGGCAACCAAGCTCAGCAATCAACCCTGTTGAATGACAGCATTGACTTTAAGCGCATTCAATTCCATTTTGGTCAGTGGGGCTGAACAGTCCATGTACATTTGCCTTACCTGGGATGCTGAATGGCCTCACCGGTGCACATAATGTTTTCTTCTTCTTGCTTTGCGTTTTAACTCTTGGCAGAAGCACTTGGTCTTTGATTAAGGAATAAAGAGAAGGTAGGTGGCAGGTACATTGGCAAAGAGCTGAGCCACTCCACGATATTGCTGCTGTGCTAAAGGTAATTCATCTGTTTTAATTTGGTCTCTCTCTTTTTGCTCGGAATTTAATTCTTTTGCTGAATGTGGCAATACTGAAAGGTCAGTGGATTTATCTATAATGGAACCTTAAGGGGATTTGGCATCCCTTTTATCTTAGCAATTCCCCCTTCTAAAAGAAATGACAGGTGGTAATTTTCGAGTATACGTATGACATTTCAGTGACCTGTAGCAAACAAGGTCAATAGGCAAGTCTGAAATCATAGGAAAATGCTGCAAAGTCGGCAACAACACAAAATTCTGTCAAATGGGATTTTATGGGGACTTTTATAATAACTGGACATCAGACCTTTAAAAAAAAAATCAATGGAGCTCTTTCAAAGACTATTCGCTGAGAGCTGATCCTATGCCAGATTTGTTCTGTGGAAAGTAAAGGTGTGATCAGGACTTTTTTTCAGCCAGAATTCCCCAGAACTCAGTTCCAGCACCTCTCAGGTTGGAGCCACTGACATTCTAAAAGAATGAGGGAGGTGTTCATGGTGAACTCTGGCACCTCTTTTTCTAGAAAAAATAGGACTGGGTGTGAGCCAGCCAAACTGGACCAGCATAGGACATTCTTTTGCCTGAGATGAAGTACCAAATAGTTTCCTTCCTTCTCTCTCTCTCTCTCTTTCTCTCTCTCTCTCTCTCTTACACACACACACACACACACACACACACACTTCAAGACAAATTACAAAATTCTTACTCAGGCAAAATATCTAAGAAATTTCAAGGAAACGAAATATCAAAGGAAACCAAATATCAAAGTGAATCCCAAGATGGTTTACAAAATATTAAATGAACAAGCTAATAAAATATAGTTAAAAGTATAAAACCTACAATAAAACAAGAAATAATAATAATAATTTATTTATGCCTTGCCCATCTGGCTGGGCTTCCCCAGCCACTCTCGACAACTTCCCACAAAATATAAAAAATACCATAAAACATCAGACATTGGAAACTTCCCTAAACAGGACTGCCTGCAGATATCTTCTAAAAGTCAGATAGTTGCTTATTTCCTCGACATCTGATGGGAGGGCTTTCCACAGTGGGCGCCACTACCAAGAAGGCCCTCTGCATGGTTCCCTGTAACCTCACTTCTCGCAGTGAGGGAACCGTCAGAAGGCCCTCAGAGCTGGACTTCAGTGTCCAGGCTGAATGATGGGGGTGGGGATGCTCCTTCAGGTATACTGGGCCGAGGCTGTTCAGGGCTTTAAAGGGCAGCACCAACATTTTGAATTGTGCTCAGAAACTTACTGGCAGCCAATGTAGGTCTTTCAGGACCGGTGTTATATGGTCTTGGTGGTCACCAGTCTAGCTGCAGTAATTCATAGCAACCTTAGAACCCTGGGCAATTGTGGATTAATGTCAACCCAAGGTCTGGCTGAATGAAGGGTGTCAGGGGGTGAGGTTTGTGATGCTGAGTCTGTTAACAAAAGTTAACTGACTTACTGGAACACTGCCTTCCTCTAACTTATGAATTCAAAGTCACTGCAGTTATTCTTCCTACAAAAATTATACTCCAAACAAATGCTACCTGATATATGTCTTTTTTTTAATCATGCATTTTCCCCCCCTCCATAAATGCTCAAGACAGTAGACTGAAAACTTCATGCCTTAATAAGCGTGTGATCACATTTGTACTTTGCAATCAAAGCTTCAGCATAATAAGCAGCATAGCAGAAAGAAATAGAGGGAATGTGGTGAAAATCTGTGCCATGTATGCACACTGTGATGAGGAAACAAACTTCTGCCACACTGAGGATTTTTTCCCCCCTCATATGCAGCAGGAGATTCCCTCTAGCTAGGAAAACATTTGTGCAGTTGTCTTTGAAATTGAATCACTCCAGGGAAATAAAATGGTATAAATTAAATTATTGGGAAGAGGAGATGGATAGACTCAGTTCAATTCAGTGATACTTTAGTAGCATGCCAAGCTAAACAAGCACAAAATATAAGAAAAGGGCCATCCCTCTCAGATTCGATCAGGAGTAGGTATAACTCACTAGGCTGAGATCGAACACTGTGATTTGAGAGAGTTGCCTTTGGGATTAGTCAAATCAGTACTTTACAGTTCAAGAAACTTCAGAGCTTCAGTCCAGCCTCATAAAGTCCATCCATCTCCTCTCAAAAAGATAGAGGACAGTGTTTACTGACTTAAAATTGGTTTTTCACTTCAAAAATAATTGATCAGCTCTGCTCAGCAAATAAAAAACGTATCATAGGGTGGGGTGGGGAGGGAAGAGAAAAATGATTTATTTATTTTTTTGCTCCATAGAAAAGTGCTCCTGATCCATCGAGAGAGATTGGAGACAGGTGAACTCATTCATCCAAGCTAGCCTCTGATTAACTCGGGAGCAGTCAGAAGTTGGGATCTGGTTAACCCAGAAGATCTTAAGTTATTTCTCTTAGGCAATTTGAAGGTAATCAGGAAACGAAATGACGTGCAGGACACGTCCCTGCAGACCCAAACAAACTAAAAGAGCCAAAGACATTGGCAGAGGAGGGACCCTGAAGGAGCCGAGGTTTGATAATGGAAGAGGGGGGTTGATCCTGAGCAGGAAATGCCCTCCTTTTATGACCTATGAAAGGATCTGCACTCAGAGAATGAGTTTGTTGTTGATAGATAGATTATGAACAAAAAAACTTAAAGAGATCCAGATTACAGACTTATAACCGGATCATTTAATGTTAATACTTTCTTCTATTTAAAATAGCAAGTTGTCCTGAGCAGGACTGCAGCTATAGACGACCTTCTGGAACAGCCCACATACATCTATTTGAAAGACATTGCCAGACAGATTTTGCTTTGTGGCCTGCATTCAGTCAGCAAAAATAGAAGGAAGGGCTGAAGTCTGTGAGTCTAACACAATGTCTCAAGCCAGTTACGTTATGAGTGAAAGATAAGGACCTGCAAGCTGAAAGCCTTTGCTCAGGGTCAATTCCTTATCTGTGCTCACCAGCTGCAGTTTCCACTGAATTCTGCAAGCATTGTTGTTTGCTCAGAAAGTATGTTGACAGAATGAGTATTCTGCCCTTAAATGTTCCCTGTTTGAGCTATCTAGCTGAAGGTTTGTCCAGTCAAAGCATGAGTAAGGATTATATGATTCAATCTGCCATATTCTCTGTATCAGTAGTGGGTCAACTTGCAGGATCTAGTTGTTTATCAAATTAACAGCCCACCCTTCCTCCCACAGGAGGCATGGGCAGCAAAGTATCAGTAATGAAAATACAATTAACAATAAAATAACACTTTGAAAACATTTTTAAACCTGTTAAAAACATCTATGAGCAATGCAACACAATAAAACATGTAACCAGTCATGTGTCTGAATAGGCCTGCTGAAACGAAAATATTTTTTGCAGGCATCTTAACACAATGGTTTGTTGTTGTTGTTGTTGTTTAGTCGTGTCCAACTCTTCATGACCCCATGGACAAGAGCACACAAGGCACCCCTGTCTTCCACTGCCTCCCACAGTTTGGTCAAACTCATGTTCGTAGCTTCGAGAACACTGTCCAACCATCTCGTCCTCTGTCGTCCCCTTCTCCTTGTGCCCTCCATCTTTCCCAACATCAGGGTCTTTTCCAGGGAGTCTTCTCTTATCATGAGGTGGCCAAAGTATTGGAGCCTCAGCTTCAGGATCTGTCCTTCCAGCGAGCACTCAGGGCTGATATCCTTCAGAATGGATAGGTTGGATCTTCTTGCAGTCCATGGGACTCTCAAGCGTCTCCTCCAGCACCATAATTCAAAAGCATCAATTCTTTGGCAATCAGCCTTTTTTTATGGTCCAGCTCACTTTGTCAGCAAGGTGGTGTCTCTGCTTTTTAAAATGCTGTCTAGATTTGTCATTGCTTTTCTCCCAAGAAGCAAGTGTCTGTTAACCACAATGGTGGTTGCTGCTAATTCTCTATATGAAGAGACCTCTGAAGTGCATTGCATGAGAATTGTAGTAGGGTAAGTTCTGCTGATCAAAGTGATTGATCATGTATCGGGTCAAGTGATCTCTTAAGTACACTATTCCCAAGCTGTTAAAGTCTTTTTACCTTATTGCTACTTTGTTGTTGTTTTGTTCTGTGGCTTCTGTGTAACACCTGTAAGGTATAAAATCTAAAAAATCATTTTTTAAAATAAAAGGAATACATTGAACTGTGCCTGGTGAAGTGAAGATCTTTAAACACAGATGTAAGATGCTGACAGACTCTTCTTCCTGCTAAGCAACTGCTGAATCGTTCTGCACTAACAAAACGAACTGGAGTTTCCAGACCAAACACAAGGCAACCCTGCACTGCTGCAATGCACTCTATGGGACATGGGTAGTGCTGTGGTGTAAACCACCAAACCTCTTGGGCTTGCTGATCCTAAGGTCAACAGTTCAAGTCCTAATGATGGGGTGAGCTCCTGTTGCTTTGTCCCAGCTCCTGCCAACCTAGCAGTTCAAAAGAATACCAGCGCAAGTAGATTAATAGGTACCACTGCGGAAGGAAGGTAAATGGCATTTCTGCACACTGTGGCACTTGTCATGGTGTTCCATGCGCCAGGAGTGGTTTGTTCATGTTGGTGACATGACACAGAAAAGCTATTTGCAGACAAACGCCGGCTCCCTCAGCCTGAAAGCAGAGATGAGTGCCGTACCCCATAGCGATTACCTGCTTTTAAAAACTGAGTTGGATCAAATGTCACTTTGGGTTTTCTGTATATTCACATTTGCTACAATTGAACATCTGAAATGGGCCGATTTGTGGCATTGGCATCATGGCAATATTCTCCCCCCATCCACTGGGTCTGTTTTGCTTCACGTCCAGCCTAATGAAAGGTTTTATAGAATTCAAACAATTGCTCACTATTTTGTGACATTTTACTTAATCCTAATAAAGGCATTGCCCTGCTATAGATTTTTAACTCCCCCTCACCTGAATCAACAGGATTATATATGCCTCTTCTTAGACATAACTAGGGCTGAAATGCTCTGTAGCCTTAACTGAGAGGAAGTCCAGTTCAATGGGGCTTGCTTGTTAATATTTAGGATTATGCTGTTAGCATATAGAGTTTGCATGCAGCACAGTGGCGTAGCGTGGGTTGTCAGCACCCGGGGCAAGGCAAGTAATTTGCCCCCCCTAACCCGGGGCAAGGCAAGTAATTTGCGGGGCCCCCCCCCCGCTGCACTGTCCCTCCCCCAGATAGTCCCTTGCTCTCTCTCCGCACCGCACCGCACGCCTGGCACCCTCCCCTCCACAGTGGGCGGCGACCCGGCGGCTCGGATCGGATTCGCACAGCCAGCACTGCAGTGAGAGAGAGTGAGTGAGCCAGGTAGGGGCAGAGAGCTGCGAGTGTGAGTGCGCCCCCCCCCGATGTTGCGCCCGGTGCGGCCGGCCCCCCCTGCACCCCCCCACGCTACGCCACTGATGCAGCAGCAATTAACTTCAGTTAAATGAATCCTTGCTTGGAGCACACCTTCATTTGAAAGGTATTCAGCATCAAGTTTGGTATAAAATAAGAAAGCTTGTGTTTATTAAAGGAGCAAGGTCCATAGTCCTAGATAACTATTTAGTTGGAGAAGAAGCCATGTTCTTAGAAAGCAGACCCAAGATGACCTCTCTCCCTTAGGTCCAGAAAAAGAATGTGAGGAGGAGCAGGAATTTGGATGCAACCTAAGATTGAATACTCCAAACACAAAAAGCTAGAGAAATCAGCACAGAGATAAAGTTACAGTGATAGTCTAGGAAACTGGAGGTCTCAACCTATGTAATCCCCTCTCCCCAATCTGAGTTGCCCTCAAACTTCCAACAGATGCTGTATGTGTTCCTCTTATGGTACAGTAGTTGCAGTGGCAGCAAAGTTTCATTGTGCGACTATAACTTATAACAACTTATTCTTATAATGTGATGACTTGGGGGGAAAGAGTACATCACCAATTTAATTTTGAAACCTCCTAGATTAATTATTCCTTTAATATACAGGATCTGGATCATGTTCAGCAATATGAAACAGCCTCTAAGACCTAATGGGAGCTCATAAAGCTAGAATTAAGCAGCTGTTTCCAATAACTGCATGTTCAAAAGAACTGAACTCCGCCCAATAATAAATTAATCAATTCATTATTAGTTGTTGGTAAGCCTTGATTATTGCACCAGAGTAAGGAATAATTCACAGCTGGGAATCTGGGACTGCTTTGTGTGCTGCAAATAAAACGTTCATGCTTGAGTATATAAAACCCACAAGTTAATATAGCGATCGCACTACTTTTTTTAGCTTAGTGCAATACATTAGGGTTAAGTGCGGAAAGTGGTGGCTTTACAAGCTGAGAAGTGGTGTTTGGAGGTTATCATCAAACCATTAAACATGTTTAATGTAAGTAGATATTTAAAATGGCTGAATGAAATGTAAGAGAACGTCTTCGCTGTAGGCTTCCAACAGTGTGAGAAAGCGAAAATAACTTCAACAAAGGCATAAAGAAAAGTACTCTAAACAACCTCAGACTATCACGGGAACTGTTCAGAGGGCGATCTAGATAGTAAGTGGTTCTGGATATCCGCATTTGGGCTGATGAGAATTCAGAGACATTTTGCTGCTTGAGGGGAAAACAATAATTGAAATGGCAGTCCCACATGGGTTACTTAAAAAAATTATTATAATAAACCATGCTGACAATTTGAATAATAATACTTATAATCTTTATAGCTCTTTAGAATGTTCAAACTAAGTTCTTCATTTGCATCAACTTGTTGTAATTCATATACCATATTTTTCCATTTATAAGACACTCCCTATTTTGGGGGACTCAGATTTAAGAAAATGGGGGGAGAGGACCCCCTAATTTTTGACATTACATTTTAGGGAAAAAACCTAGTCTTATACACGGAAAAATACGGTAACAATCCTTTAATATATCACCCCCATATTGGAAATGCAGATACTAAGGCTGAAATATGGGGACAGCCCTATGAATAATTGCTTGTTCATGGTGGAGGCAACATTTCATAAGCTCTCCATGACAGGAACCTATCTTATAGTTTGTAGTACTCTGTAATTAGTCATGGCATCGCTATTATTATTATTATTATTAGTAGTAGTAGTAGTAATAGCAGCAGCAGCTGACCTCATCAGATCTTTAATTAATTTCCAAAATCTACTTCAAGTCGGCCACCTGCCCCCCTACCTATTGGTAGGGCTGGCCCCAGACTGTTTGCTTTACATAGCCCCATTGGTTACAACCTCTTCTCTGATAAAATTCCAGTATTCAAGGTATTTACATAATCAGCCTGGATAGACGCATTAAAATTTGCCATATAAGTCCCAGATTAAAAATATGGCAAGTAATAAAATATGATGAACCAGTCTCTATTAAATTGCATCGACTTGAACTATAATAGTAATAAAAAAACCCACCACAGTAATTTACCTATTGCTTTCCTGAGAGTTAATGAGTATTCTGGGTATGAAATTCACCAACAACATTTTAGAACAGCTTGAAAGAGCATATTTTATGTGATAAGCCAAATGTAAGTCAGAAAACTCAGTGATTTTAATTTAAAATTCTCTGCCTCATTTCCATAAATGTTAATTTTTCACCCATAAATCTCATTTTAACTGTTCATAAGGCTAGAAGTGAACACTGTCCATAAATAATTGTATATTCTGTATGTGAGAGTAATTTTCTTTAATTGAAGGAGATGTCACCCTTATTTGAGTGAGATGACTGCCTGCTTTAGTGAAGCACATTTTTAGGCTGCAATCCTGTACACACTTATCTGGGAGTAAGCCCCATTGAACTGTATGGGTCCTACTTCTTAGGAAACATGTATAGGAATACACTGTAAATTTCTTAACAGAGCCTGAACCACTCTACACAAACAGCAGACACTTTAAGTGTCCCTATGTTCCAGGGACAGTCTTGGATTTACAGAAGCTGTCCTGGTTTCTGATTTGATCCCAAAATGACCCGCTTTTCCTTAGGACATCCCTATTTTTATTGGAGAAATGCTGGAGCGTACGGAGTTACCAAGAAGATAAGTAACTATACAACCTTTAGACAACATCTGAAGGCAGTATAGAGAAGCTTTTTAATGTTTAATGTTCTATTTTGCTTTTATATATGTTGGAAGCTGTCCTGATTGGCAGAAGCAACCAAGTCAGATGGGCAGAGTATAAATAGTAAAAGCATTACAGTGGTACCTCCAGTTGTGGACGGGATCCGTTCCGGAGCTCTGGTCGGATCCTGAGGTTTCTGCAACCGGAGGGACTGCTTCTGCACATGCGTGAGAAGTGAAACCCGGAAAAATACTTCCAGGTTTGCTGTGTTCGCATCCTGAAGGATACGCAACCAGAGGTGTGCGTATCCAGAGGTACCACTGTATTAATAATATTATTATGGAATAGGATGTCCCTATTTTCATTGGATGTCCCTATTTTCATAAGAAGATCAAACCTATCCATTCTTAAGGAAATCAGCCCTGAGTGCTCACTGGAAGAACAGATCCTGAAGCTGAGACTCCAATACTTTGGCCACCTCATGAGAAGAGAAGACTCCCTGGAAAAGACCCTGATGCTGGGAAAGATGGAGGGCACAAGGAGAAGGGGACAGCACAGTATGAGATGGTTGGATAGTGTTCTCGAAGCTACCAGCATGAGTTTGGCCAAACTGCGGGAGGCAGTGGAGGACAGGAGTGCCTAGCATCCTCTGGTCCATGGGGTCACAAAGAGTAGGACACGACTAAACGACTAAATAACAACATTTTCATTGGAGAAATGTTGGAGGGTATGAAACAGTAGCTAAGAAAATTTAGCAAACTCTTATCTCCTGGCCCTAAAATATACACACACAAACAAATTGGATCCCCTGTTTTGAGGGTCCGTATTGCGGACCCAAGGCGCTTCCCACACACACTATCCGTAGGAGGGGTGGGGGTTAAGCCCAAGCCGTGTGGTGGCCCCACAGTCACACCATGGCCTGTTGGCCAATTGGGGGCAGTGACATGATTGGGGGGCCTCTTTAAAGTTGGCGTCACATCGCTGGGGCTTTACCTGGCTTCGCGCCGCCAACCCCACCACCACCACCTGCCCTAGTGGTTTAGGTTTCTGCCTTGGCCTTGCTCTGGACTTTGGTTGGCCACCTGTTTTGGAACAGGGGCCGGCTAGGAATTTTTTCCTTTGGCAGATTGGCACTGGCCATTTGGTTTTCGCCTACCTCTTAGCAATCGTCACAACTTTGTAAAGTTTGGCGGTTAGGTGTTGGTTTAGTGAGGTGTGGGGGAGGGGAGGTGCGGCCATCACCTGCCCCTCCAAAAACAAGGGTATTCCGTTAAAGGAATCCGTGGGTCTGGATCTTGTCAGAAATCTGCTTGAGGGGTCATGCCAGGACCCAACGGGAACCCCAGGGTGAGCTTTAATTAGTCGCCATTGATGGAGCTCCCTCTTTTGTGGTTTATCCTTCCAGACTCCCTGCAAGGCGGGCAGGAGTCAGATATAGTTTCGCCAATGCCTAAGCCAATACCACTCACAATTCTGTAATCAATAAAGTTGTGACCTTTTTCGCCCATTAGCCTTAAACTAAAATTCTGTGTTATTTTATTGGTGGGGGGGGAGGTGATGGGGCCTTGATGCGCAAACACATACCTGACATGTAGGCATGTCAAGACAAAAATTATGTGCAGGATCTTCCTTGTACAGAACATGGCTGCTCAATGGCTGCATTCAGACATGGGGTTTATTGTGCTTGTTTTACTTGTTATAATGCCAGCACCAATTACTAGTATTCCTTTTGCGCTTCCTGTTCCATTATGGAGCTGGGGCTTTTTGATTGAAACACTACAATGCACTAAATTTTAAGTGGCAGGAGAGAACCGTAACCTGGAGTACTGCCTGAAATCTCATCACATGCAATTACAATGCAAAACTCCCACAATTTTCTAAGGGCTCATCCAAACTTCCCTTGAGGAGGTTTTTGGTTTTGTCTGGTGCTTTCCCCAGAAAAATTCACATTTTACCACTGAATCAGGGAAATGGAAGTTGGGCTTTCTGTGGGTTGCCAGTTGCTCCAGTTCAGTAGTATAGCACGAATTTTCCCGGGGAAAGTGCAGGGGCAAAAAGCAGCTCAGAAAAGGAGTTTTAAAGTGTAGACAAATGCCAGGAAAATGTGGCACAAAGGGAAGTCTTGATGAGTCCCAAGTTAACAGATTAATGCGCTTATATACCACTTTTTTTGTCACAAATGATCTCAAAGCAGTTTACATTAAAAAAAAAATACAAATCGCAGGACACAAATAAGATAACAGTAAATCATCAGCAACATCGGTAATAAAAACACACAATATATAAACCATAATAATACAGCAATCTCAATAATAAAGCTACAGAATCGTTGCTATAAAACAAAACAAACTCAAGGCTATTTGTTGTTGGCCAATAGCTGCAGGAATGAGGACATAGCTGAAAATAATACTGTTTGGCATGATAAATGCCATTCTGAAAAGTGCAGATATGATCTAGGGAAAATCAGGACCATCCTAGAACTATTTCTCAGTGTTGCAATGAGTAAGTAGTTATTTCATAGTGTTATAAAACACACTGCCTTGTTCTTTGCATGGCAAAGGAGGTGTGATTAACTCTGTGCCTTCAGCAATTTGCAGCATAGTTCGGACAATTATGAAATAAAAGAGTAACACAGGATCTTTAGCCAACATGTATTTTGAAATATATTCGAACATTGCAGATTTCCCCCACTGGCTAGTTTCTATAGTCTTTGCAAACCCCAACCTCTAAAACAACAAAACAAACATCAGTTACAAAATGAAAGCTATTTTTATGAAAGAAAGAAAGAAAGAAAGAAAGAAAGAAAGAAAGAAAGAAAGAAAGAAAGAAAGAAAGAAAAGACTTTGTTTGCAATTAGATATCATCCTGAAATTTAGGCTTGTAAGAAGAGAGACTGCTAGCCTGACTCTCAAATGTCAAATCCATATAAGTTACGTTATAAAGAGTAAGGGTAACATATCAAGAAAGAACTATAGTACATTCAGTTTAGTAAATTGTTATCATAACAGGCATAGAGGATTTGGATTTCTTTCTTTCTTTGGTGATCACTCATTGCTGAGTAAGATTGTCTTCCATAAACACGGTTTTAACAATGAGTCTGTAAGTGACTGTGGAGGCCAACTCTGGATCCACACGTCCTTCCACAGTGGGGACATTGGTTTCTGGGCAGGAGTTGATCATGGTGTGGATTTGCCTAGCATGCCTTCCTCTTAGCACATTTCGCCCTTGCATCCTGAGTTCGAGTGTCTTCAAAGTCCATGACACCTTTGGTAAAGGCTGTTCTCCAACTGGAGTGCTCATAGGCCAGTGTTTCCCAGTTGTCAGTGTTTATACTACATTTTTTAAAGATTTGCCTTGAGTCAGTGTTTAAACCTCTTTTGTTGACCACCAGCATTAAGCTTTTCATTTTTAAGTTCGGAATAGAGTAGTTGCTTTGGAAGACGATCATCAGGCATCCGGACAACATGACCAGTCCAACGAAGTTGATGTTGAAGAATCATTGCTTCAACACTGGTGATCTTTGCTTCTTCCAGCACACTGATATTTTTTCGCCTGTCTTCCCAAGTAATGTGTAAAATTTTTCAGAGACACCGTCAATTGAGAAAGCTCAATTGGGAGAAAGCCACACTTGCAGAGTTCAGGTGATGCTGGATTTCGGCATCAGTGTTGGCCCTTGTGGAAAGATAACTGCCTAGGTAGGAGAAGTGATTGACATTTTCCAACATTACACCATTGAGTTGGATTTGTGGTGCTGCAGAGGGGTTATTTTGTACTTGTTGGTGCAGCACTTTGGTTTTTTGGATGTTGAGTGATAGGCCAAGCTTTTCATAGGTAAAGGTACCCCTGCCTGTACGGGCCAGTCGTGACCGACTCTAGGGTGTGCGCGCTCATCTTGCTCTAGAGGCCAGGAGCCGGCGCTGTCTGAAGACACTTCTGGGTCACGTAGCCAGTGTGACAAGGCTGCACTAGCGAGCCAGCACCAGCGCCACACACGGAACGCCATTTACCTTCCCGCTAAGTAAGCGGTCCCTATTTATCTACTTGCACTTAGGGGTGCTTCCGAACTCCTAGGTGGACAGGAGCTGGGACTGAACGACGGGAGCTCACCCCGCCGTGGGGATTTGAACCGCTGACCTTACAATCAGCAAGTCCTAGGCACTGAGGTTTTACCCACAGCGCCACCCGTGTTCTAAGCTTTTCATAAGCTTCTGCAAAGATATTTAGGATGGTTTGGAGGTCATCGTCTGAGCGTGCACACACTACATTGTCATCAGCATACTGAAGCTCTATGATGGAAGTTACGCGTGAGTTGGGGCTTAGAGGACACATCAGTAAGGAAGCTAGATAAAAGCTTCTTTCTTTCTTTCTTTCTTTTTTTGTCTCTCTTAAACAAATACACAGCAGATACAGGAAGTGCCTGACTTTGCCCAGATCTTATTAAGCCCAGTGCCATACAACTGCACTATCCACACAAACAGTTTCCTTTTCAGGCTGGGAAGAAGGGATGCATCACTGAATTAACACTCCTCCATGAAACAAAGACTTTCAGCACAAACCAAAATGTCATACCAGGGAGGAGACTGCTTTGAACTATTCTCCCTCGCAAGGTGCATTTTATTAGTGTGCAACCATTTAAATTATGTGAGTCCCCCTCCTGCAGCATGAAGTGGTACAGTTCACACACAATGTCTTTACCACTTTAATCCGATGAATGCATAAGCAGGTCACAAGAGAGATCCATGTTGCTTCATCTCATGCACAGATGCGAGAGGACCTACAAACCTCAAATTTCTCCAGCTTATTTTAAAAACTGATTATATTTTCATTATGCTCCGTCCTGCATCTGAATTTGAAAACTGTTTATTCTAAACGATTTTAATATTTATCCCAGCAGCACCCCCAAAATGATATATTTAAGATTTTAATTTCCAGCGACTTCAATGTTAAGATGCACACATCTGAATTGTTTTTCTTACCAGTAATAAGTGAGAGTGGGAAGGGGGGGTCAATTTATGTCATTTTCTATCCCATTATTCTAGGTGTATCTGTTATGCTTTGCCCTTCTACAGATTAATGGGATACACTTTCAAAGAAGCAAGAAGAGGAGTTACATGAAGGTTGCAATCATACACACTCTTCCCTGGAAGTAAGTTCCATTAAAGTCAATGGGGTTTACTTCTGAGTAGACATGCATATGCTTGGCTTGTGCACAAAGCCTCTTGCGTTGCAGGGGGAGGGAAGTAGACTAGTACATTTCTCGCTTTATTTCCAGTGCTTAATTGGATAGATTAATGAATGTGTCTTTGTTTCTCCTCACCCATGGGGCTTACAGAACATGGAGCTGACATAGCAAATATTTTTTCAAGGATAAACAAGCTAATCCTTTGAACATCATGCCTATCCAGCTACGTTTGTCCCCTTCTGAATAACTCCTTGCAACACAAATGCCAAGTTGCCCAAAATAATTCCTGCACTTATAGCAAACTGTGTACCTGTCAGGAAATGGATAGTTTGTAGCTAGCAGACAAATGCTTGTATGCATCATAAGAGAACTCACTGAGATCGGTTTTCAGAGCAGTCTCTGGGGAGTTACGTGCAGGAACCCATTAGTGTGTTATCTCAAAACATTTGTGAATATTGCGTTGTTTGTCATAGTTCCACACCATGAGTGCTTCAAGCTCACAGACAATTTGAGGGTATAGAACCCTTCTTTTGCAGAAAAAAAGATCTTTATGAATGATCATGTACAGCAGTTTTGGATTTGGCCTTGAAGGGAGTATTAGTAGAGCCAATTAGAAATTAAAGCCTTGAAATATTTCCAACTAAAGTGAAATAATGAGAAATCCCAATTAACTCTGAAAGGAAGGGATTTCACTGCCCATGCCTGAACCTTGATCTGATCCCAGTGAAAATTGGATGTGGTTTAACAAACTGAGGCTGAATCCAGATGAGACCGAAGTGCATTTCGTCAGTAGGAAAGCTGATCTGGCCCTGGAGTTATGGCCTACATTGGATAAGGTGGCACTCCTCTTGCAGGTGGTGCTGTGGTCTAAACCACTGAGCCTCTTGGGCTTGCCAATTGGAAGGTCAGCAGTTCAAATCCCCGCGATGGAGTGAGCTCCCGTTGCTGTCTCCCAGCTCATGCCAACCTTGCAGTTCGAAAGCACACCAGCGCAAGTAGAGAAATAGGTACTGCTGCAGAGGGAAGGTAAACGATGTTTCCATGTGCTCTGATGTCCATCATGTTGTGCCAGAACCGGTTTAGTCATGCTGGCCACATGGCCCAAAATGCTGTCTGTGGACAAACGCCGGCTCCCTCAGCCTGAAAGTGAGATGAGCGCCACAACCTCATAGTCGCCTTTGACTGGACTTAACTGTCCAGGGGTCCTTTACCTTTTACCTTTTTCACCCCTTGCAGGTACTCCTGCCCACAAGTGGATCATTTTCACTACTCTTACTTCAACAAAGCTAGTGTAACAGTTCCACCTCAGCAAGCAGCTTCTGGTGAGAAGGCCAGACTAGCACTGCTTGGTTCAAGGAAAAAATGTCCCCTCAGCACCCTGTGCCGGGGAACTGCCCACACAACACTAAACCTGGCTTTGTTTTTGTTATAACTGCTAAGCCTCATCTTTGGTGGTGTGGAACTGTTTTTCCTTTTAAAAAATATACGGTGGTACCTCAGGTTAAGAACTTAATTCATTCTGGAGGTCCATTCTTAACCTGAAACTGTTCTTAACCTGAAGCACCACTTTAGCTAATGGGGCCTCATTTTGCCACCGTGCTGCGATTTCTGTTCACATCCTGAAGCAAAGTTCTTAACCCAAGGTACTATTTCAGGGTTAGTGGAGTCTGTAACCCGAAGCGTCTGTAACCTGAAGCGTTTGTAACCTGTGGTACCACTGTATTGTTGTAATCTGCCCTGAATCTGCTTTTGCACCAAAACACCAGACTAGAAATGTTTTAGTTAACAATATAAATGTAGCTATGATTCTTTTCTCTCTTTTAGTTAGGAGGATGGTAAAATACCCTGGTCCCAAAGGCCAATCATGAATACAGGTCACTTTAGAATATAACCATTCTGGAAAAGATTACTCATCAATTGAAACTCAGACAAGGTCAAAAAACCCAGACTCTTTTCACTTGATTTAGCATTCTCTTATTCATTTCACCTCGAGAGCTGGATTTCCAAAGAAACTCTCCATTCAGACTTGGGAAGTCAGGCAACATATATAATTAACTCACTGATCCAATATTACCTTTTTACTGTTCTTATCTTTTCTGTGCTACAGAGCGAAACAAGTTGGGTGATATGCTATCTATAACTTTTCTAAATGGGATGTAGGCCTAAAGGTTTTGTTGCTATGGTGTGTTTTTTTGTCATGGTTTCTGTATTTCGTTGCAATGCTGTTTTGGATTTTTACTATCACTCCGCTTGTAGTTGGGAGATTCTGTAAAAAAGGGAAAAGTTAATAAAACTGTTTACAAAAGAAAAAGAAATGGAGGAGGGGGAGAGAATGCAGGTAAATAATTCATTTCCACCTGCATCAACCAGCGAGGGATATAGAGCATAGCAAGAGTTCTGATGTGACAAAAGTGGGAGAATGCGGGAAGTAGAAGCAGCTGGTTGGGTTGAAGCCCCTTTGTCAGCTTCCTAGGAGGTTGGTTATTGTCGCTTTCTGGGCAGGAGAAGGATGAGGCAACAGGGAGGTTGTAGCACAAGGAGTGCCAGATTGATTTTTCTGGTGCATTCGACCGTTCTTCACCTCTCTGCCACTTTCCCTTCTCCCCACCAGTAAGCAAAGCAATCCACTTGCTAGGAAGCTTGTTAAGTATAGTACACCATATTTTTCGCTCTATAAGATGCACTTTTCCCCCTCCAAAAATGAAGGGGAAATGTTTGCGCATCCTATGGAGCGAATGCAGGCTCCTTGGCTTCAGCGATAGCAACGCGAAGCCTCCGAAGCGCAGAGGGAGAGCTCCCTCCACGCTGAATTCACTGAAATTGCAAATGCTTGTATGCATTACTATGGGTTTTTTAAAAATTCGATTGGTTGGTAACAGAATTCTAGAGCACGGTTAGGCAACCTAAGGCCCAGGGGTTGGATGTGGTCCAATCGCCTTCTCAATCTGGCCTGCTGATGGTCCAGGAATCAGTGTGTTTTTACATGAGTAGAATGTGTCCTTTTATTTAAAATGCATCTCTGGGTTATTTGTGGGGCCTGCCTGGTGTTTTTACATGAGTAGAATGTGTGCTTTTATTTAAAATGCATCTCTGGGTTATTTGTGGGGCATAGGAATTTGTTCATTTTTTAAGATATACATATATATATGTATATGGCCCACCACATGGTCTGAGGGACGGTGGACCAGCCCATGGCTGAAAAAGGTTGCTGACCCCTGTTCTAGAGAATTCTCTAATAGTTCTCATGTGACTGGCTACTGTTGGTCACATGGGAGCTACCTAGTGAAGGAGAGACTCCATGCTGTGCGAAGCAAGGTGACCTGTGTTTTAGAATCCACTGTGAACACTGCTAAGTTGAATAGAGTGTTGGAGTGCTGGTTCTCGGCTTGAAAGAAAGAGAGCAAAGCTGCAGGAGATGGTAAAAGTGGAAATCTCTCATAGGAACTGCAAAGCATGGCCTAACTGAGATACAGAAGGCTGAGTGTTGAGCTCTGGAAAGGGAGGGAAATGCAGTTGTTTGAAATTTGGAAGAAGAGACTGTGAGTCCATGCTTGGAGAAGCATGTGACTGTATTAATAAGTTTCTGCAAGTAAGGTTTTTGAATGTTAAGGTCTGGGTGTTGCTTTAATTTCCAAAGAAGGGTGTCAGTCATATATATGATCTGAGTTTCTCAGCTGCGTTCTCACCACTCTTACTTCAACAAAGCTAGTGTAACAGTTCCACCTCAGCAAGTGGCTTCTGGTGAGAAGGCCAGAATCAAACTGCTTTGCTCAAGGAGGAAATGGATGGCAAAAGCAGGGAGTCCCACACCACATATGCATAGTTACCGGTGATTACTAACTGAGTATGATTACTACTTCAATTGTGCTAACTGCTTTGCACGTCTGCAAGGAATGTTCCTGGATAAATAAACTGAACTCATATGCATCTGTTAGTTCATCAGACTAAGAAGGACACCATTCCTGCCTCCAAGTAAAACTCTTATCTAGTCTCTGTGTATCTGACTTGCTAGAAGCAAAAGTCCACCCCTCCCATTTTTATTGAACTCGTCTGCAAGAGATGACAAAAGACTTTAGGGGTTCAGGGCAGAATGCAATTTTATGCCAATCAGACTACAGGCAATATATTGTCTCCAAATGTACCACAAAACATGTAATGGAACATTTTGGCCTTTTTGTTTGTTCGTTGTCTGTTTGGAAAACTTTGGGGATCCCAGTTGGATGTTTTAGAATGAAACTTTCACACAATACATGCAGGAGGGCAATGTTTTGTTTTATTTGATATAACAAAAAAAATATATGTTTGTGGCTGTTTGCTAGATTTTTTGCAGCATGCCTGAGAGAGAAATGATTTGGAGTGATAACGTAAAAGAAGCAGATGAGAGTGAGTAAAATGTCAAGGGAGATTTTTATGTGACAACTTGTTTATTTTGACCCGATATATAGCACCTCCTTGCGTTCTATGAATTTTCTCCAGGACTTCTATATGGTATGGAAATTGTAAAAGAAACTAAATAGACTTGCATTGCCTGATCCCTAAACAAGTTAAGAAGGATCTCACTACTTGAAAGTAGTCCTGTTCTTTTCCATTGTGGAGGGGGGAGTTTTTTTGTTCTTTTTAAAAGACATGCTGAATAATGATGTTATTTTCTGGTGGACAGGTTTAGAAATAAGGGAGTGGGGTTTACTATTTTGAGAAGTGGTGACAGACAGTTCCTTTTTTAAAAAAAAAACACAAAAAGCCCAGCAGGACGACAATCTCCTACAAAATTTCCCAGTGGAAATGACACTGCTTTGTGGCAGTGTTGGTTGGGCTAGTAGGAGTTTCCTTCTATTGCAAATTGAAAGTGCACTTTCTCTTGTCTTACTGTGGTCCTGAGCCAGCTTTCTGGCTTTTTGCATTTTAGAAAATAAAAATAAATCAGGAATGCAAGAAATAATGTGAAAACAAAAATCAATTCTAGGTTGCCCTGTGTATTGCCCTGTGTGCATAGACAGAAGATTATGAACACAACCCTGGCTCCTTTCCTTCCAAATTCTGAGCACAGTTCAGTGTTTATAGGGTCCTGTAAGACTAGGCCACCCCATTTGTCTAATGTACCACTGATTTTTCCAGCCTATGTTTTCCAGCCTATGTAGTGTCACCTGCAACTGTTTGGAGCACTGCATGGAAGTTGGCATGCAGAAGGCTGGGGCGGAATCTGCTATGTTTGGACTGGCAGGACAACATCTGCTAATAATAATAATTAATAAATATATTATTTATACCCTGCCCATCTGGCTGGGTCTCCCCAGCCACTCTGGGCAGCAGAATTAGAAGCATAATAAAACATCAAATATTAAAAACCTTCCCTAAACGGGGTTGCCTTCAGATGTCTTCTAAAAGTCAGATAGTGCATATCTGGTGGGAGGGCATTCCACAGGGCGGTCACCACTACCGAGAAGGCCCTAGAGTGGCACTAGGGTGGAGTTGTTATGACGGCACCCCTTGGTGTGTGGAGTGCCACAGGGCGCAATCCTCTCCCCGATGTTTTTTAACATTTTTATGTGCTCCCTTGCCCAGCTTATCCAGTAGTTTGGGCTGGGTTGTCATCAATATGCTGATGACACCCAGCTTATCTGTTGATGGACAGTCATCCTGACTCGGCCCCGGACACACCAACCAGATGCTTGGAAGCTATGGCTGGATGGCTGCGTGGGAGCCGGTTGAAGTTAAATCCTTCAAAGAGAGAGGTCCTCTGGCTGGGTTGGGATGACATGGGGTTGGGGGGCCAGCTCCCATCTCTTGCAGGGCATCAATTAGTGCCAGTGCCTTCCATCCAGAGTTTGGGTGTAACCTTTGACGCCTCCCTCTCTATGGAGGCGCAGGTTGCAGCTACAGCAAAGGCATCATTTTTCCACCTTCGCCATGCTAAGCAGCTGGTCCCTTACCTTTCTCGCCCTCATCTGGCCACAGTGATCCATGCAATAATCACCTCCAGGCTCAATTATTGTAACTCGCTCTACACGGGGCTGCCCTTGAAGCTGACCCAGAAACTCCAGCGGGTGCAGAATGCTGCAGCGAGGCTCCTTACGGGGTCATTGCCACAGGACCACATTCATCCAGTGCTAGCTATACCAGCTGCACTGGCTCACAGAGGAGTACAGGATCAGGTTTAAGGTGCTGGTTTTAACCTTTAAAGCCCTATACGACCTAGGACCCTTGTACTTATGGGACCGCCTCTCTTGGTATGCCCCACAGAGGACCTTACGGTTCGCAAATAATAACATCTTGGTGGTCCCAGGCCTCAAGGAGGTTAAACTGGCCTCAACCAGGGTGAAGGCCTTTTTGGATTTGGCCCCAGCCTGGTGGAACGCTCTACTGCAGGAGACCTGTGGGACTTGATATCCTTCCGCAGGGCCTGCAAGATGGAGATGTTCTGCCTGGTCTTCGGTCTGGGCCCAGTTTGACCCCCTTCTATGGGACCCTCTATTGGCCCTTTTATCAGCTCATGTGGGACCAGCATGGATAGCTGGCCTTGATGAATACTTGAGGTTTCCAACCCCTATGGTTGTAATTTCATGGGCAGCCATTTAATTTAATCTTGATTCTAATTTTTAAGCTGTATTTTAATCAATTGTTTGTGTTTTAATATATTTGACATTTGATGTTAGCCGCCCGGTCTTGAGCCCTGTCTTGGCCAGGAAGGGCGGGGTATAAATAAAAATTTACTTACTTACTACTTGCTGCCTGGTTCCCTGTAACCTCATATGTCAAAGTGAGGGAACCGCCAGAAGGCCCTCGGAGCTGGACCTCAGTGTCCGGGCTGAACGATGGGGGTGGAGACGCTCCTTCAGGTATACTGGGCCCAGGCCAGTGTTGACCAAATGAGCCTTCATTGCTCTAACACGGCATAGCTTTCATGTGTGGGTGGGGTCAGGAGGAGACATTGCAGATAATATGAAGGAATCCTAAAGTTTATTATATGGCCCCTTTTAACCCTACATCTATAATTGCAGTATCATTGCTTGTTTCTTTTTCTGTATGCCACTTTCAATGAAGCTTAAAACCTAAGATGCTTAAGCGGAAGCCTTGATTTCCAGATAAGACAACCCCAGCCATTTTGATACAGCAGCTTTGCTTTTGGATAAGGGCAGAGGGATAAGAGCGAAAAAGCTTCACATGACATAGAACTTTTAAGGGTATAAAAATATTCAAATTCTTTCTGAAAGGAGTGACGATGAGAAGCAATTTCACCACAAGCTCTGCTGCGTGGGCTTAATAAATAAATGCATTGCCAATAACTGTTGTTTGCATTTTCGCTTTCAAAGTTGAAAGGATTATTAAAGTGAATCTCAACACAATTTGTATTTTTAAGGGGTAAGATTGCCTGTGTAGGTTGTGAAGAATTTTCATTTATCATTGATAGAGTAAATGAAAACTTAATTAAAAGCTGGAATTCTTGGGATGTTTTATCCACCCCCTCCTATATCCAATGTAGATCTGGAGTCAGCCATATTGTAATGAAAATATATTAAATCTACTGCTTTCAGCCACTTCCAGAGAACTTTTTTCTCCTTTCTGTTCTTTGAGGACTTACTTTTACTTAGCTACCTACTACTGGTACATTTTTTTCCCATGGAAAATGTCATTCTGAATATCCTACAAATATTGACTAAATGGAATAAATACTTTGATATAATTTTACCCCTTAATTATTATTATTATTTGCTTACAGGAACCAGGCTTTTAGCTAAGTATAGCTGAAGGGTTCTGCACCCCCCCCTTTATTTAATCAATGTTTTCTAAGCTTAGAGTAATCACTTTAAAAGGAAGGCAGAGCAAGTGGGAATAAAGGAGTAAAAGTGTGCAAGCTGAATAATAAATCTGTAAAAGGCTTTAAGATATTAATAGATTTTTTTGGCTGGTGCAGCATCCCACAAAGACAAACAGAGATTGAAAGATAACTTAAAACCGACATTCTTTATATATTGTGCCTGATGTACCCTGTCCCCCTTTGAAAAATTGCCAAGTTGTTTCTGGGGGTTGTGTAACCTAATCCCTTCATAAAGGCCTGATTCTTTTTCCTCAGACATGCTGATAAGCTGATCTGGTTTGGGTATTGCTTACAATTCCCCTGTGAATCATATATACAGTCGTACCGTGGAAGTCGAAAGGAATCCGTTCCGGAAGTCCGTCCAACTTCCAAAACATTTGAAAACCAAAGTGCAGTTTCTGATTGGCTGCAGGAAGTTCCTTCAGCCTATTGGAAGCCACGTCGGATATTCGGCTTCCAAAAATAGATTGTAAATCAGAACACTCACTTCCAAGTTTGTGATGTTCAGGAGCTGAAACGTTCAAGAGCTAGGTTGTTTGAAAATCAAGGTATGACTGTACACTACTGCACCTAGTAGGGGACGCGGGTGGCACTGTGGGTAAAAGCCTCAGCACCTAGGGCTTGCCAATCGAAAGGTCAGCGGTTCAAATCCCCGCGGCGGGGTGCGCTCCCGTTGTTCGGTCCCAGCGCCTGCCAACCTAGCAGTTCGAAAGCACCCCCGGGTGCAAGTAGATAAATAGGGACCGCTTACTAGCGGGAAGGTAAACGGTGTTTCCGTGTGCGGCTCTGGCTTGCCAGAGCAGCAATGTCACGCTGGCCACGTGACCTGGAAGTGTCTCAGGACAGTGCTGGCCCCCGGCCTCTTGAGTGAGATGGGCGCACAACCCTAGAGTCTGTCAAGACTGGCCCGTGCGGGCAGGGGTACCTTTACCTTTACCTTTACTGCACCTAGTTTGGGCTACTATTCATCACTCCACTAGCAACTTTGCAACTTGCCAGCCCCATGACATCTGTTACCATACATAGGCACCTTCAGTAATGGACGGTGGAGTGGAAGGAGTTATCGGATCTCTCTGCTGCTTACTGGGAGAGTGGGAGAGCCAAGGTGGCAGGGAGGGTGGTGCTTTGCAAATGTACTGGCAGAAGCCTCATATTGGCACCAACAGTACATTTGCAAAGTGCTGACTGCCTTGTTGCCATGCCCACTACTACTCTCAAAAGGTAAAAGTAAAGGACCCCTGGACGGTTAAGTCCAGCCAAAGGTGACTATGGGGTTGTGGCGCTCATCTCACTTTCAGGTCGAGGGAGCCGGTGTTTGTCCACAAACAGCTTTCCGGGTCATGTGGCCAGCATGACTAAACTGTTTCTGATGCAACGGAACACCGTGATGGAAACCAGGGCACACGGAAATGCCTTTTACTTTCCTGCCAGAGCCATACCTATTTATCTACTTGCACTTTGATGTGCTTTCGAACTGCTAGGTTGGCAGGAGCTGGGACAGAACAACAGGAGCTCACTTTGTCGTGGGGATTTCAACCGCCAACCTACATATTGGCAAGCCCAAGAGGCTCTGTGGTTTAGACCACAGCACCATCCATGTCCAGTAAGCACAGACCGTCCAAGTGTTCCTATTTTCCAGTAACAGTCCTGGATTTATAGTAGCCATCCCAGTTTCTGATTTGATCCTGGAATATCCCACTTTTCCTTAGGACACCCCTATTTTCATTGAAGAAATGTTGGAGGGTATGTGACTCCCTGAGCCAAGGAAATAGTAACTATTCAATCTTTAGAAGACATCTGAAGGCAGCTCTGTATAAGGAAGTTTTTTAAATCTTTATTGTTTTATCATGTTTTTATATATGTTGGAAGGAGCCCAGAGTGGCTGGGGAAACCCAGTCAGATGAGCATGGTATTATTATTATTAATAATAATAATGGAATCGGATGTCCCTGTTTTCATCGGAGAAATATTGGAGGGTATGGGTGGCGCTGTGGAAGGGACGCGGGTGGCACTGTGGGTTAAACCACAGAGCCTAGGACTTCCAATCAGAAGGTTGGCAGTGCGAATCCCCGCGACGGGGTGAGCTCCCATTGCTCAGTCCCTGCTCCTGCCAACCTAGCAGTTTGAAAGCACATCAAAGTGCAAGTAGATAAATAGGTACCGCTCCGGCAGGGTTGGTAAATGGCGTTTCCGTGCGCTGCTCTGGTTCGCCAGAAGCGGCTTAGTCATGCTGGCCACATGACCCGGAAGCTGTACGCTGGCTCCCTAGGCAAATAAAGTGAGATGAGCACCGCAACCCCAGAGTTGGTCACGACTGGACCTAATGGTCAGGGCTCCCTTTACCATTTACCTATGTAAGCAGTAGTAATCTACCTGCTGGGTTAGTGTCTCACCATCAGTTACTGGAAACATGATAAAGGGAAGCCCAAATGAATGGACTTGTACAAGCCTAGGATTGCATGAGATCAAGAACCCTGCTTGCTTAAAATCCCTAGTCCCATTGAAAATTATGTGTGTGGTTTTTCCTACATGCTTTTTTTCAGATGTTCATTTCAGCAGACTCTTGTACTTGCAGAGCCACTTTCAATTGAGTACTGCTGGGGTGGGGTGGGAATTGCAGTATTATCAGTCATGATCATTCCTCAATATTTATCTGGGTTATTCTCCACTAAGCTCACTGTCATCTTCCCGGGCCAGCCCTGAGACCTTATAACATGTGAGAAAAGAGCAGTAGTGGTACCTTAATCAACATATTTGTTTGGGGTTTTTTTCCTCCTGAGAATTTATATTACCTGCTGAGCATTTTTTCAGCCACTCTATCTTTTACAAAAATGCCATGCCTCTTTCATCTCTCTCTCTCTCCCTCCCTTTGAAGCCTTTAGTCCCTTTGAAAAGCATAGGTTATGGGACACAGTCTCTTTTCAGGCTTCTGAATTGTAGACAGTCGATGATTTGGGTACCTGGAACAGAAATACATTGTTATGTTGACCCAAAGCAACCACTGAGAATAGATGGGATTTTCCTTTCTGCAACGCTCCCTGCTGTTATTTCAGTAACCCTCGTGTAATTGTTACTGTGACTGCAGAATGCCATTCTGCATTGAATACAGTGAGAACAATTTCCTCCCACGGTCGCTTTTAAATGTATCCCAGCAACCCCTTAACATCATTCCTGTATCTCAATGGTCCATTCCCTTTCAAGCTTTTCTTGCTGCCGCCGTCATGATTCTCATCTGATGCAGAGGGTTGATAAGCCCATTCATCCTCTTTGTCTGCACTGCTAAGTAGATTCTGTATCTGCGCAGAAACAGAAGATTGAAATTGAATTTTTATTTATTGTACAGTGCCTTGGCCGACTGGGGGTGAGGAGGAAGGGATATATGGGTATTGATATTTAAGACCAGCCCTTTCTGAGAATGAACAGCCTTGTTTCCTGGGAAGAAACTCAATGGATTTGCAAAACTTGCAAAGCCTCCAGATGTTGGACTTCAGCTCCCATAAATAATGACCTTTGGTCATGCTGGCTGGGGCTGATGGGAAATGGAGTCCAACCACATATGGGTTCCCCATCCCTGTTGTAAGTGTCCTAAATCCAAAAGATGCTTCGGTGGAAATTTTTGAAGCTGAGCTAACTCTTATACTCATTCTCATACCATATAGTTATAAAACAAGAGAAGAGGAGGCTCGTGCACATTTTTGCTTGTTCTGTGCCTAGAAAGCTCACATCCAGGTGGGTTTTTCCACTTCTCTGTGCTTTCTAGGCCTGGATCCGAGAGGTTTTGCCTTTGTCCCACTACATCCCCCCAGAAACCCGTACTTTACATTGGAAGAAACTGCAATAGAGGGCAAACCCAATTGTCATTTGTGTTGGGATACTGCCAGGGAGACAAAGTCCATCATGACTCCACGTCGTCTCCGGACATCCATTGATCCCCCATAGACACGCAGTATCAGCAATCAGCGACACGAGCTCCAGAAATAGCTTGCCACATTCCAGAGCTGTGCACGCTCTATCAGCAGATAATGCACAGCGAAAGATGCACTCAGGAGAGCATTATTTACAAGTTTATTTCTGCGTTGATCAGAAAAAGGAAAAACATGACTGCCTGCTTCAGTGTTCTGGCAGAGAGAGAGACGAAAACAAAGACACAACAGAAACATCCTGTGAAACAGGAAATACACAGGCTGTGACACAAACATCCTGCTCCTGCTCCCTTTTAAGGTGGAACGGAAATATCCTAACAATTTGTTCTGAATATTGTGCTGAACTGTGGGTTTTCCTGGAAGAAAGCAGCAGGACAAACAGAAGTGTGGATGAACCCAGAGTTAAGACATGTGGAGACAAATCCTACCTATACAGTGGTGCCTCTAGTTATGAACTTAATTCATTCTGGAGGTCCGTTCTTAAGCTGAAACTGTTCTTAGAGGTGTGCTTTCGCTAATGGGTCCTCTTGTTGCTGCTGCGTCGCTGGCACACAATTTCCATTCTCATCCTGGGGCAAAGTTCTCAACTCGAGGTAACTCTTCCAGGTTAGCGGAGTTTGCAACCTGAAGTGTTTGTAACCTGAGGCGTTTGTAACTCGAGGTACCACTGTATACATTTCACCGAGTTCAGTGGTACATACTTCCAGGTAACTGTGTATAGGATTTTTCTTGAAACTTGCCAGGGTGGGCAAGTGATTAAAATACCCTAAGACCACCTGATTTTAGGCCGCATTCCACAAGTGGAGTGAGAAGAGGGGCAGTGTGTGTGTGTGTGTGTGTGTGTTCACATGTTCACTTGATGTCTCAGGAATCAATAACACTTCTGCCTGTCCAGTGCCTAGAAAGCACACATCTAAGCAGTTTTCTGTTTGACCCCCACTTTATAGGCATAGGTCCGAGCAGTATTCCCTTTGCCCCATCACTTTCCCTGGAAAACTTGCTCTTTAGTGCTTAATTGGAACAAACAGCAATCCACAGAAAACCCAATTGCCATTTGATCAGGGCTCAAGATTAGGTTTTGCCAGGGGAAAGTGGCCGGGCAAATGGAGGTGTTGATAAGCCCTCAGTCATCATCACTCAGCAGGCCAACACTCTGGGCTAGTTTACATCTTTGATCTCACTTGACTACAATATCAAGCCACAATTTAAATTTATGAAGTTATGATGAAAGATGTAATGCTACAAGGTAGAACTTTTGGAGGCCCAAACTACACATTAGGTGAAAGTTATAATTGGATCCCAGGGTGATTTGGTGGGGATTTTTTTGGGTACGTTAATGAACCTGGAAGGGGGTTTCAAGTTTGATTGGTGCCACAGAGCTGGGAAATTAGATGTTCATTAATGCTTTCAGCTGTTCTGTTTTCTCGAGTTAAATTGCTTATCCCTGAAGCTGCTATTAGCCCAATGACAGCAAGAGAATACAAGTATCTGGAGATTACAGTTTTAAGAACCTAACCGTTTTATGGTGTTTGTATTTACCGGTTGATATAAATATGTGTTGTTTTCATGCAGTTGGATGCTAATATACATTGGGGTATAATCTTAGTCCTCTGTGTGTGATATTATTTGCCTGCATTGGTTTTTGAATAGGGGACACTATGACAAATGCATTTATAGTTAGAATAGTTATTGTGCAGTGGTTGCAATGCATTCCAGGAAAGTTCACAATACCAGTCATAACTTGAGAGCTGCTTCAAAAAGTTGGTGTTTGGTAGACATATTGCAGCAGAGTGCAGAAACAAAGATCCTGTTAAGATTGCTGGTGGGAAGAATAAAAAAAAAAGATTATTACTCCAGGAAAACAAAGCCCTTCTGAGTACAAGCGTAAATACGTCCATCATGGAATCATGAGGTTAAAAAAGGAAGGTCTAATACTATCTGACTGAAGGAGGGGGAAGGAAGTAAAGCCCGAGAAAAAATAATCTACAGGTAGCTAGTTACAAAGGAATCAGACAGAAAAGCAACCTATTCTTCCCTCGCTATTGCCCCCACTAGTTCAGATAACTTATTACAAACGTTGTTGCTTTACTAATAATAAATAATAATAATAATAAATTTTATTTCTACCCCGCCCTCCCCAGCCAAGTGTGGGCTCAGGGTGGCTAACAACCAATAATAAAAACAAGTTGATTAAAATACAATTTAAAAAACAAGATTAAAATACAAGAAGAAGAAGAAGAAGAAGAAGAAGAAGAGGAGGAGGAGGAGGAGGAGTTTGGACTTTCACTCCCTTTAAGGAGTCTCAAAGCGGCTAACATTCTCCTTTCCCTTCCTCCCCCACAACAAACACTCTGTGAGGTGAGTGGGGCTGAGAGACTTCAGAGAAGTGTGACTGGCCCAAGGTCACCCAGCAGCTGCATGTGGAGGAGCGGAGACGCGAACCCGGTTCCCCAGATTATGAGTCTACCGCTCTTAACCACTACACCACATTGGCTCGAACCACTACACCACAACATTCAAACATTAAGATGCAGCCTCTTCACAGGAGGAGAAGGGGGGGGGGAAACCTACTGACAGAAAATGTGTGTGCACACAAACACACAGATAGATGTGGGAACAAGAGAAGGCTTTGGATGGGAGACAGCAGCCACTTTAGACATTTCTAAGAAACAATTGAGAAGAGATTGTCGTAAAACAGAAGGCTGCTTTCTCAGGGGGTCTGGTCACGTTGTTCAGGCGCAAGCAGACCAGGATTGTGAAAACTATTTTGATTTCTGCTAGAATCCCAAGATCCACCAACCACAGCCTGGTGGGAAATGGCGACTTAGGGAGCTAACTCCTAGGGGCCAAGGTCGCTTCACTCCCTACCAATAAAATATTTGACGGGGATGACCCCCCAAAGTCAATGGGCATTGCCATTGAAATGGTGTGTGTGTGCTGCGTCTTATGATCAGTTATGTTGAGTGGGTCTTACCTGCCCCCTATTGTAAACAAAATCTGCCCTTTCCCCCTTATGGGGTACCCAAGAGCCAGTATAGAGCCCTTCTGTGGGTTCCCTATTGGTAGGAGAAAATAGGAGAGGCCAACCAGAGGATATTGAGAAGCAAAGCAGCTAGTAAGCCTGATCTTTTATTGATCTGTTGCAACAGGGTGCTCCCCTCACACACAAGAAGGGAGGAGGACCCAGAAAAAAGGTGTGCCTGCCCTTATATAGACATTTTAAATTCCCTGCCCTGGAGCTCAAGACCACCCCTCCATACATCATACATGCATCACAGAAGGGGTGTAACCCAAGACCACTCCCCACAAACATCATACCTACATCACAGAAAAGGTGGTCTAGAACAGAAATTTGAATGTTTTGGTTTTTCCTGTCTGCCAGGTTATCTGATAATGCCTTATCTGATTGCCTTTCCTGGTGGTCTGTCACCCTTTGAAATGGTGATTACTCAATTCCTGAGACAATGGGAAGGCTCCCTGACCCCCCTCCCTCCTTGCAAAGAAAACATTTGGTCAGTTTGGGTGTCAAAATGGTTTCAGGTCGTTCTTCCTGTGCTGATATATGTACATGCTTGGTTGGTACATTTATGAACATTTATTATATATATAAGATCTTAAATTTTATTATTACAACCCCCTATTTTTTTACCCGTGTGGGACGCGGGTGGCGCTGTGGGTAAAAGCCTCAGCGCCTAGGGCTTGCCGATCGAAAGGTCAGCGGTTCGAATCCCCGCGGTGGGGTGCGCTCCCATTGTTTGGTCCCAGCGCCTGCCAACCTAGCAGTTCGAAAGCACTCCCGGGTGCAAGTAGATGAATATGGACCACTTACTAGCGGGAAGGTAAACAGCATTTCTGTGTGCGGCTCTGGCTCGCCAGAGCAGCGATGTCACGCTGGCCACGTGACCCGGAAGTGTCTCCGGACAGCGCTGGCCCCCGGCCTCTTAAGTGAGATGGGCGCACAACCCTAGAGTCTGTCAAGACTGGCCTGTACGGGCAGGGGTACCTTTACCTTTACCTTTATTTTTTTACAAGTTGTCACCCCTGCCTGCTACACGGCCTCTCTGCCTTGCTTACTGGGGTCTCAGGAAGGTGGTGTGAGATTTTCAGAGGCCTCCATGCAATCTCACAGGGCTCTTGCGAGATTTTGCGGAGCTCTCATAAAATATTGCCAGATCCTGGAAGCCACTGTAGTCACTAGCTTCTCCAGTGCTGGTAGGAATGGTGACCATGGCGCCACCCTTGGATTTCACCACCTGAGATGGGTGCGTCAGACTGCCTCATAGACAGGCCAACTCTGGGGTGGGTTTCTCCCCCACCAAAAAAAGATTTTGGGAGATACTATGAGGCTCCCTCCTTTGAGTTCTTTTGTTTCTCAAGGGGACCAAACAGCTATGCGTCTTTTGGGCAGCTGAGCTACAGAGATGCTTGAAAGCTTAGGGAGTCCCTATGCAACAACGGCCACGAGAGTTCTGGTAGCACAAGGATGGAAGACTAAAGAAACCCCAACTAAAGAATCATGGCAAGAAAAAATGATGGACTATGCAGAACTGGCAAAACTGACATATAAGCTACATATAAGGATAACTGTGACTTTAAGGATGAATGGGAACCCTTTACAAAGTATCTGAAGATGCAACAAAGTGAACTGGACTCCTTGGCAGGTTTTGAATAAACATTCACAAACTTTTTATTGATAATAATCGGGTAAATAGTTTGAGGATCTATACAACTTTGTAACATGCAGAAAACAGCAGTCTCAGAGAAACCAAAGACTGGAACTGAGGGAAGTCGGGGGGTGGGGTGGGGGTGGGTGAAAAATGGGGGGAGGGGACAAGGATGATATGTTTTTGGATAATATGTCTTGTTATAATTTTGAATTAAAAAAAAGAAAGAAAGCTTAGAGAGTCCCTGATTTGACCCAGCATGCCTTTCTAACTGCAAGATCCAACTCGGAAACATGAAAATATTCTCCATATCACCCAGATTTGCCCCATAATTAGAGTTACCCACTGATCTGCTGCACAACTTTAAAAGCCCTTTTGTTTGGGGGAGGGATTGAAATTATGATGCGGGTCATGTGATTCACCCAGGAGTGCATCCTGGAAAACTCTCATCCCAGTTTCTGAAATGAAAAGTTTGGAGAGTATGCTTCAATTTACAGGAGGACGACTGGGCAGGTAGTGGTCTCAGGCCTTCTCCCAACCCTCAAGACAGTCTGACAGCAACTTCCACCTCTCTCTCTCTCTCTTTCCCTCTCAGTACAATACAATACAAATACCTTTATTGGCATTACAAGTTTTCCCCCCCTCTCCCATCTCTCTCAATTTATGAATAGTTGTAAGAGAGTCAGATAAAATCCTGGAAAATCTACTTAATGTTTTCAGTAGAACAACTCTGTTTGACTTTCTCTCTTTCCTGAGGAAGGAGTACACTTATAGGGATGAGTAACCATGGACGAATGAAAGGAACCGTTTCCATCCCCCCTGACATTTTCCTTTATTAGAAGAGTTGTGTAAACATCAACACTGAATCATGGAAACATTACGCAGGGCGACAAAATGTGTGGCTGTCCTCATTTTTGTTGCAGGATACTATTTACTGCATCCGAAAATGTATTTTTTCCTCCTCTTGTCGTAAAGAAGCCAGCAAATACACCGAAGAAAGAGAACTATCGTATACCAACACAATGGTTGGAGCAGTAACAGGACACTTTTGTAAGCCTTGAACAAATAAACTATATCTGCGGGAGACTTTGGGAAAGGAATCAGGCTATTAAACATGCATCCAAGCCTCCTTTTGCAGTAACGGCAATATTTCTCATAAAATTTCACTGTCATCACCATGGCGCTAGTTCTTGATAAGTGTGACTCAAGTTCATTGCATCACAATGGGCTACAAAGAGAAAGTAACAGTCCCTGGCACATCGGAAGGCAGCCCCAGATATAATGGCAAAGGCATCAATGTATTGCAGCTTTTATTGAATGGCTGCTGGCTGGAGCTTTAACAGATGCGTGGTGGTGTAAGAAGTGTCTTCAGTGATGACTGAAGCACTTTGCATGTCTTTTGAAATACCACGCTTTGCAGTGTTTGGGAGATTTAATACATTTGGAGAGTGTTAGGTTTCCATTAGCTGATTTCCAGATTTCATGCCTGCTTTCTATTTTGCAAGCTGCCATCTTGTGGTAGTTTAGCTTGCTAGCATTAAACCGTTAGACGCGGAGTGCAAGCCTGCGACAATAAAACTGAAGAATATTGGAGTCTCGGCTATTCAACCTCAGTTCAGAGAAGACAGCAAGTGTTTGCAAAGTACAGTGAGGGCAACAAGCCACCATAACTTTCAGCATTTTCTTCTCATGTAAAGAAGTCCATTGGCTTCTGCTCCTGCATTCTTGATTTAGTTTAGGGATGGGGGGGGGGGTGTTTGTCTTTTTATTCCTGCAAATGCTGATGTAGCTCATTCAGAAAACTCCCAAGTGGATTGGCAGTTTCTGCTGTGCAGCGCCGAATCATGGGTGTACACACTGCTTTGCACAATTGGCTTAATTGTTAAGACAATTAATTAATTGCAATTCTGTGAATAAGCAGATCTCAAGCATTGTTTCACATCAGATGCCCATTATTTTTAAGTCCTAGTAATTTCATTTGACTTTTTAAAACAATCTTATTGTAAGCTGCCCTGCTAATCTGCTAAATCTTAACGATAACTATATTATTGGCCACAATCCAGGGAGTTGTAAATAAGGCTCCAATTCTACAGACCAGAGAGTTAGTCCTGGGTAAACAAGCTGAGGATAGTGTTGCAGATAGTTGATGTGGGAGAAACTGGAACTTAGCTAAAGGTGAACTTACCTAAATCACACTTTTTTGTGCAAACCGAAACAGTGTCATTCTTCAAAACTCTCCTTTGCAATACAGTTGCAATACAATTCCCCAGCCAAACAATGTATAGAAATGGGCATTAGTACATTAGTGAAAAAAAACATACAAAAACACAGCATATTTGGGGGGGAATGCTTGCAAAAATGTGCATATTTGTCAACAGCATACAAATACGTGTTTATTAGAAGAAATGCGCACAAAAATACTGGCAAACTTTCATTTTTAAAAAAGATAACGATGCAGTAAAATGGCTATTTACAAATTCAATTAAACAGCAATACAAACTTTCATGAGGATTTATTATTTTTTTTTTTTTTTACATATCCAGCACATAAATTGCATACTTTCGTTCAGGTTGGTGTTTGCAAGGTAGTAAATAAATTGTTATTGCTGCTTGAGTCGGAGCAACTGTTTGTAGCATTGGTTTGGTCCAGTATCAGTGCCTCATTATTCATAATGAGGCTGAGGCTTTTGCAGGATCATGGCCTGTTTTGTGCCTCATTATCTGGTGGCGAGGGAGCAGCCGCAGTTCAGCAAATAATATTTCACCAGGCACCAAACTAGCCTGTTGCTCAAGGTAATAAACATCTGTTTATATAACAGCATTTCTTTCTTCACACAGTCTCAGATATCTTGCTGGTGGTATAAGACAATGTGAACTTTGTTAACAAAATATGTCTCTCTTGGGCACCTAATAACCATGTGGTGTTATTTGATCTTGCTCCAAATTGTGTCTCCCCTGGGTTTGTTGTTCTAAATGTACATATTCTCCGTGTCTATTGGCAGTCTGTGCTCAGCACTTGATCTCTCTCCATTAGCGTCTCCCCCCTGGGGGAACTGAATCTTCTCAAGTACAGTTTGTAAAGATGCTCTGAGAATGTTGATAATGGGGAACACTAAGCAGGGATCTGGAGACTAGAGTTTCGCTGTGAGCATATGAGAACCAGATTAAAGGGGCAGGGGGGATGAAAGTGAGACTGACCACCATTCCATATTAGTTGGGGAAACGGTATGGTAATAATCCATTAGGCAGGTTGAAGGGGTTCTGTAGTCCCAATTGGATTTAGGTCCCCTGCCACAACTTTGAACAGAATAGCACCATGCTATATAAAAAGCTGTTTTTGAAGCTCCTGTCAGGTTCAAAAGCAGTCTGCTGCGCAATGTAAGGGCTGCTGTTTGAGAAATGCAGTTCCAGAGCTGCATTGCGTGGAACAAACTGTGCAATCTTTTATATCCCGGCTTTAAAAATGTCTTTCTCGCCTGCCTCTTTTTCTATGAAAATAGTCATAGAATAGGACATGTTCCAGCTAAAGGCACTTGGAAGCAGCATCCATTTCAATCCTATTCAGAAGTAATTCCCATTGAATTGAGGAAAGTGGGTATAGGATTGCAACCTTAAGGACATGCTTAAATTGTCCATTCATCGGTGGAGTTTAGCTGATACAGTGGTGCCTCGCAAGACGAAATTAATTCGTTCTGCGAGTTTTTTCATCTTGTGAATTTTTTCGTCTTGCAAAGCACCGCTGTGTATTGACGGTTTCCCATAGGAATGCATTGGTGGTTTTAAGAAAAAGGCGCAAGATGTTTCGTCTTGCGAAGCAACTCAGAAAACGAAAAACTCTTTCGTCTTGCGAGTTTTTCGTCTTCCGAGGCATTCATCTTGCGAGGTACCACTGTATTTAAATCCCATTGATCACTTAATCACTGCTGGATTGTGTCTCTCATAAAAGAGCAATAGCAATTATACATCCAGTTAAATGTACACATAAAATTGCAAATAATAACAGTTACCCCACAGAGTGTAAACCCTATTATTTTAATTCAGGCCAAACAATAAGGTCTTGCACGATTTCCAAAGGGCATGCAGACTTGGACATCCATTGCAGAATTTAAACAACATGTTTACTGTACCTTCCCTTCAGGAATTTGGAACTGAAGTGTTTGGAACTGAAGTGTTATGCCAGTGGCATAACATGGAGGAGACGACCAGGGTGGTTGCCCCAGGTGCCTTTGCAGCTGCCACCCTGACCAGAGGTGCTCCTCATCCTGCTCACCTGAGAAGCACACCAAACAGGAACTGGGGGAGGATGGGCCCTTGCATCCTTTGGGTGTGTGGTATCTCCTGCCAGTGGGAAGGCACCTTTGCTGGGTGCTGGCAACCCACGCTATGCCACTGTCTCCACCCCAACACTTCCAGATAGGTGTTCAGCTTGCTCCATATTGTCGTCGTCGTCCCCGCCCCCATCACCACAATGAATGCACTGGACTAGGGGTCAGCAAACTTTTTCAGCAGGGGGCCGGTCCACTGTCCTTCAGACCTTGTGGGGAGCCGGACTATATTTTGAAAAAATAATAATAATGAACAAATTCCTATGCCCTACAAATAACCCAGAGATGCATTTTCAATTAAAAGCACACATTCTACTCATGTAAAAACATGCTGGTTCCTGGACCGTCCGTGGGCTGAATTTAGAAGGCGATAGGGCCAGATCTGGCCCCCAGGCCTTAGGTTGCCTACCCATGCACTGGACATTCAGGTGGTGTCAAAAACTGAAAAGGCGATACTGTGCAGTTCCTATGCCCCATTTCTGGCTCCATAATCTGCAATATACAGGTGCAGCCAATATTATACCTGCCAGGTGTTCTTGGACTACAATTCCTATCTACCCCAGGGCTGATGGGAGTCATAGTCAAGCCGCATCTGGAGATCAACACCTTGGCTTACGCTATGTATGGATGTCCTTCCAACTGTCCTCATATGCTTCCTTCACATCTTGAGCCTGCATTGGTTGGGAAACTCAGAACTCAACGACAAGTTGTACTATACATTTCGGAGAGGAAGGATGTAACATGGGGCTGCCATTTTGAGCTGCTCTCTTCTGCTTCTTGTAAGATGTACTCCCACACTCTCTTAAAAAAAGGAAAAAAGAAGTTGCTTCATAAATTCTGAAGACTTAAAATATATGCCTAAGGTCTCTCTCTCTCTCTCTCTCTCTCTCCATTTTATTACTACTAGTATAGGTGGCATTGTCTTTAAGTGCTATAACTTCTCTGGGGCATCTTTGGAACTAACTTGATGATTTAGCATGTTAGGAGAGCTCCCGTACTACTCCTGTCCAGATTCCAATTGGTTCTTACAGTGCAGTAACTAACCTCTTTCCATAGGCAAATTTCTCCCTCACATTATTCTATCTACATCTATATCTATGTGAAGAGGGGGGTGGTGTCAGAAGAAAATTATACAAAGGTAGGAGTGAAGCAGATGCTGTTTGTTTTATTTGTCTCTAAAAATTTAATACCTCGCCAACTGATTCAGTACTTTCTCATAGCCACTTGCAAAATACAGGGATATACAAACTATTCAAATAAAATTAGTCAGAACATTTACAACTTAAGTCAGGTAAGCAATTAAAAATATCCCCTATGTGACTCAACTTGCAGCTTTAAGAAAACTTTACAAAACGCTTCATCAAAGAAACGCTGAGCATGGTACATAAAACCATTCAAAACCTTTATCAGTATAGAAACAAAATCAGCTGAAGTTAACAAAAGGATATGCATATATTTCTGAGTAGGCCTGTCCAAATGGAAATTTAGACCATGAAGGTTTTATGTAAATAAAAAAGACCCCCTCCTCTGTGGTATCTTCCACATTATTCTGAATGGGAAAGGAGAAGCTGATGAAAATCACTTCTCCCACCTTCTTCCAATGAGAAGATCAGAAGTAAAGAGTTATGCCCACAAAAACTCATCATCTGTTTTTTCAAAACAACAATAACATGTATCTGCTAGGGTGTGCCATTTTAGGGGGTGAAGCTTAAGTTTTGCAAATTTCTTCAGTGAGGTGTTTTAAAAATATGTTTCGGGTATGAGGAATTCAAATTGTTCTTTTGTGTGTAATTCGACAACATTTAATTTGGTAAGTGTATGTTTGATAAGAAAAACACATAAACTGTTTTTGGAAAACCAAAGAATGATAACTTTACCTTCTAAAAATGTCAGGTAGTGCTTAATAATAATAATAATCAATAACAATAATATTAATATGCAGTATAACTGCAAGTACTTGGTAATCATTTTTAATGTTTTCTATGCAGTTTTACACCCATTATACTTATGAATCAAAACTACATTATATTAATTTAACCAAAATATATTCTGAATGCCCAGGTGAAGTAACAACTTTTTAGCACTCCTCATTTATGGAATTTGAAAGTTCGAAAATTCAACACACCCTAATGCCAATGCCGTAATTTATTCTACACCTGACCCCCCTTTTTTTAGTCCAAATTAAAATTGGAGAGAAATTGACCAGATGATGATGATATCTGTAGACTTGCTGCTTAATATTTTGCTTTGGGAATAGGAAATTGTGGCGATCTATGGTGCTTTTCTAACCATGCTTGTGTTTTCAAGCGCCTTAGCGTGTAGAACTGTTACAAACTATTCCTTTCAGAAGGAAGATACATTATAAAATGGAAGAAGAGTTTATAATGAATGGAGCCAGCTTGAGCACTTTACCAGTGGTCCTATTTTCAGATTGGGAGCACTAAGCAGCTATGAATTGAACAATTATTGAGACAGGGAGGAGAATCTGAGACGTTTGATCATGAACCAGGAAGGATACTTTGATGGCAGCTGCTTGGTGAATCTCAAGGAAGGATGGGAGGAAGCTGAAGGGGGGATAAAACACAATGAGCAGTAAATGATGTCCCCCCATCTAAAGACGATTGTAAATGAGTGGCGCAGCTTAGTATGTCTAAATAACACCACCAAGAACTGTCAGTGTTATGAACTAGCTGAAGAGAAGGCAAACAAATAAATCCACATGGATATAACTGTAGGTGAAATATATGGGTTGCTTAAAAAAAAACAAAAACCCTTTGCAGGCTTTTCATTGTTTTCTGTACTTCCTCATTATTTTGCACTGTGTCAACCGGAGACAATAGGAGGTCTAGTTACTTTAACCCCCACCCTTTCTTGGGGTTTCTGTGATAAATAAACAAGTGAGCTGGCTGCAAAACCGGGGTTCTGCAGTGCCTTGCAGCACTTTTCCCCACCGGAAAACAAAGTAGTGGCAAAGTCATTCATCTCCTGTTGTTCTTTTTGTTCCAGTAAATTAATCAACAAAATCACTTGTCAATTAACTGGCTCTTGGTAGGAACTCAAAAACAGTCCAATTAGGTGCCTTGCCCCGACATTCTCAGAGGGTTATTGTAACAGAACAGTGCACTGTAATGGGAGATTATGACTTAATGGGCCAATGTCAGTTGACTTCTCAATGAAGAAAGAAGGTCATGAAAGTTTCTGTTTCAGAAGAAAGTAATCTACATCGGAGCTTGCTTTCAACTCCTGATTAAATTGTTTTTGGGGTGAAAACAGCATGCAATTGATCTTTCTGAAAGTTCTGATATACAGTGGTACCTCGGGTTAAGTACTTAATTCGTTCCGGAGGTCTGTACTTAACCTGAAACTGTTCTTAACCTGAAGCACCACTTTAGCTAATGGGGCCTCCTGCTGCCGCCGCACCGCCGGAGCCTAATTTCTGTTCTTATACTGAAGCAAACATCTTAACCTGAAGCACTATTTCTGGCTTAGTAGAGTGTGTAACCTGAAGCATATGTAACCTGAAGCATATGTAACCCAAGGTACCACTGTATATACAATTAGTCCTATTGAGTCAGTTTGTATACAAAACTCCAGTTTACAGCTTGTGTATATAGCATGCACTTGGAGTCCAAAACTAAATCAGTCTCTGGAGATGTACATGCTAAAGAGTGTATTATCTAGGCAAAGGATAGAGAACAGAATTCTGGACCCTGGTCCCTCTCAGGGTCCACTTTGACAGGTGAACAAGACCACCCATCTGTCGTTTGATTAATGTCACTACATCCCCAGGTGACCCAACTTCAAACAAAATAGGGAAGCTTTCCTTTCTTCAACCCAGCTTGATTTCAGGTTGGTCTGCAAAGGAAGATCCCTGCTGGAAGAAGGTCTTTAGAAACCCACTTTGGTCAGCTATTAGCTGCTCTCAGGAGCTCCTAGTGAGAAACATTCTAGTGCAGCTGATCTCCTTATATGGGAAACATAGGCTGCATTCCATTTTTCCTTATGGTTCCCTAACTGTTGATTTCTGCATTATAGCTGAGCTTTCACACAATGCAAAAGCCACTTCCGGAAATATAGTGAGATATAGCACAAGCTTAGTGCTCATTTCCATGTTATTTGTAAGCAGGTGTTGTTGTTGTTTTTTTTCTGGAAGCAAACAACAGACATATGAAATGTCAATTTCACCCTTCTTACAAAGACAATCAAATTCCTAATCCGGGGATTTCATAACCTTTCCTTGGGCTCTCTTGACTGTGTTGTGATCATCTGCAAGTCTCTTGTCTTCTTCAAGCCTGCATTCATAAAGGCAGCTGTGGTGATGGTCGCTGTGGCAAGCAGGACAACACTGTATCTGGCACTCTGCACAGCAACATTATGTATTTCAATGTGTTGTTCTCTGTCTTTTGATTAGAAGTGGAAGGGATACTTGGTTTTCCTAATGACAATTCATAACTTCCATCATTTCCATCTTGGACACCAGCTATTTGTTTTTCATTTTCATCAGCAGAATTTTTTTTTGCATTTGATGGTATTGAAGCATTCGGCTTCTTTTCCCTCTTATATTCAGCAAGCCTTCTCTTCTCTTCTCTTCCCTTCCCTTCCCTTCTTGCCATTTCAGCTTTTTGACTTGTCTGTTATGCTCAGTCACGTATAATATGACTGCGAGGGCTTGGCGGTCATTTTTAATGATTTCAATGAAATTTTAAACACATTTTTTCACTAAAAAATAAGATTTAAATTATTGGAAATTCCACAAAAATGTAAAAAGAATCAATATTTATTATGCAGTTATTTACCAAGCAAAACTAGATTATATTAGTTTAAGTATCTTTTGAATTCCCAAGTCATGCTGCAACTCTTTAGCAGCCCTCATTTTGGGAAGCTGAAAGTTGAAAAATTCAACATGTCCTAATCCCACCCCCCATGAGATTCCTGATTGACAGCATGTGTATTTCTAGGTCTTCCATGGTGTCATCTTCTTAGCGTTCAGCCGAGATACTGGGCCATCAGAGGAAGACAGGTTATAGAAAGGTTGGCATGTGAATTGGAATTAATTGCCCTTCTTTTCTGATTCAAGGCTTTCTATCTCCCCAACCAAGTCAGTGTGCATATTGGGATATAGTAGATCAGGGAAGGGACATGTAAGGGAAGCTAGTCACTTAGGAGGAGACACTGACAAACTGACCAGCAAAGGCCGGTGAGAGGATTGGCAAGCAGAGTTCATTTTTGGTTCCAACAAGGGGTAGAAATTGCTATTACCTTGGCTACTATCCTTCTTGTCTTGCATAGCCATTACCTAACAAACATCAGGTCAGGAATCCCATCTGTCTCTTAAAGAGTGCTTCATATACAGTATCTTTATTTGGTGTCTTTTCCACTAATAGCCCATTCATTTCTCTATCTTAAATAAAATTAAAACTCTGAAATTAGAAAAGAAAAACAAGCAAACCCCCCTGGTTTATAGGCAGATTCATAGACTATCATGCAGCGGTGTCTCATGATTCATTTTCCTTTCATATACCTCAGACTGATATTAAGAAAGTGTCACAACAGAGTTATAATCACCTCTTCAAATTAAGTCTCCTGTATTGTAACAGCCCTTCAGAAGGATTCTTGTTATTAACTGAACTAATCCTAATTGGTTTAGACTGTGTCCAAACTGAATTTGACAGGTGATATGTTGCTTCTTAAAAGCATTTCTGTTGAGCTATTTAAATGTAAATCTTGTGTGGAACCTCATTTTCACACACTCACACGGTGGAATGCTGTGCCTTTGGATTTTGCACATGTGTTTGTTTTGCTGATGCTTAATCATATAAGGAGATGTCTGATATTTCTGCATAGAATGTTTGACAGAAATTTTCTAGACAGAAGCAAGCATTTATGATGTCCAAATCATGTCATGAAAAACAGTGCTTATATCTCTATCCAAAGTACGATTTTCCTCACCTCTCACTTCAAATAGGAATAAATAATGTGATAATTACTAAACTAGCTTTGCTTTTTAAAATGCAGCGAATGAGTGTGCTTGGCCATCCTTTTGCTAGAAGAAATGAGTAGGTGTTCCTGCTAGCATTCTACTTTTCCTTGACTTTCAGATTTTCGGTGGTTTATTCCATGATCAAATAAACCTTTGCTTTAAGAGAAAGGACCATTACTGATCCTGCAGAGACTTCTGTGCATATTCAGTCAAATGGACTTGCACGTCAAGGCCGTGCACCCCCTCTTTTGATGAATAAAACATGTGTGTCAGGGAACTGCCATCAGAGCGGGAGGTGGAGAGGAGGCTCCCGGACGATGGTGGAGAGGGTCCTAGTAGAAGGAGGGATAGCCCATCCGCTGGGGAAGGTAATCAGCGTAACACCAGTGGGAAAGGGGAGGAGATGGAGGAATCGGAGAGGTGGCTCCAGGACCCTTCGCAGGAGACCAGTGGAGAGGGCACGAGTACTCCGCTGCCCACACCCACCTTGCGCAGAAAACTTTTGCGCAGGCAACGGGGGAGGAGACTGGGCGTCAAACAGCTTCTATGCTGGAAGCGGTTTAAGAAACGCCCACTGACGGATTCTGCCAGCGACTGAGGCAGCCACGGAACTTGAGGCTGTCCTGACAGAAAGGGTTCAACCATGCAACCTAGCCAGGAGTAAAGGCAACTTACGCACGAGCAATCCCTAGAACCATTACAATGTGGATACCAGTATTTTAGATTATTGGGTGAAAAAGGCCACAACTTTTATTGCTTACAGAATGTGAGTGGCATTGGCTTTAGGCATTGGACGTGAACCAACTATATCTGACTCCTGCCCGCCATGCAGAGAGTCTCTCAAGGGTTAACCACCTGTAGGGGGAGCCCTGTTGATTTACATCAACTCAGAGCTCGCCCAGGGTCACCCGAAAGGTCGTGCCATGGCCCTAGCCTCCACCCGGGCTTCATATAGGAACCATGACCCCCGGATTCCTTTAACAGAATACCCTTAAAGGGGAGGGGTAGGTGATGGCCACAACCTCCCCTCCCACAAACCAAGCTTTTCCAATGCCTAACTACCAAACCTTACAATGTTTAGACAATTTGCTATGAGGTAGGTGAAAACCAAGTGGCTGGTGTCAATCTGCCAAGTGGAAAAATTCCTACCAGGCCCCTTCAACAGGCGACCAACCAAGGTCTATAGCAAGGTCAAGGGGAAGAACGCAAGGGAAAAGGGTGGGAGAGCGAGACATCCATGGAATCCAGGAGCAGAGAGGAAGAGCTCCCGGCCACGTGGCTGCTTAAAAGCTCCTGAAGAGGAGCAGCTATAGAAGCCCCTTTCAGACCTTTGTGGTCAATGAACATAGATCTGAGCAGAGCAAAGACATGAGGGACTGGGTTTTCGTTTGTGGCCCCACCCTTCCACACAACCCTAACATGCTCAGGCAAATGATTGAAGAGGGCTTCAACCTTCAAATTTATCACTTAATACTAATCCAGTCTGCTACCTTTCAGAACGGTACATAAATTAGCTCTTACAACATGGTCAAAAAACCTCAGCTGACAAGAAAAGCAATATATTTTGCATTGGGTACCACAAAATGTGACTAACAAAAGAGTCATGGAAGTGGTGGTGGTAGAGGGAATCATTTGTTTTGATTTGTTACATAAACAGGCTTTTAGAGGTACATCACTATCCAGGACTGGGATTAAGAGTTTATCATTGAGCAATTATGCTTATACATCCATATCATACCCTACAACACTTTGAAGCCAAGATCTGGGACAAGATCTTTCAGATGCCATTTTCCCATTTTTTTATTATGAGAGCATGGTTGCCATTTTCATTACTATGATCTTGCACAATTTCGTGACGGAGTTTCCCCCCCCCCAAGCACTTTTGGAGGGCACAGCACCCAAAAATGTGTGTTTGGGGGCGCCATGTGCGATTGTGGCCCTCCAGGGTGATTTGGGAGGAGATTTTATGCCATGAAACTGTGCAAGATCACAGCAACCCAAATGGCCTCTGTTCTCTTGAAATAAAGAATTGGAATTACCCAATTTTTCCAGGACACTTGTGGTGGGGGGAGGGGTATCCATATTCAGTTTATTTTTGGCATGGCAATGAAATCTACTCAAATTGACATCCCTGTGAGAAAAACAGTACAGAAGATTAGTTGCAATGAGATAGATAAGCTGAGACATCATGAAAAGTTCTGTCCAGCTCTTCTTCCTTCCTGGTGAGTATGACTTGGAGCCACCACTCTTTTGCCTGGCGGCCAGGAAGCAGGAAGCCTTCAACAGACAGAATGAGGCATGGTATGAAGAAAGTGGTTAGAGATAATGCTCTCTCATAATACTAGAATAATACTTCATCCAATGATGTCAAATGGTGATGGGTTTCCATAAGACACATTTCAGGACAATAAATAAATAAATATGGAAGTATTTCTTCACACAGCTCATAGTTAAATTGTGGATTTTGCTACCACGGGAGGTATTGGTGGAGATAAGCTTAGATAGCTTTAAAATGACTAGACAAATTCAGGAGAGATAAAGCTAAAAATGGCTAGTAGTTAGGATAGCAATTTTTACATCCAGTATGCCACTTCATATAGGCGGGAGAGTGCATTTGTCTTCACATTCAGCTTGTGGACTTTCCATAGGTACCTGGCTGGCCACTGAAAATAGAATGATAAACTAGGTCATCCTTTGATCTGATCTTGCCAGGCTGTTCTATAGTCTTATCTAAATAGACAGAACTGGACAGCTTTTCCCATGGTAATCATAACTGCTGGTTTGACTCTTTCACATTTTCACTTGATTTCCTATTCAATTCTTCCTGAATCAAGAACATTCCATTTGTCACAATCCTTAGAAACTGCCTTGGGTATTTTTAAACTTCAGAATGCGGTTTTTAAAAGCGAACTATTTGCAATACATAACTCTTTAAAGGTTTAATCAAATGTTTCTCTTTGCGCACTTACGCCTTGGCGGTAAAGAAAAGACCGAAGCTTGATAGAGTCAGAAGATGGAGAGTAAAATCCAAGAACGGCTGTTTTCTGGCCTGGGAAGCTTCAGAAGAATGGAAATAATATCTTTTATATTTATTCTAAAGAATTCACTTTCATGATATTTGATTGTCTTCTTGCGTTAATACGCACATAGTCTTTCGATCTAGTCCTTGAAAGTTTTATTACAGTAAGATGAAAAGATGAACCTTTTTTTCCTCTTTAATAAAAGTTTTAGGAAAAACTTTTTTTCTCCTTTTTGCCCTTTTTTAGTGCAAGTCTAAGGTAGAAAGAAGGCTGCTGATTGCAGAGTTCTGTTGGGCAAACACTATAACTTTCTTTAAACATATTGATGCCCCAAGATGAGCCAGGCAAACAGATGGGAGAGAGAGAAAAAAAGCTGTGTAAGCTCCACTGAGGCAAAAAGAAAGAGCTTCCATCCCTTTTTGTTTTCTTTGTCCAAAAGTGGCACCCTAGGGAAGATCTTGTCACAGAGTTTTATAGGCCAGGTGGTTCCTTCACTGAAGGAAAGTAGCAGATAGATGTTTAAAATGCCTCTTCTTCTGTATTATGTGAATCCTTTCACTGGGGAAATCAACAGGGGTCCCAAATATCAACTTTGCAAGTGCCTTAATTGGTTTCAATATAGCTAGTTCTTAAAAGATTTCCAAGACATTATTTCCCCCTCCTCAAACTTTTTCCACCCTAGGGTTTAGCGATTCTTGTGTGTGGGCAAAAATAACAATGAGGACATTATTTTAAGAATTAATGGCTCTTTCTGGTTTTGTCTCATTTAATGGATTTATTTACTTATCCTCTTTGTATCCCACATTTCTTCTAATGGCAGTGTACGTGGAAATTGTCCCATTTATATCTTCACGATATGTCTGTGAGGCATGTTGGACTGGGAGTGCCCCTGGGGGATGATGCTACAGGGAAGTGGTTGATAAGCAGGTGTGCTTGAAGGAGGTCCATGTTGATGAACAGCCTGCTGAACCAGGCAAAAGAACCATTTAGTCCAGCACTCTCTTCTCACATTGGCCAAACGGATGCCTAGAAGCCTGCAAAGATAATCCAAATGCAACAGGGGCTTGAACATGTTGTGATAATTAACCATATTTGGGTATTCTTCTTGTTGTTGTTTAGTTGTTTAGTCGTGTCCGACTCTTTGTGACCCCATGGACCAGAGCACGCCAGGCACTCCTGTCTTCCACTGCCTCCCGCAGTTTGGTCAAACTCATGCTGGTAGCTTTGCGAACACTATCCAACCATCTCGTCCTCTGCCGTCCCCTTCTCCTTGTGCCCTCCATCTTTCCCAACATCAGGGTCTTTTCCAGGGAGTCTTCTCTTCTCATGAGGTGGCTTCACAATCTGTCCTTCCAGTGAGCACTCAGGGCTGAGTTCCTTAAGAATGGAGAGGTTTGATCTTCTTGCAGTCCATGGGACTCTCAAGAGTCTCCTCCAGCACCATAATTCAAAATTCCCCTTCATGGATCACTGTCTTGCTGTGGCGAAGGGGCTTGAATAACTCAGAGAAGCTATGAACTATGCCAAGCAGGGCATCCAAGATAGACAGGTCATAGTGGAGAGTTTTGACCAAACATGATCCACCTGGAGGAGGAACCGGCAAGGCACTCCAGTATGCCTGTCAAGAAAACTCCATGGACAAAGACAACAGGCATTTGGGTATTCTACTCACAGGTAAAGCCTAAATGCAAGGAGAGGAGAGAGAGAGAGAGAGAGAGAGGAAGAATGCACAAAGTCCTATGTCCCCCTTTCTGCTGTCTCCAACTTGTGGATGGCAAAGCTACAAATTCCCTATGTGCTGTAGAGGTTATAATCTCTCTCTGTGTGTGCACTTTTCCTTCAGCATTTTGTGAAAATGGATTTGATGAAAAAGGTCTCTCAAAATCCCCTACCCTATTTGCAGAGGATTTTTTTTCTTTCCTGAACTTAATTATCTTGAGAAGTTTCATCTCAATTATCGCTGGATGAAATGCTGTTGTTCGTTAATGCTTGTGGAGGAATTAATAGATGTAAACTACCTCCAGGATCAGTGGTAGTAGGTCTCTGAATATCAATTACCGAGAAGCGGCAGAGAGAGAAGTCTAGTGCCTTCATGTTTTGCTTCCCATAGACAACTAGTTGGCCACTCTAGGGAACAGAATTCTGAACTAGATAGCCTTTTGACCTAATCCAACAGGTGAGGTAAGAACTCTGTTGGTGAGGCCAAACCCATTGCTCCCCTCAACAATATTAAAATAGGTTGAACTGGAACCACATCTGCACTTGAGATTTTCCATCCTCTTAATAAGCCTCTGCTCCTAAGTCCAGGGTGGCCAGGAGGGGCAGCAGAGGACTGAGACATTGCTCAGGATAGGGTTGACGTGATCCCTGGAGCAGGCAAAGCCTCCCTAAGATACGGGTCTCCAGGCTATCCTGCAGGTTCCTCCAGGTCTTCAGCTAGTTCAGGGTTTTCCTTGGGGCCTTAAGTCTCTTCCACCAAAAAGGCTTCTCCAGGGTGTGGGATGGATGTGCTATTGACAACAGCAGTTTCGTTAGGGCTCTGCAGACTCTGGTCATCAGATTTTAGGTGTTCCCTGGCTTAAGTCTAGATTATTCAACCGTCTTTCTAAAGTCTGGTCCAATCCCAAACAGAAACTTATTGGTCTCGGCCGTACACAGTGTTCTCTGGAGTTTTCCCTGTCACCCCTACTCCATTTCATGCAAGTTGTTATAGGCATATGGCTTGGATGAGAGGGGAATGATTCTCTTCGGCTCCTTAGTGTGACTAAGATACTACTATTTTACAGAAGAACATAAATTAAATTGAAGAAGTATATCAATCACATATTCCTACTTCCAGACACAGCAGGGATTTCCTTTCTCTATGGAGCTTGTAGTCTCGGTGACCTGCACATTAAACAATACTGTCCTCTATATTCATTGCACAATAGTGCCCAAAGCCACAGGTTGATGTGATATCTGTGAAGCAGATTCAATTTCTTAAATGTAATTGGCCCAAACGATGTATGTTCTTATTCAGAGGAATAGTCCCATTGGCAATAGCAATTTAGCTTATGTTCTCATTTTGATAGAAGAGCATTGTGATATCAAAATGCCTCTTGGGTTTACAATGCAAGCTCTTGTATAAGAAAAGACATATATATTAACCTTTCTAGGACTATTCGAATGCACACTGGAGCTGACAGTTACATTCCAAATCTGTGCTGTTACATATTCCGTAGGGTCAAATCACACCATATCAGTTAACTGCTGCCTTCTAATTATTTTTAGCAATATATCTAAGTCAGTTCCAGTGTTTTCAGTAATTTGTGATGTGGATTGTAGGCCTAAACCGAACTCATTTGTAGTACACAGGAAGAAGCAAAGTTACCTTGAGTAAAAGGTTAGTCTAGATAAAATCCCACATTCAAAGCACAAATGTAGCAATAGTTTGACTTGACTTAGACAATCATAACTCCTGTTGATATAGGCCTGAAACGCAATCTCCTATTCTATATTTTTATTTTTTTATTGAATTTATATACCGCCCTATACCCAGAGGTCTCCAGGCAGTTCCCAGAACAAAATCAGAATATAAAACCACAAAATATATAATCAAAATAAAAACAACAACCCTTCCCCAAAACCACATTTTAAAAGGGTACATTCTCTTCACAGAGCTACAATTCCCATAGTTCCTTGGGTACAGGGATTGACTGTTAAACCACTCTGGGAATTGTAACTCTGTTAGGGATCTCCTAACGATTCTCAGCACCCTTAACAAGTCACAGTTCCCAGGATTCTCTGGGGGAAACCATGGCTGTTAAAAGTGGTACGATGTGCAGATGGGGACCCAGATGCTTCTGGGGTCTCATAGCCAGGGCTAGAAGGTGTCAATCATTCTCTTTTTGCCTGAAATATCTAACAAGTGGAGAGGATGGAGTTGCTTAGAGCTAAAATTCAAAGAGAGGTTCAGTAATGACCCAACAACACATGACTTAATGATGAGATTACTAATTACGTTGTGGGCTTCTAAAGATGAAATACTAGGGCATGGCCTACAGATTGTTATCAGGAATGCAGCATGCAGAGTGGGAGATTTCAGTATTTTCTCTCCCACAACAATCTTCGTGAAATTTGTGCCCATCCACCCCCTGCTACAATGAGCATTAAGAGAAATACCAATGGGACTTCTCCCCCTAATGGCAGGGGAGGTGAAGGCTTAAAGCTGTTCTCCCCATGCACTATCACCCCACTGGCACATTACATACATACATACATACATACATACATACATATTTATCCTCTGCCCCCGCACCTTGAGCAACCATCTAATGGACCTGAGATCTACCTTCCCAACATATTGTATTGATGAACATACCCTAAATGACCCTTGGGTCCCTTCCAAATCTAAGATTCTATGAGAGTCCTCTATTACATCATGCCACAATGGTCATGGCTGAGAGGTGATATGGGATAGGAAGACTTTTCCTCACCTGATTTTGGAATTGCCACCAGCCAGGACTCAGGGACCTTATAATCATCAAGGATCCCATTGACAAAATTCAACAGATGTGTGACTTTGCTGTTGTTTGCACCCATCTGTCTCAAGATACAATGGAATGTGTCTCCAAGGGATGAAGTCCCTTGTTAGCAGTTGGGATGAAGTCCCTTGTTAGCAGCACCAAAGCAATCTCCCCGGGGCACAATCCTGGGCAGTGTGTATGTAGATCCTGGGTTGCCCAGACATGAAACCCTCCCTCTCTGTCTCACTGATGTGGACCAAAAGAAAACAGAGTTACACATTTGGCACCAGCTTGGCTGCAGGAGTTGCCGGAAGGAGGCGTACAAGAAGCCACCCAACCGTCTTAGGGTTTCCACACTGGATTTATGTAGGGTTTACTCCTTAGCCTTTCCTTTCCCGAAGATATCCCACAAGGCAGTGGAGGTTTAGGATCAGAGTTTTCCTTCTCCTAGATGAGCTACCTTTCCAGGCTGATGGGCTCCATCTGCCCCTCACTTCCCTCTACAGCATGTGCAGAAACTGCCTTCTTGATCACTGGACCCACTATTAGTCTCATCCGCTCAATCTGCCAGAGCCTGTCTTTGCATGCAGGTAAAGTCCCTAACTCACTGAGGGTTTGAGAGCCATTGGCTACCCTCACCTGGTTTAGCTAGCCTGGTTTCCCTGGGTGTGGTTACTGTCTCATGCTGACAAATTTTAGGAGCTGCAGGTGAGAGCCGAGTGCAGGGTGGGGACCAACATTGCATAAATTACCCCAGAGGTAGCATGATCTCTCCCCTACTATGCCTCTCCTAACACCCAATACACTCCCGGTGTGGGACCAGGATCTCCTTAAAACACTTATATAAATCACTTATATAAATCTTTCTGGGACAGCGGTCTTTCTTGGCTTGAGCTTGGCGACAATTGTTAATACCTCTTCCACTTTGATATTATCATTTAACAATGACCTGAATTATTCAGAGAATGAGGGAATAGTCACTTGATTCAACAGTTTCTCAGTCTGAGCTGGAGATGTTTAGGTGTATAGGGATGCAAACACACAACAATGTAAATGCTAATCACACCATTAATTTCATTTGTACTTAGGTCTTCATATGGAACAGAGAGCCCTATACTTTTCCTTAAGTCCATTTGAGTCAATGAAGGTTCTGTTTTAAATAATATTGCTAATACCCATTGTTAGACTGTGAAATCAATGTCACTCTAGGCAGTTATGTAACTTCAGAATCAAAATAAAATAAAAAAAGTAATGGGGGGGGGAGAAAGAGAGAGACAAATTCTCAGTTGGTTTCCTGTAAAGACACTTGAACTTGAACTAACAGATTTGTCCTAACAAAGAAAAACATCAGACTAAGCACCAGAACAAAATGACTTTGGTAGATTTATCAGGGGAATATATCAGAAGAGATTAAAGGAGGTCACACACTTTACTGCCGCTCTAGTTATACACAGAATTGGCAGATCGCTTTCTAAAATGTGCAAATTCTACTATCCCATTAATTTGACATCAAGTTGGAGAACTTCAGAGTGCTTCTTCGCAGTTTATCAAAGGGATTTCAAGGCCAGATTTTCACATCATCGTTTCAAAAAAACAAGCATTCCTGGGTTATAGAAGATCACAAGTTGTTTCGATAAGCAATGACATTCAACATCTCTTTAGCCCCAGATCATGCTGATGCAGCTGTTCTCTGAACAAAGGATTGCAGCAAACCATGCTGCGTCCTTGTGAGGGCTGCTTATTAAACAGCATTAAAATGAACAATTTCACTGAGACTGTACTGTGCTCTGGTCTATTGTCATCATTGAGCAAAATTTACATTTCGATTAGCTGTAGCAAGCTCAGCTTTGGAAAGGTAAAAGGAGCTGCATAAATGTATGACTTGCATTGGTATTTTCTTTGAAATACAACATTATAGAAAAGCCTATTTAGAAATACGGAGCATGGATGGAAGTGGTTATGAGGGGAAATAGGCACAAAGCCTATGAAATTGTATCAGATAAAATTCCCTTTGCTTCATTTTTTACTGGATATAGTAGGGGCAAAAGCCGCAACAATGAAAAGTAACATGCATGCAATCATAATTTTAACTTTTTACCTAAGTTTCTTTTTTCCTCTTCCCTCAATGTCCCTTTTTCCTTCTGTGTCATGTCTTTTGAACATCCTATCACATATTGTTATCGTATCTGCAACCCTTTTCTCCACTTATATGTGATGCAAATAGCCAATCTGTGACAAATGACCCCCATGGATTTCAGAGCTAGGCTGAAAACAAAACCTGCACAAATAATTTTGATGCCTGCAGCCAAATAAGTTATTGCCCCTTCCCATTCCACATACAAAAGCTGAATGGCCAACTGAGTATTAGTTGATGCTTGAAAGTATTCTCCACCCCACGTGAAGGCAGCAAGTTAGCTTAGGCTTAGATAGTGCAGGGGATGCCACCTAGAACACACAGCTCTTGATAACTATAATGATTTAATTTACACAGAAATGAAAAATGGCTAAATGTATATTGGCGAAAAGGTTAGCATGTGGATTTTCTATGGGGTTATATTAAATCCAAGGAGAACACTCTGAGCTCTTGCTGAGTTGATAGTCAACTGAATGACTGCTTTTCTCTGGTAGCTAACATGTGAGCGGTGTAACCTTAGATCATGTGATGAAGGTATTGGGTTGCAAATTTCCACTTCAAAGGGAGTTGCCTTTGTGTCTTTTGTCTTAAGGAGAAAAGACGTGTAAAATATTCACAGTAAAAACATCTCCAAGGTAAAATGGATGCAACGGGAAGAGACAGAGCTTTGCTTCTAGGTCTGTTAGAATTATTTCATATTTTGTAAAGCAGTGAGCTGGACAGCATAAGTCATTGTATGGATATTTTGGATGTATCATTTACTGTATTCTGTTTTATTTTGAGGAGTTCTGTTAGTAAAATTTGAATAATATTTTAGGGGGGTTGGATGGTTCATTTCCAAAAAGAATCAGTTTTCATACACCCAATTGCTTCAAACTGTGCAATATTAATATCTGCAGCAGCTCTGACATCCAACACCTTCCTGCTTCTGTCTGCCCCAGGCTCTTCTGCCTCAGTTAGCCACTTTATTCCATTTAATTTTAACTGCTATTAAGTCAGCTGTCTGATAGAAACTCTGAGCAGCAAGAGTTGGTGCATCATCCTGGCCTAGATGGTGTCACCTGCTCTGTTTCTGAATGCTTCCAGGGAGAGATAACCCTTTAGCGAGCTCAAAGCCAGCCACTATCATAATGGACATTGACTATATCTTTAAGTTTGCTTTTCCTCTGCTACTCCTCCTTCCCCTTCCCTTTTCCTCATGTGTTGCATCTTTTTGAATTATGCGCATGAGGGCAAGAGCCATCTTAGAACTGATTTTTGTACGCTGTTCTGATAACTATTTTGGCTAAAGGGCAGCGTGTGCCTTTAATACACAAATATGAAATGAGTAAATGCCTTAAGTAAATGAATAATAGGAGGGCTGGCTCTGGCTGGGGAGAGTCACTGGGCAGATGCTTTGGGGGGCAAAGTCTGGAATATTCCAGGGAACATTGTGATTGTGCTCCCTTATGCCTTCCTAGGCATTGCACAGCTCTTCATTAAGGCTTCTTTTGGGGGCTTGAGGACTCCAAGGAAAAAAACACAGTGATACTTTCTGAGGAAGCTGAAACATAGAAGTCATTTTTGTTCTGTACAAAACCCAGATTGTGCATGTTTAGCGTTGGGGTCAGAGCCACATTTTATCTTTATCAAAACACTTATCCTTTCGTAAGTGTTATTTACTGTGTGTGATTAAATAACACTACCCACAATGCTATAATTAGGGATGGACAAATCTGTCAAATTTGGTTTCTCTCTATTTCCACCTCCCCCCCGCAGCCTTAGTTCACCACATTTATGCATCAGTTTGTGCACACACACACACATATTCCTCACAAAAAAATTGGCATACTTTCCCCTTAACAGGCACCTTTTCACATGCAAGTAGTTTCCCATAACAGAATGCATTTTTTATATTATTTCTATTAATTTTATTTTTTAAAATTCATATTAAGGTACATGCTTTGTTCATCATTTAGTTGGGAAAGTCCATCACAAAATTTGGAGAAGTGAGAATATGGGAAGAGGGCTCAGTTTTGGTTCTCATATTGTTTCAGGAAGTACATAGGCTCACCTTAAAATGCGAACTAAACCATATTTCTCTCTGTCACATTTCACAATAAAGTAAAATATGAAGCGGGGGGAAGGAAGGAGAAGGGACAGATGTTTATGTGAAATAATATGTAAACTGGGCCTAATGTTTTGTGCAGCAAAGAAAGCTTTTGAGGGTAGTTGCAAATTTTGCCTCAGTTTTCTGTCAGGTAGGTCAACAACACCCTTTCATAGCTGTCAACTTACAGATTTGAAAATAAGGGACCAGCAGCCTTGAAAATAAGGGACTAGCAGCCAAAATAAGGGACCTGCAGCCTCACCTGTTCCAGGCACTCGAGTCTTCCTGTCCTCCTGCAGTCTGGTCAAACTCATGCTGGTAGCTTCGAGAACACTGTCCAACCAACTTTGTAACCAGAGGTTCAACTGACTAGAATCTGAATCACATGCACCACAAGGCCTATGCAGCCTCAGCTTAAGATGGCTCCCTGGCCTGGCTTTGCACTGCAAAGTTTGCAGCAGCACATGCAACAAAATGGCATCCAGCATTCAAAAACCCCCTCAGCTTGCATTAACTAGCCACACACAAGGCATGCAAGCTCCACCCCCCAGTCGTTCTTCGACTTCTTATTGGGTGAGCAACACAGCCAAGCAACACAGTTGGAGCCTCCCTCCTCCCTGGCCAGCAGGGAGGGAGGGAGAGGAGCTGCTTCCTTTGAAATTTAAGGGACATCATTTCAGGGACATCCATCAATAAGGGACAGCAGCGGGACATGGCGCTGGAATAAGGGACTGTCCCTGCAAATAAGGGACACTTGACAGCTATGCGCCCTTTGGTTAAGGTGAGTGTCACTTAAGTACCAGCTGCTAAGATTCTTTAAAATACAGTGGCTACATGCTTAATCTTTGTGCTGCCGTTAGCAGATACAAGTCAAATGACGTCATATGAAGTTTTATATATTTTTGAATATATTGAATGGCTTCAGGTCAGCCAAAGGTTGCAATTTTAGAGAGAAAGAGAAATGTCTGCATAGTTTAATGGTGATTTTAATTTGCAAGCCACTCCTTAGAGTCCACTCTGCCTAGCTCTGCTCCTCTGTTCCCATTCTTTAAAATGTATTTACACTGCAAGTCTGCCTCTGGCTGCTGGCCAGCCTATGCTATCTTGAGGTAAACAAGTGTGTGTGTTTTTTTCTAGGTGAGCAGCTGCACATCTCTTTGAAGTGCCAAGGAGTGAGAAAAGTCAGAGGCAGTATTCTCAGCTCATTTGCACAGAGATGCTTCCTTCACACATTTTCCCTCAAAGCCCCTCAAAGTGGGTGAAGATCACTTCACTTCTCATCTTCGATTAACCAGTGCTACCCAGATATGCACTCAGACCTAGTTCTCTGGCACCAAAAGGCCGTGCCATTCCAATTATACAAATTCCTGGCAAGATTAAAGAGCACAAAGTCAAGCCTTTTCAAATTCATACTTTCTGCTACTGGAATGTTGAGTCAAGAATGTCTGCCTTGGGTTGCCACCTTTGAACCTGGCAAATTACGGGCACAGCCATTCAACATGTCAGTGGAACCAATTCAATAACTGCACAGGGAAGGACTCCCGAGAAACTTTGTTCAGGCTGTTGAAATTCTGGGCTTCTCTTGGAATTTATTAGATGCTCCTCCTTAGGAGAGACTTGTTTTTCATAATTCTAATCCTTCCAAAATTTGCTTTAGACAAAACTGAGGGACAACCTCTCCCTATATTTCATTACAGTGGTACCTCGGGTTACATACGCTTCAGGTTACATACGCTTCAGGTTACACATTCCACTAACCCAGAAATAGTGCTTCAGGTTAAGAAATTTGCTTCAGGAAAAGAACAGAAATCGTGCTCTGGCGGCGCGGCGGCAGCAGGAGGCCCCATTAGCTAAAGTGGTGCTTCAGGTTAAGAACAGTTTCAGGTTAAGAACGGACCTCGGAACGAATTAAGTACTTAACCCAAGGTACCACTGTAGTCTGAATGGACTAATAGATGCAGGAAAGGACACAGGAAACTGATACAGTCAAAGTCGGTTGTTGAATGTCCAATAACTGATTCCGATTGGTTGCAAGAGCTTCCTGAACTCAAGCGGAAGCTGCGTCGGACGTTTGGCTTCCGAAAAAAGTTCAAAAACCGGAACACCTACTTCTGGGTTTGGGGCGTTTGGGAGCCAAAACGTTCCAAAACGGAGGCATTCGGGAGTCAAGGTTTGATTGTATTGGGTTAAATGAGGCCACAACTTTACTTATTACAGGAAAGAGTAGGTTTGACTAAGCACTAAGGCACTAGGCATGTATCACTGGGCATTGGGCAGCCTGCCTGACACCTGATAAGAGAGTCTGTGTACTGGTCCAGTAAGCGCTTCCGCTGCGCCACCAGCAACAGCTTTCTTTGCAGAGCATTAATTAAGTCCAGTGCAGAGATTCTTGTTGCAGTACAAGCTTCAAAGTCTCAGCAGCAAAAAAATAACGACACAGGGAAGCCTGTCTTTCCAAAGACAGGTTTATTGCAGAAAGATAACACCTCCGGAGCTTTCAGACATTTTTTGCTTCACGCCCAGCACTCCCCCACAGGCAGAGAAAACAAACACTCTTTATATACTGAGCAACTTAACAACTTAACGAGCTTGACTACTTAAAGTCACATGACATTGCTAATTTGCCAGCGTCTTAGGTTTCACACCCTAACACCTGATAGGAACCTGGTGCTAGGAAGTTGCTCTGACATGAATTGGGTGCCACAACCCTATACAGACAGCCATTGGGTGAGGCGCATTGGCTGATCAGTCAGCCCTTCTGGACCTCTCTAATGGGGTACCCCTGCGACTAAGGATCCAGCCCAATGCCTTATCCACCAAGGTTGTGGTAGTTGCTATGAAGTAAGTGGAAATCCGCAAGCCCGCCAATTTGTTTGCAGGAGAAAATTCATTCCTGGCCCTGAATACAGTGACCGGGTAAACCATAGCAAGGTCCATACGACACAGGCCCAAACAAAGAGGGTGGATGGGTGGAAAATTCAGTGATGATCAGGCAAGAGGGTGGCCTGTACCTTATAGGCCATAGGTGAGCTGAGTGAAGCCCCCAAGGCCCTGCCCCTGATTGGCCTTGCAGGCATTGCCTGTCCATACCTGAAAGGCCATTGCGGCCGGAGGTGGGGTGATACCAGATGACCAGCCCTTCCCCCCAGCGCGGCTGAAGATGGTAGCCACCCTGGACCCACCACAGCCATGCCATGAGGCAAATGTCTATCATCTGGACCTCAGCTGAGTGGTTATTCTGTATCAGATGGCGCTGTGGGTTAAACCGCATAGCCTAGGGCTTGCCGATCAGATGGTCGGCGGTTCGAATCCCCACGATGGGGTGAGCTCCCATTGCTCAGTCCCAGCTCCTGCCAACCTAGCAGTTTGAAAGCATGTCAAAATGCAAGTAGATAAATAGGTACCACTCCGGCGGGAAGGTAAACGGCATTTCCACACACTGCTCTGGTTCCATGCTGGCCACATGACCCGGATGCTGTCTGCAGACAAACACCATCTCCCTCGGCATATACAGCAAGATGAGCGCCACAACCCCAGAGTCATCTGCGACTGGACCTAACAGGGGTACCTTTACCTTTACCTTAAGGCAGATCTACACTCATGGTTTTTAACGTTAAGGAAGGGTTAAGGAAGGGTTTTGATAACGTGGATGGACACATGACGTCCTACTTTTTACATTCATAATGCGTTCTTAACTCGTCTTTTTATTTTTAATCGTTTTATGCTGCTATATTGAAACTCTGCTCATATCCCTATGTAGTGTTTTACCTTTTTCACTGCATTCCAACTCCCCTCCAATGGTAGTTGAGGGGCAGTGTTCAGTCACAACAAAGGACATGGAGGGAGGGAGGAAGAATTAAAATGTGACACCAGATGGTGCAGCAGAGCAACCAGCGACCAGACCAGTAGGGAAAGAAATGCTGTTTGGGGAAATAGCGTGGTTGTGTATTACTTACATTTGATGAAGAAACCAAGGTAAAAAAACCAACATTTTAATTAACAAGTATGCCCTGTGACGTTTTAAAACATCTAATATCGTTCTAATAGGAGGAAATAACGTTAAACAGGTCAGTGTAGATGCAGCCCATATCTCCATTGACTAGAATACAGCACATGCTTGCTCAGGCTGATGCGAGTTGTAGTTATAGTTTCACATTTTTGTCATAAGGGAAGCCTCTATGTCAGCGGTGGTCACATGTCTTGTCCGATTGCTAGACTGCAGTTTCCAAAAGCCCCAGCCAGAATGGCCAGTTAATAGGGATGTTGTAGTCCAACAACATCTGCTCTAAGTCCATCCTGAATTAAACTAGTCTAAAGTTTCAAATTTGCATTTAGTACACAGGAGAAAACAACAGTGTTAGATCTTTCATCATCACCTGCAATTAGCTTTCAGCTGAAGTCTCCACCAACTTTTGCAGTTAGTTAATTTCCTTTGTTGCTCTTTCATATCCTCTCTGTGAGATGCCATTTTAGGCAAGAGAAATACACAAACGCATCCTATTATATAAATCATAATTGTGGGATAACAACAACAACAACAACAACAATAAATGTTTTGTGGTTCAGATAGAATGGCTTAATTCAGTATTTGACATTATGCAAATTGACAAAAGCAGCAACTATAAATTCTGTAAGGTATGCAAATCAATGTAAATCAGCAAAACCAACCCTTTATTGGAAAAAAAATCTCTAACTAGAGCACCCACGTTATTAAAACACAATTAGGTTTCTATATAATCCTCTGTAAAAATGGGCTGCTAGATAATTAGAAATGCAAATGTTAAGAAAGTTGAGCCTTCACTCGTAATTTTTAAGCATTATCAGCTGCAATTAAAAATGAGAAATTCATTTTCATTTTCTTGACAAAGAGTTCAGTATTATAATGTCCTTTGAAGATGTTGTCTTTCTCCCCCTGTAAATGATGCTGCATCATAAGCTTATGTTCTGATGACTTCATTATAAATACTTTATATAAAAAAAGCTGTGTTCCATAATTGCTCTTCTACTTTAAAAGCACATCAGCCAGGACTGCTTCATCAGAAAACCGTTAACCCATCGATTCCCAAACTGGGGGCATTAAACTTTAAAGATTGAAGTGTCATGAGCATCGGCAGCAATAATTCAGAGGGCAGCAAGGTTTATGACTTACAAGGGCACATTGTTGACTCAACTATTTGCGGTCTTTGCATGACTGAACTCCACACACCATTGCTGAAGAGAGTCATAGAATTGTACAGTTGGAAGGGACCCCAAGAGTTGTCTAGTCCAACCCCCTGCAATGCAGGAATAAAAGAAGGGATTAGAAACACTGGTAAGATGTGATTGTTTGGTGATTTACTGCATTAAGCTGTACATCAGCTCCCTCGGCCAATAAAGCGAGATGAGCACCGCAACCCCAGAGTCGGTCACGACTGGACCTAATGGTCAGGGGTCCCTTTACTTTTACCTAGAGGCTGATTGTACCACCCAAGGGCGGTAAATATATATGTCTAATCCTGGTGCCCCAAAACTGACAGTGATGGTTCCAGTTACATTTCCCACAATCAGGGAGCCACCACTGGTAGCAATGATGCTAATATCTTCAATTTCTCTTCTGATCTACGATATTTCCCTATATTAATCAGGAATTGTAGCAGTCATTATATTTACTTTAATTTGCAACCTCTGGGATCTGCGCATGAGATGGCTAATTAACAGAGGCTCTGACAGTATGAATCACAAACACAGCTGCAGAGAGTTGAGTAGGAGGCTGCCTTGGGTATCAGTTTGCTAACACACTAATTTATTTTTTGATACATGAAATGAAGTGCAGTGTTTCATTTAATGTACACGTGTCTTCATACTTTAATTATTTATTGTCCCAGGCTCCTTTTTCATTTGGACCCGAAATAACTGTGCAAATTCATGTCATTTAATTTTGCTTTGTTAATAGCCATGGTTACATTCAAGCTCGTTTGGGAAGGCACTCTGAGGAGAACGGGACCATTATACTTTCATTTCCAGACGTGGTTCTGCTGAGCATAAATTAAAACCGTCTCCCCATTCTCAGAACAATGATTGTTACAAGAGTAGTTTTATATGCTTTTCAGATTAATTACTGTTTTCTGAAAATATTTCTGGGAGGGCACAAGCGCTGTCAGTGAACAAAAAAAAAGGGGGGGGTTCAGCGAAAAGAATATAGCATTGATAAAGAAGCCAAATGCTGTGGTGATGAATTTTGACGTGTTTTGTGTAAATTATTTAGCAAACGATGTATAAGTCTGAAAATAGGTTTCGCGCTTCCAACGTTCTGCCCTTACACTGAGTGCCCTTTTCTTTTTTTAAAAAAGAGAGAAATTGTATAGAGGCAAAAGAAAAAATAACTGCTTATTTATACGCACCCACCCACATACACGCCAGAGAAATCGAAAATCATGAAGCAAAGAGTTTGGATTGAGTGATAGGGGACATGGTCGAGGTGTACAAAACTATATTTGGTGTGGAGAAAGTGGATAGAGATATGTATTTTTCCTTACTCTTTCATAATACAACATCCCAGAGTCATGTAATTAATAGGAATGGCTTGAGATTCAGGGTGCAGCACACAGTTAAACTGTTCAAAACCACATGTTGTAGTCATGGTCATCAATTTGGATTACTTTAAAAGGCCTTAGGCAAATTAATGATGGATAATGCTAGCTATATGGCTATATTACCTCCTGTATCAGAGGCATTAAGGTAAAGGTAAAAGGACCCCTGACCATTAGGTCCAGTTGTGGCAGACTCTGGGGTCGCAGCGCTCATCTCGCTTTATTGGCCAAGGGATGCAGCGTACATGTGGCCAGCATGACTAAGCCGCTTCTGGCGAACCAGAGCAGCACACGGAAATGCCGTTTACCTTCCGTAGGGTGGTACCTATTTATCTATTTATTTATTATCACTCCTTCGCAGGGATTCGAACCGCCAACCTTCTGATCAGCAAGTCCTAGTCTCTGTGGTTTAACCCACAGTGCCACCCCCGTCCCTTATCAGAAGCATAGTGAATACTATTTGCTGGGGTTGACCAAGACCAGGATAGTGCTGTTGAACTTGTGCCCTGCTTGTGGACTTCCCATTGGCATCTAGATGCTGTACTTTTATACAGTGGTACCTTGGTTCTCAAACACCTTGGTACTCAAACAGCTTGGAACCCAAACACTGCAAACCCAGAAGTAAGTGTTCTGGTTTGTGAATTTTTGTTTGGAAGCTGAACGTCCTCCATTTTGAGTGCCACACTTCCGTTTTGAGTATTACACTTCTGATTGAGTGTTACGCTTCTGATTTGAGTGCCACACTTCTGCTTTGAGTGTTACGCTGAGGTCTGTCTGTTTTTGTTATTTTATTTTGCGTTTTTGTTTTTGCGGCTTTTTTGTTTTGCTTTTGTGACTGTGTGGAACCCAGTTCAGCTACTGATTGATTGATTGTGTGACTGCAGTACATTGTTTATTGCTTTCATTTTATGGAACAGTGGTCTCATTAGATAGTAAAATTCATGTTAAATTGCTGTTTTAGGGGTTGTTTTTAAAAGTCTGGAACCGATTAATCCATTTTGCATTACTTTCTATGGGAAAGCACGCCTTGGTTTTGGAACGCTTTGGTTTTGGAACGGACTTCCAGAATGGATTAAGTTTGAGAACCAAGATACCACTGTATTGTGTTTTATGTTGTGAACTGCCCTGATACCTGTGGGTGTAGGACGATATACAAATTAAATTATTCTTAATAATAATAATAATAACAATACTTTGTCTCTGTATAGAGCCCTTCCAAAAGCAGCTTAAACATTCCATCCAACTTCATTTACATTCCTCTGTGTACTCAGCTGTCCATGACTTAGCAGTAACAGACTCCCTGGACTGAAACTGGCAACATAAAGTTTGATCCCTTGTTCTCTTGCTCTTGCACAGCAAAACACCTATTGGCTCTCAGAAAACAGAAACCACCTCCCCACATACACACGCTCAGTGCTATTTTTCTAGAAAAAGAGGTTCTGGAACTCAGCACGAAAGCCTCCCTTGCTTTTCTTATATTGGCAATGGCGGACACCTAAGAGGTGCCGGAACTGAGTTCTGAAAAAATGCCCTGCACATGCTCATAATTCAATAGATATTACATTTGTAAGCATAGTCCACAGTCATTCAGCACAATGTCCTGGTAGCTTAAGTTCTAAATACTTTGCCTAAGAGTTTATCCACCCTTTGGCTTGTCCCATGCTTAAAAAGCATGGGTCCGAGCAATTTTCCACCTGACCAATTCTTTCTAGACATGGGTCTGAGCTGTTTTCCTCTTGCCCCACTCCTTTCCCAGAAAACCTGCTCTTCAGCTCTAAATCAGAACGAACAGCAATCCACAGACAGCCCAATTGCCTTTTGCTCCAATTGAGCACCAAAGAGTGGCTTTCCTTTGGGGAAAGCAGTGGAACAAGAGGAAGGGTGAATAAGCCCTACGTCCTGCTAAAGTACAGGCAATTAACATTCTGGCATTACTAATATATTCCCTTTCTTCCTCTGAGATTATTGTCCCAGTTTCCATTTTTAAATCTCATGTGGATTTATGCTTTCAAATAATCCAAATTTACCATCATCATGTCAGTTTTCTTCTCAGCCACAGGAGTACACAAAAACTGACTTCAAAGCCCTCTTTGTTCTTTACATGCATATCAAAGCAAAACACCTATTTTATTTTACAGCATCAAAGACCATTAACTGCTATTTTAACATTTGGAGAATAACACAATTTGACATCCCATGAACTTTACGTACGCCAATGTGTCTTCATTAATTCTTTCAGTGAGCTTTTACTTTTTGAAGTCTCACTGCAAGTTCAAAAATTATTATTTTTTTCTCGAATGAACCATTTTACTCTGAAAGGATTAAAAGCATATAATTATGATTGTCATTCTATAAGATTTTTAAAGCAGGTGATAATTTAGTTAATTATAGGTTTGTGGTTCCTTTAACTTACACAGTCACTATGTCCCCACAAGGCTTACAGTTGCAGGCCTAGTCTTTCTCCCCCTTTTGGTTATTTAATGAAGGAACCTTAAATGTCTGTGGAAAAAGTTCCAGTGCAGTGTATCATATTAAAGCTCTTGTTAAGGTTAATCAAAGTATTTTAAAAGCATTCCCTTAAAAGGTCCTTCACCATTAGCAAATGACTCTTTCCTCATCCCCCCACCCCCCAAAAGGGAAAAGGAAGTAAGTTTTAGAATAATGATATGCATTCTGATTTCAAAATAATGTATGACCCTGGTGCTCATTAGCAGAGCCATAATTTGTAGTTGTGAAGCCACCCTGGGATCTTCTGTGTAAGATGTGATATTGCATTGATAAACTTTAGAACTGGCCCTGTCTCTTTAGGAAACATCACCAGGTGGCATTGAGTTCCTTATTTCTTTTATTCTGAAAATACATCATGGAATGTAGAATGATAGTATCAAAGAAGTAAGTGTGGATCTGAAGATCATCTGGTGATCTTGCAAATTGAATCAAAGATGCTGCTTTCTGCAAGGATAAGTAGTAGTAGTAGTAATAGTAATAGTAGTAATACTACTACTACTACTACTAATAATAATAATTTATTTATACCCCACCCATCTGGCTGGGCTTCCCCAGCCACTCTGGGCGGCTTCCAAACAAATATTAAAATACTGTAATACATCAAACATTAAAAGCTTCCCTAAAGAGGGCTGCCTTCTGATGTCTTCTAAAAGTCTGGTAGTTGTTGTTCTAAGTAGATGATCTTCAGATCCACACCCACATCTTTGCCATCTTCCTGTGTTGAGGTCCATTCCAGATCACATATTCACCTCAAGCTCTCAACCCTAGTTGCAACTCATTCATTGGTAGGGTTTTATCCAATTTAGGCTGTAATTCCTTGGGTATCTGTTCTATTCCCTAGTAATTTCAGAGAAACCTTACTAGAAGTTTATCTCTGGTGCTTCATTTTCTGTTCAGCTGCTGGTAACCTTTGGAGCAAGATTTGGTCAAGACATAGAAAGTTGTTTTAACATTTTATTACAAATTGTGCAAGTACAAGTGATTTTTCCACAAGACTTAAAGCTTGAGAGCCCAATGCCATCCTATTGTTAGGTTTCCTCCTATCTCATCCTTGTTTAATGGGAGTAGTCCATTACCAACTCATGCTTCTTTGAAATAGATAGCGTGCTATTGTGGATCGGCATCATGCTGTCCAACCCAGCAATGTCTGAATGAAATTCTAAATTAATGAGACTGGCTTTATCTGGTGACAGATTTGTTAAATTTCTCTTGATGAAACGTTCTGCATGTCATCATTTTCAAAGAGTAAGTCATCAGACATTCCCATATGGTAGCAGCTTGAAACAAGATGTTACGATAGAGTGTACATGATCATTTGTCTATTATTAGAACTAGTGAAGAGTTGCTCGGCATGGAGGGCTGAATTTACTTTATTTTAATTATTTACTTTCACCATAAAGTGAGTGGCTTTCACTGACTACTGTAGGAGAAAGTAGATGTGTTGCATTTTGCAATACAGTGAAGCTGATTGGGTAAGTTGACCCAAGATAATGGTGACCCCAGTATTTGGAGTGTAGGTATCTCTCACCGCCACCTTAATGAGGTCACCTTAACAGCACTCATAGAAGCCACTTATAAAGGAGAAAATAATTACAGTACCTTCCAACCTTTGCTATAGGGTCCATATCATGCTGGATTTTTAGCAGGGATTGCGAACCATCACATGCTTTTGGACTGCAACTCCTATCATTCCTGATTGTTGACCATGCTGACAGGAGCCCAGGAAACTGGACTTCAACAATGTTTGGAGATCCACAGGTTCCACAGGGAAGAAGATCATTGCACTGGAAGCTCAGTTGTGACCAAGAGACACAAACTTAGGTGGTGGCTCAGTATACAATTCTATTTAAACTGTTTATTAAACATTTGTCAAAACTATCCTAAATTAAAAGGTGCAGTGCTACACTTTTCATATATCATCCTTACAAACTTAAAGGAGTTTATAGTCAATACATCAGACTGGAAAATTTATGGGCAGAGAATTAAACAAAGCTTGTTTACAATGATTCATTGGCTTTTCTTCTAAGGATAAATACCCAAGGTGGAACTAATTGTGATGCTAATTTCAATGTGCTGAAATGACAAATAAAAGCATCACCACACTGTATATTTTTAATGCAAATGGAAAGAACTGAATAAAAACAGTTTTCGGGGGGGGGGGCTAGTTCCAATGTATACATTATGCAAAAGAAAAATATTTGTGGAGGGGACAGATAGTGTTGTTTAGTCATTTAGTCGTGTCCGACTCTTCATGACCGCATGGACCAGAGCACGCCAGGCACTTCTGTATTCCACTGCCTCCCACAGTTTAGTCAAACTCATGCTGGTAGCTTCGAGAACACTATCCAACCATCTCGTCCTCTGTCGTCCCCTTCTCCTTGTGCCCTCCATCTTTCCCAACATCAGGGTCTTCTCCAGGGAATCTTCTCTTCTCATGAGGTGGCCAAATTATTGGAGCCTCAGCTTCAGGATCTGTCCTTCCAATGAGCACTCAGAGCTGATTTCCTTAAAAATGCATAGGTTTGATCTTCTTGCAGTCCATGGGACTCTCAAGAGTCTCCTCCAGCACCATGGGACAGATAGTAACTGCAACTAAATTTCATGCTTTAGAATCAAAATAATAGGCTTGGGTTCAAGGATGACCACAACTGTGCCATCTTTTCTTTGCTGGGTAGCTGTACCTAAGGATGTGGAAATCTATCCATTTCCGTTTCTCTGCTTAAGTTCAGTTCTCCACATTTGTTTGTGAATTTTTAGAAATCCTCCTGAATATAACTACATGTGGATTAGGAAAGATTGCATTCAAATGTGTTTCCCTAAATTAGTAGGTGATCACAAAGGATATGGGGGTCAGCCCTCCTCTGGCACTGGAGAGAAACAATAAGAGAAGGGCGGAAATGTGACCGAAAAAATTCTCCTTGATTAATTGGATCACCTTTTTTTTGTAAGTTTTTAAGTCTCCGGTTGATCAGATTCAACAAATCATTTAAACATTGTATAAATTGTATACAATTTTGTAATTTGGGGCTTATGTTTTCGGTATAGCCTGTGCGGCACTATTAAAACAATGAAGGGGTACTGAAGGTGGTGGCTCACTTTACGTCAAAGAAAGCATAGAATCCGATAGGGTCCATTTTGCACTAGGTTACATTGCATTGCATTTATCATTTTTGTCTCCTTGGTTCCTGAGCTTTCCGGTCAGTTTTGCCATTTTGGCATAGTCCATCACCTTAGTTTGCCATTCCTCTCTGCTCAGGACTTTGTCTTCTTCCCATCTCTGCACTAATAGCATCGGTGTGGCTGTTGTTGCATACATGAAAAGTCTGTTCTGGTCCTTTGGGATATCAGCACCTATAATTCCTAATAAGAACGCTTCTGATTTTTTTAATATAAAAGTTATTTTAGACTTTTTTTTCATTACATATCATTTCCCAGAATGCTTTTATTATTTTACACAACCACCACATATTGTAAAAGGTACCTTCTTTTTATTTACATTTGTACCTGTACATTTCTGCTAACTGACAAGGAGTCAAATACCACCTGTACATCATTTTCATATAGTTTTCTTTCAGCCTGCAACATGCCGAAAATTTCAAATCAGTTTTCCATGACTTTTCCCAAGCCTGCACTTTAGTCAGTTCCATGGCCAACCGTTTTAGGGCACAATAATATAAGGCATCTAGAAATGCTACCTCTTTGTTGGCTGTGAACTTGGAAGGCCTTTAGCTTAGGTTTAGACAAATGAATGGGGAATCAGGTTAGCAATGGCTGTTATGGATAATGGCTGTGTACTGTCTCCACTATCAGAGGTGGTGTTCCTCTGAATATAAGTTTCTGAGAAACCACAAGTGGGCAGAGGGCTTCCTTGAGGGCTTCCCATACACATCTAGATGGCCACTGTGGAAACAGGATGCTAGACTACATGGGCCTTTGGTTTGATCCAGTGGGGCTCTTGCATTCTTATTATAAGTTCTGGAAAACATCTTCCATTGACACAATTTGAAACCACAGCTCTCTTTAGTCATTGGCATTCATTAGGAGCTATTTAATTTGGAGTACTTTCAGAAAATGTACGATGTGAATTGATTTCCTATCTAAAGGTTATTAGAGTAATGGCTGAAACCTCTGATGCTCTCCAATCAAGGTGTTTTCCATGAATATCAATATAGTCGCACACAAACTCTGTTTCCTCATACATCATTCTTAAAGGCCAGGCTGACATAGCCTGACTTGTAATAGTCAGGATGCATGAGGAAAGAGGTTAGAATGTTCACCATAGTTTGTTGTGCAGTTTAATCACTTGACTGAAGTATAGTTGCCACTTAATGCAGCTGAGGCAAAATATTTGAGGTGACTTTGGTGATTCCTGTATGGAGGAAAGGTTTGTCGAATTTCTAGTGGTGCAATATTGGCTTTAGTTAGTCACATGCCACCAAGTTTTACTAAAAGCGGAAGTTTAAGGCAAAATGGGAAGATCCTCCTTGGGGAAAATGCAGCTGTAGAATTTTAAGACAACCAGAAAGCAGAGGAAAAGGCCGTGGATATGCAAAATCTGTGGCTTATCATACAACTATCCACTGATCTATGATCTTGCCAACAAAGGTCCGTATAGTAAAAGCTATGGTTTTCCCAGTAGTGATGTATGGAAGTGAGAGCTGGACCATAAAGAAGGTTGATCGCCAAAGAATTGACGCTTTTGAATTCTGGTGCTGGAGGAGACTCTTGAGAGTCCCATGGATTGCAAGAAGATCAAACACATCCATTCTTAAGGAAATCAGCCCTGAGTGCTCACTGGAAGGACAGATCGTGAAGCTGAGGCTCCAATACTTTGGCCACCTCATGAGAAGAGAAGACTCACTGGAAAAGACCCTGATGTTGGGAAAGATGGAGGGCACAAGGAGAAGGGGACAACAGAGGACGAGATGGTTAGACAGTGTTCTCGAAGCTACAAACATGAGTCTGACCAAACTGCGGGAGGCAGATCAAGACAGGAGTGCCTGGCGTGCTCTGGTCCATGGGGTCATGAAGAGTCGGACACGACTGAACGACTAAACAACATGAGGAAGTACCGTTTGTATCTCCATGATTATCTGATTCTTAGTAAATTTCACGTGAATGGAATTTGCTCTCTGAAGTATAGAAATGGATGGCTTGCAACGTGGGAAAAACTTCTGCCAGATTGACCAGGGTAGTTCGACGCTGTGGGAAAGGGAGCCCCGTCAGAAGTTTTCCAAATAGCTGTCCCATCTTTCCCCCTCAATATCAGTTAAAATGGTTTATATTTTACATAGCAAAAAGAGAACTGCAATCTGGAAACTTGGCAACAGACCCTCATGTCCCAAAAGACTACCTTGGGGGCAAGGACATTCTCCATTAAGAGTTCTCTAGACTACGTGCCATTTTTGCCCCCAGAAAACAATCCCAGTATGAAAATAGCTAAAAGCAAAAATTTCTATGCTCTCCTCATGAGTTGAATATTTATGAAATTAAGTATGTAAGGTACTTTAGAGTTCTAAACACTGATTTCTATCATATCGAGTCTGCCACTGAAATGCATATCAATTAAGCTATGCATGACACAGCTTTACACTTTTGTAATGCAGATCCATTAACAACAATGTAATTTAGTGCCATCTTAAAATTGAGGTACCTGGAAATTACTTAAACTCTGACAGTTAATGGACACTCAGCAATGGCACCCTATTAAAATAATGGCCTTGGGATTGCCTTGAGGTATTCAGACATAATATGATGAGTGGAGCTTAAATTGTTGCAAACATTTTACATTAAAATCAAATCTGTCTTTGCTAGTAATTCACTGGATCATTAACTTGGACTGCAAGCAAGCGCTTGTACGGCAGTACACATTCAATATAATTGATGCACAATTTCCACATTTAAAGGAATTCTTCTCTCATTACACCTGGCATAATGGAAACTATTGGTAGGTGAATCTGTTTAAAGTACAGTTTCCCCAGCTTTAGGTATGGATGCAACCACAAAGAGATTAAATGAAGAATTTACAGTTTGTGGAAGGTGGTAGAATGAGGTGCCAGATTAGATAATCAAGCTGATGTTTTCTGACCCTAAAAATTTCTCTCTTAAAATGATGGACCACCCACAATCATGATCAATACAGTGGTACCTCGGGTTACATACGCTTCAGGTTACAGACTCCGCTAACCCAGAAATAGTGCTTCAGGTTAAGAACTTTGCTTCAGGATGAGAACAGAAATTGGGCTCCAGTGGCGCAGCAGCAGCAGGAGGCCCCATTAGCTAAAGTGGTGCTTCAGGTTAAGAACAGTTTCAGGTCAAGTACGAACCTCCGGAACGAATTAAGTACTTAACCCGAGGTACCACTGTAATTGTAGATAGGCATAAGAGTCTATTATTCAAAAATCCTACAAAGACAGTAGTATAATATGTGTTAGTAGGACCAACTATAACATCAAGCAAGTTTCGACATTCTTGAAAACTCTTCTCCATGTAAGTACCGACACAAGTCAGGTTTAAGGCTTTCTGGGGAATCTCTCAACAATGTAAGAAGGTACAGTAATCCAGACCACAGAAGAGAAGGAAAAAATGTGCAAATCAACTTTATTAATTGTCTATCCTCCAGTACTTAAAGGAGCCAGGTATATTTAACCATTTACCTTTATCACATAATGCCCCCCCCCAATAATAATAATAATCAAAGACTGCTCCATCTTTCTAGTATCTGACATAGATGCACTGAAATAGCTTTTTGGCAGTTACAGCAGATGTTTAGAAGATGCATAGTTGTTAGAACTTGGCTGATAACACTAAAAGGAAATTAGACAAGGATGCAAGCAAGGTACACATAAGCAGGAATGGAAAGGCTGGAATGGAAAACAGCTGGATGGTTGTTTTTTTTAAAAAAGAGAAACCCCAACAAATGTTCAGATAATTCTTACTGAGGAATATGAAGTATAGTGGGAGAAATACTTTAATGAAGTATATTCTTTCACAAACCAGTAAGTCAATTTTTATCTATATAATTCTGGATTCTTGTTCATTTTTGTAGTTCGGATTATGTTAAATACACTACAGGAATATACATTTCTGAGTTGGTTTTTTAAATAGAATCAAGGCTTTCTTTTTTCTATTCAGTAACAATGAGATTAAAATACCTTTTTCTAAGCTCAGATAATAATAGAACCTCCTTTCCACACCCACAAATTTGCTAAATGGCAAAGAGTGAGATACATAGGCATCTTAGCACTCTGCCACACTTGTCTGAATAAAAAACAGTTTGGCGATTTTGCTTTCTACGTTATAACCAATACTCGTGTTATTAAAGTGGTATTAGGGACATGGGTGGCGCTGTGGTCTAAACCACTGAGCTTCTTGGGCTTGCCGATCAGAAGGTTGGTGGTTCGAATCCCCGTGTGAGCTCCTGTTGCTCGGTCCCAGCTCCTGCCAACCTAGCAGTTCAAAAGCACATCAAAGTGCAAGTAGATAAATAGGTACCGCTCCGGTGGGAAGGTAAACGACGTTTCCATGCACTGTTCTGGTTCGCCAGAAGTGGCTTAGTCATACTGGCCACATGACCCAGAATCTGTCTGTGGACAAACGCCGGCTCTTTCGGCCAGTAAAGCAAGATGAATGCGCAACCCTAGAGTCATCCGCGACTGGACCTAACGGTCAGGGGGTACCTTTACCTTTTATGACCTTTTTAATTCTCCTTGAACTTTTGGTGGCCTTTGATCATGCTAGATCACCTCTGCAAGTTAGGAGAAGGAGACACTCTGTCACAGATTTTCATCCTCTATCAAAAGGACTGATTCAAGAGGGCAGCATTATATAACTGCCTTTTGGCCTCTTGGGAGTTGTTCTGTGGGTTCTGCAAGGCACTGTTTTGTCTCCAATGCTATTCAACATCTATATGAACCTGCAGGGAATAGTCATTAGGAGTATGGCAATGACACATGGCTCTATTTCTCTGTAGCGTCTGAATCAGGAGGTGTTGTTCTAGCGGGAGTAGTCTGCAATAACTAATGGATAAGCAAGTGTGAATTGGGAAGTAGAAAGCTGTTGCACCCACGGTTTTTCGCTTGAACTGACTGTCTTTGCAATAAAAAAGTAAAGGGACCCCTGACCATTACGTCCAGTCGTGACCGACTCTGGGGTTGTGGCGCTCATCTCGCTTTATTGGCCGAGGGAGCCAGTGTACAGCTGGTCATGTGGCCAGCATAACTAAGCCGCTTCTGGTGAACCAGAGCAGCAGACAGAAACGCCGTATACCTTCCTGCCGGAGCAGTACCTATTTATCTACTTGCACTTTGACGTGCTTTTGAACTGCTAGGTTGGCAGGAGCTGGGACCGAGCAATGGGAGCTCACCCCGTTGTGGGGATTTGAACCGCCAACCTTCTGATCAGCAAGTCCTAGGCTCTGTGGTTTAACCCACAGTGCCACCCACGTCTCTGTCTTTGCAATAAGGTTGGGCTAAAATTCCTCTCCCACCTAAGTGGGAAAACAGTTCCTTTTATGAAAATGGGATCTGCTATATATATTTTCTTTGCTGGGGGGTGGGGGTGGGATTCTTCTGAAAATCCCAGGAGTTGTTATTTCGGCATGTCACTGGGAAGTGCAACCTGTAATAAGCTGAGGAGAGAGCTTAGTGCTGCTTTCCATATGCTGAACTTCCCATAATGCCATGGGAGTGACATGATTTGATTTGATTTGATTTGATATGGATTGCTCCCAATATGTTTCATAAGGTGCAGCTAGCTGGAAGCAGCAAAGCGACCACTGCATGGTTGTTTAAAAAGCAGGGGGGAAACACTTGACTTAAGTCAAAACTGCCTCCTGTAAATTCTGGATAAATTTCACGTTCTCCCTTCCGATGATTACATTTCACACACCCAACAATTCAATTTTGAAATTTTTATTTGCACCCTGTAAGAGCTGGACCATAAAGAAGGCTGATCACCAAAGAATTGATGCTTTTGAATTCTGGTCCTGGAGGAGACTCTTGAGAGTCCCATGGACTGCAAGAAGATCAAACCTATCCATTCTGAAGGAAATCAGCCCTGAGTGCTCACTGGAAGGACAGATCGTGAAGCTGAGGCTCCAATACTTTGGCCACCTCATGAGAAGAGAAGACTCCCTGGAAAAGACCCTGATGTTGGGAAAGATGGAGGGCACAAGGAGAAGGGGACGACAGAGGACGAGATGGTTGGATAGTGTTCTCGAAGCTACCAGCATGAGTTTGACCAAACTGCGGGAGGCAGTGGAATACAGGAGTGCCTGGCGTGCTCTGGTCCATGGGGTCGCGAAGAGTTGGACACGACTAAACAACTAAACAACAACAAACTGGCTCAGTGTCCAAGGCACTGTATAGTTCTTTGACAAGTCATTCCCACCCACCCCAGTTTGAATTTTAAGGAACTCTTACACAAATGGGTCAGTGTTTGATCTTTACCTCCAGTGCCATTTTACTCTTTCCTCTGATTTTTAGGCACCAAGAATCTAAAGCTAGCATGATAAAACTTCTGTGATCAAAATAATATTGTGTCCTTACAGGCCATCTTAATTTGTTTCTTTAATCACAAACTTTCAGAAATGCCAGTGCAGGTTAATAACTTAACAACCAAATAACATTCCATGTGTTGTGTGAATTTAAACAAAGAAGCGCTATTTACCTTAAAATGTTTAGCATTCTCCCTCACCCCAGAAGAATTAAGGGATAGCACATGAGTTAGGTGAGTGTATGGACAATTACACATGCATATGAGATTATTTTATCGGCAAGGAACAGTCTGATTTTCATTTAATTCCTCTCTATGCAGTAAAAGCTAAGGGAGACAGCTTTTATTTGGAAACATCCTCTCTGGAGAAACTGTTCCCAAGGGGATTAATTACCATTTTGAGCAGTTTTATTATTTTCTGCTTACTTTAATAAATAATAAATATTGCTACTGGAGACTATTTCCTCACGAAAAAAAGTTACCCCCAAATCTCCAGCCTATAGAAGATCACAAATGAGGGAAAGGGTACAAAAAGACAATCTATAATGAAAAAATAGTTTAAGCATATCCAATAGTCAGTGATAAAATACTGTTGGTTCTTTTCCCCAAAAGACATCAATACCAGCGGGCAGTCCATAAAATCTCTAGAACCAGAAGGTTCGAACTAGTTACCAGCTATTTATTTATTATATTCTTATATTTATTTCTCATATTAATTCTACCATAAAGCAAATGCATCATGCTTATTCCTATGGGGATCACTCATCCAGGCACTAACCAGACCTAACCTTCCTTATTTTCAGCTGGATACGCGTGGCGCTGTGGTCTAAACCACTGAGCCTCTTGGGCTTGCCAGTCAGAAGAACAGCGGTTCAAATCCCTGCAATGGGGTCAGCTCCCATTCCTCTGTCCCAGCTCCCACCAACCTAGCAGTTCGAAAGCTTACCAGTGCAAGTAGATAAATAGGTACTGCTGTGGTGGGAAGGTAAACAGCGTTTCCATGAGCTCTGGTTTCCATCACGGTGTTCCGTTGCACCAGAAGCGGTTTAGTCCTGCTGGCCACATGACCCGAAAAGCTGTCTGTGGACAAACGCTGGCTCCCTCAGCCTGAAAACGAGATGAGCGTTGCAACCCCATAGTCGACTTTGACTGGACATAACTGTCCAGGGGTCCTTTACCTTTACCTTTTAGTGTGACCTGCCAGGAAAACAGAAGGAATGGTTAAGTAAGAGTTTTATTACAGAACATTCAAACATTCTTCTAATGTGGATTTTTCGCAGCCATATTGCTGTGGACAAACTCCGGCTCCCTCGGCCTGAAGCAAGATGAGTGCTGCAACCACATAGTTGCCTTTGACTGGACTTAACCATCCAGGGGTCCTTTACCTTTTTTTTTTACCTTTATTTTCAGCGATGTGGTGACTTCATGTGCCTTTGGACCACTTCCTAGGCAAATCCCATCCAGAAAGATCATTCTACTGGGAGGGCCCTGGAGTGGGGCTATTCTTGCCATGTATACCTATCCGCCTTGTTTCAGGATGTAATATAGAACTGGAGGAGACTGAGGGGGCCATCAGGTCTAATGCCACACAACTTTATTCTTCACAGCTTCTCCTGGCCTTAGAGAGTGCATATCTGGACATAGCCACCTACTATTTGGAAAATACTATCTTCCCCAACCTCCATTAATGAATTTCTGCTGTGTAGGGAAAACTTTCTTTTTAAAGAAGACATTTGGGCATTAAGTGTTTTGATCTCTGCTGGGGATTTATTTTAACTCTGCTGGAAACTGCCTTAATGGGACTGGATGCTTTGTGGATATTTTCTGTTTTTACCCTGCTGTTCTTAGCTTTGTTGTTACTATTCTTGCATTAAAATGTGGCTGTTAATATTTTTTTTGTCACTTGTTAGCCATCGGGTTAATGTACATCATTCTGTTGGTTGCTTTACCACTTGCCTTCAGCTTTCCTTCCCCATTCTCTAACTGCTGGAAACGCTTTCCTAATTCTTTAGCTTGCCCAACACAGCCAGATGGGTAACTGTCATATATCACACAGCCTGTACTGAGTCTGTGCTGCATCAATGTTTGGCATGGTCAGGCATTTACCAATGACCTGGGGGCTACCAACCCTAGCACCAGTGGGACACCCCACTACCACTATTTAAATATCTCTTGGGAAGACAGGCAAACTAATGCCAGTTTCACGGAAGAAGCAAAGATCACCAGTGTCAAAGCAATGATTCTTCAACATCCATTGGACTGGTCATGTTGTGCGGATGCCTGATTATCATCTTCCTTTTTTTTTTTTTAAAAAAAGCTTTTTATTAAGTTTTCTATAACATAAACAAACAAAATAAATACTCTACATCTCAACAATTGTATATTCCACGGGCACTATCATGCCCCGACTTCCCTCCCTCCCTTCATCTGGCTTTCATATTAAATTCCACTCTTACAGTTTCTTAATTACATCCTAGCCACATCACAATATTTATTTTATCCCTGCTACAGTCTTTAAACTTCTACAGTCGTTACCTATATACTCAACAAATTTACTCCATTCTTTTTGGAACTTTGTTTCTTCATGGTTCTGGATCCTGTGGATCAGTTTCACCAGTTCTACATATCCGACCTGATTATCATCTTCCAAAGCAACTACTCTACTCCAAACTTAAAAATAGAAAGTGTAATGCTGGTGGTCAACAAAAGAGATTCAAAGACTCTCTCAAGGCAAATCTGAAAAAAAAAAGATGTATAAACACCGACAAGTGGGAAACACTGGCCTGCAAAGGCTCCAATTGGAGAACAGCCTTTACCAAAGGTGTCATGGACTTTGAAGACACTCAAACTTGGGACAAAAGGGAGAAATGAGTTAAGAGGAAGGCATGTTTGGCAAACCCTCACCCATGACCAACCTATGTACCCTCTGTGGAAGGATGTGTGCATCCAGAATTGGCCTCCACAGTCACTTACAAACTCACTTTTAAAACCGTGATTATGGAAGACAATCTTACTCGGCTAAGAGTGATTGCCAAAGAAGTAGAAGGAGGTTATCATGACCAGACTGCTGCTTCCTTTGACCACTAGCCAATCACCTCAGTGCCCTCTTTCCCATGTTCAGAGATATGGCGGTAGTGGATTTTACTATGAGAGCCAGTGCTCAACTCCATTCATCAGAAGCCATCTAATATGTTAGATTCCCCAAAGTCCAATGATGCTGACAGTCTGCAGGGACTCTGATGGGACAGAAGTACCAAGCAAGGACCTAGTTGGCACCAAGCAGGGACCCACAGGTAGCACCTGTCATTGAAATTCTACCCAGTATTGATCCAGAGTAAATTCCAATGTATAGTTAGCGGAGTAAAAACTTAAACACTTTGCAGGATTCCCCCAAAATAGACCCGAGTCAATTATATTTCATCCAGCAGAGCTTTACTTCTACTGAAGGCAAATGAGCATCATGATCACAAATCCAATATATTCAGGAAATCCTGAATCCATAAGAAATCCATTTGCAGTAGATTTAACTTAAACTTACAGTAACTTATAATAAGTCAAAATCTTAACACTATATACAGAACACCACACCAGAAGGAAAAGAGCTAGAAAGAGAAAGTGAAACCCAGGCTTCTTCTGGCCCTACTTTTATAGTCAGCACGACCTTGACAGAAAGAGATAAGAGAACCAGTTTAAGCCAGCTGCGCTCAGCTTCTCTGAAGGAATAACCCAAAAAACAGGAATCTTCTGCTTGTTTCTTTCACACAGAGAAGCTTCCAGAACCCTCTTGAAATAAGTAGAATAGGAAAGATCTCTACACATCAGATCGATACTTTCTGCACTAAGAAATGCAAACTGACAAGGGCCCATGAAAATTTGGCTCCAAACCTTCTCAGCCAATTGGTGCTTTCAGTGCCAGAAAAATAACATAGATTGTGTGTAGAAAATCACATGGCAAGAAGTAACAAGGTAAGAAACACGTCAGAATGTTTATTGCTGTCTGCGACATATCCATACTTGTAGGTGGCATCTCCTAGAGCCTCTTGCTTAGCGATTCTTCAAAAGTAATTGGAATTTAAGTACTCGGTGAATTGATTCTCAGGAGTTTACTTAGTAGGATTTGTGTGCACAGCCACCTACTGTAGCTTTCATTAAAAATGTTAATGACAGAAGTCATATGTTAGTGGGGTTTTTTACTCTTCTTGCAGAGTTGTGACAAATCCCATTACTCAAGCAACATCTGCCCTTGGTCCCTTAATCACAATCTCCTGTTTTCATTATCTTGCTGTTAAATCTTCAAAGCACTGCAGCTCGCAACAGTTGTGAGGGGAAACGACATTTCCCTCAAGTGCGGTGGGTGGGGGAGAGAGAAGAAAGCAGCTAAATTACTTCAGAATCAATTAATTAACAAATGGAGCCTATAGATATCTGGAGTCCCATAAGTGTTTCCTTGGGGGCTTACGGGTCTGTCTGCATACCACAGAGAAAATGTGTGCACATGTATGTCAGTGTATGTGGCCACAAAACCATTGGCAGAGGGAATTTTGAGAGGGACTTGATGGTTCCTGCTTGGGCAAAATGTCAGAGGAATTTCAAAGGATGTAAATGGGATAGGATTGTCATATTTCCCTAGGTTGCAACCCATATTCATGTAAAATGAAATGGAAGCTGCTTTTAGCTGTTCCCTCTCAAGCAAAGCAGCCGGAGAATGCCAAGGGAAAGGAAAAGACTCTTGGACTGAGATCCTAGGCCTACTTAACTAAGAGTAAGCCCAACTGAAATCATAGAATCATATAATTGTAAAGTTGGAAGGGAACCCAAGTGTCATTCTTGTCCGACCCTCCGCAATGCAGGAATCTCAGCTAAAGCATCCATGACAGGTGGCCATCAACCTCTGCTTAAAAACCTCCAAGGAAGGAGAGCCCACCACCTTCCGAGGGAGACCGTTCCACTGTCAAACAGCTCTTACTGTCAGAAAGTTTCCCCCGATGTTTAGTCAGAAATCATTGTGATTTAATTTTGACTAGACTTGTATAGGACTGTGTTATTAATGAGAGTGGCAGAAATTTCTTCATGGTGGTAAATGTAGCATGTATCCCTTTCCTGCAGTAAAAACCCTTAACAAAGCTGAATATAAGAGATGTACAGTGGTACCTTGGGTTACATACGCTTCAGGTTACATACGCTTCAGGTTACAGACTCCACTAACCCAGGAATAGTACCTCGGGTTAAGAACTTTGCTTCAGGATGAAAACAGAAATTGTGCCATGTTGGCGTGGTGGCAGTGGGATGCCCCATTAGCTAAAGTGGTGCTTCAGGTTAAGAACAGTTTCAGGTTAAGAACGGGCCTCTGGAACGAATTAAGTATGTAACCAGAGTGTTACAGAGGTACCACTGTATCAAATATTTATTACGTTGATTTTTTGGGTGCAAACCATAAATGATTTGCAGGAGCTCACCTGGGGGCCACGCAATACCTTTCATCAGATTTTCTATGTATTTTTTAAAAAATATTTATCTACATCTCAGCACCTGCACATTTCAAGCCATCATCTGTTCTCAGTTTAATGGCTGCCTTGTTTGTCATTCTCTAGATACTTGTCATTCTCTAGATCAAGGCTTTTCTTCAGCTGGAACTCACTTGAACTCAGTTCTGGCACCTCTTTCTCTAGAAATATAGCACTGTTTATAATATATATTCTTTCTTGGCAAGCCATGTCCATGTTCGTTTGTAAATTAATTTCATGTAAAGAGGGGAATAATCTATTGAGATGGTCTATTTGTAAAAAAAAGTAATTTTGAAAATGAGTCTCATTCTCAGTCTGTATCCAAGTGGAGTTTTGTTATCTTTCCCAGTTATACACCTTGCGATTTGTACTTGGGCTGATTTGTCGGCATCATCTTGCTGGCCACTGTTGAGTTTGCACAACCATGTGTGATTGGCATTGGAAGCAATACAATTGGACCATCTTTTGCCAACACAGGGAGATCCAGCAATATGAAGAAGGAGAGGGGTTGTAGTATCAGCATCAGGAACGACTGAGGTGTCAAATTGTGAATCAGCCCACACAGATCAGACACCACAGGCATACCAACAACTACTTGTGGCATCACCTCTGACTCAATGTTTTTAAGCAGGCGGTGACATGCTTAGTGCCAAATTATCTATTGCTGGGACACAAAGGCCTTGTAAATTGTTGTGTGGCTATTGCAACCATGTCCTGAGCAGAGATAGTTAACGGTGTTAAGTGCTGCTGTTCTTAACAGATCATAGCATTAAAATTGTTAAGTAGCGTATTCACTTGCTTCCTCTTGGTGCCCTCTGCTTTGAACCATCTCTATGTGTCTGTGACCCTTCACATATGGATAAGTAGATAAAATTGGTTAAAGATTTTTAAATAGATTGTTCAGTTGCCTTTGAACTTACATACCACCACAAAAGAGGATATGCACTCCCCCCCCCAAAAAAAAGGCCAAAAGAGGACATCAATTTGCATAGAATTTGCATGGACATATATAGGAGAGATAGGCAGATTTGCATCCTGCCTTTGCTGGAAAGTAGGTCAAAATATAACTACCCCCCCCTTAAAATATACAACTCAATACAATGTTTTCAAATCTTTCATTGGACATTTTTTTAGCAATGTGGGGAGGACATGGGAGGCATCTTATAATTGGGCAGGGAAGTGGCCTGTGGGCAGTGTATCATTCTGTTTTTCTTCCTTTTTAGTAAAGGCAAGCTGGCAACTGAGATGCTACTGCCATCCCAGTACAGTGCAAATTGAAACAACATTGCCTGCTCAGGGCATGGAAACACCATTATTTGCATTGTTCCTTATACAAGGGAAGGCATCTATCCCCCTTCCTACAATTTGGAAAGGAAGTGGAAATGGCATGGCTTCCTTCTCCAGGCTGCCACTGAAATTTCAATTTCAGGACACCTATATCAGCTGCAATGATCTCTGGCAGGCAAGCAAGCCTGATAAGAAGTAATGACTCTCTGGCAATTTTGTGTTTATTTACAAAAAGACGCATCCAGAGCACAGCTGCTCGCACTTACAATAGTTGGTCAGTCTGAAATTTTGCCCCTTCCACAGCAGGAAGGATGACACACTCCCGCTTTTCCCCTCTGCCCCTTCCATTGCCATCTGATCTTATCCAGATGCCCTGAATGGGGACTGAGAGGCTGGCCTGCCCCCTCCTCATTGCCACTCAACACAGACTCAGACCTCTGCTTATCTGCTGATTGCCTAGCAATGCTCTGGCTGCCTTCCAACTCTTCCTCTTCTTGAGAGCTAACAAAGTCTTCCCCTGAAAGGGGAGGTCAAGCTGCCCTTTCTTGACTCTGTCAGCCAGCTCTCATCTGGAGAGTCACTCCCTCATTCACTTAATTCAATTTCTGAGTCTAACTCTTCTGCGCTCTGGGGGGGCCACGTTTCTGACACCAGCTTGCCTTTAATAAAAAGGAGGAAAAGATCATCCAATGGTCCATTCATTTCATCTTGCATGTCCAGAGGATATTTTACCAGTAGTCCTTAAAACAGATGTTGGCTTGGTAAGTTCTTGTCCCAAGTTTAACTAGTTAATGCATTATCAACTGCATTTAAAGTAATTTGAATATAACCAAACTTAATGTAGGTGCTTTTCTGAGATATGAAAGTACCTTGAAATAACTTATGATTAAACAACAACAACAACAAAATACAGAGTTTGAAGGAAAGGTCATATTTTATATTTTCACATTTCCTGTTAGAGTAACATCCCAGAATCCTCCCTCTAAAGCCAGACATAAATGTACCTCACTGGTTAAAAAAAAAAAAGCCTTCTACTGGTTCAGAAGTTGATTAATTTGCTGATCAGACTGATTAAAAAGCTTGCAGCCCTCCTCACTACTACCAACACAACTATGAGGAGTCAGCTTCAAAGTCTTAGGCTTTTAATATGATATATCACCAGAAGAACAATTCCGTCTTTAATATGTGAAGGATGCAATGTAGGAATGAATCCGTGGTGACCATTTAGAACGAAATTCGAGGAAAAGCAGTGCTTTATTTGCTTCATAAAAACCTGTGAAGCATTCAGATTGAATAACGTAAGCAGAATGCAGCGGTATAAATCTTCTTAATTTACATCCTGGGTTTCATTATGCATATTGTATGGCACTCTTCAGAACTTTAATTTACAGATTTTTTTTTGGAATTTCACCAATCCCAATAGAAGTGCTAAACATGCCCCTTGGAACATTTAGCCAAAGTAAGTCTCTAGAGATTTACTTAATGAGTCTAGAATTATCAGTTATTTGCATTCCTAGTAGATTTAAAGCAGAAAGGCCTATTAACAAGATAATGGGCACATGCCGCTCAAATCCTAGTCTTCAGCAAACTATTTATGGAAATGAATAACTCAAAGTACAAATTTCAAAGCGTGTCACTGAATGGAGGTAGCATTTGTTCGTCTCATTGAGATAGGTAATTTGACTCAGAATGGCCGCTTATTTAGCAATGTGTGGCTGAATAGACTTGGGCAAATAACGCCAATAAACTGAAAAGTGAAATCTTTCATCCGTGATGACCTTCATTGTGATCTACTTTGGGATGGAGATGGATGACAATGAGGTTGTTATTTCCTTAGAACAACTGTGATTGTAATGATGTACAGAGAAGACAAAAAGAAAGATGGTTGAAACGAATTGTGAATATACAGATCCCCCCCCCCCCAAGTTAAAATCTGTCTGTCAAACTGTGGTTCAGACAGAAACTGACCTAGGGCTCAGCATTCATGGCCTCGCCAAAATTATTCAGTTTATTTGGTGACTCTGAAATGAAGGGAGGAAGACATTTGCCTGAGTATTTTCTGAGAGGAGGCAGAATTCCTCAAGAGTTTGTGAGGGGACATGGCTGGCCCTATCATTAGGTAGACTGAGGCAGACGTCTCGGCATATTTGGGGTGTCACAAAGTGGCAGCAAATTTTTATTTCAGTTGTTATTGTATCTTTACTACCTGAGAAGGGAAGAGGATTTTATGGGATTTTCTGCCTCTGGTGTTAAAATAATTTGACTAGCTGTGGATAGTAGGCACTTTGGGGAAGGAATGAAAAAGGAAATTCTCTTAAGGTTTTTCAGAGAATTCCCTCCAGCTGTTGATGAATGAAACCCTATTGTTAAGTCCTACTGACACATGAAGGAAACAATTAGCTAAGAAATAGGGGCTAAACCCACTGCCCCCTTCAGCAATATTAAAATAGTATTAAAACTGGATCTAATTCACAGCCTGTTTGAATCTGCTCCTTCCCAGCATCCTGAATTCAATAGGACTTGCATTTGAGTAGACATGGTCAAGATTCTGCTGCAAGCCAATGAGACTCATTTTGAGTAGATATGGGATTATGTTGCTAATATCTCTTTCTCCATCCAATCCTATTTTTTTTAAGCAATTAGGCAGGGCTTACTAAAGGATCACTGTTGCTATCTGATAGGAGACTAATGTTGATTTTAAATATTGGTTCTAGCTAATAGATTGCAGTGGGAGGCAGGATCCACAAACAGTGTCCTGGGACCAGGAAATCCTGCTGCCATCCCTGGGTAGGTTATGCTGGGAGATAGTGACTAGCTCAAGGGCACCCAGTGATCTTTAAGACCGAGGGGGATTTGAACTTGGCAGTTCTACGAACATCCATTATGCAAGTTATGACCCATTGAGCCAAATGTAGCCTACCCAACCTCAATTTGTATGTGGTTATGAACACCCCTCTGCTTCTGTAGTCTCAGTCAGTCAAAGCAGGAAGTTTATCAAGCCTCTGGTGTGCTTCTATACATGGTCTGGGCTACTGCAATGTGCTCTACGTGGTGACCCAGAAACTACAACGAATTCAGAATGTGGCAGCTAGGCTGGTGACTGGGAGTGGCTGCTGAGACCACATAATACTGGTCTTGAAAGACCTATATTGGCTCCCAGTACATTTCCAAGCACAATTCAAAGTGTTGGTGCTGACCTTTAAAGCCCTAAATGGCCTCGGCCCAGTGTACGTGAAGGAGTGTCTCCACCCCCATCTTTCAGCCTGGACACTGAGGTCCAGCGCCGAGAGCCTTCTGGTGGTTCCCTCATTGCGAGAAGTGAGGTTGCAGGGAACCAGGCAGAGGGCCTTCTCGGTAGTGGCACCTGCCCTGTGGAACGTCCTCCCATCAGATGTCAAAGAAATAAACAACTATCTGACTTTTAGAAAACATCTGAAGGCAGCCCTGTTTAGGGAAGTTTTTAACATTTGATTTTTATTATACTTTTAATATTCTGTTGGGAGCCATCCAGACTGGCTGGGGAAACCCAGCCAGATGAGTGGGGTATAAATAAATTATCATTATCATCATCATTATTATTATTATACAATTCTCTGATTGTGCGTTAAGACTGAGAGTGGTTTGCTTGAAACCAACCATTGAGCCCACACCAGAAGTAGACTAGCACTCTACAGTGTGAATTGACAACTTCTTACCAGAGGCAACAACAATATCCATTGCACATGAGGAAAAAGAGAGAGAGATTGATTACACATTTGAAAGCTTGTTTGTCTAGAAGGCAAATGTGGAAACCAGCCTGTTCATTCTGTACTTACCCGACTCTGTGCTTGAATCTGTCTATAGCAACAATAATACAAGAGTTATCAATAATGTGGATTTATTTAAGGGGTCTGCTGTTCCTGAGAATCATAAGCCAAGAGAATAAGGGGTTTTCGGCTGGTGTTGCAATGCCAGATGAAAAGCAACCATCATTATTGTTTTTAATGGTGAATACAACTTATTGCCTATTACCTACCATGACAGCATAAGATAAGCCTAAAATGTACAAGTTGCAAAAGAATGGAAAACATTTTACAAAGGCACTTGTCACCGAAACCCCTGATTATAGTGAAATGTCTTACCTTCCAAAACTATACTCAGGAAAGCGGGGGCGGGGGGGACTTCAGTAATTGCTTTGCAGAGTAATTTAAAGTGCTGAGCTAGCATTGTAGATTCAGTAAGGAGCTGAAGGATGTCCTGTGGAATGAAACAGTGCATTTAACAAACTGCCTTCCGACCTGACAGAGGAGTGGAAATTTCACTGCTCCAACAATGCTAGCATAGCTTATGGAGAGGAAATAAGTGCCTCGGAATAACAATGACATCAGTAACCCTGTGCGTCTTGCTGGCATTTGAATGTGGTTTCCACCAATCCTTCTTGCCGTTCCTTCCCAACAAAAGTTGCCTCCAGCCGGAACAAGGTATTATAAGAAACATCGCTGCTCTCAAAAAGAGCATCTACATGCTTATTCACTTCTACATCTCTGCCTCCCACTCCAGGATATGTAGAACAAGATGCAGGGATATGAAGTGGGATTAAGTCACTGCCTCTCAGCCTAAACTACCTCGCAGGGCAGCTGTGAAGATGGGATGGGGCGAAAGAGACCCACAAATGTCACCTTGAGCTCCTTGGAGGAAAGGCGGAATGGACAATTAAGGGACAAATGAAATAAACGTATCTGTTATGTACTGAGTTGAATAAGATCCAAATTGCAGTAGTCTGATTGGTCCTAGAACAATAGGATCCAGAATGCAGTAGTCTGATTGGTTTGCAGGAGCCACCCAATCCAACTCCAGGTGGAAGTGAATCCGCAACCTGATTGGCCTACAGGAGAATCCCCGAACTAGCCAATCACGTGGGGCCTATTGTGTAAATAATGTATATAAAGCAGACATTTTGCGGGACCTTCCATTCCTCACTACAATGAGCTGAATAAAGAGCATGAAATCCACACTCGACTCTGAGTATATTTCAGTATCCCTCCAGAAAGCCTGCCTCTGATTTTGAATTAGGGAACTAGGGAATGGGCCAGGTTAGGAATAATGAGAAATACCTACTCAAAATCAACAACAAAAAAAGAAAAAAAGAAAACCCAAACAAACCAGGGATATAGGGATGTTAAATGTTGGTCCTTGTCAAATCCAGTGTGTGACTGTTGGGTAGGAAAAGTTTTCCTGGGTGCAAATGGATTGTACAGCACAATTCTGTGGTTGAGTTCAATGAGCTTTACTCCCAGATAGGCATACATAGGCTTGCAACCTAATACTGCTACCTATTACAAGCTGAATAAAGAGCTGAGCTATTCCATTATAATCATATTTGAAAGTGGTGGCTTTTTTTTTTTAATCCTTAAGCAATATAAAGGATCCTGTGTTGACTCTAGAGTTCTATGCTAAAGATCTATGTATGCGGCAGAAGGAATAAGGCACATTTGGACTCTCAAAGTGCTATGTTTTCCGTAACAAGGTCTAATTCCCTGGATAATGCCATATAGCACATAATAATGTACAATTCATTTTAATTTTAGCAGTTTACTCCAAGGCTGCTCTCTTAGCATGGCCAATATGTGAAAGGCCTCATAATGAAAATCAATTACACAATTATGTGCGGTCTAAGATAAAGTAGTCACTCTGATATACGCATGGGTAGGTAGATTTGCTTCTACAACTAGGACAAACTACAGCCACGTTATAGAACTAAATGTTGCTCTCTTTGTCAACATGTTAATAGCCTCATACACTGATAATAAATTTACCCTCTCTTTACACCATAAGACTAGTGCAGATATCGATGGAATTAAAAGGCTAAACACTTTCAGTATCCCAATTTAAGACTAAAAGCCAGATTTAAACATTGCTCTTTGCTGTGATGGGCTTTGAGATCTATGCCGTAGGAAGGAGCATTTAGCAACACTGCTTGCATGCAGGCTTGTGCAACCTGTAACCCACCAAGCTGAACATATCCTATACTCCTCAAGTGTCCCGATTTAACCGGGACATCCCAGATTGGCAGAAGTCACCCTGCTACAGATCCCAATCTCAGATGTCCTGCTTTGGCTCTGGTGCCCTGGTCACTCCAGAGTGTGGGATGGAAAGACAGGAGTTTTGGGGTTTTGGGAAGCTGCTCTGGCCTGCAGCATCTCCTGAGACTGTGGAGCAGGAGGCAAAGACAACAGACAAAAGTAAGAGTGGGGAGGGAGGGGAAGATCGAATGGGTTGCTGTAAGGAATGGATGGGCGAGGATGGGGTCAGTAGCACGAAGGGGATGAGTGACAGGCTTGGTGGGATGGTGCCCCAAATTTTCCTCTAAAAATGTTGTGGGGGGATGCAGAGCCAATAATAATAATAATAATAATAATAATAATAATAATAAGGTAAAGGTAAAGGGACCCCTGACCATTAGGTCTAATCGTGGCCGACTCTGGGGTTGCAGCGCTCATCTCGCTTTATTGGCCAAGGGAGCCAGCATACAGCTTCCGGGTCATGTGGCCAGCATGACTAAGCCACTTCTGGTGAACCAGAGCAGCACACGGAAACACCGTTTACCTTCCCGCCAGAGAGGTACCTATTTATCTACTTGCACTTTGGCGTGCTTTCAAACTGCTAGGTTGGCAGGAGCAGGGACCGAGCAACAGGAGCTCACCCCGTCATGGGGATTTGAACCGCCAACCTTCTGATCAGCAAGTCCTAGGCTCTGTGGTTTAACCCATAGCTCTAAAGATCTTTTCCAGATCATGTTAATCTTGCACAATCCTGGCATCCAGTTTATCACTACCCAGGACATTTTACTAACAAGGGGAGCAATAAAAAAAAAAATTAAGCACCCTGAAGAAGTTATTCTGATGCTACTATTTCGGGGAACAGTAACTTGCTTTGGGGGTTCTTCTGACTAACTTCTTTTCTGCTTTTTGTTTGTAATCCGTGTGAATTGTGTGATGAGTAAAATTCAGCATGTCAAGCTGGCTGTCTTTAATCCAACAAAGGGAAGGAATTACTTTTAACATCATATGCTTTTAGAAAACAGCATTAATGTGCAGTGAAGAGTATACCAGAGAACTATAGCCAATGCTTTTTCTAGTCAATTTCAATCGACACATGAAATTGTAGGTAACTTTTTGTGTGTAATAATTCTCTGTTTGCTCAAAGAATTACTTACATTAATAGCCTACTTGTTTGAGTAGCATAATTGTGGAGCCATTAACACATGCAACATCTCCTCCATGAACTGGAAAAATCACAGCATGATGTTCCTGATCATGGAGAGAAAGAGGTGATGTTGTGTTAGTTCTCAGATCTGTCCTTATTCTAGTTCAATAGCATGTATAGCATTTTTCTGTACAACAAGAGTTGGTTTAATCATCACATTCAATTTGACCACATGCTAATATCAACAAATCAGATTCTCTGCTTCTGTAAATTCCATTGCCTCATTCTTCAGTTTTATTTGATAGCTACCCATGTAGTTATCCATTATCTGTGAGCATTGTGAATCAATCATTGCAGAGCCTGATTCGTGAGCTCAGAAATTTTCAGGAGAAACTGGGGGAGCCTTTTTCTAATGCTCAGATTTTATTAGTTTGGTCTTAACTGCCCTGAGACCTCCAGGTATAGTGTGGTATATATATATGTGTGTGTGTGTGTGTGTGTGTGTGTGTGTGTGTGTGTGTGTGTTATTATTATTATTATTATTATTATTATTCACTGGATGTCATGTAGAGCACTTAATGCATTAAATACTTAACCATGAAATAAGTTGATTGACTTAGCTTGATATATTTTATCTAGGGCTTAGTTCTCACTGAGATGGTACTTCTGCATATGAGCTAGACAGGAGTCAAAATTTGCCAGAAGTCAATTTCTGACCATTTTAATTCTTCTCACCCCTCACTGAAAAAGCCCAGTTTGCAGAGTTTTCTCTAAATATTCTCCATGACGTGTGCGTATGTGTGGTAGATACCATTTCTTCTCTACAATACATCCAGAACTACACAATGCCTGCATCATTGTGAAAATAAAATGGTAGACAGGCAGCATTTGAATAAACTTGCAAGGAGAAAGAAGCTGAATTGCTTGCACTCCTAATGGCGAATCTCCCCAGTCTTCCTGCCCAAAATGGGTAATTACACTTCCTTTTGAAGACACTCAATATAATTGTGTCCTGTCACCCAGCCTTAATTTCTCTGGTCACAAATAGTGTAGAAAAATCAAGAGGCCATTTATATACAGCTCAAACCTGGGCTGTACCATTTCAGACTTCAAGTGTAAACTCACAAAATTAAATGCTATTCCACGGAGAAGAACCCCAGCACATACGTGGAAGACAAGATTTCAGAAAGAAGGTATCTGGTCCCGAGATACTGTTCTTCTTTAGGTGTAGTGATGGTGAAGTTTGGGAGCATTCAGTCCTGCGAACCCCACATCAGCAGTATGAAATGGCACAGCCCAGAAACAGATTGGCCACCTTGTTGAGAACTAGGGCAATGTGTCCTGCTTGTGAAACCGATAAAGGAAACACATTTTCCCTCTGCCTTGAACTATGGTAGACATTTGTGCCAGTTTAAATTTTCTGGTTGCTTCTTCTCCTTAGCTTTTAATAAATTCCCTTATCAAAGCTGAAAGTATTTGCACATCTTGTAGAATTCCTCGACACCAAATCTATCCCTGAGGTATTTCTGAATTAATTTTAATAGATTTTTGTGCCCGAGAAATCATTCTACATTTCAGCGGAGAGCATCAAATGACAACACAGCATACAGATTTTCCCCCCCTTAATATTCTCTCCAGGTACGTCCCTGTCATTACTGAGACTCCTTGCTCTACAAGGGTTCCTGCTGGGGGAAAAGGTGTTGCTATAGCTTTGGGCTAATAGTAACTGCCAAGTCTGATTTTATGCCTTTCCATTTGCATCTATCCCAAAGAAACCCCTTTCCTACCTCCCTCTCTGCTCGGTTGTATCTTTGGAGGCTGTTCATCACTACCGCTCATCAACACCAAAATGTATTCCTTAGCTTGACAGAGTTGAAATGCAGAAAACCTTAGCGCAAGCCAGGAAACTCAGAGGCAAAAAATATGCTGGCATTTTAACATCTCCGTCTTTCAGCCAACAGCTGAGGAGGGACAGAAGTACCATGAGATGTTGAATGAACTTCAAGGTGGTTCCTTTCCTCTTACTCTTCAGGGGCTCCTAAATGTGGGGATGTTCAGGGTGGCGGGAGAGGATATATTGTTTATTAATATCCTTTCTAACTTGCACTAGCAAGTTCCTTTATGTAGCAGAGTTACATTCCCCTTCTTTACATGCACAGCAGATAGCTGGTTGCAGGCTCGTGTGAGCCTCTCACTATTATACAATTTAGTCTGCCTCAGACTGAATTGCACATTCCTGGTAAGTTCCCTTGAATCCCTCTTAAATGAATAAATACACCACAATCTTATTCAAAGTCAATAAAAGAAGTTTACTCACATCAGTTCACAGTTGGATTCCTGAAGGCAGACTTAGTTTCAAATATGTACATGTGGATCTACCCCATATGGTCAAATGAAGCTGGTCAAATGAAGAAGGAAGTGAAAAAGAGGGGAGCGTGCTGCGTGACTCGTCCTTTTGTTACCTGGACAGGTTAGGTCATGCCCACCTTCTAATGCATACGAAAGGAAGGATGCTCCAGCCAGGAGGAACAGGAAGTTTCGACTGGCTGGACCAAACATTCCCTCACATATTTTCTCTGGCATTAGAAGGAATGGTGTACTTGACCGCCTCTCATGGATCACATCCCACACTAAATGCATGTTAACTTGTTTGGGTAGTACCTCTGATGGTTGACACATCATGCTCCTTTTTCCTACTCTCTTTCTCAAGCAGAACCAAGTGATTCTGTCACTGAAATGCAGTTAACCATGGCTGGATTGTACTTTTAAACTGGAGTGCGGTGTATTTTCCCTCGTGCCCATTGATCATTTTTGTTTTTTTGCCTTGTTGCCTCCAAGCACACAAAAACCCAATATATATAAACCAACCCGGGAAAAACAGTGTGATCCCAGCACCTTTTGGAGACTTGCTATAAATTTGCCTCTTGTACAGTTTAGCAGAAAAAAAATAGCTTCTGCAAGGGGATGGGGAATGCCTGTTTAAGACAACCCCTATGCCTCTAATGAAACCCCTACAAAAACTTAAAATGCAAAATGTTAGGATTCCTGATCTGTGATTGCTGTCATGGGATTTTTGTCTATCACATGACACTGTATGTTTTGACTCTCACAGAGTGGGAAGTGACGGAGACAGGATGTCACTGTGTTCCGTGAAGTGGGACTATTGTCCTTTGTTCTTTTTCTCTTTGCTGCCTGATGCTAGAGAGAGAGGGAGCCATGTTGCAGTGCTCTCTGTGTGCTTATATGTAAATAAAGTAGATTAGCCAAAATGCTGAGTTGCTGAGGTCTGTTACTAAACTGCACAAACTCTGAGGATCCCTAAGTGTGCCGGTGTCGGTTGACATAAGTCGCTGTGATGTTCGGGATGAAGAAAGCTCTTGAAGCTCCTGAACGATCGACCAGGAGGGAGGGAACATGCCAGTTGGGCATGTGTCTCTGCCAGGGTCCTACTCAAGTGTAGGCTGAACTCCTGACACAAAATTCCTTACAAGAGGTGCACATTTTTAGTTGCATCAAATGAACATTAAATCAGGTCAAGAAGTTCATACTTGACATGCAATGTTAAAAGTTACAATGGAAGATCCTCCCCCCACCCCCCTGGGCTGATTAATGCTGCCAACTGAAACCGGCTAAGTGTGAATTAAATTTCACATAATAGAAAACAAATTAACACATTAACTCTATTTAAGATGACTGATGTGTTTGATACAGTAAAATATAAAGCAATCTAAGTGACATCTATGCTAGACAAGAAAATTACGTTGAGGTTGAAAGCAGAGGAGTACATTTTGCAGTGCATTCAGTATCAAGACAGGACAACTTGTGAGTAAGTTTTAAAAAAAGCAGCAGAGAGAATTTGATAAATGGGGGGCGGGGAGGAATTGCTGTCACTTAACCAATTGCTTGAAGTTTTTTTTTTTTTTTAAAAAAATGCTTATTGCAATAAATCTACAAAGATGGAATATTTATTTATAAATTGCAGGGGAAATTAGTCATCTAGATGGTTGGGGTGGGGGCTCATGGGCTAGATAGTCCATTCAGGGCAGCCCTGTAGCAGGGGAAGACTTTGTCCTTTCACATTTCAGCAGTGCCCTGAGGCCAAAATTCAGCAACCCCTTGGCCTTGTGCTTTCCATTCTTCTCAATTCACTATGTCATAGTTGCTGTGTTCTGCAACGCCCAGCATGCATCACTGTACTAGGGAAAATAACACTTGCTGATTTTGTTGTTTTACTTCTCACACATTTCCCTCTTTCCCTCAACATAGACCCACAATATACCAGTTTGCATGATGCTATTTTGTTGCATCTTATTGTGGTGACTTTGTAACATAGGGCAGTGGCAAAGTGCAAACAATGTGTCTAAAGTCAGACCAAAGCCCAGCTGAATGCAATATTTCACCAGTAGTTATGCCCCTGAATATTAACACAAATAAAATCCATCTAGGGGTCATACATAGCAAGGGTAAGGTAAAGGACCCCTGGGCGGTTAAGTCCAGTCAAAGGTGACTATGCGGTTGCGGCACTCTTCTCGTTTCAGGCCGAGGGAGCCGGCGTTTGTCCACAGACAGCTTTCCAGGTCATGTGGCCAGCATGACTAAACCACTTCTGGTGCAATGGAACACCATGACAGAAACCAGAGTGCACAGAAATGCTGTTTACCTTTCCGCTGCAGCAGTACCTATGTATCTACAGGCATGCTTTTGAACTGCTAGGATGGCAGGAGCTGGGACAGAGCAACGGGAACTCACCCCATCCCGGTGATTTGAACTGCTGACCTTCTGATTGGCAAGCGCAAGAGGCTCAGTGGTTTAGACCACAGCACCACCAGCAAGGAGCATGTGTGGATACACATAGCTCTAGCTGGGCTTGGGAAGCTGTGATGTTGGGTTATGTCTTCACAGCAAACAACTGGTCAGTATCATTGCGGAATATGTTGCATAGTTATGCATGAGCTGCCCCAGCTGCCGTATGTGCTTGTGTGCATATGCACACACTATTGGCTCTGGGCCAGTCACTCATAGGAAGAGAGAGAGGCTGGATTTCACTGTCTATTAAACGACAAATGTGATCCGTCTGATTGATGAATTGCCCAAATGTCAGTGAAATCTAGTATGGTGACATTTGACACATTTTTGGATGTCGGCGCTTTTTGCTCCAAAGCATTGAATGTGGAAAGAGGGAAGAGCCTAAAGACCTCCGCTTCACAGTGTGTCGCGAAATGAATTCATCCCGAGTCGCTGCTAATGCCTATGGAAACTGTGAAACTAGAAAAAGGAGCAAAAAGAATAAAGGGCTGGCAAAATATTGCTTTTGCCCCTTTGTCTTATTTGTGCTGCTGAAACATAATAAATGAAGAAAACGCAGTGCTGATAATTTATTAAATTTAGGTTATTTAAATTGCCAAAAAAAACCCTCATAGCAATTTAAAGTAGCTTAATGAACACTATAGAAAAGCAAATAGAACTAATCTAAAGTATTGTTAAATTACTAAAAACCAAGAAAACAAACCTGAGGCACTATTGGATCCTGTTTTTAGCACAGCAACACTGGCTGCCTCTTGACTTCGAGGCCCAAATCAAAGGGCTGCTTATCACTTTTACAGCCTTCCATGGCTTATAGACCCAGCATACCTCAGGGAGTGCCTTATTCCAAATAATCCTCCCTATTCTCTCTTTTAGACTGGTGAAGCCCTTCACTGTCTTCCTTCTCTTTAGACTGAAAAGCATGTAAATCAGCCCCTTCCACCAACGTCTGTCAAGGATAGCTTTCTGATAGTGTTTCAAGTACTATGGCTTCTTCTATGAAATACTTGCAAGAGATGCTGCTGGCGAGCTTCAGAAATCCCATTCTGGGTCATGGGGCAAATATATTTTAACGAGCCTGAAGCTGCGTTCACATATACTGTGCTTCATGCTTATGGATCAATACTGGAAAGATAAGGATTCAGCGGCATAGTATGCCCAGTATGCAAAGAAGAGATGTAGATCCCAGTTGAGAAAACTGCATATCCACTTTGCCCCACATCTCCCCCAATGAAGAATCATGAGGCAACATGCTAGTAAAAAGAAAATGGGGTGGAGGGAGGGAGGTTATATTTGTTAATATAACAAATGGAAGATCTGCAAACCAGCTGAACCAAATTCAGAAAGTACAGACAGTTGAGGTTATTATTAACTCTGGAATGGAGGTATCCTTTCAGACCTTGGGCATGTCAACAGCCACAGTTTGCCATTCCCCAATAATAATAATAATCAGTGTTTTTTCGGGGGGGGGGGGGGGGAACGGAGGGAGACACATACCCCTAAACATTTTGTGAATCTTTGTATTTTTGTCCATCTACTGTATTTATTTCTCCCGATCCGAACTATAAAATGGTGATTTTCTTGAGTCGAAATGAGAGTATCTCTAAACATTTTTAAAGCCAATAATAATAATAATTTATTAATTATACCCCGCCCATCTGGCTAGGTTTCCCCAGCCACTTTGGGGAACTCCCAACAGAATATTAATAATTTAATAATAATTTAATATTTGTACCCCGCACATCTGGCTGAGTTTACTCAGCCACTCTGGGTGGCTTCCAACAAAGATTAAAAACATGATAAAACATCAAATGTTAAAAGCTTCCCTAAACAGGGCTGCCTTCAGATGTCTTCTAAAAGTCAGATAGTTGTTTATTTCCTTGACATCCGATGGGGCATATTCAGCAAAATTTTATTAGGAAATTTTATCAGGAAAATGTCTCTGTCCCAAGTTCTTGATGTTGGTGTATGGGAAATCAGAAATCAGGTCTTGCACATTTTATTGCATTCTTTATCCCTGCATCTCAATACATTTGTAGAATTTCATAAAGGCCTCCTTCAGTGAGTTTTTTTCTAGTTAAGGCATAGTTTCCACTGAGGTGCTTTGATTGTACGACTTCCCTCTCCTGGGGTGTGGTGAGGGCAAACATAGCTCAGGTGGAAGAGACCACGACTCTTAATCTCAGGACCATGGGTTCAAGCCCGACGTTGGACCAAAGATTCCTGCATTGCAGAGGGTTGGACTAGATGATCCTTGTGGTCCCTTCCAACTAGACAATTCTAGGATTCTATGATCCTGACATTTTCAGATAGTTAAGAAGTATAATACAGAATCAAGTTCAGCATTAATAGTCTGGATTGCCCTCTCCTTGGTACCTTTCTGCTAATGAAGGGCTCTGGGACACACTACCCAGTAATAGCAGGCATTTATTTTATATTTTAGGGACACGGGTGGCACTGTGGGTTAAACCACAGAGCCTGGGACTTGCCAATCACAAGGTCGGCGGTTCGAATACCTGCGATGGGGTGAGTTCCCGTTGCTCGGTCCCAGCTCCTGCCAACCTAGCAGTCTGAAAGCACACCAGTGCAAGTAGATAAATAGGTACCGCTCCAGCGGGAAGGTAAACGGCGTTTCCGTGTGCTGCTCTGGTTTGCCATAAGCGGCTTAGTCATGCTGACCACATGACCCGGAAGCTGTACGCCGGCTCCCTCGGCCAATAAAGTGAGATGAGAGCCGCAACCCCAGAGTCGGCCACGACTGGACCGAATAGTCAGGGGTCCCTTTACTTTATCTTATTTTATATTTTATATATAGAGAGAGTGCACTACTTTCATCTGCATAGTCCACACGTGAATTACTACGTGAATTAGAAGAAGACTTCCATCAGTGGGCTTGAGTGGGGATTTAAACCTGACTTTCCCCATATCCAAACCAAGCACTCTAGCCACCGACTGAGGAAATATGTGCTTTAAATCATAAACAGCCTGACAACTTTTCACATCTAAACAAAGAAAGCAACTTAGAATCCAATTTGACCCTCAGGTTACTAACTGCTTTTGCTTGGGAAGAAATATATGAACGTTGTCAACAAGATAGGAAGGATGTTGTGGGAAAGGACTAGAAATATATATCACCATATTTTCCCTGTCACCGTTCAGGCAAAAGCCCTCGAGTTTCAGATCCAGCACTTATATCAAGCAGTCATCATAATGACACGGAAAAAGCAGTGCTTAAATGAGACTTGAGGTTAATATAAGGCACCCTGACATGTATACAAACATGACAGACAATTTAGCTGAAATAAAAATATCAGGAGCGCCGAAGGAAAATTGCAGGATGTTAAACTAATGTCCAACTGTGCAACAAGGAATATCACTTGTTGTCCAGCTTGAAGTCGTCTCGACGACTGGGCTGCCATGAGGCTGCGAGCTGTAACCAGACTGCATTTTTCAATTAAATGATTGCTGGAAAGACAACTGAGAAGAGAACATAAGAACTCATCTGGGAGCGGAAGGGGCCATCCATTCCTTCCAAGTTCATCCATTCTTAGTACTCAGCTTCCCTATGGAAGGCATCTCATTTTCCTCTCCTGACCCCGGTGTTTTTGCCTCAGCAACTTTGTCTGACAGCCTGTTTCACACATTTATCACTCTTGGCAAGAAAAAAGTGCTCGCTGACACCTGTTTTGAATGTGTGCGAGAGAGCGAGTGTGTTTTGATATGGGGTGACTATATTTTTTTCCATATCTTACCTTCCAGATAGAGGGGAAAACAGGACGGATTCTAGTTGTGCTGTTTACTTGCAATGCATGCAGACAAATTTCCCTTAGCCTTTGCTTAGCCATGAAAGTTACATTTGTGAAGATTGTAGGAATTACTTTCACTTTCTTCCCCCAAAAGTAACTGTGCTGCTCTGTTTTACTACAACTAATAAAAAAGGCGGCGGCAGCAGCAGCAGCAACAACAACAGTGCTCTGTGTACTCATTAGGAGTAACCTTATTAAATATAGTGGGACTAACTTCGTAACAAAACTGTGCTTGCTTGGGAATTCTAATCTGATATAGGCATGGTTAGAATTGAAGCAGGATGTGCTATATTCCAGAATACAGTGGTACCTCAGGTTAAGAACTTAATTCGTTCTGGAGGTCCGTTCTTAACCTGAAACTGTTCTTAACCTGAAGCACCACTTTAGCTAATGGGGCCTCCTGCTGCTGCCGTGCCACTGGAGCACGATTTCTGTTCTCATCATGAAGTAAAGTTCTTAACCCGAGGTACTATTTCTGGGTTAGCGGAGTCTGTAACCTGAAGTGTCTGTAACCTGAAGCGTCTGTAATCCGAGGTATCACTGCAGTTAATTTGTTACAAAAAATCTGAAGGCAGCCCAGTTTAGGGAAGTTTTTAATATTTGATGTTTTATCGTGTTTTTAATATTCTATTGGTAGCCGCCCAGAGTGGCTGGGGAAACCCAGCATAATAAATTGTTGTTGTTGTTGTCTCCTCCCATCATTGGCTCTGGATCCACCCATTGCCAGCACATAGCCTATGAAAGATTACCCTGCCCCAGTTGCTGCTCCACACATGGCTGGTGGCTAATGACAAATAAATAAAACAAAATAAAAATAAAGGACTCCCTCATCCCAGCCTAGGGCAACAGATTCACCATTAGGTGACTTAGGTGAACCTCTTTGAAGATAATGTTCCAAAAACACAACCCTATCTCTGGTCACCATCAAACTCTCCTCCAAACATTCATCCTTTCTTCATCGTTCTTATCAGCCCATACCCATTCTATGTTTATTTTTCTTGTTTTAATATGGGCTTCAGCTAATTCTCAGTTTCCGGGTTGCTTGGTCCTGCTGAAATAATCTAACAGGATTTCCCTTTCACAGAGCTCTTAAAAATAATTTTAAAAATCAAGGTAATTTTAACTCCAGATTTTTTTGGGAGGGGGGCGTATTCTGTAACATGTTGTTTATGCAATAATAGTGCATTAAGGGTGGATTTATCCTGGACTGTCCACACAACATTCTGCTTTATTACTTGTTCTGCTGTGCTTCCCCAGAGCAACAGCATTACAGTGGTACCTCCGGTTGTGGACAGGATCTGTTCCGGAGGTCTCGTCAGTTCCCAAGGTTTCTGCAACCCAAGGACCACCTCTGTGGACGCACACATGCCGAAACCCAGTAAAATACCATAATTTTTGCTCTATAAGACTCACTTTTTCCTTCCTAAAAAGTAAGGGGAAATGTGTGTGTGTCTTATGGAGCGAATGCAGGCTGCACAGCTATCCCTCTTGCTGTTCTGGCTTCTGGGATTCAGAATATTTTTTTCCTTGTTTTCCTCCTCCAAAAACTAGGTGTGTCTTATAGAGCGAAAAATACGGTACTTCCGGGTTTGCCGCACACGTGCATCCCGAAGTTTATGTAACCAGAGAGGGTTACATAAACGGAGGTATTACTGTATTTCCAGCTGGAGGGTCACTCTTGCACTATGCCTCAACCAAAGCAGGACACACACACACACATTAAAAAAAGTGTTAAAAGTTACAGGACTTCTGCAAGAAGTTATATGGAATGCACTGATTGGAGCCAAATCAGTATGTCGATGCTGAAACTTTTGCATGGGCAAATATTATTGAACTTGAGCATGGGATCATCCATGACCATCCTGATACAACCATGAGCACAGAGCACCACAAATGCACAATTTTAAAAGGGCGTGCAAAAGTGCACAGTGTAATTTGATGACTGCGGGCTATAACATTTAGTCTTAAATTTCTGGGAAATGTTGTTATCTGAATTATGTCAAACTCTATCAGAATTGGTAGAGATGTTCTGCCCAGACGTGAGTCTCCAAATTTATCTTTGTAGAGTAAATTCCACAGTGAGAAGGAGCAGCGTAGCTCAAGGCAGGCTGGTACATTTAGCTGGGTCTTACTACTACAAACGACGCAAATAGAGAGCGAGAGTTTGCTTTTTGTACACAGGACTGTGTTCCAGGATCTTGAGAATGAGATGCTGAAATAACTTCCCCGTTTTAAAATTCCCCTCAAGTTTCTGCAGAAACACTTTTAAGTGTTAACTTGGGAAAAACATTAGAAACCTTTTTGAAGAAAAGTCAGCCTCTCCTTCCCTCCTTCTCTTTTTCCTGAATGTTGAATCTTGTTAAAGAGAACTTCAAATTTACCCCAGTGGACCTTTTAGAAGGTATAGAGTAAAACTTTATTTTTTAAAAAAATCTGCCACTATTTATTCTTCTCTCTTTCTCTTTTTTTAAATCCTCCATTTCTGTAATTCCCACAGATGCTCATCTATGTTCCCTCTAATAGTTCAGAATGGTTTTCAAGGGCAGCTGCTCATGGTTAAGGGATTCTGTGCTGCAGCCACTGTTCTGACAGGTTGGTAGGTTAGGCTGAGAGGCCGCTCATTTCCTTTTTTCCTCCCCCGAGCTTTAATACTTCAGAAATTCTTCTCCGGGGCTAGCTCCACAAAACTCAGAAGTATTGTGGGAAATTCCAAGTGCTGTTTTTGCTCTCGTGTTCTTCCAAATTCAGCATGTCTTCCACAAAGTTAATTAAATGCAAGGCTACGTAATGTGATTAGCAGCTCAGCTGCAAAAAGGTCAGTCACGTCAGAACTGTCTCTGCTGCAACAAAATTGTAGCTCACCCCCCCCCCCCCCGCAACTCAGTATTTATATTGATGTAATGTACAGTAATTGCCTTTTTGGGAAAACACTGCAATTGAATGATTGCTTTCGATTGTTATGTTTTCCTTTTCTCTCTCTCATGCTCTTCTTGCAAATTACAACGTTCAGCCCCCATCATATGCAGGTGCGGCTGGTAGAGCCCCTTTATGAAATGCTAGAGACCTACTGGATGGAGAGGGCCTATGTGAGTGGGGGGAGTTGCTGCAAATTACTGAGGTCTGAGGGTCCAGGTGAAGGCCTGGGTTCTGACTATCTTGCACATGTTTGCCCCCCCCAAAAAAAAAAAAAAATTCTTAAAAAAAATATATGGTCTGAATTATGGATTGTGATCTTATGCAACAAACTGAGTGTTTTTGTTGGATACCTGAAGGGGCGTCACCACCTCCATCGTTCAGCCTAGACACTGAGGTCCAGCTCTGAGGGCTTTCTGGTGGTTCCCTCCCTGCCAGAAGTGAGGTTACAGGGAACCAGGCAGAGGGCCTTCTTGGTAGTGCCACCCACCCTGTGGAATGCCCTCCCATCAGATGTCAAGGAAATAAACAACTACCTGACTTTTAAAAGACATCTGAAGGCAACCCTGTTTAGGGAAGTTTTTTAATGTTTAATGCTGTGTTGTGCTTTTAATATTTGGTTGGGAGCCACCCAGAGTGGCTGGGGAAACCTAACCAGATGGGTGGGGTAGAAATAAATTATTATTATTATTATTATTATTATTATTATTATTATTATTATTATACAAGCATTTGCTTCTGGGCTTTGACATTATGACACTGCAGCCTCATTTTACTATACACATTTGCATTTGTATGTTTTTGTAAGTGAACACTGTGTGCATACAACAAAGTTGTTGTGTGATACACATTTCGTAGTGTTGCACACGCAAGTTCAGCTTTTAAAGTGTATGGTTAGTTCAGCAAAGATCATGAGGGTGCTATTATTATTGGTAGCAGTCATTTGTCATATAATGTAACACATGAAACAAGCACATTGCCTAGGGCCTAAGAAGAAGGTAAGGAATGAGTCCCTGGAAAATAGACGATACTGAGCTATATGCACAAATTATCTGGTCTGATGTAATGTGGCTTTCTATGCTCTGTTCCAAGCCTGCATTTTGTGCAGGCCTTACTCAACCACTGAACATGGCTCCAATTTATTCTGAGGAGGAAATAAGAAAAACCATTGCCACAGAAACAACAACAACTAACTTATATAAGTTGTCATTGTTAGGAATTGACATTTTGAAGAAGAAGAAGAAGAAAGTTGCATCAATTCCTTTTGTGCAGCAATGTGAAAGAAAGAAATCTAAGTTTGCATTGCTTCCTTTAAAGAGAGTAGCCAGAGAGGGGCAACTTGCCTTCAAAATATCTCACAAAGATATACAGAGCGCCAGCAATTATTGCTGAATAAAATGTGTTTTCCTTCAGTTTCATATACCGTGAAGATCTCAGGATGGGAAACGTATTCCCCCAAAGTTTGTGCTAACAAGAAATCTTTCCTTGTCATCATGATCTGAAGTTTTGTTTTCCCCCCTGCCAAAGAATTAAAGCTACAGCACAAGAATGTAAACAATATTAGGAGCTCATTAGAATGGAACTGCCTTTCCTTGCAATGGCACCTCTCGATACAGCTTTAATTGGCTGAATGACGGAAATGCTGAGCTCAAAAGCAGCCTCACTTTGTATGGAGAAAGTGCAGCTATCATTTCGCAGTTGATGTGACAGACAGGCCAAACCCTTTGGAGCTAAGAATGTTGTTTTAACTCTTCAAATATTCAGTATTGATACTGAATTCTCTCTGCCTAATCTTTCTCAGGCTTCCAGGTGCATAGGACCAGATGGAGAAACAGGCTAGCCAAACTGCACGAGCAACCAAAACAGCTGCTTGGGAACAGGAGCGCCATATTTTAATGGCCCAAGGTGTGCATGTGCTCATCCCTTGCACCTTTCCATGTGATAATGCAAGCAAACTGGTACTGAAGAGCCGAGCATTCTTTGCAACATGGTTGGGGATTGGGGGGGTGGGGCTAGCGATGAGGTATGGATGTGAATCCATTCACATTTAAATTGCGCTTTCTGAAACAATACACACACTGAAAGAGAGAGCCAGTGTGGTGTAGTGGTTAAGAGTGGTGGACTCGTAATCTGGTGAACTGGGTTCGCTCCTCCGCTCCTCCACATGCAGCTGCTGGGTGACCTTGGGCCAGTCACACTTCTCTGAAGTCTCTCAGCCCCACTCACTCACAGAGTGTTTGTTGTGGGGGAGGAAGGGAAAGGAGATTGTTGGCCGCTTTGAGACTCCTTCGGGGAGTGATAAAGCGGGATATCAAATCCAAACTCTTCTTCTTCTGAAACACTGCCATTCTTTCAAATTCACACCTCTCTGAATTTTGCAATGGAATTCTCCAGTCAGGCCATGGGTGCAATAATGCCTATACTGGTGTAAATTGTGTATACAAATGCAGATATGAGTGAAAATAAAATACGAAAATGTATTTTTTTTTTAAATAATATTTTATTGAGTTTTACAACAGAAACTTGAAACAACATTAAACAAACAACCTCAGAAGAACAACATAAAGAAAAAGAAAAGGAAAAAACAGAAAAGATAAGTACTACAACACACAAACACAAAACAGCAAAATACAACATAGAAAATAAAACATATTAAAAACAATTTTTGTCTCCTTGTATTCTTTACATTAACTTATTTCTCCGACTTCCCCAGGCCTTCCTTCTCTGTATTCCAAATCATATATTCTGTCTGCAAATTCTTGTCCTCTATCGTACTTTGATTTTCTAATACTCTTAAAGACTAATAGATAATTGCATTTCCTTAGTCTGACAAAATATTAAATCTTTCTCTGATCACTTTTTCCCAAATACCCATTCATCCTCAATCCAATGTCATCAAATGTTCGTTATCTTATAATGTTTCTGTAAATAATCCTTGAATTTCCTCCAATCTTCCTTCACCGTCTCTTCTCCCTGGTCTCTGATTCTGCCGGTCATTTCTGCCAATTCCATATAGTCAATAACTTTCATCTGCCATTCTTCCAGTGTGGGTAGCTGTTGAGTCTTCCAATACTGTGCGATGAGTATCCTTGCTGCTGCTGTAGCATACATGAAAAATGTCCTATCCTTCTTATGCACCTGTTGGCTAACCATACCCAGGAGAAAGGCCTCTGGTTTCTTCAAGAATGTGTATTTAAAAACTTTTTTCAACTCGTTATAAATCATCTCCCAGAATGCCTTTATCCTTGGGCATGTCCACCAAAGGTGAAAGAATGTACCTTCAACCTCTTGACATTTCCAACACTTATTGTCAGGTAAGTGGTAGATTTTTGCAAGCTTGACTGGTGTCATGTACCACCTGTATATCATTTTCATAATATTCTCTCTTAAGGCATTAGATGCTGTAAATTTCATACCAGTGGTCCATAACTTTTCCCAGTCAGCAAACATTATGTTATGACCCAAATCTTGGGCCCACTTAACCATCACTGATTTCACTTCCTCATCTTGTGTATTCCATTTCAACAGCAAGTTATACATTCTTGACAGAATCTTAGTTTTGGGTTCTAACAATTCTGTTTCCAATTTTGATTTTTCCACCTGGAAACCAATTTTTCTATCCATTTTGAAAGCCTCCATTATTTGGTGATAATGAAGCCAATCTCGAACTTTACTTTTTAATTTATCGTAACTCTGTAATTTCACTCGATCACCATCTTGCTCTAAAATCTCCCAATATTTTGGCCAGTTGGCCTCCATATTGAGTTTTTTTAGTGCTTTTGCTTCCATTGGGGACAACCACCTTGGAGTCTTATTTTCAAGCAAGTCTTTGTACCTCATCCAAACTTTAAACAATGCATTTCTGACAATGTGAATTTTAAACATTTTATGCACTTTAACCTTGTCATACCATAAGTATGCATGCCAACCAAAAGCATTATTAAATCCTTCTAAGTCCAACATGTCAGTGTTTTCAAGAAGTAGCCATTCTTTTAGCCAGCAAAAAGCTGCTGCTTCATAATAAAGTTTCAAATCTGGCAGGGCAAAGCCCCCTCTTTCCTTAACATCAGTTAATATTTTAAATTTTATCCTTGGCTTTTTGCCCTGCCAGACAAATCTAGATATATCCTTTTGCCACTTCCTGAAACAGTCAGTTTTGTCTATAATTTGCAACGTCTGAAATAGAAACAACATTCTTGGCAATACATTCATCTTTATCACGGCAATACGACCCATTAACGAGAGTTTCAAATTAGACCATATTTCTAGATCTTTCTTTATCTCCGACCAACATTTATCATAGTTATCTTTATATAAGTTCCCATTTTTAGCAGACATGATAATTCCCAAATATTTCACTTTTTTCACTACTGTCAATCCTGTCTCATTCTGAAACCTTTCTTTCTCAATTTCTGTTAAGTTCTTTGTCAAAACCTTGGTTTTAACTTTGTTTAATTTAAACCCTGCCAATCGACCAAACTCTTGAATCAATTCTAAGACTCTTTTTACACTGGATTCTGGCTCCTGCAGTGTCAAAACTAAATCGTCTGCAAATGCTCTTAATTTATATTGTTTAGATCCGACCTGTATCCCTCTGATCAGTTGGTCCTTTCTAATCATATTCAGCAGCACCTCCAGGACTGATATAAAAAGTAAAGGGGAAATTGGGCACCCTTGTCTTGTACCTTTCTCTATTCTGAACTCCTCAGTTATTACATTATTTACAATTAATTTAGCTTTTTGTTCAGAATAGATTGCACTTATACCATTCTCAAATTCTTGGCCTACCCCCATACCTTGGAGATTCTTCTTCAAAAAGCTCCAAGAAATATTGTCGAAGGCCTTCTCCGCATCCACAAATATCAAAACTGCTTTTGTATTTATTTTTTCCTCCAAAAATTCCAATATATCAATTATATTCCTCACATTGTCAGATAGATGTCTTCCTGGGAGAAAACCTGCTTGATCTTTATGAATCTCCTTTATTAATACTTTCTTAAATCTTCTAGCCAAAATGTCTGCAAATATTTTGTAATCCACATTCAATAGCGATATTGGGCGGTAGTATTTAAGTTGATGTTTTTCAGTCTCTATCTTCGGTATAAGCGTGACAAAAGCTTCCTTCCACGTTTCTGGTGCTTTTTTCCCCTGAAGTATTTCATTACAGACATCTTTCAACGGCTGAATTAACCAGTCCTTCAATACTTTGTAGTATTTAGCAGTCAGTCCGTCCGGTCCTGGGGACTTGCCTAGTTGCATATTCTGAATGGCACTCTGAATTTCTTGATCTGTTATCCTATCACTCAGATTCAATCTGCTTTCTTGAGATATTTTCGATAGCCCATTCTCTTTCAAAAATTCCTCTATATCTGCTTCATTCTGGGGTTGCTGAAAGTAAAGCTGTTTGAAGTATTTTTGAAAGGCAGTCCTTATTTCCACTGGGTTCTGTATATTTCTTCCTTCCACTTCCAAATTTGTTATCGTGTTCTGTTTTTGTCTCTTCTTTATTTGCCATGCCAATAACTTTCCACATTTGTTTGCTGACTCAAATGTCCGTTGTCTCATTTGCCTTATTTTCCATTCAATTTCTTGATTAATCATTTGCATATATTCAACTTGATATAACTTAATTTCTCTTAAAATTTCCTGTGATTTTGGTTTTACTCTTAGTCTCTTTTCTCCCTCATTGATTTTCTCAAGGATCTTTTCTCTTTTTTCCTTTTGTAGTCTCTTCTTGACCGTGTTCTGTTGAATCAGAAACCCCCTCATAACAGCTTTACTTGCGTCCCATACCGTTCTTTTCTCCACCGTAGTGTTTAAATTTATCTCAAAATAGTCCTTCAGGGTTTTCTGGGCCTTCTTAGTTATTTCCTCGTCTCTAAACAGAGCGTCATTCATCCTCCATCTAAAGGAACCAGTTGGTATTAAGTTCATTACCATCTTAACAGCATTATGGTCGGAACAAGTCTTTGGGCAGATTACCGCTTTTTTTGTCTTCGGTGCCAGTCCTCTCGTGATCCATATCTGGTCGATTCTTGTCCAGGTCATTTTGGCTTCAGAGAAGAAAGTACCCTCTTTTCCTAGAGGGTTTTTAGTTCTCCAAATGTCCACCAAATCCAGGTTATCAGTCAATTCAAAAAAGGTTTTTGGTAGTCTCCCATCTTTGGTGACTACCTGTCGTTGTGCCTTGTCCATATTTGTCGAAACTACTCCATTCATGTCACCCATCAACATCACATTGTATTCCAAATAATCCATCAATGTCTCATGCAACTTCTTGAAAAACTCGGATTTTCCATCATTAGGTGCGTACACACCTACTATCAGATATTTTTGTCCATGGTATTGGATTTCAATTGCCAAATATCTCCCTTGTTCATCTTTGAACATAAACTTTGGTGAGAGGCTCTCTTTAGCATATATTACAACCCCTCTTTTTTTTACTTTATCAGATGAGATAAATTCTTGGCCCAATCTTTTATTAATTAAAATTTTCCTATGGAGCCTTGTCACATGTGTTTCTTGTAAGCAAATTAAGTCCAATTGTTCCTTTTTTAAAATATGAAAGATCGATTTCCTCCGTCGAATCGAGTTAAGACCATTGCAGTTCCAACTTAAAATTTGCAGAGACATGGTGAATTTATTCTATTATGTTCCTCCAGTTGCTCCCAATGTCTTATCCTTATCTGTCGAATCCGGTGGTGTCTTTTTCTTCCGAGTCCTCTTTGGTTTTGCTCCTGTCACGCCTTCACTCCCTTCCTCTGATGATTCCGATGGGTCTGTTACTTTTAAAGTTCCCTTCTGTAGGTCCTCCTCGTAGGTTTCTAGGAATATATTCTTATCCTCCACTGATTTTATCTTTATCTTTCTTCCCTTGATACTAAAAGAAATTCCTTCCGGGAATTCCCACCTGAAGATGATGTTGTTTTTTCTTAGTTGGGTAACCAGATCCTTGTAGTTTGACCTCAGGTCCAAAAGAAATTTTGGAATATCTTTAAAGATCTCAGCTTTAGATTGATTAATTACCAAGGGTTTTTGAAAATGTAGTCCAAGAACCTTGTCTCTTTCTTCTTTGGTTCGAAACGTAATCAAACAGTCTCTAATTTTGATCCTTTTGCTTGTTCTTCCCAATCGAAAGGCACTCAAGATCTTGAATTCCTCTTTCTCGGATTCCAAGTTCCAAAATTTCTCAAATTCTTGTGTAAGAAGGTCCCGCAGGCTTCCTTCCTCAATTTCTGGTATATTTCTAATTCTCAAATTCGTTTGTCTCTCTTTCAGGTCCAGCATAGAAAATTTTGCTCTATATTCCTCTAGTTGTTTGTTCATCGGTGGTAATTTCTCCTCAGTGGCAACTGCAACTTCCTTTGCCTCCTCAGCAATTTTTCTTGTCTCGGCCGATACTTCCAGTAATTCCTTAATTGAAGCTGTATTTTGCTTTATATTTGCAGAATTTTGTTCTATTTTTTGGAAGGCCTCTGTTACTCCTTTATTTGTTTCAGTAACCTGGCTTTTTAATTCCGTAACTTGTCTTTTAGTGTCTGCCAGTTCTTCTGTCAGTTTGTCTAAGGATCCCTGTATCCTTGCAAATCCTGCCGTAATAAGGTCTTCTGCCCCCGACATTACTTTAACTTTAGGTGTAACAGAGGCACTTCCTGTAGGTTCTGGGAAGGATCCCCTCCTTCCCGTGTGAAAAGATTTGCCAGATCTTGTTGTTTTGTCTTGGAATTGCTGTACTTTCCCTCTTTCCTCTGCCATAGGCCGACTGTTTCAAGGTTATTCTGCAGCTGAAACTTGTTATCTACTCCAAAATAAACAGTGGAAGTTTTTCTCAGTTATTTTGTAGCTCTGTAACAATTCCAGTAACCACCAGGGGGACCTAGCAGATGTTGCAGCTGAAGGGATAATATGTCTCCCACTCTCCTTTCACAGCAAACTTGTATCAGTAATGTTCCCTCTCAATACCCACAACTCACAACTCCATATCCATTACTCCAGTCCTTATAAAAAGTCCTTTTGAGCACTTCCACAGTCCATATGGCTTAACTTTCAAATTTGACAGATCAGGACCAGGAGTCCAGGCAGTGAGCTTTATAGTAAACTTCTTTCAATGCAGGCAATTAAAAAAAGTTTTTTAAACTCCCCCCCTCTTTCCCTGCTTCCCGAGGGGGGGGGATTTCTCTCCAAAGACTTCAGATTTCAACCCTTTCAAACTTTATTTTATAGGGTTTTTAGTCCTCACGTCTTTGCTTTCCAATGTTTACAGGCGGAAGGCTGGCTCCCTGTTTAAACCTTTCCGCTTCGGTGTCATATTACGTTGTTAATTTAAGTCCGATTTAAGTCCAATTACTTCTCAATTCTTGCTTAATTTCATCAGATCCTTTAAAATATTTGTATTTTTCCTACTCACGGATCCTTCTTTTTAGTCCCGATTGCACAGGGAAAAGTTGAGCGCTGCTCCGATCACAGCTGCACGACGTCACTCCGAAAAAGAAGCGATTGACTCTCAGCACCGCTTCAACCCCCGCCACGCTCCGGAGCTCTTACCGAGCCCCGGAGACGTTTTGGGAGAGCGCTGTTGGTGCCCGCCGAGTCCCACGGACGTAGACCTCCTCCGTCCACGTTTCCAAGGGTCCCCCGCGTCGCCGTAGCGGTAGAACCCTGTTTTTTTCGGAGCTTCCCCCTCCGGTGCTCAGCAGGGGGCCGCCATGATCGATGGCGCTCAACCAGGAAGTCTAAAATACGAAAATGTATTATACAGTTGTACCTCAGCTCCCAAATGCCTTGGGAGTTGAATGTTCCAGCTCCCGAACGATTGAAAACCAGAAGTGAGTGTTTCAGTTTTCAAACTTCTTTTGTAACCCAAACATCCGACGGAGCTTCTGATTGGCTGCAGGAGGAAATCGGAATGGATTCTGTTTGACTTCTGAGGTATGACTGTATTCAGGAACATCACTTGGCAAAAAAAATATGAAAATGTATAATAGGAAAATATCATAGAAATATGTATTAGGAGAAATTCTCACTAAAATACTGGTGAATATCTATGAGGGATATTCCCAAGCTACACAAACTGATGTAGAAATGTGGAGAGTTGTTGTAGTGTATAAGAGTTTATACATGCAGAGAAAAGGCACAATAAATAGTTAATTTACGTGTGCTTGTAGCTGCTTAAGTGTGAGTCAGCAAACTTGAGAGAGTTAGAGAGTGACTCAGCACAATATAAAGTATAAATACCCTGATGTCTGTAACAAGTTTATCTCAGTCCCTGCCCCTTGGCTAGAACCTAATCTGTGCTGCAATGCAGCACTCTGCGCATTCCCCAACAAGCCAAATTTATGATTAGAGAAATGAGAGGAGCAAAACTGATGGATTTGCCCATCCCTACAGGGGCACATCTCTTTGTGTGATGGCCTGGGAATCTGATTCAGAGGCTGAACTGGAGGAATCCCAGCCTGCACAGGAGTCCCCACCTCCAGGGCTGGCTCAGCCGGGGCAGGGGCTTGAATCTGAAGGGCCCTCACCTGTGCTGGATCCTCAGGAGCAGACACCAGCTGAATCCGCTCTGGCTCCAGAGGTGATCGAGGACGCACTGCCTGCAGGTGCTCCTCTCCCAGCCCTGTCAGGGGAATGTGAGGTTGCCTCTGGGTCCAGTAACCCTCCAGCCTCTCCTGAGCTGCAGAGGCTCAGGGCAGAGAGGCAGAGGGAACTAAGTTCTCTCAGGAGGAGTGCTCGCCTTAAGGCCAGGGCAGGCGAATCACCTGTGGGCCGGGACTGCCCCAGGCCTCAGAGGAGATAAAGGCCAGTCAGCCCAGTCCCAGGTTGCGGGAGCACCATTGTTGGAAACCTGTTCCTGACAGCATCCTGACCTGTTCTTCTGGAGTTCCCGACCACACCCGGCTCCTTGCCTTCGACCCCGCTTCGCCCTTGACGGACAGCCTCCAGACCCTCGACCCAGGACCGGACTCAGACCACGCCGCATGGTAACCCCCACAGGACCAGCACACTTTGTTTGCTATAACCAAACAGGGTGGCAAAATATTGGACTAACACAGAATGTTAATGTGGTTAATGTGCATCTATTGATCTAATGGTTACAAATTAGCTAAGTGCTGCTGACCCCCTGTTTTTCAAAAGCCAAGGCACAGCCCCCCTACTTTTGAAAATGTTGTCATCTCTGGGATAGTTTCTGTTATGTCCCAGCACGAAACTGGGACATGTGTCTTCCTTTGTGAAAACAGTTCCGTTAAACAGAGATCAAGGAGAAAGATGAGAATTGGGTGGGGGGATCTGTTTGGATTAGCCTGACATTGAGATTTTTAAAATAGTTCTTCCCTAGACTGAGCTTCCACCTGACATCCCTTGGGCCATTAGTTCAAGAAACGCTGCAAGCTCAAGTCCTAGTTAAAATAATAATCTTTTCCCCCTTCAAGAATCTTTACTGCAGCTATGAATTAATTTCTTAGCTGCACATTCAAGCACAAAAAAATCAATATACATTTAATCCAATTTTCAAATTTAGATAAAGAAAACACCAAGCTGTGAAAAAAATCAAAGGATATCCTTGAGACAGAGTTTAGTGAAATTACCTACAGTCCCTAATTAAACCCAATTGAATAGCTGCAGCTGTCCTTTAGAAAAATGAAAGCCAGCTAAATGTGAACTTGCATCTTTAAGGAACATATAAAAGTTTCTATGGGTGAAAGGAGAATACAGCAATTATCCCAGTCAATTAAATGGTGAGAATCAAACACATCCCTGCATTGTGTGCTAATGGAATTTTATGTATTGTATTCATTAGAGTTTTCTTTAATCCCAAATCCAGTGTGCAGCATTTTGTCTGTGTCTCTCTTCACAGAAGCTATGTATGTTGTGACTGTAAGGTCACAATGTTAATTGGCTATTGAGTACTTAAAGTAGGTAGTTCTGTCTTACAAATTATCTGATGTACAAATGTAAAGTCCTCTGGTCAAGGTTATGGAATAGTTCCCAAGCCAGGAAATGATTTACTGAGCTAATGTGAGTCACACCATTGAGGGTGTTGTTATTGATTTAATTATAGAGAGGAATGCTGATTCACACATCCACACTATTTAGTATATACAGATTTAAGATGGGGGGGAAATCCTAACCAAGATGGTTAGCTCTGTGGTGTAATGGAGAAGCAGGGATGGTGGGTGAGGGATTTGATTCAATATGCATTTAAAGCCAAATCTATCAAATTTTCACTTTCCAAAACAATACGAGAACAGAGACACAGCCATCCATTGAAATTTGCACATAACTGAATTTTTCAATGCTGTTCACCAACTAAAGAATGTTTACCAAAAAAATGCATATGTTAAGGGAAAGAGTGCATGAAAGTCAATATATTCATGAAAATAACAAAACTTGTATTGTATTTTGCTTGAAAAGAAATGTGACCAAAACTGCATACCTAAATGTGTTTATTAAGAGAAATTTGCACTAAAATGCTGATTACTTTTCATGAGGATTTCATTTTTGAAAAATGTGAATTGCTGCAAAAATGTGGAGAATTGAATTAAGATTGGGGGGAAATGAGAAATTGAGAGAACTGAAAATCAACAGATTCTTCCATTCCTACAAAGTGAATGGAGCTTTGTTGCATCTATCTATGTATCATCTATCTATCATCTATCTATGGTTTTTCAGATTAAAAATTTACAGTTACATGTCCAACATACAACATAAAAACAAGATTCCAAGGAATCTCTTGGAATTCCTTTCTTCCCTTTGTGGGACCTGTTGTTAATCATTTCCTCCTGCATCTTTCATAATCATCCAAATCTTTTATCTCTCGGTTGTATCCAAAATTCACCATTAAACTACAAGTGTTATTCCAATCCTACTAACGATTTTAACTGTTTACAATGGTCTTTAAGGTAAGTTAGAAATTTTCCCCATTCCTTATTAAATTGTTGGTCTTCCTGTGGAGCTTTGTTACTTTCAACCCGTATGGTCCTTCACTGATGATGTAACTTCCTGGATCATGTGGGATACCTGATGCTGGGATGGATCCACAGTGTTGGCTTCTCCAATGGGCTCTTGGGATCCTGATGTTACCTATGTGAAACTGTCCTGAATGAGCCCCAACCCCACAAAGCTAACATGCAAAGAAAGAGCCCCATGTCATCTAATGTTTTAGAAGGACAATTCTGCGATTTTTTTGTGTGTGGACTGTGTTTCTCAAGCTGTTTGCTTCCTCTTGGATCACTCTCCACTGTAGTTTCTAAAATGTGTAGGTTCATAACATTTTGAGTTGTAGCCCTGGGTTGGGATTCTCAGGCACTGGTTTATCATCCTCATTCTAGGGGGCAGCAGGCATTATCCTGCAGTCTGCATTTTGCACTTAGACACTGCACTAGATAAGGTCATTTAGCTCAACCATTTAGACTGGCAGTATCTATTGATTTCACGGCAGTGTATACATAATGTGGTGCATATGAGATTGACTTGAAGCTTACAAAACCCTTTGACTTCTAAAGACCTCACAAACACCTTGCGTAGTTCAAAAGTTGAATGCAACTTGGGAGGCTAGGTATAAGCAAGTTGTCATTTGGAGAATGTAGGGGGGCGGTACATGACCTTGCCTTATGCTGCCTCAGTCTGTTTCTATATTTATCCAAGTATTGCCTTTCCTGGTGTAGTCTCTCCAGTATCTGAGCCTTTTCCCAACCTTGTTATTTGTGTCCTTATGGATAATTTTGCCAGGGATTGAATCTGTAGCCTTCAACAGGTGGAATGCTTCCTCTATTACTAAGCTATGGAATCTGTCCTAATATGTGCCCCTGATTTTTCAAGATAGTATTTCTCAGAAGCTCACTTTGTTGTTTAGTCGTTTAGTCGTGTCCGACCCTTTGTGACCCCATGGACCAGAGCACGCCAGGTACTCCTGTCTTGAACTGTCTCCCACAGTTTGGTCAGACTCATGTTTGTAGCTTCAAGAACACTGTCCAACCATCTCGTCCTCTGTCGTCCCCTTCTCCTTTTGCCCTCAATCTTTCCCAACATCAGGGTCTTTTCCAGGGAGTCTTCTCTTCTCATGCGGTGGCCAAAGTATTGGAGCCTCAGCTTCAGGATCTGTCCTTCCAGTGAGCACTCAGGGCTGATTTCCGTAAGAATGGATACATTTGATCTTCTTGCAGTCCATGGGACTCTCAAGAGTCTCCTCCAGCACCATAATTCAAAAGCATCAATTCTTCGGCGATCAGCCTTCTTTATGGTCCAGCTCTCACTTCCATGCATCACTACTGGGAAAACCATGGCTTTAACTCACTGTCTCTGCACTAATGTTGTAAACTAGGAATGGGGATACTGTGGACTTCCAGATGTTGAACTACAGCTCCAATCATCCTTGAGTTTTGGTCATGCTGACTGCGGCTGATGGCAGTTGGAATCAAATAACATCTGGAGGGCCACAGCTTCACAATCTCAATTAAATATATCTGTATATATTGGTGCATGCTCTCTCTCTCTGTCTGTCTTGTCTCTCTGTCTCTTAAGTATCATTAACTTCTGAGCATGAGCTGGGTGTGTTTGTGGTTGTGGTTGGAAAGGATGAAATCGCCCCTTCATTTGTGTTGTGATCCTGATTTAAAGCAGGGGAGTGTGTTGCTTTCCCATAAGAAATAAGAGATACACCGGCAGCTTCAGGGCTTTTATTGAATGTAATGTATAGTTTGACCCCCAGATGACACATTTTACATGTGTGAGAGAATGAAAAAAATCCTTTTTTATTATGGTGCCTGCCATCTGCAGCTTTTACAAGCACTTGTTTTAATCATATCTTTTAATTGGAGGCACCTTCTAATTAATTTGTTGATTGAAAGGGTCTTAAATTGTTTAATTTATCTCAGGTTGATACAGTTGCAGCCCTGAAACAAAAGCTTTTGATATACACCCTACCTTTTTCTTCTAATTTAACATTGAATGGATCCAAGATTTAGCTTAGAGAAAATCTCCACCCCATCCTTTTACTGTGCTATCAGGAATTTCAGACCTCATGGAGCATTGTGCATTATGCATACCCTGCAAGTGTCCCCGAACAAATGGGACATCCCATTTTCTTATGTAAGAGCTTGACAAAGGGTGTTTTCATTCTTCAAATGAACCGCCATTTCAGGCTGCAGAAGGCTGTGTCTGTCTCAACTGAATGCTTTCCCAACAACAACCCAAAGGCTGAAGTAATATACCTGACATGCTGGTTTTCTATGAACAGGGATGCTTTTTTGTGAAAAAAACTTTTAGACATTCAACACCACTCATAAACACACCAGCACATGAATGTCATAGTCCAGGAAAAACTTATTGTGAAAAGTATAAAAGCTTAAAACTCAGTGGGATGTACAGCTTGATCTTTAATGCCTGTTTTCTCAGAAGTATATCCTACTGAATTCAAATGGACTCTGGAACACAGACTTAAACGGTTTTCAGTTTAACGGAATGACTTGACTTCTCTGAATCACACTCCAGAGTTTTAATTACTTTAGGTTCCCCTCCCCTTCCCCCCCTTTCCTTTTTGTTCCTTATTGAGGATTTGCCCTTTCTTTTAAATGACTGGCTTTGTCTTCCATTGAATTAGAATACAAAACAGATACATGCCCAACTCTAAACATAATTATAGTTAATACAATGCAGGAGTGAACAGTGCCCCATACCTAAAGTGCCTTTCTGCAATTATTACCTATTCACGGTTGCTTTATTCTTGACTGTTAGCATTAACGTTACTAAGAAGAAGTCCATCTCCTCAACAGTCCCAGGAGACCAACTTTCTGCTTTATTGCCACGTCAACCCTTAATAAAGCCTTTAAAGCGTCATGCTTTCGTACACATCGCTGAGGCAGGTTTTTGTTTTTGTCTAATTCCAGAGGCTGCCAACTAGAGCAGCACTTACAGAGATGATTCATGAAATGATGCGGACGAAAAGGGAAGAAGTCACCGCTCTTCCCAAATAAAGGCGGAAAATTGAATCTTGAGCAGTCCTGTAGAAGTTGTGAGGCAGTACCCAATTGCAGGTGACTAACACCACTTCTATTTCTGTATTACAATGTAGGAAGCCAAGGTTGATTTGGCACTTTTGCACAACAAACCCGCTTCTCGCCCTCCACCAAAAATCAGAGGAAAAGAAAGTGATCGGGAAATACAATGGAAGGTAGGTGATGACCCTACCTTCCCATGGACTGCAAGAAGATCAAACCTATCCATTCTGAAGGAAATCAGCCCTGAGTGCTCACTGGAAGGACAGATTATGAAGCTGAGGCTCCAATACTTTGGCCACCTCATGAGAAGACTCCCTGGAAAAGACCCTGTTGTTGTGAAAGATGGAGGGCACAAGGAGAAGGGGACGACAGAGGATGAGATGGTTGGACAGTGTTCTCGAAGCAACCAGCATGAGTTTGACCAAACTGCAGGAAGACAGGAGTGCCTGGCGTGCTCTGGTCCATGGGGTCACGAAGAGTCGGACACAACTAAACAACTAAACAACAAGTATGATATACTATATGACTAAACAACTAAACAACAACAGGTGATGACAAGTGAAAAGCCAGACACAAACAAGTTATTGATCTTTTTTTAAAAAAAGAAAATTCCCAAAATTGATAAGCTTTTTTGGAAAAGATTCACTAAAAAAACCACATAATTTTGGGTTATGTTGCTGAAAATCCAGAACGAATGTCTGTTTTTCAGAAATTCCTCAAGGACATCACTTCTGCCATTGTCCTTTCTGGGAAAATCCAGACGTATGGCAACCCTAGTCCAGCACTTAAGAAGACATGCACAAATTGCCACAAAGCAAAACCACCAGTAGTGAAACCTCCCTGGATTCATGTCTCAAATCCAAGGCCAGCAACACATCTCCCTGATTCTGTCAGTTTGCAGTTCTTAGTGCAGAAAGATGTGTAGAGATCTTTCCTATTCTATTTAATTCAAGAGGGTTCTGGAAGCTTCTCTGTGTGAAAGGAACAAGCAGAAGGTTCATGATGTTTGGGTTATTTCTTCAGAAAAACTGAGTACAGCTGGCTTAAACTGGTTCTCTTATCTCTTTTTGTCAAGGTCATGCTGACTATAAAAGTAGGACCAGAGGGAACTTGAGTTTCACTTTCTCTTTCTGTCTCTCTTTCTTCTGGTGTTCTGTATATAGTGTTAAGGTTTAGACGTATTGTAAGTTTAAGTGAAGTCTGCTGCAACTGGATTTCTTATGGACAGTGCCAGTCCTGAGTGTATTAGATTTGTGACCACGATGCTCATTTGCCTTCAGTAGCAGTAAAGCTCTGCTGGATGAAATACAATTGCCTCTGGTCTATTTTCATGGGAATCCTGCAATGTGCTTAAGTTTTTACTCTGCTAACTATACATTGGAATCTACTCTGGATCCATACTGAGTAGAATTCAATGACCGATTCATTTCCACCTCAAATCTTAATGTGAGCCACAAATAAATTTATTTCCCATAAGAATACCAGTTACTGGAAACTTCTGCTTTGGTCCTACTTGTGGGTTTCCCACAGGCAACCTATCTGTGAGAACAGGATTTGGATCATCGGATGGATTTGATGGATCATCGGCCTGATCCAACATGTTCTTCTTATGCTCTTACGTTTTTAAATCGAGGAAAACTACGCAGCTGTAAAGTCTTACATAAAGTAGAACAGAGGAAAAAGAGAGAGACTGGAACATTCTCATGTCAGCAGAACATTTTTAAAAATTAAAATGAACATTCACAGTGGCCTGACACCCCATGTGTTTGGTCGTATCTGTTTTGAGTCAAAAATCCCACTTGGAGTCTGGCACCATGATCTGAGCCAGAAAACGGGCTGGCCATCTGCCTGCATCTGTCTGTATGCAAATGCATGATTCCCCAAGGTAGGAACTTCAGCATCATTTCACTTCATTTTGTAGTTGGCTACAGTGCCTGAGAAGAACCTTATGCAGCTGGTTTTTTATGCTGTGTGTGTGTGTGGAAGCTTACAAATTGTTGGTATTTATTATACGCTCATAAAGTTAACAGCCCTGGATTTCGGGTTTGTGGAGGTTCTAGCCAGTTTACAAATATAAGCCCTCATTCTGATTTCCCCAATTTGATTATAGATATTGTGATGAGGGGTGTGTGTGTGTAGGCCTGGAGCCTGGCTTGATTGAATCAGGATGCTAAGACTGGCCACATTCCCAGTTTAGTTCCGGTTATTTTGATGCTATTCTGAAACTCTGGATTGCAAAACCCACCCATCAGCAAGGATTTCCCCCTACTCCATTTTCTTACAAACAATTCTTTAAGACGTTTGCACAGAATTTACTACTTTTGCTTCAGGAAGTTTGATGCCCCTAAAATGCTTAGTCATGTTTACCTATTAGTAAATCAGCCTCCCAAAAGGAAACATTCAGAGGACAGAGAATAAGAACAATGGCAAACTGTTGCCACAAACTGCAGTGTGTAGCTGAATATAGAAAAGAACTTGGAAATATAGGATTATGAGAAAGACCTATTCCAGGATTTATATTGAGGAATAAACTATCCGTCATCATGCAGGGTAGAAAAAAATATTGGTAGTATTCATGGAATTATGATGTGATGTTATAAGGCATAGGGAGAAGCTCTTTAGGAGTCACAGCTGAATTTTGCCTAAGATAAATGCTGTGGTTTCCAAAATATTGAAAGAATTTTCAGTGTCGAGATAATACTTAGCTGGATGGGCTCATGTTCTGATCTGACAGATTCCAGTGTTCTTACAGTAGATCATTTGACAGTGTTTGAGCTCAGCAGGGTGTGCTCTGGGCTGTTAGTTGAGGGGAGAGTACCAAACAGATAAATAGCCAAGAAAGCAGAGGAGGGTTTAAGAGCCCAGAAGCAAATTCATCATCGGAACTGTTCAGAAGTTTGACCTCCAAATTAGAAAACCTAGATTAGCATGGGTCAAGGTCAAAGGCAGCAGTCAGGAAAAGGGAACACTGGTATAAGCAGAAGTCTCATACTCAGGACAATGCTTAGACCAAGGAGTAAGCTCTCAGCTCATTATAGGGCTTGGAGAACAAGGACTGCCCTATGGAGTCAACTGGCATTATGCAAGAAGGCTGGTATTGCAGCCTAGGTTTTGCAACCCTTGAACCACTGTTGGTCTGTCATGTAACCAGGTGAGCAGGAGACAAGCCACTTGATCCTGGCGGTTGGAAGCCTTTGTTTGATGCACACACAGTCTGGTGTTTTGCAGTCAAGGACAAAGAGGTAGAGCCAGAGAACAGCATGCTAGGTCAGAGCCAAGAAGGAATATTGAAATACTGAAACTGAAATACTTTTATTGTCACTTGTACAACTTGTATACAGTGAGATTACATGAGCACCCCCTACTCAGCTCTCTTAGTCTTAATTTCCCTCGTTTGCTGACGCACACCCACCAAACCCAAAAGTCAGTTGTGCTGTTGTTATCTTTTCATTCAGCAGCCTAACAGCCCACAGATAGAAGCTGTTCTTTACCCTGTTGGTGCGACTAATCATGCTTCTATATCTTCTGCCTGAGGGTAGGAGATCAAGAAAGTGCTGGCCAGGATGTGAATCATCCCTGAGAATTTTCCTCACTCTCCTGAGGCAATGTTCTTCCGCTATTTCATCCAGCGGATTCACGGGACAGCCCATAGTATCTTGTGCTGTATTCGCCACTCTCTGTAGGCACTTCCTATCAGTTGATGTCAAACCAGCGTACCACACAGTGATGCAGTATGAAAGGACACTTTCTATTGTTGACCTGTAGAAGGAGATCATCAAATGTTGATTAACATCGTTCTTCCACAATACTCTGAGGAGATGGAGTCTCTGTTGGGCTTTCTTAACCACCTGGGTTGTATTGATTTTTCAAGTAAGGTCTTCACTGAGACAAACTCCTAGGAATTTAAAGGAAGAGACTCTCTCCACACAGCCCTCCCCGATGTACAGTGGGGCTAGTTCTCCTCTCTTCCTCCAAAAGTCCAACACCATCTCCTTTGGTACACTGAGAGAGGAATTTAGTGGGCAATAGGCCGAGTCTAGTGGCATGTATTACTTGCTTTTCAGACTGGACAACTGATTATCTGACTGGTTACACTGCCAGTGGTTTTCAACCAGTGTGCCGTGGCACCTTGGGGTGCTTTGATCAGGGGTGCCACAGGCAACATTGGACTCTGTCCCACTTTCTTTCCCTCCCTCCTCCGATGTCCTATCATGTCTCTGCCCCCCCATGGCTTGCACAGCTGTTTGTTGCAGCAGCCCTGGCTACAAATTTCTCAGGTGAATTGTGCCTCTGGAGGTGGCCAGAGGGTGCTGGTTGCTAGCAGATGAAGCGGCCTCAGAGTAAGCAAGAAAGTGGGTGAGGAAGCCCAGCCAGCCAGTCCGTCAGCCCTTGTTGTTGAGAATGGATGACAAGTGGGGGACTAGGCAGGCACTATTCTGGCCTTTCTTGTGGTTGCCATGTGCAACCACAAGAAAGCTAAGCGTCCAGGGAGCTAAGCGTCCAGTGCTGAAGGAGAACCTTTCTGCCATGCAGGCCCAGCTGCCTCTCAAGGTGAATAAGGTGCTATCCTCATGCTCACATTTGGCCAGTCTCCATTGGGCTGCTAAGGCTGTGCTCATCTACTTCCCAGGTCCCTGGGGGGGGGGGGGAGTGTGAAGAGGGACATCTCTTTGGGGCAGGGGGTGGCTCAGAGACCAGGGCTGCTGTGGCGGCTGCCCAGAGGACTCCCAAAGAGAGGGGAGAGGTAAGAAAGCTCACAAAGGAGAATGTTCAAAAAGGAGTGAGGGGCTGCTGTCTCTGCAGGCAAGGGGTGACATAACTGGGCTTCTGAAGCTCAGAGCCTGCTTCCCCACAGGGGAGCCACAGATGTAGTTGGTCAAGGGACTCAAAAAGGTTGAAAACCTCTTTGTTACAGTATTAAAATCCTGGCTTTCGGCAGTGCTCTAAAATAAGTCTTCTGGTGGGGGAGATTTCCTCTGGAGTGTCATTAATTTTTGTTGAAGAATCTAAGAACTGACTGAAAATAAAGCTACAAATTATATTCAGCAGTGTTCTCTTAAAGTTCACATGGTGTAAAACCCTTCTCACCATGAAAAAACTGTGAAAAGCTTTCCAAAATAAACCTTTTAATGATTATAGTCGACATTTCTGAGGTGACAGCCATCTGGTAGGATAAGTGACAGCAGTATCCATGTCTTCTGTATAACAGGTTTTGTCAATAGCCCCCTCTTTAATTTTCAATAATATTGCTTTGAAGAAGATGGAAGTCTCCTCTTCCAAACTTTGTATTGGATCTTGGAGTTGTGAATTTGTTTCCAATGGGAAATTATGCATTAGGAATATACCATAGTTTCCCTTTTTTTTTACTTCTCAGTTTTGTACACGCACAGCCTGCTTTCAGCCACTGCAAGTTAATTTGTAGTTTCTCTGCATACGTTTTTAGCAAGATGAAACAACCATCACAACCATCTTTCCACTTGCTCAGATGCTGAGTTCTGTAACCTTTTACTTACTGAAGGAACTTATTATCTGACTGTGTAATCTTAGGCGTGTCTGTTCATAGAGTTTCAGTGTGATTTATCCTTAAGTAACTACGGATACAATTGCTCTTCCCCAACCACACTGTACCACACTGCTGCTCATACATTCTACACTTTCCTGCCAATTGTGGCTGCAGCCACAGTCACGCCCGTTGGCTCCATCACAGTACAAAAAAATATTGTCAAATGTGAGCAAACAACCAATCAGAGAAGGGAATATAGTGATGCATAACCTCAGCATCACCCTGCAGGGAATAATTTCCAGCACTTTGCACACAAAAAAGGTAGGGAGCCTTACAGTATTGTAGCTAGATATCAGAATTAAGATTGCTGGAAGAAATATCAACAACCTCAGATATGCAGGTGACACAGCATTGATGGCAGAAAGTGAGAAGGAATTAAAGAACCTTTTAATGAGGGTGAAAGAGGAGAGCGCAAAATATGGTTTGAAGCTCAACATCAAAAAAACGAAGATCATGGCCACTGGTCCCATCACCTCCTGGCAAATAGAAGGGGAAGAAATGGAGGCAGTGGGAGATATTACTTTCTTGGGCTCCATGATCACTGCAGATGGTGACAGCAGCCACGAAATTAAAAGACGCCTGCTTCTTGGGAGAAAAGCAATGACAAACTTAGACAGCATCTTAAAAAGAAGAGACATCACCTTGCCGACAAAGGTCTGTATAGTTAAAGCTATGGTTTTCCCAGTAGTGATGTATGGAAGTGAGAGCTGGACCATAAAGAAGGCTGATCGCCGAAGAACTGATGCTTTTGAATTATGGTGCTGGAGGAGACTCTTGAGAGTCCCATGGACTGCAAGAAGATCAAACCGCTCCATTCTGAAGGAGATCAGCCCTCAGTGCTCATTGGAAGGAAAGATCCTGAAGCTGAGACTCCAATACTTTGGCCACCTCATGAGAAGAGCAGACTCCCTGGAAAAGACCCTGATGTTGGGAAAGATGGAGGGCACAAGGAGAAGGGGACAACAGAGGACGAGATGGTTGGATAGTGTTCTTGAAGCTACCAGCATGAGTTTGACTAAACTGCGGGAGGCAGTGGAAGACAGAAGTGCCTGGTGTGCTCTGGTCCATGGGGTCATGAAGAGTCGGACACGACTAAACAACAACATCAGAGATCAATAAGAAGTAAATTAATTTTCTTTTGTGATTGTGATTGTGATGTGTTTCCTCTCACCCCAGGTTAGATAAAGAACTTGATTGCAAGTGCAATATCCCTGTATTGAGTTCTGTCTAGATGAGAGCTGGTGAAAACAGAGTTACTGATCTCTCCAAAAAAATGCAAGATTACATTAAGTCTTTAGTTTGTACTGTCTGTTTAATCTGGTCGGGTGAATGGTGTACCAAACACTCAAATGACTTTGCCAATATGTTAATCTGCTGGAAGCTGCATGGTGACTGAAAGGTGAGAGGACTTCATAACATTTGCAGAGAGAACCTCAACCAGCACTCAGTCGGCAACCCAGCCAGATGGGTGGGATATAAATAATAAAATTATCATCATTATTGTCAGGTGCTGGTGGTGGTTGCTCATGAGTAACCAGGCAGGACTCTGACCTGTCTTTTACAGGTTTTATTGGTGCAAATTATTTACAGTGCAGAACCACAAAGTTCATGTCTGTCTTAGTCACTTGCAGATTCCGGGAGTAGCCCATTCTGCTCCCCCCCCCCAAGCATAAGAATTTAGACACCCCAAATCTCTGCCTCCCCTCCTTACGTTTCACCCCTCTGCTCAAGCTGGGTGATGGAAATGGCTTGTCTGCTTCCTGGCTAGCTGGACTAGGTGAGGCACTTGGGCTCTCAGTAGCATCTTCAATCCCTCCCCTCACTTGGCTGCCCTTTTCCCCTTCCCCTGCTCCACTGGAGGTGTGGCTCTCCCCACCGCTGGACGAGGCGCTGCTCCTCAGAAGTGTTGAAGGCTCTCTGTATCCCCCTGCCTCCCTCCTCTGTTCCGATGGCAGTCCCCTGACAATTATTAAAAGTAAAGGTACCATTGACCATTAGGTCCAGTCGCGGATGACTCTGGGGTTGTGCGCTCATCTTGCTCTATAGGCCAAAGGAGCCAGCATTTGTCCACAGACAACTTCCGGGTCATGTGGCCGGCATGACTAAGCCGCTTCTGGCGAACCAGAGCAGCACACGGAAACGCCGTTTAGCTTCCCGCCGGAGCGGTACCTATTTATCTACTTGCACTTTGATGTGCTTTTGAACTGCTAGGTTGGCAGGAGCTGGGACCGAACAACGGGAGCTCACCCTGTCGCGGGGATTTGAACCACCGACCTTCTGATCGGGAAGCCCTAGGCTCTGTGGTTTGGACCATAATGACACCCGCGTGCAACCTGCTAAAGAAGGCTCAGGCTGTGGCGATGGAGTCAGCTACAGTGTGCTTGTATAGGAGATCCTGCCTCTACCACTCCCTCCCAGGTTGCCACATTAAGGTATTAGCTGGAATTTCCTCTCCCTTGGTTAATAATAATAATAATTAATATCACCTGCCTCTTTGTCTATCTTCCTTCTCTCACTCTTCCCACTGTATTTATTTGTTTCTATGACCTTCTTTCATAGGTATCCATTTATCAACTTTTTCCTTTTCAGTTGAGGTCAGTGCTCTGGCTTGCTATTTTTTAGCATATATTGGGTCAAAGTTAGATGGCAACTGACAGCCCCTTTGCATAATGCTGCTCTACCAAGACTCTTTCCCAGGGTAATGGTTTTGTATGTCTGTGAGGTGACTCAGATTGTGACTGACCTAGGCTCACCCCGTGGACTTCAGTAGAGTGGAGATTTGACCTGGGATGCCCCAAATCTAACACCGGCATTATACTCATTACCTCCTTCACTACACACAGCCTGAAATAGTATCTCTGCTAAGTAGAGTAATTGATGACATGACCTTTGCCTTTTACTCCCTTTCCTCAAGAGCAGAGATAAAAAAGAAGGAACGGAAACCAATGTTTTCTTTCTAACAGTCTCCCTATCCAGTGGACTGGAGGCAAAATCCATCAGTTTTCAATTAGAACCATGTAACCTTCCTGTGTTTTTCCTGAGAGTGACATAGTAGCCCTTCTTAGGAGGCAAAGAACTTGAAATGGACACAGATTGATTTGAAGGCATTTCTTAGTGCCTAAGCCAGCCAGCTACAGAAATATTAACTTCACATAGGAAAGTTTGTCTTGCTACCCAAAATATAATTGACTCCTGGTGGAGGACAGATTAAAGATAAACAAAAAGAAGTTTCCAACCTGTTGTCAGGTAAGTGCTATATAAAGTAGTGCTAAACTTAAATTGGCCAGGGGCAGGGGTGGTTGTGAATGTTTCCACCCTCATAAAATGTGTCTTCCAGGTTTGGTGATTGCTTAATAACTTTTCTTGGGAAGGTGTCAGGTGAAAAGGGAAGATGTCCCAGTTACCTAATCAGTTCCTTGGCTCAGTCTAATACTACAGAGCTGACGAGCTGGGAAGGCACATCAAATCACACATCTCATTGAAGACCATGAGACACAGAAAGCATTTGCATATTGTTACACACAAAGTAGATGTTTTTCTGGAACTCTCTAGCTTTCTCCATAATCCAGTGCATGTTTGCAATTTGGTCTATGGTTCCTCTGCCCCTTTGAAATCCAGCTTGCACAAGAAGATCAAGCCTAGCCATTCTAAGGAAATCAGCCCTGAATGCTCACTGGAAGGACAGATTCTGAAGCTGAGGCTCCAATACTTTGGCCACCTCATGAGAAGAGAAGACTCCCTGGAAAAGACCCTGATGCTGGGAAAGATTGAGGGCACAAGGAGAAGGGGATGACAGAGGACGAGATGGTTGGATAGCATTCTCAAAGCTACTAACATGAGTTTGACCAAACTGCAGGAGGCAGTGGAAGACAGGAGTGCCTGGCATGCTCTGGTCCATGGGGACACAAAGAGTTGGACACGACTAAACAACTACATATAGATGTACATCCTTTCACTGCCTTGCAGAAAATCTTCAGGAGAAGTAAAGGCTAAGGATTAAACCCCACACAAAACCAGAGTGGAGTCCCTAAAATGGTCGGCTGGTGCCTTGTATGCCTCCTTCTGGCAACTCTTGCAGTCAAACTGGTGTCAAACATATTGCTCTGCTTTCATTTGGACCACATCAGGAAGGCCAATAGGGAGGTCTTGTCATCTGGGCAGCCCAGGACCTCCATAAACACTTACATCCTGGGAAGGTCACTTTGATTCTGCTGATGCAGCGGTTTGACTTCACCCCTGGAGGCACACTCCATTGTCTCTCGAGACAGATGGATACCAAAAACAAAAAGAAGATGTGCAACTTTTGTAGCAAAAAATGAGAAGAATCTTGCAGGAAAAAAATCACAAATGCTGAATGTTATGAAAACTCTAGTAATAACTGGAAAAATACTGAGTTATTATATTATTAATGTGGTCTTCTTTCGCTTACTCATGCAATTAACTACCCCTGTGCATAACTTGATAAATAAGAAACTAGCCCTCATTATTTTATGTCCTGGATTGTAGATGAAAGTAATGTGTGAGCAGCTGCATTGTCTGATAGCCAACTCTCATGCAGACACAGAAAGAAAATGTTCATCTGCGCACCATGGATCGAGCAGACTAAATGAAAGTGGGCTTTTTATCAATAGCTAAGCTTTTTATTCATTTTATGAGTTAATAGGGTTCAATTAATGTTGCTGAGTTGCATGGTTCTTGCAGCTGTCTCTGGGGCTTTGGTGAAGTTGAGAAGAAAGCTTAATGAATGGTTGAATGGTTATATTGGTACCCTAGTAATTAGAGAACGGGTAATTAATGTGCATCTGTGGTAGGCTCTTGGGTGCTGTCAACGACCCTGTAGTGTGCAAGAACAAAAAAGGAAATTATGCGCTTGGTGAGGGAATACAGCTTTTTCTATTCCTTAAATTTTAGATGTGCATCTTTGTTTAATTAGAGGAAGAAAATGAATTCCCAGTAAAACCATTAAGCGACATGCAACAAGTGGTTAAGACTGACATGGACTGTGAAAGTGATCAGGAAATCTGAACAGACTGGAAGCTTGTGTGTGTGTGCATGCTCATAGTAGCAGGTAAAAATCTCTTAAAGAAATTGGAAAAAAATAAAGTCTGAAAATCTAGTCAAATGGCTGCAATCTTATATGCACTTTCTTGGGAACAGGGGTGGATGGAATGGTCTTTGTTCAGTCTGTGTCTATTTCACATGAGACCAACTGAAAATCCATTCCAGAACTTTCCAAGCTGTGTGTCATGACACATTAGTGTGTCAGCTGCAGTATGTAGGTGTGTTGTGTGACCCCTCCCCATGCTCCTTCCAGGCTTGTAAAGGGGTTAGTTTAACCCAGGGGTCAGCAAGGTTTGTCTTGCCTGGGCCGGATCAATCCCACAGAGATCCCTCCGTGGGCCAGATCATGTGTGTGTGAGAGCGCGTGCACCCGCGATTTTCGGCATCTGCGGTTTAGCGCAGCGCTTGAGCAGGCAACTCGGTTCGGGGGTGGCTCATGGGTCAGTCAAACAACCTCCGTGGGCCGCTTCTGGCCCATGGGCCTTAGGTTGCTGACCCCTGGTTTAGCTTCTAGTTTGCTAGTACAGTGGTACCTTGGGTTACATATGCTTCAGGTTACATACTCTTCAGGTTACAGACTCCGCTAACCCAGAAATATTACCTTGGATTAAGAACTTTGCTTCAGGATGAGAACAGAAATCGTGCAGCAGCGGCGCAGCGGCAGCAGCAGGAGGCCCCATTAGCTAAAGTGGTGCTTCAGGTTAAGAACATTTTCAGGTTAAGAACAGATCTCCAGAATGAATTAAGTTCTTAACCTGAGGTACCACTGTAAAACTGAATTGCTGTGTCATGAAATGCTGTGAATTGCTGTGTCTAAAAAGTGAAAAGTTTGGAAAGCTCTGGTCTATTCTATCAGTTTGCAATTTCATGTGTGGATGTTATTTTTTATATACATATTAAGAAATCTGCGCACTATCCTCATTGTAAAAACTTTTAAGGAAACACACACACAAAACAAAACACTCGTTACAATTTTATGAGGTGGCCTGGGGGCTGCTTTCATTGTATCTTTCTTTTCTTTTACAGTTTCCAAGATGGCGGGGGGGGGGGGATACTCCAGTGCTTTGTTATGTGTTGCCTTTTCCTGGTTGATAGTGGGGGGGGCAGGGCAGAGATGGCTGCCCGATCAGCATATGTGAGCCACCATGCTTTTTTCTTCATACAGTTATCCAAGACAGGACAGCAGTTAATGATGTATGGTGGCTTCCTGGAGCATTTCCAACCCGCATGGCAGGCAAATGTTTTCCAGCTGCTTGGAGCAGCTTGGCAACTGTAGAAGAAAAGAAAAAAGAATATGCTACCCTTAGGCTACCTCATTCAAATTCGTCAGAAGCTGGATTCCGGAACACAGAACTGCACATTGCTTGGGCAGCTCAGTATTGGGTGAGTTTGTACCAGGATGCTTACCACTCCAATATCCTTCTCAATCCCTGCCTGGGAGTAATTCTTGCTGAATTCAGTGGAGCTGACTTCATAGATAGGACTGTGCTACAGGACTCCCATCTAATTCCACTGGAATTAAATTGAAGCATATGGGTAACTCTCATTTAAATGAAAAGGACTTGAAAGTGTTTGGATGAATTGTGTCCATTGATCTCAAAAGCAGGTTGTTGTTGTTGTTGTTGTTTTTTTTAAAAAACAGAACTCACCAGAACTCAGTTCTGGCATCTCTCAGGTGAGCGCCATTGTGAGAGTTCCAGCACCTCTTTCTCTAGAAAAATAGCACTGCTCTAAAGCATTGCAAGTAAAAATAACAGATTGGCAGATCAAATTACAGGAATTGGTGGAGACGGTATTAAGGTAAAGATACCCCCTGACTGTTAGGTCCAGTCACGGATGACTCTGGGCTTGTGCGCTCATCTTGCTCTATAGGCCGAGGGAGCCAGCATTTGCCCGCAGACAGCTTCCGGGTCATGTGGCCAGCAGGACTAAGCCGCTTCTGGCAAACCAGAGCAGCGCACGGAAACGCCGTTTACCTTCTCGCCAGAGCGGTACCTATTTATCTACTTGTGCTTGACGTGCTTTCGAACTGCTAGGTTGGCAGGAGCAGGGATCGAGCAACGGGAGCTCACCCCGTTGCAGGGATTCCAACCGCTGACCTTCCGATTGGCAAGCCCTAGGCTCAGTGGTTTAGACCACAGCGCCACCTGCGTCCCCTAAAACTTGTATAGTCAGCCTGTAATACTAGGAGCGACATGATAGAGGCAACTGGAGTTTGTGATGCTTCTAGTTGGAAGCAGCAATCTCCTGCCATAGAATCTAGACTGCACGTCAGCCCTGCCTCTCCCACAATGCTCTGCTGATTGCTTTCTGGGTCTGTAATCTGGGAGCAAAAGCACAGGGCACAGAGATTACAAAGAGTATACATTGGAATGGTATTTTCTGACACTTTGGACTTGCCAGCCCTTGCCATCAATGTGCTAAAAGTACTTGCTGTACTATGGGGACATCTGGCATCTGTGTACCTCATTCCCTTGTGCCCTTTGGTTGTGACAGGTTATAATTAATTGTTTCACGGATATTGCCGTATGTTTTGTGCTCTACAACTGCATGGAGTTTGATGGAGGCTGAGTCAGTTGACCTTTTAGGTACGCTGTAGCCCTACGTTCCTATGATTATACACTTTAAGATATCTTTATTGTTATAATTATTTCAGGCAATTTTCAAAAGCACAAATGGTAGCTAAGCGCTCTACCCATAACTGCCACATGGATCTTTGAATTTCTACTCCTGTTGCTGTTAATTGAAGGTAGACCCTATACTGTTGCTTCTTGCATAACATTTTGATGTTTAATTAAACTGTGGTTTGGGATTAAAGTCTAGAGAGTACAATATTTCTTTTAGTTTATCACAACTTCATTTCACAATTATTACAATCTTTCCTCTGGGGAAATTAACTACAATTGATTTTTAAAAAAATACTCATTTTTATTCTAAGCATATTTTAAAAAAATAAAAATTAAATCATAGACCCAAAATAATTCCAGCTGCTATGATTAGATGGTGAAATGTTTTATGAGAGACTGTATTCTATTTTGGCCAGGGGTGGGATGTTGGGTTTACTAATGTAAATTAAAAACTTCAGAAAATTCCATCAGTAGACGTTTTTCAGTTGTTCTCCTCAGTGCTATTTTTTCTAGAAAAAGAGGTGCCGGAACGCACCATGAACACCTCCTCTGTTTTCTTATAATGGCACCAATCTGAGAGGTGCCAGAACTGAGTTCTGGTGAGTTCTGGCTTTAAAAAACGAACAAAAAAAACACACTCCTGGTTCTCCTTGATATATAACAGGCAGTATAATATGCAGAAGCTCAACATCAAAATATGTCAGAAGATCATGGCCACGGGGCCCATCACCTCCTAGCAAATAGAAGGGGAAGAAATGGAGGCAGTGAGAGATTTTACTTTCTTGGGCTCCATGATCACTGCAGATGGTGACAGCAGCCACAAAATTAAAAGATTCCTGCTTCATGGGAGAAAAGCAATGACAAACCTAGACAGCGTCTTAAAAAGTAGAGACATCACCTTGCCAACAAAGGTCCGTATAGTAAAAGCTATGGTTTTCCCAATAGTGATGCATGGAAGTGAAAGCTGGACCATAAAGAAGGCTGATCGCTGAAGAATTGATGCTTTTGAATTATGGTGCTGGAGGAGACTCTTGAGAGTCCCACGGACTGCAAGAAGATCAAACGTATCCATTCTTAAGGAAATCAGCCCTGAGTGCTCACTGGAAGGACAGATCCTGAAGCTGAGGCTCCAATACTTTGGCCACCTCATGAGAAGAGAAGACTCCCTGGAAAAGACCCTGATGTTGGGAAAGATGGAGGGCACAAGGAGAAGGGGATGACAGAGGACGAGATGGTTGGATAGTTGAAGCTACCAGCATGAGTTTGACCAAACTGCGGGAGGCAGTGGAAGACAGAAGTGCCTGGCGTGCTCTGGTCCATGGGGTCACGAAGAGTCGGGCACAACTAAACGACTAAACAACAACAGAATGCAAGGAATTTAAAAGGCAGTATTAAATTCTCTTTGTGATCAGTAGGGTTTTGTTTGTGCCCAATTTGTTTGTCAGCAACAGCACATTTGATGACTGCAGTGTCAATTCATGACTTGGACATGTTAAAGAGCCATCAAACATCACAGTTATAACACCATACTTTTGATGGAGGCCACACGGACGTTTAGCCACCAATGGTCAAGGGTTGAGTGGCATTTGCATTTCTTTCATTTGAGGACTTGCATGACCTCTTTGTGGTGCAAATCTGCTAGCAAATCTGCTAAAGCCAAGCAGATTTCAGTATGGTTTCAAATTGGATGGGGATTCCTGCATTGCAGTCAGTTGTACTAGATCAGACATCCCCAACCTTTGGCCTTCCAGATGTTTTGGACTACAATTCCCATCATCCCTGACCACTGGTCCTGTTAGCTAGGAATCATGGGAGTTGTAGGCCAAAAAATCTGGAGGGCCGCAGGTTGGGGATGCCTGTATTAGATGGCCTTCTAAGTCCCTTCCCATTCTAAAATTTCATGATTCTATGAACTGCCATGTACTGAATTTGACTTGACATTGGGAGATACTACATTTTGTTGCAAGGATTATTGCATGATAGTTGATTCACACAAGCAAATCACTACCTGGTGGCAATAGTCAATGAAAGTGAACATTGATGTGTGGACTGATCCCTCAATTCAATTTTAAATTTCCCAGTTGTCGAAAAGCTCCAAATAATTTCATTTGTATGTAAATAATAATAATAATAATAATAATAATAATAATAATAATAATTATACCCTGCCCATTTGTAGAAGCATAGCTCTCTCCATGTGTCACCATGGTTCTTATTATGAATGTTGGGGCAATTTCATCTATGTATATAAATGGTGCACATGGTCAGTTGGAGGACGCAAGACCATTTCACTTAATTTCTGGTCACTTAATTTACATCAGTGAATGAAAGCATGAGTGTTGAGCAGCTGGAATTTCACATGGATATTGTTAGATGTTTGCTAGTTCCGACAGCCATGAAATGAAATTGGAATTCTTCCACATGCCTATAACAACTCACATTAAGCATTGCAAGCCAACCCTTCCATGTTTACCTAGAATAGAGTTCCATTGAACTTAATGGGACTTATTTTATAGTAAGTATGTTTAGATTTCAGCCTTAGCTTTATAATGTGGTGTAGCAGAGTGTTTCCACAGAGTCCATATTAGCTACGGGGATATTTCCCTGATATGCAAAATGGATCATGTAAGTTCAAGCCTAATTAGTCTGCCTTGTCTAATGCAAGTTGACACCCTTCGACGTCAGATTTAGGTGGTGTGGGTGGTTTCCCTGCACAGGGTGCCAAGCCAAGGTTGCACAAAACTGAGAACATCCATTTGGGTGCACCAAAATTTGGCCTCGCCATATTATGGAAGATTAGCAAAGTCCACCGCTGCACCCTTGTTTAGCATCAATTAAGTGATGGAGGCAGGTAATGGATGTGGAATTCTAAAGTATAATTCATTCATTCATTCCCTTTAGATCGCATATTTTCTCTCAATGAGCTCAAGGTATTTTCTCTCAATGAGCTCATCATTTAATCCCCACAGCAACCCTGTGGTACAAGTCAGGCTGAGAAGCAGTGACTGGCCCAAGGTCACCCAGTGCTCTTCATGGTCAAGTGGGAATTTGAACCCTGGTCTCCCAGTCCTAGTCCAATACTCTAAGCCCTGCACCACAGATGCAGAATCTTTCCCCACTAAGGACTGTTAGGCCCCAGTGCTATGCATACTTCCTTGGAGTAAGTCCCACTGAGTACAGAGTATAAGCTTGTATAAGATTGTGTGTTTAAATTATTTTGTTTACCATCAGGTGCCAGGTTATATAAAGCCGTAGCAATATCCTCCTCACAATAATCAAGACAGTGAAACTCATAACAATATAAATTCTTCCCAGCTCTCTACATTTATATTCTGTGGCAGTTCCATTGCATATATTTTTTTTTTTTTGAGAGAGTTTTGTTTCCTTTAAAAAAAAGGAAAGGAAAGAATTGCCAATTGATTTACCAACAAATTCACTGTATATTGCCCTTTCTCCTAGGGTCTACCATGTCTATTAAAAAAGAGAAAGCAAACAGTGTTGAGGATATTTCAAAGAAACATTGCGCTACCACAGAAAATTTGCTCTTATTACTTGCAAACTTATTTCATCCGCGCAGCAGTGTCTCACATTTGAAGTAATAAGTGTCGTCTTTGGAGACCTCTGAGTGTAGTGAAGAGTAAAATAATCAGAATTATCTGATCCTCTGGAGTGCATCTTCAATATCAAGGAAAGGGAAAGGATTGAAAGTGTGAAAATAATTTTCATCCCACAATGCAAAACATCTCCCTGATGGTATTAAGAGTTTGATTTCAAAGCACGTCCGTACCCAGTTGGTTAAATGAAAATAAAGGGGCTCATCTCTTTAAACGCTCCCTTTATGTTTTAGACAGAGGTGATTCCAAATTTTACAGGGAAAACTAGAAGCAAATCATATAGTTAGGGGTTTATTTCTATGTGTATTACATATGCATAGAGTTGTGGATATTTGTATAAAATAAGATGCAGCAGTTCCTTAGATAAATAAACTAGGCCTGAGCAAAACCCACAGCATTTTTAAAAATCCATTTTTCTTGCCGTGAGCTATAAATTTGCATGGAAAATCCATTGGCTCATTCAGATTCCTGGCAGTTCTGTTTCCATTGCCATTTCTTCCTTATTATCAATTGCTTGCTTCAAGTCAGTATTGTCTGGAGGAGAAAATGCTACCACTTGATTTGGCAGAATATAAACAAATTGGATCAAATACTATTAAGACTGGGAAGGGAAGGAATCAAAAGAACACAAGAGTAGCCAGTGCTATTCTTCTAGAAAAAGAGGTGCTGGAACTCACCATGAACACCTCCTTTGTTCTCTTAAAATGGCAACTCTCACCCACCTGAGAGTTGTTGGAACTGAGTTCTGGTAAGTTCCAGCTGAAAAAAACTTGAGAGTAGCCATTCTGCATCCAACCAATGGCCCATCTAGTCCAGCATGCTGTTCTTACAGTGGCCACCCAGATGCCTGTGGGAATCTGGCAAGCAGGATTCCAACACAGGAGCTCCCTTCCTTCCTGTTGTTTCCAGCAACTGGCATTCAAAAGCATTCTACCTACAACTACAGATGGCATTTAACACCAGTGAAGTTAGCAAAAACGTATCATACTTATGATAATAAATGCTGGAAATGTAGAGAAAAGGAAGGAACCTTTTACCATATGTGGTGGACGTGCCCCAAGGTAAGAAGAAGAAGAAGAAGAAGAAGAAGAAGAGTTTGGATTTGATATCCCGCCTTTCACTCCCTTTAAGGAGTCTCAAAGCGGCTAACATTCTCCTTTCCCTTCCTCCCCCACAACAAACACTCTGTGAGGTGAGTGGGGCTGAGAGACTTCAAAGAAGTGTGACTGGCCCAAGGTCACCCAGCAGCTGCATGTGGAGGAGCGGAGACGTGAACCCGGTTCCCCAGATTACGAGACTACCGCTGTTAACCACTACACCACACTGGCTCTCACACAGGTAAAAGACTTCTGGGAAAGGATTTATAATGAATTGGAAAAAGTGTTGAAAAACACATTTATTAAAAAACCAGAAGCCTTTTTACTTGGTATAGTGGGGGGTGAAATCCCCAAAAAGGATGTTACTTTTTTTCTGTATGCAACAACTGCTGCGAGAATATTGTTAGCAAAGAATTGGAAGAAACAAGATTTACCAACTATCGAAGAATGGCAGATGAAGATGATGGACTATATGGAAGTTGCTGAACTGGCTGGGAGACTCTGAGACCAAAGAGACGGTGGAAGAAGACTGGAAGAAGTTTAAGGAATATTTGAAAAAAAATATGTTAATATTTAAATCTTAGAATAGCTTTGGAAGTGGGCATAGGCTGTAGGGTTAGAAGTAGAAGATAGGGTATTTTAAAATAGTATTATTTGTAAGTGATAAAATGTGAAGTTATTTTAAGTGTGATTAAAAAAAAAAGATGGTTAGAAATTATGATATAAAGCATTCTACCTACAACAGTGGCTTTTAAAAATATGTGGGTGGTGGTCCGGGCCGGATTTAGGTTTGATGAGGCTCTAAGCTACTGAAGGTAATGAGGCCCTTTATATGTCCAGCTGTCCTTTCTCAGCAACAAATTGTCGCTGTTTTTTTGTGTTGAATATATGCTACATGGTAATTGATGGACCTAATAGGTATCTAAAGCCATTTGTATATATAAAAAAATATGTATTTTATCACATTGGTTTTCTTTTATTTGTTTTTTATCTTATATTTTGGAAGGGTACATCCAGTTTCCCCCCCTTTGAATTTTTTTGGGGGCCCCAGGAGAGTGGGGCCCTAAGCTATAGCTTGTTTAGCTTATACGTAAATCCGGCACTGGTGGCGGTGGCATGGTTATTCTTTCATTTGTTCCTATGCTGTGTATTTTTGTGTTTTTCTATTGTAGCCCACCCTGTGATCCTCAGATGAAGAGCATTATAGAAATTTAATAAATACATAAAAATGAAATACATAGAATATATCCCTCATGTTTAGTAGCAATTGATATACTTATCCTCCGTGAAAGGATGGTGCTATCAATGGCCAAATCATTGACTAGCATGATTTTTATTTCTGATGTTCAGTCTGACAGAATTATTGCTTATGTAGCCAAAATGGCGTCACTCATGCACGAAGAATGGAGGAAGTATCAACGAACATAAGCACTGGTCTAAGAGGGAATGCTCATTCATTGGCTGGCATATACCACAATATTGGCACACGATTAAACAAATGCAGAAACAGTGCATTTCTCTGTGCTGGTAAAGGCATCAAGCTCTCCATGTAACCATTATCTAAGATATGCATATTTAAGAAACTCTTAAGAAGACTGAATATAAGCCTCCTACAAGAAGTAATCTCCAAAGGTATAAAAAGAAACCCTAATCTTATTTAGTTTAAGAAAAGGCTTTCCAACAATTCACAGTTGCCAAAGTGACAAAAAAAAAAGTACATAATGAGTTTGGCATCGCTAGAATAGATCTCTTGTGGGTAGGGATCAGTGAATCTGTCAATTTCAGTTCCTCATTTTTTTTCCAATTATAAGTTCTGTTCACTACATGTCTGCATCAGTTTGCAATTTCTTTCCTCATGTAAAATTAAGCAGCATTTTAGTGCATTAGATTTCTGAATGTATACATATTAGTCTGCATCTCCCCCTAAAATAAAGCATTTTTGTATGTTGCCTTAATATATAGGCATTTAGTAATATATGCATTTAAACAGAGCTTTTGTGCACATGACTTAGCAGGCGAACTGGATTGCAAAATTCGGAGAAGTGTTAATTTGAAAGGATGGTTGCATTTCAGTTCTCATAGTTTCAGAAAGTTCATAATAGGTAAGTTCACCTTTAAATTTGAACTGAACCAAATTTCTACCCTGCCCCTACAAATGAAAGCTCATCTTTCAGGCTCTCATGATAGGAGGCTATTGTGAAACGTAAGGTAAAGCCTAGACAGCATTTTAAAAAGTAGAGACATCACCTTGCCAACAAAGGTCCGTATAGTAAAAGCTGTGGTTTTCCCAGTAGTGATGTATGGAAGTGAGAGCTGGACCATAAAGAAGGCTGATTGCCGAAGAATTGACGCTTCTGAATTATGGTGCTGGAGGAGACTCTTGAGAGTCCCATGGACTGCAAGAAGATCAAACGCATCCATTCTTAAGGAAATCAGCCCTGAGTGCTCACTGGAAGGAGAGATCCTGAAGCTGAGGCTCCAATACTTTGGCTACCTCATGAGAAGAGAAGACTCACTGGAAAAGACCCTGATGTTGGGAAAGATGGAGGGCACAAGGAGAAGGGGACGACAGAGGACGAGATAGTTAGACAGTATTCTCGAAGCTACAAACATGAATCTGACCAAACTGCAGGTGGCAGTGGAAGACAGGGGTGCCTGGCGTGCTCTGGTCCATGGGGTCACGAAGAGTCGGACATGACTGAACGACTAAACAACAACAACAACAAGGTAAAGGTAAAGGTACCCCTGCCCGTACGGGCCAGTTGTGTCCGACTCTAGGGTTGCATGCTCATCTCGCTTAAGAGGCCAGGAGCCGGCGTCGTCCGAAGACACCTCCGGGTCACGTGGCCAGTGTGACGAAGGTGCACCAGCGCCGCACATGGAAACGCCGCTACCTTCCCGCTATAAAGCGGTACCTATTTATCTACTTGCACTTAAGGGTGCTTTCGAACTGCCAGGTGGGCAGGAGCTGGGACCGAACGACGGGAGCTCACCCCGCCGCAGGGATTCGAACCACTGACCTTACGATCAGCAAGTCCTAGGCACTGAGGTTTTACCCACAGCGCCACCCACGTCCCTTTGTGGAACGTAGTTTACTATTAATAGAAATTTGGTTCAGTTCAAATTTAAAGGTGAACTTACCTATTATGAACTTTCTGAAACTATGAGAACTGAAATACAGTTCAAGAAGGACGCTGACAAACTGGAACGTGTCCAGAGGAGGGCAACCAAAATGGTCAAAGGCCTGGAAACGATGCCTTATGAGGAACGGCTAAGGGAGCTGGGCATGTTTAGCCTGGAGAAGAGGAGGTTAAGGGGTGATATGATAGCCATGTTCAAATATATAAAAGGATGTCACATAGAGGAGGGAGAAAGGTTGTTTTCTGCTGCTCCAGAGAAGCGGACACGGAGCAATGGATCCAAACTACAAGAAAGAAGATTCCACCTAAACATTAGGAAGAACTTCCTATCAGTAAGAGCTGTTCAACAATGGAATTTGCTGCCAAGGAGTGTGGTGGAGTCTCCTTCTTTGGAGGTCTTTAAGCAGAGGCTTGACAACCATATGTCAGGAGTGCTCTGATGGTGTTTCCTGCTTGGCAGGGGGTTGGACTCGATGGCCCTTGTGGTCTCTTCCAACTCTATGATTCTATGATTCTAATAACCATTGCAGGGTTAAACCGTGGGTGGCAGGGCCTAAGCATGGTGAAATTGCAATAAACAGGACAACCGCTGGGGATTCAAACAGGCCACAACTTTATTGATTGTCAACAGGCTTTGGCAGGGGCATTTGAATCAACCAACCTATCTGGCAGTTGATTATTTTGGCAGGGTTAACCAAGGTTATAGGTCGCCTTATGAAGTACACCAAATCAGAGCGAATCACCTTGAGAAAAAACATTTCCATGTTGGATCCCTTTGATGGGATTCCCTGATTCCTTAGCACGGTGGGAGTTCCGACCCCACCATCCAACTGGACAAAGTATCCACCCCAATGCCTTATCCACCATCAAGTTGTGACAACGGCTATGAGATAGGCAAAACCCTCAGATGGACCCAGCTTGTCTTAAGGCAAATTTCTCCCTGGCTCCAAATCCGGCGACTAGAGACTTCAGTAGCAAGGTCTTCTGTGGGGCCTGCTCCCTTACTGTCATGCAGATTCACACACAGAGCATCGGGTGTGTGGAAAGAGGGGAGACCAAGCTCTGACTTGAGAGCAGATCGTGGGAATGGCATTCTTATATACCAAAGGGAAGCCGAGCAGACAAACTTTTCCCTGTCACCTCCTCTCAGGCCACGCTGCTAAGGCCACTCCCAATTGGCTACAATCTCAGGTGAGCCTCAGCAGTCAATGCAGCCAGCAAAGAAAGTAGCGACGCCCTCCCACAGCCATGCTGAAGTTGAACGGGGGCTCACTTCTGTAGCTCATGCCAGAGCCGCAACTGCCACTGCTGGCAGGTGTCTGAGATTTGGTTATTGGCATTGGCTTAATAATACATGGTTGCAGGGGTGCCAACTTAGTCCCACAACCGTGGGTGCCTGGGGCTGTGGGTGCCATGCAGTATGCCCGGCCCTGGCACTAAAATTTGTGGGTGTCCAGCACCTTCATGGGGGATTTTGTGGGTGCTCAGGCACCCAGGGCCCCAGGGAGTTGGCACTAATAATAATAATAATAATAATAATAATAATTTATTCCCCGCCCACTTAGTTCACCCTTCACCTTTTTGTGGTTGATTCCCACATCACCTCAGGCAGAGGGCCTTCTCAGTAGTGGCGCCTGCCCTGTGGAATGCCCTCCCAGCAGATGTCAAGGCAATAAGCAACTATCTTACTTTTAAAAGACATCTGAAGGTGGCCCGGTTTAGGGAAAATTTTTAATGTACAATGGTACCTCGGGTTACATACGCTTCAGATTACAGATGCTTCAGGTTACAGACTCCGCTAACCTGGAAATAGTACTTCGGGTTAAGAACTTTGCTTCAGGATGAGAACAGAAATTGTGCGACGGTGGCACAGCGGCAGCGGGAGGCCCCTTTAGCTAAAGTGGTACCTCAGGTTATGAACAGTTTCAGGTTAAGAATGGACCTCCGGAACGAATTAAGTTCTTAACCTGAGGTACCACTCTATTGTGTTTTTAATATTCGGTTCGAAGCCACCCAGAGTGGTTGGGGATAATTATAAAATTATTATTGGGGTATAAATAAATTATTGTTGTTGTTGTTGTTGTTGCTGATATATTGTTGCTTACACAGACATGAGAACTAGCACAAGAGTGAAGATGGGCTTTTCCTTCCCCATCACCTCTTTAAACCATTTTTCTTGTTCTTTTCCCATGGCTACGAGCTCCCATGAGCCTCCAGGTACTTATGGGCACCATTCCACCCCCAACAATGCCTCCTTTGAAGAATGTTACAGCGTGACATTGTGGTGGGAAATAGCAGCAACCAGATCTGTCGACCCACAATGCCTGGGGAATGGCTCTACTACATGATTCACAGCAGAGTTCTCAGAGAACTTCGTGGGCTGAAAATAATGGCTGCTTGCATGTGGCCAGCAAGAAGAATTTTTCTTAAAAAGTTAAAAACAAAACCAGCTACGGTTGCCACCACCCAATCATCTTCAGAAATGTGTAAATGATTTTGACCCCATTTTTGAATGAAAATTTCTCAACTGAGAATTGCTACCTCAGCCTTAGAAGGAATAACTTGATCAAGGCAGCCTTATATTAGGGGATGCAGGTGGCCTTGTTGTCTAAATCACTGAGCCTCTTGGGCTTGCTGATCAGAAGGTCGGTGGTTCGAATCCACATGATGGGGTGAGCTCCTGTTACTCTGTCCCAGCTCCTGCCAACCTAGCAGTTCGAAAGCACTCCAGTGCAAGTAGATAAATAGGTACTGCTGCGACTGGAAGGTGAACAGCGTTTCTGTGTGCTCTGGCTTCTGTAACGGTGTTCCGTTGCACCAGAAGCGGTTTAGTCATGCTGGCCACATGACCCAGAAAGCTGTCTGTGGACAAATGCCAGCTCCCTTGGCCTGAAAATGAGATGAGCGCCGCAACCCCATAGTCACTTTTGGCTGGACTTAACCATCCAGGGGTCCTTTGCCTTTACCTTTTACCTTTTATTAGCAGAGATTCCATAGATGATTGAGATGACATGGAATCTGGCCTCAGGGAAGCAGGTTTTTTTCTTTTTAAAACTTTATTTTTATTAAACTATGAGAACTCCTTTCATTAAATGATGGGCTACCAAGCTGTCTCAGTATAATATACGAATTAAGCCTTAGAGGAGATGAGTTGAAGGACATCCAGCAGGAAATAAACATCAAAGTTCTGACTTTGCTGGAAGCAATCTGAGATAAGCCAATAACTTCACTCAAAACTAGGGACGTGCAAGGCTTCCCTTTGTATTTTTGTGGATATGCTCATAGATCTCAGAAAGTGTCCTTGTGTGTTTGGGACATTTATTTGTAAAAGCAGATGCATAGTTTTCCAGAGGTCAATTTCCCAACTTGTTAGATTGAATGTTTTTGTGTGCTACTGCCTGTTCTTTAAAAGTACTCTTTTTTTCTCAACTTAGGTGTGTATGCACAGAACTCCTTAGTTAAAAATGAAAATGAATAATTCATAGTTAAGAATGATTAAAAAGCATTCTGGGAATGGGAGGAGAAAGGGTTTCTTGTGCTCATTCTCCAAGGACTCCTCCAGACAACCAATTTATTGAACATTTATTCTGAACTGTTTTGGGGGAGGTTATATGACAATGGGCATTCATCCTGAATTCATCCTAATTTGCATCTGCAGTGCTTATCCACATTACTGTTAATCACCCATTCATCCCAAGCTTTCAGTGTATTTCCTTGTTACTTTTCAATCCACTAAAGCTCCATTTTTTATTTTTTATTTTAATTTTATGCATCTGGATAACACAACACTTTAATGCACTATTATTATTATTATTATTATTATTTCCACAGCCACTCTGGGTGGCTCTGAACAGAACACTAAAAAGATAAATTTAAAGGTAAAGGACCCCGACAATTAAATCCAGTTGTAGACGACTCCGGGGTTGTGGTGCTCATCTCACTTTACTGGCCTAGAGAGCCAACATTTGTCTGCAGACAGTTTTTCCATGTGATGTGGCCAGCATGACTAAGCCACTTCTGGTGAAACCAGAGCAGTGCACAGAAACACCGTTTACCTTCCCTCCAGAGTGGAGGGAAGTATTCATCTACTTGCACTTTGACGTGCTTTCAAACTGCTAGGTTGGCAGGAGCTGGGACCGAGCAACGGGAGCTCTCCCGGTCGTGGGGATTCAAACCGCCGACCTTCCAATCGGCAACCCCAAGAGGCTCAGTGGTTTAGACCACAACTCCACCCACGTTCCAACAGAACACTAAAAACAGAATAAAACATCAAACATTAAAAACTTCCCTAAACAGGCCTTCAGATGTCTTCTAAAAGTCAGATAGATGTTTATTTCCTTGACATCTGATGGGAGACTGTTTGACAGGGTGGGTACCACTGCCTGGTTCCCTGTGACCTCACTTCTTCCAGTGAGGGAACAACCAGAAGGTCCTTGGTGCTGGAATCTAAATTTCTGGTGTTCAGAGGTGCCATCTTTTTAAGCACTTGGGGGGGGGGGCTGACACAACATCCTACTGTTGCTCCATGCCCGGCCTCAACAAGCCCCACTCCCGGTCCCCTCTAAAAAACTTTGAAAGAGCCCACAGTGCTTTGATCCCCTGGAACTAGCCCCTATGCTGGTGTGTGCTGGAATCCTCCTACAAAATAATGACACCACAGAACTGACTCAAAGTTTTGCTGTTTGTGATGGTGCAGGTTCATAGTAACTCCTCTGAAGGATGTATGCAAACCAAGTTTCTCTTGCAAAAGGGTGCTACTTGGCTAATGGTGCTTCTACCTTTGGTTGACTGTCCAGGGCAATGCTCACTTGTTCGCATTTGAACGTTTAAATTTGGACAGTTCTTCAAAAGCTTGCACTATAAGATGCCCTCTTTTCAATTCTAGGATCATTCTTTGGAAACTTGCTGTTATTTCGAGGATAGTTTCCAACAGTTATGGATGTTTGTTTTGGGGGTGTTTGTATGTTATGTTGCAGGGAAAAAAAAAGGGATGATTGTTTACTGCAACCCTGATGAAAGCACTGTTTTCACCCAAGACGCTGCTCAATTTAACGTCAAACAACAGATGATCTTAATCCATCTTGTCACTGATTGATTGCAGCTTAGTCACTCTAGAGTGCTAGTAAAATTTAACATAAAGTGAAATTTCAAAGCAAATGTGGAATTTTCTGCTCTTGGGGAACAATAGCCAAAGAACTTCACAGAAAACTGAAATACATTTGCTTGCATTTCAGGGGAAAGAACTCATCTGTAGGTTAACAATGGATATTGTATGAAGGCATATCCCTGTTTGACCTTTCAGCAGCTTCACACAATGGAATGTCTCACCCTAGTTTTGTTTAATGCTGTCCACAAGGCTTCCTGTGCAGTTCTCACAAGTGTTGCCTTATCAGGGTTCCAGGGTTCAGGGTGAGGAGTTTGCACAAGTGGAAGAGGCTCCAGACTTCAGAAATGAGTTGGAAAAACTTGGAGAGTGCTTTGATGCATGTGCAGGTACAGGGCTTGGCAGCACCCCCAAACTCTACCATATGCCATTTGCATCACTTGAACCCAGTGAACACCCAAGCAGGACCAATATTAAATGGAAATTTGGAGGTTCCCAGAATTCTGAAGAAGGCGAATTGCTCGGATGACACACTACAATGAATTGTCTTCAAAGAAAAGGTGTTTCAATCAGAGTAGTGAATTTCTCAGGTTCAGATGGTTTGTGTGTGTGTGTGTGTTTCTCTGTCTGCATCCTAGGAATTGATGGATTTGTCAGTTTGCCCCCCCCCCCCCGCACTCAGTATTAATTTCAGTTCTCCAATTTCCATTTGAGTTGGCAGTGATGCATGCAGCTTTGTTTAATATGCATTTTCATTGTTACTTTCAGAACTTATGCATTTTTATGCACAATTTACCATATTTTTGTACAGTGGTACCTCAGTTTTCAAACGTAATCTGTTCCGGAAGACTATTCGAGTTCTGAAAAGTTCAAAAACTGAAAACTCAATAGCCGACAGCTAGGCCTCAGGAACTTGTACTCAGCGGAAGCCACGTGGCATGTTCAACTTCTGAGGTGTGCTCAAAAACTGAAGCATTTACTTCTAGGTTTACGGTGTTTGAAAACCAAAATGTTCATCAATGGAGACGTTCAAAAACCAAGGTACCACTGTATTTGTTACTTTGCATTGCAAAATTTGGAAAACTGCAAGTTTCAAAAGATGATTGTGTTTTGCTTCACATGTTGTTTCGGAAAATATGAATTTGGTAGGTTTACCTTTAAGTACAAATTTCTTCCCCATCTCTGGTTTGTTTGCAGTGAAGCTCTAAGCCAGGTTCATATTTTTAGAGCAGACATCAAAAGATAAGTGTTTACTATGAAGATATGATGGGGGTGGTGACAGAATGTGGTCTGAGAATTGAATCACAGTGCTGGCAGTGTATCATATTTAGAATACATGATTAAGTCATAAAAATCAATTTCAAACAAATTAATCCCTCCATTCTTCTGTCACAGAAACAAAGTGGGATTTGCTTTAATCGCGTATAAATATATTCCGTTTATGTCGGTTGAGGTGCCCTGTCAAATCTATTTTGTTCTCCTTTGCTATTGAACTGAAAGAAACCAGATGTGGTAGTGTGCAGGCTGATGAGAGGGAATGGACTTCTTCAAAGATCCAACCAGAAAAAGCAATGGTTCCTCACAATTACAGTCATATTTGAAACTTGTTAAACTAAAATATACCTGACACACTATCAAATGTTGTCTACAGGCAGCCAATATGCAAACCCTACATTATCTACTTTGTTATTTGCAGATTAGTCAGAAGATCTTATAAGAGAAATGGAAAGAAGCACCATTTCAGATGTCAGGCCAGAGAGGTGGGAGTGCCAGAAATTTCCAGTAAAGGTTACTAAGGCCCTTAGAACATATTAAACTTCTAGGACCGGGGAGAAATGCCCTGGTCCTCTGATTCTGCAGCCCCACCTGTTATATTGTTAATGGTATTTTGGGGGAACAAAAATGACAGCTATCAGCTGTTCAAAGCTCCATAAGCCTCCTCGATGTCTCAGCCCCAAAGTGCAAAATTAACCCAGCTCAGATTTGCATCATATTCAGGAAGGTGTGTGGATTTCAATTAGTTGTGAAACATGAACATCACACTTCAGGAAGACTGCAAGTTACAGAAGTAGCAGGGAAAGCTGATATACGTGGGTGAGTTCCCACTGAGATGCAGGTCTCGACTTCAATAAAATATTGGGAGGTACCTGTTATGTATTCAGTGGTCTGTGTTTGCCCAAGCTTCAGCCTAGACTCAGGATTCTGAGCCCCTGTGTTCTGATTCAATACATGATGTCCAATCACAGAACATTTCAGAGTTTGGGCCTCTGCCATTGGCCCTTAAACTCTGAGTCATGATTCGCAGCTTGGAAGTTTAGACAGCCAATTGCATTGGGAGTGGCCCAGCCCTTCAGAAATGTATATAAGCAGTTGCTTTGTCCCTGTTGTCCAGTTCTGTTATTTCAATAAAGGTTATTGCTGTTATCACTGTGTCTTGCCTCACGGGAACCCACCTACACTTCAGTACCTAGCCCGCATAATCAATAATAATATGTGTTGCATGCACACCATTTCAATGGCAATGCCCATAAACTTGGGGAGGTGGCCCGCTCAAATATTTTATTGGGGAGGGGTGAAGGGACCCCAGCCCCTCAGAATTAGCTCCTGTGCTGAGATGTGTTGAAGAAATGGGTTTCTCTGCAGTCAGTTTAAAACTGACTCAACCCCTCCCCTTTTCTTCTTTCTCCAAGAGAGCACTCTAAAATGCATAAAACTTGAGCTGTTGAGCAAATGCATAACAAGGATACAGCTGTATAAGCAAACTCTCTCCTTTATCAGTCATGGCAAGGGATGACCCTGACTGTACCAGTAGAAGATGGAGATGGTGACCTCTTGCTCCAAGATAAGAGTAGGAACAGGAAGATCCTTTTATGTTCAGAAGTACAGGAAGGAAGATCCTTTTATGGTCAGAAGTATAGGAAGGAATACCCTTTTATGGTTAAGAATACCAGAGCAGGAACATATGTGATGTCAACCCACGTACATAGGCTGATGTGGTTGGATTCCTAGGGAAGGAGGGAGAGGGTGCCTGGAGGATATATATACTGCATGAAATTTCTCATTTCTTTGGACTTGTTGTGGACTGATCACGCAAGTGCCTTCTGCTATCCAGAGAGCAGAATAAACTCTTTCTTTGAACCAACCTCGGTGTCATTTGACTTCCTTCCTCCCGTCCGGGAGCAACGCAGACCCAATCGGTGAACTCCAATAAGGCTACAGTGTGAGTGAATCATCACAGACATTATTGTTTCAAGCACAACGTTTTTTCATTGTGGTCACTTCACGGATTCCGCTGTCAGTCATCAAGGTCTGGTTCACATGTGCTTGTCTACCACTTGATTTTCTGTGCACTTGAAGAAGGGAAGCTTATTTCACTGAAAAGTATTGGATGTGAGGGAAATATGGAAGTCCTACCTGCAGCGCTAAGTCTGTGATGACCAATTTACACAAGCATATCATCACCTGATACTACTGTCATCAAGGGATGAACATGTGTATACAAAGAACACATAAGCGGCCCATAACCAAGTGCAGAAAAATCAGGTGATATACCTGCATGTGTGAAACAGGACAAAGCACTTAAATTGCAATTCTAATCCTATTTAAAGGGGATTAAGCCCCATTGAGTTCAATGGGTCTTATTTCTGAATACGCTTGCACTGTTGCTTATTCATTTTCCCTGCTAGGCCATAACGTCTAAGACATCCTAATTCTGTACACAATAAAGTGTTATTCTAGGTAACATTTGTTCAGTGTCTATAACCTTTACAATTCCTCCTGTGTCTTTTGCTTGATCCTGGAAACTATTGTTCTGAGTTACTGTCTGAGGGAAATTAATGTCAGAAGTTTGGCCCACAAAGATGTCCGTAGCTTGTCAGCATCTATCCAGGTTTGTTTGGAAGGAAAAAAAGAAAAGAATATCTTCTTTCACTAAATGTGTGAAGCTAATTGAAAGGAAATGGCAGCGTGTTCAGTCTGCTTCCATTCCTGTAAGATTTGGAGACCACAAAGGAAAACAATTTTTGTCTGCCATTTAGTTAACTCTCCAAGGTATGCCTGCTGTTGAAGTATCCTTCAAGCTGCACAGTACATATAAATATGTAAATAGATTTCAAATGCATTTCTATGGCAGTTTCATACAGCTTCAAGCTATACCTGTTAGAACCCTTTAAAAAAACAACATCGAAGGCAGGGCTGTGGAAACCAGAATAGGCTTATTTTGAAAAGCTGCTGCTCTCCCCACCCCCAGAAACCAGAACAACAATTCCTTTATTTCTTTCTTCAAATTAAAGACTGTCATATGTCAAAACAATTTATTTACTTTACTCTAGATATTTCACTTCATAATGAATGATGAATAATGGATCCGGGCTGAATGTGATACCAGATGGCTTGATGAAGCCCATGTTTGCAGTTAGATTTTCTGTTTCATTAATAAATGTAGAGCTATCGAACACTTTCTCTCTTTTTCACAGCAAAGAATATGCCAAGAGAGGAACCTGGGGCTAGATTTGACGTGGCCACTGAGCCAATTTCATGTGATGGCAAGGAGAGAAAATTGGGGGGGGGGATGGGGGTGAGGCAGCAGAAAGAGAAAAACAAGGTGTCCTCAGCTACAGGAGCCAGTGTGGTGTAGTGGTTAAGAGCGGTAGTCTCGTAATCTGGGGAACTGGGTTCGTGTCTCCACTCCTCCACATGCAGCTGCTGGGTGACCTTGGGCCAGTCACACTTCTTTGAAGTCTCTCAGCCCCACTCACCTTACAGAGTGTTTCTTGTGGGGGAGGAAGGGAAAGGAGAATGTTAGCCGCTTTGAGACTCCTGAAGGGGAGTGAAAGGCGGGATATCAAATCCAAACTCTTCTTCTTCTTCTTCTTCTTCTTCTTCTTCTTCTTCTTCTTCTTCTTCTTCTTCATCATCATAAATCTGGCACTAGGACTGACCATCAGGTTCCTTGAAGTTTGCTTTTTTAAATCAAAGTTGCTTCCCACAAGCTATTCTTTACTCATAGATGAAAAGATATGGACATAATTTTCTTCCCTCTTAAGGGTAGGGGGGATAGCCAGGGAGAGGGAATTTTGATCAGAAAAACACCTTGTGGGGAAACAGTTAAGCACATCTTCCACAGCTGTAAGGAGTAGAATTGTTGAGTTGGGTAGGCAGGTCTAGGATTGTGCTGTAAGGGATAGAATTCCTTTTTTTTTTACCGTTTCCCCATTCTCTGCATGATGAAAGGTGTTTAGATGACAACCACAAGAACTAAAAACACTCAACACTATCATTTTTTTAACAGCTTTTATAATACCAAAGCATTTTGTCCTATTGGATTGTAACTTACTGATTTCTGAGCTTGTTGTGTCAGCATTTCCTTTTACCCCCATGGATAAAAAGGATAATAAATCTGCATTATGCTTGGAGGAAAACACTTTCATATGAGCTATTTCTAGTAACAGGATGAATTCACCCACTGGCTGGCCTTCAATACTTCCATTTAATTATCTTGCCAATGCTGAGAAAAAACTAGGATCTGAGGAGACAGCCGTTTTTACTCAGATATCAGTCCACAGGTTTCAATGGTATTTACATCCCTGAACCCCTTTAGGATAGCAGATCCTGGGCGTGGACATCCTACACTCACTCAGGTGAAAGTAAACTCAACTGGAGTTTTATTTCCATCACAGTATTTGTGAGGCTTGAGTTAATGTGCTTCTTGTTTGCATAAGCACTCTAAACAGTGCCAAAAATTATTCCTTCATAAACTGGATCACAGATTTGGGAAGGGGCCCTGGTCAATGCAGACTCTGGAATTGAATAGCCGTTCAGCCTCTGCTTAAAGATCTTCAGCAAAGAACAGTCCACCATTTTCCATGGCAGTTTTCACTGATCCAAATCCATTTCTAACCACCTTTATTAACAAATGTGGTGCAAAATGTGGCAGTGACTCAAATTTGATACTTCAGAGGAAAACCAGGGCTGAACCTACACTGACCTATTTAACATTAATAGAATGATGTAAGATATATCTAAAAGATGTAATACATAAAATGTCACAGGGCATACTTGTAATTTAAAGCATTTTTTCTTACCTTGTTCTTGGTTTGTTTCCATTAAAACGCTGCTGGTTGCTCTGCAGAACCCTCTGGTATCACATAACACATTAAGATTGTTAAAAGCAATGTGTCATGTGTCTATCTACATTACCACAACCCTTCCTTAACCTCTCCTTAACGTTAAAAACACGAGTGTAGATCTGCCCCAGGGATTCCTAAAATATAGGAACTATTTTTCTGTCGTACCAACAGTCTGAAAGTAAATTAAATAGGCTTCTGGGGAGATGTAATGTACCTCCTCATTCAAGTCATATTTGCCCTGTGTCCACAGCTTTCATGGATGCCATACCACACAGTGTAAGCAAGTTTCCCCAATATTGTTCCCCCAAGCAATGGAACTGAATCAGTTTACTATGGTATAGTTTTTCGGGGGGAAGGGTGGGGGGTGTTGCCACATCTTGCTTCTCTCCAGAAGTGGTCCTTATGCCTATCTTGGCAGCAGGGGTAACTCTTAGGCAGATTTGATGAGGAGACTAAGGCAAGCCCAGGCTGGGGAAGGTTTCTCCTCACTTCTTTCCCTCAGTCATGGTACAAGTAAAAATGTAGTATAAATACCAACAACTGGGAAACACTGGCCTGCAAGCCTTTACCGAAGGTGTCATGGGCTTTGAAGACGCTCTAACTCAGGGCAAAAGGGAGAAACAAGCTAAGAGTAAGGCATGCTTGGCAAACCCTCACCGAGATCAACTCCCACCCGGAAACCTATGTCCCCACTGTGGAAGGACGTGTGGATCCAGAATTGGCCTCCACAGTCATTTATGGACTCACTGTTAAGATCGTGTTCATGGAAGACAATCTTACTCGGCTACGAGTGATCGCTAAAGAAGAAGAACTATCAAACATAGCTGTTTGTGCTAAGGGAGGAGGTTTGATAGATTTTTCCAGCGAAATGTCTCAAGGCTATGTCTCCCCTGCCCGCCTTCATAGCCATGCAAGTATTTGGGTCATATGGGAGTGTGGCCAAGACACACCGGACATCTCTCTCCCTCTCTCTCCATGTATGTGTGTGTATATGTGTATATATATGTGTATATATATATATATATATATATATATATATATATACACACACACACAGAGAGAGATACACAGTCAGAGAAAAGACATTCTCCCACATGACCAAATGTCACAAGATTACAAAAGGCAACTTTTGCACGTGAGAAGATATACAGCAGGAGACCCTTGAAGGTTGCAGAGAGCCTCTGTGCTTCTACCCCTGACTATGCTAGTGACTGGGGAAAGGGTTAGGTTTTGAAAATGTCTTAGTTTCCTGGATTTTATTCTGCAAAACTGAATGAGAGCCAGTAAGAAGCAAGCCAGTCCCTGTCTTCTCAGTCCTGCCCTCAGTTCCATTTCATGGACATGTTACAACTGAAACAGGCTGTTTTTGTTGTTGTTGAGGTGGGTGACCATTCTGTCAGAGGCTGACTAACAATGGTGGCAAGGGTGGGTGAGGATAGAGAAGAAGAAGAAGAAGAGTTTGGATTTGATATCCCGCATTTCACTCCCTTTAAGGAGTCTTAACCACTACACCACACTGGCTAAACAAACTATAGCTTAGGGTCCCACTCTTTTGCCCCCCCCCCAAAAAAAAAAATAAAGGAAGAAAACAACTGGATGTACATTTCCAAAATATAAGTTAAAAAAACAACTGAAATAAAACCTACATACAGCAACAGTGTTTTGTGCTGGGTATGGACCTATTAGGTCCAAAGCTCAACAAGTTTGCCTGGCAATGACAATGGGTTGATCACAACCAGTATTTTAATACTGTGAGTAGATCGCTGTCTCTTGGGAGTTGGATGTCCCTGCCGTAGAGCATATATTCAACACAAAAAACAGTGACAATTTGTTATTGACAAAAGACAGCTGGACGTATAAAGGGCCCCATTACCTTCAGTAGCTTAGGACCTCATCAAACCCAAATCCGACCCTGGTCAGTCCTTCTGCCTCTGTTGCAGTTCAGTAATGACAAACACATTACAGTCCAGTCCATCACACTACTACATGGGGATGGGAATAAGTTTATCCCGTCCCATTCTTGTGTAGATTTTAAATGGGAAGTCTTGTAAAATCCTTGCAGAAAAACTAATATCATTAACAATGAAGGAGGTGGTCTGGCAGCTGTCTTCATGGGGGCAGCCATGTTTTTCTGATGCAATTACTTCTGAGAGCGATGGGTTTTTTTGCTGTATTCACATGGCTATCCCTGAGCTAAGCATTACAAAGAATCCCAGCAACTTAGAAATTAAAGGAATGGGCTTCAAGATGGCTGGTGTTTCCAGGCAGCCTTGAGCCCAGCACCTCTTTTTCTAGGATTTTGGCGCTATATAACTCTCCTATCAATTAAAGATGTGCACCACAGAGACTTGATAAAACATGAACCATGTTCTCCTGCTTTCTTCTCTTGGCTGCGGAAGTGGGTGGAGTCATTGTTCAGCAGCTCACAAGCATGGGTGGTTGGTTAAATCTGGGTTGCATACTCTCCAAAATGTATCAGTTGATAGACATATTTCTTACTCCCACCCCCAACTCACTCTCCTTGGCCCCCATTTTTTGCCCTCACCCTTCTCAGACCATTTCCTATCAGAAGGCAACGTTTTTCCACCACTATGTAAAGGTAAAGGTAAAGGACCCCTGGATGGCTAAGTCCAGTCAAAGGTGACTATGGGGTTGCGGCGCTTATCTCACTTTCCGGCCGAGGGAACCAGTGTTTGTCCACAGCTTTTTGGGTCATGTGGCCAGCATGACTAAACTGCTTCTGGCGCAACGGGACACTGTGACAGAAACCACAGTGCAAAGAAACCCTGTTTACCTTCCCACCACTGCAGTACCTATTTATCTACTTGCACTGGTGTGCTCTCATACTGCTAGGTTGGCAGGAGCTGGGACAGAGCAACAGGAGCTCACCCCATTATGGTGATTCGAACTGCCAACCTTCCAATCGGCAAGCCCAAGAGGCTCAGTGGTTTAGACCACAGCGCCACTCACAGCCCTCACTCTTCCACCACTACACCAACAGAACACAGCACACACGCCCTCCGCCAACCTGTTCTAAAGGTCCAAACAATCCACATGAATTGCTATAAGATCCACTGTCCTGTAATATCACATATGAGCTTTAACTACTGACGAAGCCCAGGACCACGAAACAAGGCCAATATTCCGGAAATCCTTGTCTTAGACTCTGTGAAAGGATTCTGTGGAACTGTAACAACCTTTCATGTGGATTGTTTGGACATTATGAGCAGACAGGTGGAATAGACACTAGAGAATGATCTGATCCACTGGGTCTTCTGCTTTGATCGTTTGTTGAACTTTATGAGTTACTTCTGTTGAAATTTATTATTTGATGCATGGATAGTATACCTTATTTATCTAAGAACACAGCTGGTTACATCTCATGTGTTTATCAAGGTAGAAAGCTGGCAGCAGTGGCAATGGAGACAACATGGAGAGGAAATGGGATTTTCCCTCGCTACTGCCACTGCCACCATCACTTGGGACATGTGCTGGCTCACCCTCTTCCCCAAGCCTGGTGGGGAAATAGGGACATTCTGGAATCAAATCAGAAGCCAGGGTGGCTGAGATGGCCTGGGAATCAAATTCAGAGGCTGAACCAGAGGAATCCCAGCCTGCACAGGAGTCCCCACCTCCAGGGCTGGCTGAGCCGGGACAGGGCCTTGAATCTAAAGGGACTGCACCTGTGCTGGATCCTCAGGAACAGACACCAGCTGAATCCGCTCTGGCTCTGGAGGTGATTGAGGACCCATTGCCTGCAGGTGCTCCTCTCCCAGCCCTGTCAGGGGAAGGTGAGGCTGCCTCTGGGTCCAGTAACCCTCCAGCCTCTCCTGAGCTACAGAGGCTCAGGGCAGAGAGGCGGAGGGAACTAAGTTCTCTCAGGAGGAGTGCTCACCTTAAGGCCAGGAGAGGCGAGTCACCTGTGGGCCAGGACCACCCCAGGCCTCTGAGGAGATAAAGGTCAGGCAGCCCAGTCCCCGGTTGTAGGAGCAACATCGCTGGAAACCTGTTCCTGCCAGCACCCTGACCTGCTCTTCTGGTGTTCCTGACCACGCCCGGCTCCTTGCCTTGGACCCCACTTCACCCTTGATGGACAGCCTCCAGACCCTCGACCCAGGACCGGACTCAGACCATGCCACACAGTAACCCCCCCGGGACCAGCACAGTGGCTTTCATAATTCTGGGACTGTCCCTGGAAAATCAGGAGACTTGGAGGCTATGGCGTTGATGAGTGATAAGTTATACAGGCCTATGATAAGTGAATGCCTCTGTATAAGTTTCTAGCAGGACAGGTAGAGAGTGAAATAGATGAAGCAGAGTATTCCCCCCCGCAAAGAAAATACAGTTTCATTTTCCTGAGATAAATAAACACGGAAGCTCAGGTGTTTCCCGTCCCCCCCAGGCTGAGAGTTTCTCTAAATGATTGTTCCATTTTCCTATTTAAATGTGCTGTTTTTCTTCTTTTTTCAGACTCAGACCTTGCTTTATGTTTATGGTACCTTTAAATTGGTGATTTCCCCCCCTTCACGGTGTGTTTATGAATTGGAGTTCAAAAGATAGACACATTAGTGCCCATTAGACTGTAGTTCAGATGATAATGATATGATTAGAAAAAGCACATTTAGAACTAAATTATTGTACTTTCTGATTCAGTAGCTATTATAACCTTCATTAATAATGTTAGCCCTTTATTTTCTCTTGCTTTCACTTCACTCCAGATCATTTCAGACTTCCATTGCAAAAGTGTTTTTGTTTCATTAAAGATATAATTTTGAACTGCTTCCAGTGTTTTCTGCAAAATAGCTTTTCATGAATTACGTGCTGGGTGGCTCAGAGGGGATACCAGGAGTATGGAGAGGTAGTTTCAGGTTGCTAGCACTTCGAGGACTGAAATATTCAATAGGACTGGTCCTTCCAAGATTGCACACAAGTGTGCATGTGTAGTAGACTATTATTATTTTGAGTCATAATTGATATATTATGTCAGTGTGAAACCCATGGCATCATTACGAGTACTGTGCCATTGCTCATTTGTAAGCCGTTGCGTCCTTCACAGGGCTGGCTCACTCATGAGGCAGGGTGAAGCAGCCACAGGTGATGGAAGTCCCTGAGATGATAGCCTGGTGGGCATCTCACGTGCCCTGTCACTTCTGCCACCAGCGGAGAAACAGCAACGGCATCACTGTTGATTTCCTGTGAGATCTTGCAAGACCTCGCCAAAATCTTGTGAGATCCCACAGAGCGCGAGAGAACTCATGAGATTTGGGTGGATATTGGTGGCACCCAGAACATGGCAGACAGGAGGGTTGTGGTACCAGCAGAGATGGGCAGTGTAGTTGAGGTGGTGCGGCAGAGCAGGCAAAATTATGCCAGTGGCGAAACAGGACATGCCACCCCCGTTCAAACATAGAGAAAAATTGGAACATTTCTAAGTCCAGATGTTTCCATATGTTCTAAGTGGGCCTGTCATTTTTGTCATCCATCAAGCTACATGCAGACTCACCCCGGGCTCAAATGTTCTCTTTCATAGCAGCCAACTCCTAGGGGCTGAGGTCCCTGTGCACCCACCAATGAAATATTTGAGTTCCCCCCAAAAAAGGTCATGGGCATTGCCATCCAAATGGTGTGTGCGCACTGCGTTGTGTGATCAATTGTTACTCTCCACACCCCCATATTTTGTTCAAGTTTGCACCCCTGTTCTCTTTTGACTGATCTCCTGATGAGTTGCAAAGGTGTCTGGGAAGCTACAAACATATCTAGTGGTGTGAATTTGCATTGGTATGTCACAAGTTGTTTCAGATCCGGTGAAAACCCACAGCGTTACAAAAAAAAATGTACATATGTGAGTTGTTAACAGTACGGATGTGCAGAAAAAGGCAGGCACAGCACAGATGAAGGGGCACTGGAGCCTGTGGAAGATAGGGAAGCTGATAAATGGTTCTTCACTGCCTTCACAACTACACAGTAAGCATATGCTCTTCTACTCATGCTTGGTCAGTTTCACAGAACATCCTTCAACTACCTGTGCTCTAGCAATCACCTGGCCTGTTGCATTGTCCTTAATTCTCTGATGTAGGAAGATGTAGAATGGGTACCACAGTACCAAAGAGGGTGCTTATGGGCAGCTGCATCAATAGGACTCTTCCATGCCCACAATTTTGTGACACATGAAAGAGCCTGCAAAATGTGTGTAGGGGAGGATTACGGCCTGATTAATCCATTCTTACTAGTCATCCATTTTTGAGAGTCCCATGGACTGCAAGAAGAACAAACCTATCCATTCTTAAGGAAATCAGCTCTGAGTGCTCACTGGAAGGACAGATTGTGAAGCTGAGGCTCCAATACTTTGGCCACCTCATGAGAAGAGAAGACTCCCTGGAAAAGACCCTGATGTTGGGAAAGATGGAGGGCACAAGAAGAAGGGGATGACAGAGGACGTGATGGTTGGATAGTGTTCTCGAAGCTACTAACATGAGTTTGACCAAACTGTGGGAGACAGTGGAAGACAGGCGTGCCTGGCATGCTCTGGTCCATGGGGTCATGAAGAGCTGGACACGACTAAACAACAACACTAGTCAGAATGTAGCCTTTGCCAGCGCTCCCCAGCATAACTTTGCCATTGATAACAATTTCCCTGAGGCAGAAGCTTTGCATATGGATAATTTTGGGGGGCATGTGACCACTACCAGCCGAATATTATGGCTATGTTCAGTGTTTGTTTGTTTTTAATAGGATGTAGCACTCAACAATGTGTTTTCCCCACCTGGAGTTCATAGTGATATAGACTAGCAAGATCTACACCATGGGATTCGCCTTACTGCAGCTTGATGCCACATGGAACAATGCCATTGTAATGTCAAAGGCAGCAAACTGAGCATCTGTGACAGCAAATGGACCATTTCCTTCACTCCCTTCCTCAGCTACATTGGATTGAGAAATGACTTTTTGCAGAATAACTGCACAGCGTGGCAGGTATGTGTAATGGAACGTAGCAGCATGTTGTGTGGTGTTACCTGCAATAATAGATTGCAGGTGTTGTGGCTGAAATTCATCAAATACTGAAACTTGACAGTGAGTTTCTTAACCATTTTCAATGCAACTATGTTCAGTTTTATTGCAGGAGCTAGCAACTATAGTGTGTCAGCCTCTTCAAGTTCTGGGAAACACCAGCTTAGGGGCAAATTCTCTGAGGGTCTCTATATATGAGCTATGTTGGGATATTGAACTCTGAACTCCATGCATGTTGGGATATTGACCTCTGAACTCCATGCATTCTGTGATTTTTTTACATGTTGAAGAAGTAAATCAGAAATTTTTAATGTTCCTCCCTTTTTTGTAAGAGATATTGGCTTCTCCATCTTTCACCCCAAGATAAATGATTATGTTAGGCTCAATGTAGTTGTTTGTAATTTCCAACAAGTTGCTATCCAAAGTTCCTATAGAAGTTGGACCACATTGGTTGGGCAGGTTGTGAACTTCACAACATGGCAGGTGGTCATCCAACCTCAACTTTAAAACCCTCCAGTGAAGGAGAGTCTACAGCAGCGGTTCTCAACCTGTGGGTCCCCAGATGTTGTTGGACTACAACTTCCATCATTCCTGAGCTCTGGTCTTGCTAGCTAGGGGTGATGGAAGTTGTAGTCCAACAACATCTGGGGACCCACAGGTTGAGAAAGGCTGGTCTACAGCCTCCTAAGGGAGTTTGCTCCACTTACCATCAGAAAGTTCTTCCTGATGTTAGTCAGAATCTCATTTCTTGTGACTTGAATTCATTGGTTTGGGTCCTAGCCTCCAGAGCAGGAGAAAGCAAGCTTGCTCCATCTTCTATGGGACACCCATTTAGCTATGTGAAGATTGCTATCATATCTCCTCTCTGTCTCCTCTTTTCCAGGCTAAACATACCCAACTCCCTCAATCGTTCCTCATAAGGCTTTGTTGGTAGACGCTTGAACATCTTGGTCACCCTCCGCAAAGTGTCTGTTCAAAGAGGTTGATGAATAAAGCTAGTGGAATTTATTGACTGTGTATACACAGAGATATTGTTCTATCGGGGATAGCATCCTCCGAATTCAGACTATGGAGGCAAGCAGTGAAATGTCCACTTCGGAAACACAATTGAGTTTCAGGTATGTAAAAGACCAGTTTCAATTATCATTAAAACAATATTGAGTCTTCGAAATATAAGCAATCCTGGCTTCAAACTACAAAACCAGGATTCACCCTAAGTAACCATCAAGGAGCCTTCATTGTGTAGTCAGAATTCCAGTTTTTTCTTCCCCTGCTTGCAAATCTAATTAACAATATTCCTTTAAAAAGAAGATTACTTTCCATGTGCAATTAAGTGAAATTCAGTCTGCTTTAAGCGTTTTGATATAGCAATGAATATTTATAAACGTAATAGAACTTCACCCTCACAGGGAGCTCCTTTAATCTTATTTGAAGCAGCATGGGGTCCAACTCTCAGTGGATTAACATCATATTTTCTTTCAGACACGGTAAAAAAAAATCAAAAAAAAATCTTAAAATGGTATATATGACCGGATGATTTTTCAATTCTATACCAAAGTGATATGTGAATATAAATGACAGTTCAAACTCTGCTATGCTCATATTAGCGTGTATATCTATATTGTCTACTGCTTCATGTTACAATATGAAAGTGATTTCTCAGGCTCTGCTACTTGTTTCTGCCCCATTAGCATATCTTCTCATGCCGCTGTAAGCGCCAATAGCTTTGGCTGTGTAATGAAAATAAAATAAAGCTCTACAGAAAGAGAACAACAATAATTTAAAGGGGAAAGAAGTGGAATCACTTCTATGCATAGCCTTTCTTAAAAGCCAGGACTCCCTGTGTTACTTCCTTTGATGTATTCTATGGAGGGTTCAGTATCAACACCGACTGCTGTAGAAATAATATTTGGCCCAAAGTCTCTGAAGAAATGGGACAGCACAAACTGTTTTCTGCTAATCTCTGAAACACATTGCTGCTCAAACATTACGCACCAGTCCTAAGATCCTTGAAATAACAATGCTGTCTGCTTAGATAGCAGCAGTTTGGGGATGTAACAGTAAACTGTGGTTTGCATTACATACACAAGCTGTAGCAATCCTCAGGCTTGCATGCTCCCCTTCAGCTCTCATCACACCCAGGAAGGTGTCTTGTGCCAAATCAAATCATTGGCATATCTAGCTTAGTGTGGTTGCCACAAACTGGCAATGGATCTCCTGGATTTCAAATGGAGTGTCTCCTAGCCCTACTCGGAAATGCTGGGGACTGTTCATGAGATCTTTGAAGCATGTACGCTCCCACTGACCCATGACTCTTCCTGAGCCATGGTTCTTTTCCTGGGTCCCCCAATGCAGCGATGAGAAAGAGGCCAGAAACTTCCACTTTGACTTTAAACTAAACACAGTTCCTTGTTACATTTGAACCTGTGGGAACTGGTGAGTTAAAACTCATAGAATCATAGAATCATAGAATCATAGAGTTGGAAGAGACCACAAGGGCCATCGAGTCCAACCCCCTGCCAAGCAGGAAACACCATCAGAGCACTCCTGACATATGGTTGTCAAGCCTCTGCTTAAAGACCTCCAAAGAAGGAGACTCCACCACACTCCTTGGCAGCAAATTCCACTGTCGAACGGCTCTTACTGTCAGGAAGTTCTTCCTAATGTTTAGGTGGAATCTTCTTTCTTGTAGTTTGGATCCATTGCTCCGTGTCCGCTTCTCTGGAGCAGCAGAAAACAACCTTTCTCCCTCCTCTATGTGACATCCTTTTATATATTTGAACATGGCTATCATATCACCCCTTAACCTCCTCTTCTCCAGGCTAAACATGCCCAGCTCCCTTAGCCGTTCCTCATAAGGCATCGTTTCCAGGCCTTTGACCATTTTGGTTGCCCTCCTCTGGACATGTTCCAGTTTGTCAGTGTCCTTCTTGAACTGTGGTGCCCAGAACTGGACACAATACTCCAGGTGAGGTCTGACCAGAGCAGAATACAGTGGCACTATTACTTCCCTTGATCTAGATGCTATACTACTATTGATGCAGCCCAGAATTGCATTGGCTTTTTTAGCTGCCGCGTCACACTGTTGGCTCATGTCAAGTTTGTTGTCAACCAAGACTCCAAGATCCTTTTCACATGTACTGCTCTCAAGCCAGGTGTCACCCATCTTGTATTTGTGCCTCTCATTTTTTTTGCCCAAGTGCAATACTTTACATTTCTCCCTGTTAAAATTCATCTTGTTTGTTTTTGCCCAGTTCTCTAATCTGTCAAGGTCGTTTTGAAGTGTGATCCTGTCCTCTGTGGTGTTAGCCACCCCTCCCAGTTTGGTGTCATCTGCAAATTTGATCAGGATGCCCTTGAGTCCATCATCCAAGTCATTGATAAAGATGTTGAATAAGACCGGGCCCAAGACAGAACCCTGTGGCACCCCACTAGTCACTCTTCTCCAGGATGAAGAGGAACCATTGATGAGCACCCTTTGGGTCCGGTCAGTCAGCCAGTTACAAATCCACTGAGTGGTAGCATAGTCAAGACCGCATTTTACCAGCTTCTTTGCAAGAATATCATGGGGCACCTTGTCAAATGCCTTGCTGAAATCAAGGTAGGCTACATCCACTGCATTCCCTTCTGTTCTTATTGATTTCAAACAGGTCAGGATCATAATGTTTGAATGTGTTTCAATGTGTTTTGAATTAGGCACTCTTATTAGTTTAAAGCTGGAATTGGTTGCTCATCCCAACCAAACCAGAAGAGGAGAGGGGCGGGAGAACATGTGAGCCCAAGGCTTTTGCACTATGTCTGAACTGGGCCAGTATTGTTTTTACTGCTTTCAATATTTGCAGTAATTTCATAACACAGATGAAGGGGGAAGGATGCTAGAACTGAGAAGCGGTGGCTTGGCGGGGTCACCCAGAAAGGTCATGCCAGAAGTAAAATTTGGAGTACACACATGCAGGATCACACAGCATCTCTTAACCACAAAGCTCACAACGCGAGCCTGGATAAAAAGAGATACTTAAGCAGGTAGGTATATCTACTTTGTCTACAAAGAAGAAGAAGAAATGTTTTGTTTCAATGCAACATAGTGAATCTCAAAGGTCAAACAATGCAAGAGATAGCTGTAGGTTTATCACAGTACCACGCAGAATGAAAATGAATCCAGAATCCAGTCAAATGAATCAGCATGGGTGTGATATGATCCCACCTGGTATCTGCTAGGATAGCTTATTAATCATTTCTTGGTAATACACGTACACAGACCCATCCAAGATCAAAACATAGATAGCAGATTGCCTACCAACCTTACATTTACAGTAAGCAGCAGCAAGTCCAAACTGAAAGCAACTTAAATCTCTGGATTACTTGAAGCTGTGTATTTGATTTCTTCAAGAACACTTATATGTCAAGTCTACAATCATCCTGTGCAGTCTTCCTTCTCCCCTTCCTTCTATATAGACTAGAAACATCTCGGGGAAAGGGTGCTGGAAAGTACATCAAGAGACATTCTGGAATAAAAGCTGGGAACTATGTAACATATTATGGGTATGTGCTGATTGTTTCTTAGAATCTTGTTTCTCCAGGTCAAATCTGAATGGCTGAACTTGTACCTCAAACACATACACACACAAACCTGGCCACTCACATTTTTAAATACATTTTTTATGTGCCACCATCATACTATCCATAATTTTTGATCTATGCTTAATTACCTAATTGCTTGACCATCTAAATATTATTATTAGTAGTAGTATTATTAGTATTATTATTTCAGATGGAAATTGAATACAGTGAGAAAAACATGGTTAAAATATATATCAGTATTATTACTTAATTAATTATTCCTGTTATTCACTTATAAATAACATAAAATTTTCTGAACGCTGCCAGAAATGAAACAATAAGACAGTCCCTGCTGACAGGTGCAAAATCTGCTACATGCAATACAAAAGGGAAAAGACATGGGGAGGGAAGAAGAAAGCTAGTCTATGTAGTCTGCAATCATACACACACTTACCCAGGAGTAAACAACATTGAAGTTAATGGGATTTAGTGACTCCCTGCTTGAAATCGAAAGTATGGAAATATACAGCTGCAATCAGAAGAGTGGAGAACAAGAGAGAGAGGTCTTTCCAGAGTACCATATTTTTTGCTCTATAGGACTCACTTTTTCCCTCCTAAAAAGTAAGGGGAAATGTGTGTGCGTCTTATGGAGCAAATGCAGGCTGCGCAGCTATCCCAGAAGCCAGAACAGCAAGAGGGATTGCTGCTTTCACTGAGCAGCGAACCCTCTTGCTGTTCTGGCTTCTGAGATTCAGAATATTTTTTTTCGTGTTTTCCTCCTCCAAAAACTAGGTGCGTCTTATGGACTGGTGCGTCTTATAGAGCGAAAAATACGGTAACTCTGAGTCAACAGAGCCATAAGGCACAAAGAAGATCAGGAATAACTAATATGGATATCATACTTGATAAAGCAATAAAAGAACAACTGATGAAAATTAAAACCTCACACAGGAAGAAAAAAGGAGAACTTCACTTGCGAATTTGCAAATTACTATATGTGTTAATACAAATTGAAGTCAATTATTGTAGCTGTGGTATAAGGGATTTTATCAAGAGTGGATTGTATTTGGTTTGAGCAATAGTCTGGAGGCAGAATTAAAGGGAATCAGACCTTGAAGTACAGCACGTGGGAAGCCACACAAATGTTATAATCGGCTATGTAATTTATTAGTATTTGAATTGGTATTGCTATTATATGGTGCTTATTGGGCTTTTGTAATTGAAAATTAAGAAAAAAACTATTTAGCATAAAAAATATTAATGGGGTTTATTTCTGAGTAATATGTATGTACAGAATATGGTATTCTGAGTCAGATACCAATTGCTGGAGTTGCAGTTGGGTTATAACAGTTGTGTGGTCATTATAAATGGATAGAGATTATGGCTGGGGTGGGATCTGGCTATGCCATCTTGCAATGTCCAGCCTCCATGTTACGAAATGTTGGCTCTGAACACACAATCTGTACCTTTCATTTCTGCAGCATGCAGATTAGTAGTTGGACCCTATACACACTGAAGTGAATGCACATACATTACCGTGTCGATGAGACCTTGAAATGTGCGGAGGTTTGGCACGGCAAAGGGATTTATTTGTATTCAATCTGACAAGAAAGTGGCTTTGATTGATTTTTGATGGCAAACGAGCCTGTCATTCAGTTAGAAAAATTTGCACACATTTGCTTTCTCCATATTTCCTCGGTGACATTCACAAAAAAGAGAAAATTATTTTGGATGTCACAGTGTTTTCAGATTGCCCAAAGGGATGGCTGTCCTTATTGTCAGCCATCTTCTAAAAGACAGAAAGAATTCAACATGGGATGGCTGTCGGCTGCATTTTTTAAATGTAGCCAAACAACTATATCTATCACTTCTAAGACAGTTCTGAGAATCTCATAATTGCAGTCCTTAGATTTTACAGACACAGAATCATAGAATCACAGAATTGTAATTTATCATCGTGTTGTTTGGAGTAGCTGGGATGTTTCATGCAAACCCCAAAGTAGTTCCTGCCACTTTCATTCCCAAGGTTATTCCGACTTTGGTTTTTAAGTTATTTTAATAAAAAGCTGCAGGGGAAAAAATATATTTATTTGTGCTGTAGAGCTTTTTTCGCCAGAACGTGTTTGCAAGAGTGGACACTTACGGCAGAATGAAACCCAAGTTAAACATGTTTCAGTCCCACTATGCATATACTCCAGTTGAAATCAATGGAATTTAGAAGAGCTTTGATCTTCACTCTTCCATTTTTCAGGGACTTTTGGGTTCAAATCAGGAACTGCATCATCTGATGCTGAGATCTAGCTATGTGATTTCATACCCTCCAACATTTCTCCAATGAAATATGGACATCCTATTCCATCAACATCACCATCACCATAATCATCATAATCATCATCATATGATTTATGCCCTGTCCATCTGACTGGGTTGTCCCAGTCACTTTGTGTGGCTTCCAACATATATAAAAACATAATAAAACATTAAACATTAAAAGACTGCCATTACAGGATTGCCTTCAAATGTCTTCTAAAAGATACTTATAACATTGACATGGGCGATCGCCTAACTCCATAACCTGATGTATGTCTCTGATAAAAATAGGGATATCCTAAGGAAAAACAGGACATTCTGGGATCAAATCAGAAACCGGGATGGTAAATCCAGGACTGTCCCTGGAAAATAGGGACACTTGAAGGGTGTGTGATCTAAGATGGGCTGTTTGAATAACTCAGCATCATCTTAAAGCCCAGAAGGGGCTCTGTGTTTGCACCATTGGCCCCTGTGATGGGCAGACATTATGAAGCCTCTTGATTGGCTAGGAGTAGCCTAAATGCTAAGAGCTTTTTGCTCTGTTCTGGCTACAGCATTTATTCACAAACTGTTGGCCTGAGCCACTCAGACTAATAGGCAATGAATATTTCAAAGCTTTGAAGAATGCCTTATTGTGTGCACTTTCTTATATGTGTGTATGTACATATGTGTAGCTATATCTATATAAGCTCTTTTGCTATATTGTGGAAGAGCAGCGGTGAGGAGCCTTTAGCTCAGATGTTTAGGTAGGCCTTAGAGATTGGCCTGCCAGGCTGTTTGGGACAAGCCACATCTACCTTTCCCATCATATATGCATTAGATAATAATCTCAGCAAATGATCTTAACCTTGCAGGGCCAAATAAAGAGCCAAGCCTAAAATAGCATGCCTTTTGTGATTCTACACCAGGCTTAGGCAAACTTGGCCCTCCAGATGTTTCGGGACTACAACTCCCATCATCCCTAGCTAACAGGACCAGTGGTCAGGGATGATGGGAGTTGTAGTCCCAAAACATCTGGAGGGCCAAGTTTGCCTATGCCTGTTCTACACCCATAATCCAGATGTTTTATGACCTGAGAAGAAAGCAAAACTACAACCTCAAAAAAACAAAATGCTGCGATGTGGGAAAATTCCACTTCCTGCTTATCCAAAATCAATACGATTCCTTCCTCGGAGTAGAAATCAATTCTGGGCAGAGAATTAGCATTAATTTAGCAGTTTGCCTTAAAATGTCTCACAGATAGCCACACATGTAGCACTTTTAAATTCCTGAGAACCTTTGAGTAGTTAATCACACACACTTCTCTTGTTCCTCATAATTACATTTCCAAAGTCAAGTTTGTTGCCCTGATTCAATGGAAAGTGTGATCAGCAAAGCTCGAAAAGCACACAACTTGACCCACCAGCGGCATGATGGATGCTTTTATGCTTATTTGGAACATTCATTCTTTGCATTTTTCTTCTCCAGTTAAATATTTTTAATCCCCCACTCCAAAATAATCTGTATTATGTATCACCTGCTGGGATTCCAATATAAGCTATTTGAATTAATAACATTTCCCCCTTTTCTTTTTAATTAAACAGAGTAATCCTTCTCTGTCAATGAAATATTTTGTAATTCCCAATTCTTTCCTTGAATGTGTTTCACTTTATTCAGCAAATTCCACTTTTCTGCTGCCTCTGCATTTCTCAAACTGTATATTACTGTGACTCCCATAGGTGGTCTCCTCACTTTTTACACTGTCTGGAAAAGAAACTATGAAACACTTTGGCACAGTTCATGGAAGACCACTAGCTGTTGATGCCTGCTAGCTTCAATGGAAATCAACATCTTCCATTGCAACACTCCTAATACCTCACTATTCAAAACTGGGGAGTCACAGCCCTTTTTTTGTATGTGGAAGCCTAGTTAAGGACTGCCTCTGAATATATGCATTCCCTCATTCCCACTGGCTAAGGATTTGTCCATAGCAGAGTTTAATGCATACTTCCAGCTGTTTGCATTCCCATTTAATTTGTGTTGATGTCCCCCTGGCAGCCCACAGTCTTCGCTTATCCAGGCTAAATATACTCAATTCCCTCAACCTTTCCTCATAAGATTTGGTTTCCAGACCCTTAATCATCTTGGTTGCCCTTTTCTGTCCCTGACACAAGTCCACAACAGAATTCAGGTTTTGAGGCATGGAGCAACACACATATTTTTAAAATAAAGTAAAATAAAAATAAAAATAGTGCAGTTTTGTTTTGTGCAAATTTGGAGCATTAGAAAATTTATCCTTGAGGAATTGTTGTTTAGTCATTTAGTCGTGTCCGTCTCTTCGTGACCCCATGGACCGGAGCACGCCAGGCACTTTTGTCTTCCACTGCCTCCCGCAGTTTGGTCAAAGCTTGAGGAATTAGATCTTTGCAAATTCCAGTATGAACTGAGCTCCTGGACTAATGGTTAGGTTTCAGAGGTCCACTGGCTTTTACCTTTCACAAATGTTGCAAAACAATTCTTAGTTCAGAATATATAAAGAATACATTTCAAGACTCAAATTTTGAGTGAAAATGCACGTGGAAATGTCCATTTTTAAAAATCGGAGGGTAAATGTGGAAATGAGGTAGGATTGTGGGTAAACAATTGTGAAAGGAACACAGCACAGAAGCAAGTTTGATTTGCCCAGTCTCAATTATCACAGCAACGTGAGAGCATTGCAATGGACACGATGATTCTGGGGGAAAGTTGGAATCTCAACGTTCATGTAAATGTGGGCCAAATCTTAGTTACTGCAGAGCAACAACTTGTCAGTTTCCAAAGCTGGTCCTCTGCTCTGTTGATGGGGAAAACTGTCAAACCAGCATTGGTGGGTAACTTCTCAGTTAATGCATGATCTCAAGTAGCGTTTTTGTCACTACATGGTGTGGAAAATGGGATTATTAAAGCTATAATTGATAGTGACTTCTTGCCTTTCCTCTCTCCATGTTCTCTTACTAGGACCAAATTTACTTACTCCTTTCAGGCAGGAGATCCCAATGGTGGATGCTCACAGAACGTGAACTTTTCTTTCCAAAATGTTCCATTTCAAACAAAACGTAAACAAAACCAATGGACGTTGGGGTGATCTCTTCCTGGAAACTGTGTAACCTGATTTAGACCCTTTAACCACTTTCTACAAATGCTTGTTTGGGTGGGATTATTATTGAAAACCGAGAGAAGCAACTTACTGCCATGACAAAATGAATGCCTTGCTTAGGAAATACACAAGCCTCATATACTCTGTCCTGACAGAACCTATATTATCCCTATAATGCAAGAGTGTCTAATTAGAAAGCGTTTGATAAGCAGTCGGTTATCAGCATTAAACATATGTGTCACTATTCTTTGTGCACATAAACCTATTATTTCTAAATGAAATCAGAGTCATTAGATCAGAGAGGCTTACTGAAATAGAACTTTCTTCATTACTAAGCAAAATTGGGGATTTCTCTTTCTGAAGGGGAGCATACATATCGTTTCAAAGCAAATGACACAGTAATAGATGTAATTAGCACTATAAAGTGCTCAAGAGTCTTGAGAAAATTAATATGAGAGTCTTGAGTTTGAATGCATTAGATTACTTCTTAGGTCATCTACATATTCCATTACAAACAGGTTTTTAAGTATATTAGCTTTTTAAACAGGCTTATGGAGAAATAGATACTTCATGAAGCAAAACACCAGTAAATTATTCACACAGGAGAGAAAGGAACAGCCACCATTATTAGAGATGGCTTACAATATATATTTCCTTCTTTACAATCTCAACAGAATAAATAAATCTGCATACACAGAACATTGGAAGACATCAAATTTAAAAGAAGTCATTTGATGATATTAATATTTAATATTTACATTGGAGCACAAATGCAGCAAACACAGAATGAAGACATTTCTAAAGATGGTAGCAAAAGTTCCAAAGTTTGGCATATATTCATATAAATTTAAAACAAAATATTATGTTCCCTCAAGAAAATACCTTAATTTGTCAGCTGCAGAGCTCCTTTTTGTTGCACGGGGTTCTGGGATATTTTTCAGAATATACTTGCAGTTCACGCAAGACACCTACCAGACTTGCCAGGCTTGTCGCTTGCATTCTAAACACAGGCTCAGTATTATGGCTGCAAATTGTTAGTATACATCTGTGATAAGTGGGCTTTAGTTATCATCTGTCATTCAAGGAAGCTTGCCTGCCACTACTGACCTTCTCACCAAGGAAGCCTCATAGGTTTCCAACAGATCTAACAACAAAGCTTGAAAGCCACCAGATTAAAGCCGTAGAAATGACTGCATTGGAGACGAGTCAGATAGAGGTGTTTGTGAAGAGGAGAAAATATGTGTTTCTCTTGTACACATTAAATATGTTTTACACCAGACATAGGCATACTCAGCCCTCCAGATGTTTTGGGACTACAACTCCCATCATCCCTGACCACTGGTCCTGTTAGCTAGGGATGATGGGAGCTGTAGTCCCAAACATCTGGAGGGCCGAGTTCGCCTATGCCTGTTTTACACTTTTGCTCAAAATCTTTGTATTCAAAATAAGGGTAGAATTATTTCCCCATGATAGAAGCACCACGTTTGCATCAGTCACTATGTAAAGCTCCATGTATGCTCTGCTTCTGGTCTTCCACCTTCACTTTAGTGCGGGTACAGCTTCATTTCTACACAGTTTTGGATGCCTATATTTGTACTCTTTTCTGAAAAGAGAGAAACCTGTGCATGAAACTCTCATCATCTGAGGCCCAGGTGGGTAGAGTCCCTGACCTGTCAATCCCCTGATACCACAGTGATGTCAGGTGACCCATGCATAGGTCTTGTAGGGCACTTTGCAAAGTGCTCTGCAAGATGCTGGTTTGCAAGGGGTTTCTTGACCTGACCATCAGCTAATTGTTCAGTCTTGAGAAGCTCTTTGCAAAGGATTATCTTGCAGAACACATTGCATAGTTGTTTGCAGTCACCACTGATCATCACTGACTAGAAGCCCCCTTTTAGGTTTAGTCAGGTTGTTACCTGCCCCATAACTGCTGTTGTGTAGAGGAGGTCAGTATGACTTGGCCAACATGTTCTCTTGGGCCTAATAGGGGAGCTTGGCAGGCCTAGTTAGGTCCATGGGGCAGAGGCTCCCCACTCCCTGTTCTTGTGTATTTTTATTTCAACCCTTGATCTTGGCCAAAATCCCCCCAGAGGATTTACTAGCACCATAGATGTGCCAATTAACCGAGATACCTTCAGGATAATTCCCAGAGCTGAAAGTGACCATTTTCCGCTTGAGTTATCTCTGACATCATTCGTTTCTCCTGCCTTTCCTAAAATAGAAGGTTAAAATGGAATGCACAGGTCCAAGAAAAAAAATGATTCAGATCCTGGATTCCCATGAATTTGCTTTATTAAAGGGGGAAATGTTGTTAGAAACAGGGAACATAATCAGACTTTATGAGAACATATTCAACCGAATGCGCCCACTGATGACCACCACTAGTGTGATAAAAAACAAAAAGTTTAAAAGACAGACTTAGTTTGATAAGGAATGTCAGAATAGCAAAAAAATGCCTATCTAGGGAACTTAGAAAACTGAAGTTAAAACAGGATAAGCAGAATCTTGCTCTACAAGCTGAGGTAGCCCAATTATGATACAATTATAAATTATTACTTAAAAGCAAGAAACAAATATATTATGAGTATTTTTATTTCTAGCTTTTCGGATTTAGATGTTCCAATACAAACAACTTCTCATAACTGAGTGGACTGGGTGGAGTGGATCTCAGAATTCAGAAGAAAGATCAATGGGTAGTGTCTCAACAGCTTCTGGAAGATTGAGGAATGGGGCCCATCACAAATTGAAGGTGTGCTGATTAGAGGAGGAAAGTAGATGGGGGAGATGCTGCTTGCTCATTCAGGTTGGAATGTGAAACCCTAATCAGGACTGGGCCTGTTACATCTACCTCCCTGAAGCTCAGCACTGGCACCCCACAGGGGTGTGTGCTGAGTCCCTACCTGTACTTGTTGTATACATACGACTGTATTTCATCTGATCCATCCACTGTAATTATTAAGTTTTCAGATGATACTACCATAACGGGTCTAATTACAGGTGGAGATGAATCAGTGTATTGGGGGGGGGGGTTCAAAAACTATATACATGATGCTTAGAGAATAACTTGCACCTAAATATTAGCAAGACAAAGGAGATAGTGTTGGACATTCGGAGGAAGAGAGGGGAACTGATGTTCTTCACAATAGAAATTGTCCCCTCATATTGTATCACAGTGTGGTACGTTGGCTTGATAGCCACGGACAGAAAGTCTTTACAGAGGGTGGTGAACACAGCACATGATATCATGGCCTGTCCCCTGAGCCCACTAGATGACATCGCAAGAGATTGTTGCCTTAGGAGAGCGAGAAAAATTCTCAGGGACAAATCACACCCCAGCCATCACCTCTTTAATCTTCTACCCTCAGGCCAGAGATATAGAAGTATAATCAGTCGCACCAACAGGCTAAAAAACAGTTTCTATCCATGGGCTGTTAGGCTGCTGAATGGAAAATAATATAGTGCAATAGACTTTGGGGTTGGTGTGTTGTGCGACAAGCACACAGAGTGCAATGAGATTGAGTGTTGGGGGGAAGGCTCAGTTAATTTCATTGTACACAGGTTGTACATTGACAATAAAGGTATAAATTAAATTTTTTTTTAAAAAAAAAATCTCATTTCTTTATGCAGCAGATTTTTACAATATTTACCACAGAACAGGGGAAAACCAATTTCTTTATCAACAAAGGCTACTGCATTCTCCAGATACTGAAACAATCCAGTCTTCCTATGAATGGGCAAGCACTCTATAATAAAACCTGCTTCACCTAGCAGTAAACACTTCACCTGATTTGGAGCAGGTGTCTGAAGCTATATAGTGGGGTGAGGAATGACTGCATATCCTAAGCCAGTTGCACGATCATATTATAAAGTAGTGGTGTTCTGTGTTCAAGCACAGTTTCCTTTTATATATAATTTTGTTATTGAAAATATCAACATACAACATTATAAAAACCAAAGTAATCTAAATAGAAAAACGAAAAGAGGGGGAGGAAAGAAAACAATAGGAGGAAGAGGGAGGAAAGGAAAAAATACTTTATCAGTGCTGGTCTTAACCCTTGCGTGTCGAGGTCCCCAGGGCCACCCCAATAACTCACACATCACACAGAATTTTTTGTTTAAGATTTTTGGCATAATTTTGGCCACAACTTTATTGAAATACAAATTTGTGAGTGGTTGCTTAGACATTGGTTGCGACTATCTGCCCCCACCATGGGGGACAGACTGACATTCTGCACGATGCGAAAGTCAGAATAGGGGAATACACTTGGGGATTACGCGGAGCAGGGAACCTGCCCTCACCCCAAATGCAACCAGGAGCTCATTGCTATGGCCTGGGCCCCCTTGACAGAGTGGACAAGCAATAGTTAGCCCCCAATTCCTTTAACGGAATCCCTTGCAGCAGCAGCATTAGAGGGGCAGGCACTCAACCACTTCCCCTCTACCAACCAAACCATAAACCAATGCCTAACCGCAACCTTACAAGTTGTGACGATTTGCTACACAGTAGGCAAAAACCAAATGGCCCCAGCCAATCAGCCAGATGGACAAAATTCCTACCAGGCCCCTGCCCCAAGAGCAGACGACCCCATGACAGGCATAGCAAGGTCAAAGCGAACAACCCTAATTCTAGGGGGGGGGCGGGCAATCCGATGCAAGGGCGAAAAGAGGAATCCCTAGCCTCGTGCAAGGAGTTTTAGCATTTCTGGCTGTCAATCAACAAATGGCAACATTAACTTCTTCCCAACAACAAGGGAAGCCCCAATCGCATCAGTGGTCAACGAACAATTAGCCCGCCCCGAACTTTGGAGTGTCCTGTCGGCCCCCACCGCAACACATACTCTCCATGAAGGAGAACACGCTTTATCAGTGCTGGTCTTAACCCTTGTCCCACACAAAAGCAGATAGACCCTCCCAGATTTCTCCTGGGAGCTTCCCTTTCTTCTCCCAGCCGCCCAATGTTTCTTTTTGTTTTCAATGTATTTTGAAAATTTTGGTGTGGCGTGAGCAAATTTTTATTCTGAAAGTGTGGCCCAGAGTAAAACATTTTGAGAAGGCACACAAATATTCCTGAAAATGTATGTTTTCTTTTCAGAGGAAACAATGAGCTGTGTTTTTACTAACCCTTGATGAAACTTTGATAAGCCCACCAGAAGCCAAATAACATTGCTAGTGAGGCCTCATTGAGTCTACAACTCTAATATCTCCAAGGATTTTGCCTCAGTGGAGGGGTCGAGTTTCGACTAGGTAAGAATTACTCTATTTTTGATCCATGTCACTTTAGCCAATGTTTACCCATATTCTGTTCTCTTCCATTTCCCAATTAATCTGCAGTGAAAAATGAATAAATCACAAAATATGAATTTAGATACAGATTTGAATCTGCATTTCCCCTTAAAACGCACACTCATTTAGAGTATATATTTAAATATGTATGTTGTTATGATTTAACTCTCCATAACTAGGCTGGAAGATTTATAGAAGTGTGAAGTCTCTTTGATAGCTACCATCTACACATAAGTCAGAGAGGGTTGGACCAGGACATTTTGTACAGGAATTCTCAAAGGACTAATTTTTCAACCCTGGTTTAATTTATTTCCAGCCCTAGAACATATGGACCTATGAATCTGCTTAAAGAATTTTAGTTTAATATTCAGAATAACACCAAACAGAAAGTTAGTGTGACAGTATCTGACCAGATGTTTACTTAAGTCACCCAATAATCTATTAAAGTGTGTATGTATACACACACACACACAAACACACACAAACACAAACACACACAAACACACACAAACACACAAATTCAAAAGCTGTCGAAATAAGTTGATATTACCTGAGCCAAATTCTAACAGTGTCCTCAGTTGTGTGTGTGTGTGTGTGTGTGTGTGTGTGTTTTACAATGCACTTTCAAAACATCAGATATTTAATATTCAGCTCCATCACTACTCTGTGTTAAGTGTTATTGCCGGCACAGTTTTGACACTGGAATCAAAAGTTCTCATAGGCTGAAACCACTATCAATGGTACTTACCATAAGTCGTGTGGGCTTGTGACAGAAGTTCCTTCCGTTAATTAATTCATTAATCTGCCCGTATCAAAATTCTATTTGGCACATGTACATTTTAATGAAGCAAATTCTTTCCCCCCTTGACCTTGTTCTTGTGGGGGCAGGGAGTTCACCTTACATAATTATTTTAATTGCTACTAATTATGGTAATCAGGCCTTTCTCATAAAAACGAACAACTCAGGTAATGAATAACAAATAATGAATAAAGATCTAACTTTGAGTATTAATAGACACATTAGCATGCATTTTGATCCCAGCCCAGCTTACAGGACTGATTTTCCATTAGGTGTCCTGTTTCAGGATGACAGGTAAATTTGGATTAATATCTAAAAGGGTCATGCAGTAAAGATCATTGATTTGCTGTGTCCCCAAATCTTGAAGCCTTAACTTAATATATATTAGAATGCCCTTTATATGAGTCAGCAAGAGAAAAGTTCTTGGAATTTTTAAAGGCTTATTTTTATATGACATACACAGGAATATTGATTAGACAACAACATTTCAAAAGATTTCTTGTCCTAAATTAACTGACTTCCAGGGTCGATGAACAAGAGAACATCTATGTGCAGAGGAAATAGTTGCTGCAACCTAATTGATCCCAGATATATCTTAGAAGTGGGAATCATAGCTTGAAGTGTGTGTGAAAATATAGACCTTGGAAAAACCCACATTTGGTAACAAAAAAAAAATGTTCCAAGGGCCCAGGCATTTTTACTCATATCTCAGATTCCCCCACCCCCAGCCCAGTGTAAAAAATTGTATATGTGATCTACGGATAAAGGACAGTATACAAATTTTAATAATCATTATCATCTCCTTCCTGAATTTCTCAAGATCCAACCCCATTTATTCCTGATGATCACCATAACATATATATCTTCACTTGAATTTTTTTCTGCGAATTGTGACAGAATTCTGTTTGACTTGATCCTTTGTATGTGATACACTATATTCTTTGTATATGATATAGTATATGATATACTTAGTGATGTATGGAAGTGAGAGCTGGACCATAAAGAAGGCTGATCGCCAAAGAATTGATGCTTTTGAATTATGGTGCTGGAGGAGACTCTTGAGAGTCCCATGGACTGCAAGAAGAACAAACCTCTCCATTCTGAAGGAAATCAGCCCTGAGTGCTCTCTGGAAGGACAGATCGTGAAGCTGAGGCTCCAATACTTTGGCCACCTCATGAGAAGAGAAGACTCCCTGGAAAAGACCCTGATGTTGGGGAAGATGGAGGGCACAAGGAGAAGGGGACGACAGAGGAAGAGATGGTTGGACAGTGTTCTCGAAGCAACCAGCATGAGTTTGACCAAACTGCGGGAGGCAGTGGAAGACAGGAGTGCCTGGCGTGCTCTGGTCCATGGGGTCACGAAGAGTCGGACACAACTAAATGACTAAACAACAACAAGTATGATATACTATATTCACCTGCAAATGTGTTTGTGTTCAAAGGAGTAGCATATGCCAATATTGTTACTAGGGAGAGAGAAAATATGTCACACATAAATGTATTGATTGGGACTGTGCCATCATTCATCATACGTTTTCCCTTTCCCATTCAGTGACTCTCCCTTGTAGGCGACTTATCTTTTAAGCTCCCCAATTAATAGCAGCAATATTCAGAATATTGTGTGGCTTGGTCAGAGGTTAAAAATGCAAATGAATTCACTGGCTCTTTTGATCTGTTGCTAACACACTTGTTCTCAGCTTATTGCGCCCTTGAGGTTGGGTCGTACCATAGTGCACCCGGCAACCATTCTCAGATCCTTTTTATCTTTCTGGGATTATTTCATGAGAGGGAAGCATGAGAGATGTCAAAGGTTTATAATCCTTCTCATTTCTCCTCCACATCCTGCCCCGGGCACTTTAGCTCTCTTGCTAAGAAAACATTTAAAAAATGTAAAAGTGAATTGTTTAGATGAGGGTGGTATTCATTAAGGCATCAGGTTCCAGATGACAGTGGACAGTATAGATCCAGTTTGACATATGGCTGAACTGAAATGAGAGGGGCATTTGTGACATTTATCCCCCCTTCCCATTTTGGGTCAGTTGCAAGGAGTTACCTAACTCCTGATTGTTCCTTTGGCCTTTGAAGGCCTACATTACAACTTGGCTAATATAGCCGTCTTCCTGGACTGTGTTTATCTCTCAGTCTGCTCCTCTGTCCAATTACTGTAGCCAACACTCCTAAAGAAGATCACGCAGTTGGCATTCAAGTTTCACCAGTAGTCTGTTGTGAGAACCAATGGTAACAGAATCTTCTCCAACTGGAGAATCCACCCTGGATTTTACAGTTCCGTACTTCTGGAATAGCTTCCAGGTCAGACCTGGGACGTAAGGTGCCCTTGTGTCCAACTTTACAAAGTACAGTCCTCCCTTTGTGAAGGACTATCAGAGGGCAATCCCATACCCTCCAACATTTCTCTGTTGAAAATAGGGACGTCCTATTCCATCATCATCATAATTTTATTATTTATATCCCGTCCATTTGACTGGATTGCCCCAGCCACTCTGGACAACTTCTCACATATATAAAAACATAATAAAACATTAAACATTTTAAAATTTCCTGATAGAGGGCTGCCTTCAGGTGTCTTCTAAAGGTTGTATAGTTACTTATCTCCTTGGCTCAGGGGTTGCATAACTCCAAACCCTCCAACATTTCTCCAATGAACATAGGGACGTCCTCAGGAAAAGCGGTACATTCTGGGACCATATCAGAAACTGTAATGGTTTCTATAAATCTGGGACTGTCCTTGGGAAATGGGGATGACTGGAGGGTCTGCAATCCTTGATTTGAAGGTGTCCTCTATTTGAAGGGTTGTGCAGTTCATCTGGTTCAAAGATAAGGAACCATAACAAAGAAGAGTGAGAGCCTTGAAGTTGCCCATCAAAACCAGCAGATGCACAAGTCACCTGGTATCTTACATCGTATTATCATTTTTATTATATATTGCATTATAATAATTATTTTAAATAATTATAATTATTCAAAACTTGCACCTTTTGCCATGCATTACCATAATCACGTTTTATGCAAATAGATGCCTTCTTTGAGGTCAATGAATAAACAGCCACTCTGTTTGACAAGGTGGAATATGGTTGGATTCCAAAGGAGGTGTTTCAGAATCTTATTAGGAGGAAATTAAATACTAGATTTAAAAAAGAAAATATGAGGAATGTCACACACACACACACACACACACTATTTTTTATTGGTGAAATTGTGTGGCAGCGCACCTTGCCTCATTTTGTAAATATAATAAATAGAGAAACATTTGAAATTTCAAAAGTTTACATATTCAGGATTTCACCAAAAAGTCAAACAGAAGAAATGTTTTGGAAAATACATTGGAATAGATGAATGCCATTTTACTAAAGTTTCTGGAGATTGCTTGCAAAGTTTCAATTTCGGAATTGAATTGCTTATTTCCTGTTCCAACTTTGTTACATATTTGTTCTGCTCCTTCCCATCTATCAAGATGCTCATTATGAAGCACAGTTCTGTAACGTCCATTGAAGTAATGGGTAGCTAAGGGTGCTCAGCATCTTTAAATGTTTCTGTTTATTAAATAAAGCAGAGAGAAAATAATATTGTTGTAACATTTTCTTTTGTCAGCTACGCTAACGAGAGACTGAGCTGAAATCCAGCAAGAGGTCATTAGCAGCCATGGCTCTGTATGGCATTTTAAATATCACATGAGTATAAGGCTGGCCTTTTGTTGTACAGGGGGTGTAAAGCACTGCTATTAGAACATCTGTTCTATTTGCCGGCCGTGTGAAAAAGAATTAATTAAAGAATTAATCAAATTGCAGTTTCCATAAACCCCTGTTAGAAGAAGGAATACATTCTTGAATTCTGCCTCCCCTTTCATTCTTCGTAGTTCTAAGCATGATGAAAATCAATACTCCACTTTCAGTTTGTGACTATAGTTTAGAATACAGTATAGTTTACCTTTCCATTCATAATCTAATGATTATAGGTTTTCTTCTACATAAAATCATTCTTCCAGCATAGAATCATTCAGGAGGCTGAAAATAATCGTTGCAGACTATTAATACAAATGGGGGGGGGGCATCCATTATTACCAATGATATGCCCTGAGATTTGGGTTGAAGTCTCATCATCAGTTTCCAGCCTGAGTCACTTAAGGGTTTGATGGGGGAGATAAAGAAATCTGAGGTCTCCCCATACTTATCTTCTGCCCTGTGCCTGAGAATGTTAGCCGCTTAAAGACTCCTTTGGGTAGTGATAAAACGGGATATCAAATCCAAACTCTTCTTCTTCTAGGCACATATCTGAGCTTTTAAGCTCCGTGTCAGAGTGATTTTTATTTTGCGTCTTTGCCTTCCCCAGGAAAATCCACTCTTTAATGCTGAATCAGTACAAACAGCAATTCAGGTTTTCCAGTACCGCATTTCAGGGGTAAAGAGTGGGTTTCCGCTGGGAAAGCAATGGGGCAAAAAAAGAAAAGGAAACTCAAATACGGAGCATTAAAACTCAGAGCTGTGAAGGAGCATGTCCACCAACATCATTCAGCTTGGACATCGAGGTCCACCTCCAAGGGCCTTCTGGCAGTTCCCTCACTGTGAGAAGTGGGATCCTCCTCAGTGAGGGTCCTGGTTGTGCAAGGGCCCCTGAGACACCCCCCGCTGGGTTGGTAGGTGCTGGGCATGGCCCAGGCCTTGCCAATAGGGCCCCACAGTCATGCCAGGCCATTTGAGCCAATCCGATGCAGGTGGCATGATTGGAGGCCCATAAAAGTGGCAGCGTGGCGTGCTTTGCTTCGCGCTGCCAAACACCCACCCTCCTGTTCCTATTTGTTGGTGTTGCTGCTTCGGCCTTGATTTGGATATTGGTTGGTTGCCTGTTTTGCAAATTGGCAGTGGCCACTTGGTTTTTGCCTACCCTCTTAGCAATCATCACAATTAAGGTTTGGCAGTTAGGCATTGGCTTAGTGAGGTATGTGAGAGCGGAGGTGAGGCCATCACCTGCCCCTCCATGAATAAGGGTATTCCGGTAAAGAAATCTGGGGTCCTGGATCTTGTCCGAAGTCCGCTTGAGGGACTAGGGCCATGCCAGGACCACAGGAACCCCAGGGTGAGCTTTGGTTAATTTTCATCGATGTTGCTCCCTTGTTTGGTTTTTACCCTTCCATACTACCTGCCTGAGAGGCAGGAGTCAGTTATAGTCTGTTGCCATTTCCTAAGCCAATACCACTCAGTTTGCTGTAATCAATAAAGTTGTGGCCTAAATTTTGCCCATTAACTTTAAACCAAAATTACATCTCAGTGTGAAGTTATTTACTTGTGGAAGGGCTTGGGGGCCTCAGGGCACAAGTGGAGCTACAGGGTACCAGGCAGAGGGCCTTCTCAGTAGTGGCTCCCGCCCTGAGGAATGCCCTCCCACCAGATGTCAAGGAAATGAGTAACTATATAACCTTTAGAAAACACCTGAAGGCAGCCCTATATAGGGAAGCCTTTTAATGTGTAATGTTTTATTATGTTTCCATATATGCTGGAAGCTGCCCAGAGTGGCTTGGGCAACACAGTCAGATGGGCGGGATTTAAGTAATAAAATTATTACTATTATTATTCTGATACAGATTGCCATCAGGCAAAGGTCCTTCATCAGATCTCAACTCCTGCAGTTCATAAGTAAGGAATATAAAGCAGACCGCAGGTGTTCCTCTAACGGTCCATTGAGAGCTATCAAAGTCTCAGCATACTGATATTTAAAGAAGCTGTAGCGTGAACAGGAAGCTGATTTAGCAAACAATCAAGGTTTGACATCTTCAGAAACAGGTTTAAAAAGAGAGTGATGCCTTTGGACATAATACAGTGGAATCATTTAGCATAAAGGATGGAGTCAAAAGATGAAGAGAGGCAATAAATGACTACTGAGTTCATGGCTGCCCCTTGTTATTAGAATATAAAACCAAAATGAGGATAATGGAGCGCTTATACACCACAAGCATGGCTATTTTCGCCATCACACGTATACAGCTATTATAACATCCCTGCTTGGCTTATCCATATGAGGTCCTTTGATTATGGCTCTGCTAGTCAGCTGGCAAGAGGTGTAAGGGATGGAGACAAAAGCTATAAGCCAATTGAGGAGCTGACCCCAGTCATAATTAGGCATGGAATGTGCCTTTCAAAATTGTCCATTCATAAGTCTATTCAATCCTGCTTCTGCAAGATTTGGGATTTTTTTAAGGCACACAGAATTTGTGTATCTGAACACCTTCACACACACACATTTCCTCTCAAAATCTTCTTCTTTGGCGATCACTCGTAGTCGAGTAAGATTGTCTTCCATAAACACGGTTTTGAGCCAAAGCCTGCACTGCAAATTGCAGAGAAGGGAAAAATATAAAGATTAACTATTTTATTTCACTTTTTTTATTTATAAAATTTCTTTTTTTAAAAAAACAACACATTATTTATTGGCTTTTAACACAAATTTAAAATGCCTTTTGGTATAACCTATATAAAGAGAAAACTAAATATAATTACAGCCAATAAAATTTAGATTAAAGTCAACTTTGGGGGCCAACACGTAATAAACATCTTTGTTAAGGGATCTACTCAAGTAAGAGCATGAAATTAACATCTGGATCAAGTTCTTTTCTTTATCCCATTTTCCTGCTTCAGGGTGTAGGGGTAACAAACTTGAGGACACTTAAAAGAGGTATGAACACCAACTCAAATTATCCACCCCATTTAAAAACTGGAGATGGAGACTAGCCTTGTTCCTATATATTAATATATATTACATCACATCATGCCCTAACAAAATACATTTATCTTTTTAACTTCGGCCTCTAAGGACTTTTAATTTAAATGTCATTTTTTTTCAAATAACACGTTATCCCATACCTTTGCATGCCAATGATCCACATTATCTCTTATCAAGTCCCTCTCAAATATCACAATACTGCAATAAGAAAGTGTCCAACTGATTCGTTGCTATTTAAAAAATAAATTAAGGAGCGTCAGTTGTAGAGAAAGTGTCACATGACTTTTTTTAATCATTCCAGTTTTATGGAATATTGCATTCCAGGAGAACCTGTTAACCTTTGGACATTCCCACAACAAATGCAAGCACATCCCAGGGCGTTGTCACCCTGGCAACATTTTGGCGCGGAACCATGACTTCAGAGCCAGTTGTGAATCAAATTAAACACAAATTCTTTGTTTCTCATCTATAAGTATTGATAAGATTTCTTACCTGCCCTTTGCAGTAAGGTTGAAGGGTGAAACTATGTTCCCACCCACACATTGGTATGTATCGGGTTAGTTTGAAGAATTTGTTGAGCATCCCTAGTCAAGATGCTCTCATAAGGTACCAGGGTACATATGCAGAAGGATGTGGTGATCTGCTTCTCTTCTACTTCTTTCTTCTTCTTTGGCGATTACTCATAGCCAAATAAGATTGTCTTCCATAAACACGGTTTTAGCAATGAGTCCTTAAGTGACTGTGGAGGCCAATTCTGGAGCCACACGTCCTTCCACAGTGGGGACATAGGTTTCCAGGTGGGAGTTGATCATGGTGTGGATTTGCCAAGCGTGCCTTTCTCTTAGCACATTTCTCCCTTGCATCCTGAGTTCGAGTGTCTTCAAAGTCCATGACACCTTTGGTAAAGGCTGTTCTCCAGTTGGAGTGCTTGCAGGCCAGTGTTTCCCAATTGTTGGTGTTTATAGTACTTTTTTTTTAAAAAAATGCCTTGAGAGAGTCTTTAAACCTCTTTTGTTGACCACCAGCATTACGCTTTCCATTTTTAAGTTCGGAGTAGAGTACAGTGTTACCTCGGGTTACATACGCTTCAGGTTACAGACTTTGCTAACCCACAAATAGTACCTCAGGTTAAGAACTTTGCTTCAGGATGAGAACAGAAATTGTGCTCCGGCGGTGCGGCAGCAGCAGGAGGCCCCATTAGCTAAAGTGGTACCTCAGGTTAAGAACAGTTTCAGGTTAAGAATGGACCTCCAGAACGAATTAAGTACTTAACCCAAGGTACCACTGTAGTTGCTTTGGAAGACGATAATCAGGCATCCGCACAACATGACCAGTCCAACAAAGCTTCTAACATGACCTTGACCACAATAGGAAGAAAATCTGTAGCATGTTTTACTTGATTGTCATATTTTTCTTTGTAAGTGTTCAAATTTGTATCTTAAATTTGACCTCTGAGTTGAACATTTCCAGTTCCCTGAACTTGTTATTGCTTTACATAACAACTGGTAAATAGCACCCATCTGTCTGGTCTTTGCTATGTTGGGGGAGGTCATTAGCTCTTCCTGCAAACTGGAATTTAAGCATTCTTTTGACAAAATTTCAGCTACGTCCGTTTTATGTCCACAGCAAAGGGGGGAGGGCAGCAAATGAGGAAGCCTAGGCACTTTTTTTTCATGCAACGCAGTTGAAAACTACACTTGAACCAGAGTGATTGACATTCACAGTTTAGTAAACAGAAGCCTCCAAAAATATACATTTATATTAAGAACTTGAACCAATTCTAACACCTCCTACATTTTGTTAAATTTATCAAGCAAGCCGGTCGTGCATCACTTTCATAGGTTCAAGTTTCAAATGCTTTGTGAATAGTTCAGTGTATGTTTGTCTATTAATAATTTATTGAAAATCACCTAGAAGATACAGGAAACCAGGCAGAGGGCCTTCTCAGTGGTGGCACGCGCCCTGTGGAATGCCCTCCCATCAGATGTCAAATAAACAACTACCTGACTTTTGGAAGACATCTGAACGCAGCCCTCTTTAGGGAAGTTTTTAATGTTTGATGTTTTATTCTGTTTTTATTCTTTCTCTAGGCTTAAGTCTCTTGTGCTGGTGGTAACCTAGAATATACACGACTGTGAGTGTATGCATGAAGCGTTGTGCAAAAGTCCTCCAAACTGAAATGCCATATGTTGCTTTTGAATTTCTTTGACTTCAGATCAAGCGGTGCTGCTAAAGACCACCCACGTTGACTCTTTATTTCCTAGTTGCTTAGTTGATCAGACTTCATTTGTAGCTGAAGAATAAATTAATCAGCTTTTAGATCCTGTCCCTCAGTCCTATAAATGGGATATTAATCAGCCAACTGCTGAGTGAAGCTCTCTGTTTGGAAGAAGAAAACACAGCCTTTATCTTCATTAGGATTTACTGATAAATATCTGCTAAAGATAAGTAGCGTAGCAGATTAGGTAGCAGGAGATTAGAATCCTGTCCCCCTCCTAGTCATAAACTGTATATAGAGAGAAAAGAGACAAATTTGGCAGGAGCAACTTTTATCCCTTTTGCAACACTGTGGCCTGTAAACAGAAGCTTTTGAAGTTTTATTTTCGCACATTGTTTCATTTGTTTGTATTTTACATTGTCTCGTTGTTTTATTCTGAATGTCACTCTGTATTCATGCTTTTCAGAAGAGGATGTAGCTAAGAAATGCTCCACATCAAAGGTTCTCAAACTGTGAACTGAAGGGAGCTATCATTCTGATTACCCATGGAAAGTCTATAATATCTGTACTTGGCTCTGTACCAAAAACGAGAGAGAGAGAGAGAGAGAGAGAGAGAGAGAGAGAGAGAGAGAACGAGAACCATAAGGGTCATCTAGTCCTACCCTCTGCAACCCTCTTGAACCCATAACCCATGTGGTGCTTGAACCCATAACCCTGAAATTAAGAATCTTATGCTCTACTCACTGAGCTATCATATAACATTCATTTTCCCAGTCAGATGCTGGCAGGAAGTCTGCATACAGGATATGAACAGAGCAGCACCCTCCCACCCAGCAACTGGTATTCAGAGAGGCACAGTGCCTCAAATATATGTGTATATTTCTCTTTAGAAATAATCCAGGCTCCTGGCCATCACTACAACTTTTGAGCACAAATTCCATAGTTTAATCATTATGAGCTGCATGAAGATGTACAGTGGTACCTTGAGTTACATATGCTTCAGGTTATATACGCTTCAGGTTACAGACTCCGCTAACCCAGAAATAGTACCTCAGGTTAAGAACTTTGCTTCAGGATGAGAACAGAAATCGTGCTCCGGCCATGCGGTGGCAGCAGGAGGCCCCATTAGCTAAAGTGGTGCTTCAGGTTAAGAACAGTTTCAGGTTAAGAACGGACCTCCGGAACGAATTAAGTACTTAACCCAAGGTACCACTGTACTTTCTTTTGTCTTTCCTGCATCCAACTTCATTTGATGGCCTGGGTTCTAGTGTTGTTGGGAAAGCATGAACAATATTTCCTCACAGGGGAAGTTCCTCCAGCCTCCTGGTCATTTTCTGGTTGCCTTTTCCTGCCCCCTTTCCACCTCAGCAATATCCTTCTTGTGGAGTATTCCAACGGAGCCATGCAAAGTATCCCAGGCATGGTTTCACCATCAATGTGAATAAAGTCATCAGAAGTTTTGTATCTGGACTCTTTGCTTAAGGATACTTAACATGGAATGTGCCTTACTGGGGTTGCCATGTCTCTTCAAGGATTAAAACGGTCTTATCTAAGTTTCTAAAAACATACACAGTAATCCCACAACTTGTGTGCATTTAACTTGTGTGCATTCAGCTTTACGCGCATGGCAAATAAAACAAGGGGGCAGAAATGGGGTATGATTCTGGGCAAAGTGACATTGGCAATCCCACCTACTACTGAACCCAATGAGTTCTGACTACACATGATTTGGGCTTTAGGCATGATCCCCCACGAAAGTTGTGGTCCTATTGTACAGCTGTTTTCATTAACATTGATGTAGATTTCTATTTTCAAAAACCAAATTGATGCTTTTGTTTGGAAGACAAAGTATATCTTCAAGGGATATTCCTTTCTCAGCATTCTTTGTCTATGAGCTATGGTGTCCCTTTGGAGCTTTAGATGGGCACCATACGGAGGAGGATGTGGCAGCAGTGGGTGGTCAAAATCTGCCAATAATAGCTGGGAAGGACTTGCAAAGGAGGCTGAAAGCAGCACGAGTCCTCTTCTCATTTAGAACCTGTGGCAGAGGCAGCTGGAGCTTTCTAGATGAGACAAAAATGCCCTTTCCTATCGAACAGCTTGGCTCTTGCATCTTCCAGTGCTTCCTGTCGATTTCCCAGAAGCAGCTTCATTTTCTTTACACCCTCTCTGCAAGCTGCAGAAGAGAGTAGCTGGGGGGTGGGAGGGATTGGAACGGCTATTTTCTAACTCTGAACTGATAGAGGCAATTGTTAGAATTCCTGATCTATGATTGCAGTCATGGGATTTTTGTCTTTCACATGACGGTATATGTTTTGACTCCACAGACTGGAAAGTGACGGAGACAGGATGTTTGTGTTACTGTGTTCTGTGAAGTGGGACTACTGTCCTTTGTCCTTTTTCCTCTTCGCTGTCTAATGCTAGAGAGAGAGGGAGCCATGTTGCAGTGCTCCATGTGTGTTTATATGTAAATAAAGTAGATTAGCCAAAATGCTGAGTTACTGAGGTATGTTACGCATGATGCACAAATTCTGCGGATCTTTAAGTGTGCCGGTATCTGTAGGCATCGTTGGCTGTGATGTTCGGGCTGAAGAAAGCTTATGACGCTCCCGAACGATCGACCAGGAGGGAGGGAACATGCCAGTCAGGCATGTATCTTTGCCAGGGTCATACTTGAGTGTAGGCTGAACTCCTGACAACAATAGCATACCCTCCAACATTTCTCTGATGAAAATAGGGACGTCATATTCAATTATTGTTGTTATTGTTATTGTTGCTGCTGTTGCTGTTGTTATATTTATACCATGCCCATCTGATTGGGTTGCCCCAACCACTCTGTGTGGCTTCCAACATATATAAAAACATAATAAAACATTGAACATTTAAAAAGCTTCCATATACAGGGTTGCCTTCAGATGTTTCCTAAAGGTTGTATAATTACTTATCTCCTTGGCTCGGGGGTCGCATAACTTCATACCCTCCAACATTTCTTCAGTGAAAATAGGGATGACTTAAGGAAAAGCAGGACATTCTGGGATCAAATCAGAAACTGGGATGGCTTCTGTAAATCCAGGATTGTCTCTGGAAAATAGGGACTCTTTGTGGGCCTGCAATAGTGGTGTGTCAGATACGGTAGGAAGGTAACAGGAAAAGACTGATAGAGAACGGCAGGATTTCAGCATAGAAGAGCAAAGAAGACAGAAGCAGAAATGTAGAGATTGTGTTCATGGCAGAGAGAAGAAATATGCAGCTGTACTTGAAACAGGATGGTCAACTCTCTCTGCCCATATGAAAAGATACTATGAAGTGCTTCTGTTTTTTCATTTTTTTTTCATTTTTTTTTTTTTTGCTTTTCAGGTTTATACATTTCACTAACTTGACTTCATTTTAACATTTTAAAAATTGAAGAAAGAAAGAAAGAAAGAAAGAAAGAAAGAAAGAAAGAAAGAACTTTTGAAGGCATGTGGTTGAAAAAGAAGTCACACAATTCCAATTGGGTGGTTGGGCTAGAGAGGGAAGTTTGAAGATGCCCTCTTGGGTGAATACTGGGAGTTGATCAATTCTCATCCATATGTATCTTACCGCTTGATCTCTCCTCAATGGTGATGGAGACCCTGCCACTTAACTCTGTGACATCATCCATTTTAGCTCGCTCAGTGCTTGCTGTTTAGGTATCAACATCAAATCCACACTTGTCTTCCAGTGGCCGTCCCCCACCCCTTTCTGGTGGGGTGAGGCAGAGGTTTCTGCTCAGCACTATTTGCCATCGCCCTAGGTACAAGCCCAGGAATGGTACCTCCTTGTGCTTCAGGTTACGTGCAGTTCCCTAATTCCTCAGCTCCAACTTTTTTAAAATCTTGAAATTATTACAGTGGCACCTCAGGTTACATACGCTTCAGGTTACATACGCTTCACAGACTCCGCTAACCCAGAAATAGTGCTTCAGGTTAAGAACTTTGCTTCAGGATGAGAACAGAAATCGTGCTCCAGCGGCACGGCGGCAGCAGGAGGCCCCATTAGCTAAAGTGGTGCTTCAGGTTAAGAACAGTTTCAGGTTAAGTACAGACCTCCGGAACGAATTAAGTACTTAACCTGAGGTACCACTGTAGTTGTGAGGGTATGCAACTATTTTTAAATAGTTTTAGATGTTCTTAATTGTTTTAAAATGTTTTCAGGTGTTCATAATCGTTTTTTAAATGTTTTAGATGTTTTGTTTTTAATTGTATCATTTTTACTACTTTGTTCTCTTCTGCTCTGGGTTCCTTTGGGAGGAGGGCTGGAATAGAAATTGAACGAGAGGAAGAGGAAGAAATTCAAAAGATCTTCCCGCAAGGAAATCATTGCTCCTTCAGTTAACACCTACAGCAACCCCTCCTGCCACATCTACATCAAATAAAGCTGGTATAGCTATTTATATCTTCTCTCCCATCCAGATGACATTATACTTGAAGACCCTGCAGCAAAAATCTCAGCATGTGAACAGCCAGAAAATGAAATAAAACCAGGAAAAATTGGGTGGGAGGGAGGAACTGAACATCTGCTTTATGTTGTCTTGCTGTATCAGCCATGGTATGGTGTGATCTCTTGTTTATAACATATATGAAGCACTTTTCAGTGTATTGTTTAGTGTATTATTTATTGTATGCCAGCAAAACTCCTAGATCTAGCAATGAAAGAGAGCAAAGAGATTAGAAGAGTCCGCGACCAGAAGGAGGAGGAATATCAGGAAGAATGGAATAAATTTAATGATTATTTAGTTAAATTTGTTAAGTTAAATTAACTGGAAATAGCTTGCAGATACCTAATGGGCTTAGGATTTTATTTATGTTAAGTGATAAAGTAATATGTTTAATTCTATAAGGCGAAGATTTAAGGATGTTAATGTTTAAGTTAAATTTCATAAAAATTGGGATTTGGAAAACCGTTAAAAGGATATGCAATGAAATTCAACTAAGGGGAAGTGAGGAAGTCATTTAACAAAGTTAATAACTGTAATTTTCAATAAGGCTATGATTTATGTTTGTTATTTTTGTTTGTCTTGTGTGTTTGTGTGTGTTTGTTTGTTTGTTTATAATATTGTAAAAACCAATAACATTTTTTGGGGGGGAAAGAAAAAAAGAAGAGAGAGATTGGATTTACTTTCTTAAGCCTCCAACTTTTCTGAAATGTAGACGGAAGTATGCTCAAAACATGGGGGGGGGGTGAAAGAGGGAAAGCCACACCACTTACAAAGCACAGAAACAAAGGAGGTGAACTTCAAAAGGTAGCGAAGGAAATGAGAAATGTCTTTCATAAGAGCACTCTAGTTGCACTTATTATGGTTTGAGTGCTAATACTCTTCACCAGAGACTGATGGTTTTCCCCTTTTGGGAGGAAACAAAACCATCTGTTTTCTACAGCACCTTTTAGGTTTCCTTCTTTGTTTTTGACATGGTGGTAACACCTCACTTCCAATATCAAAGGGATGAGGGAGAATTTTGATTCAGTTTGCACTGAAAGGGTTGAACCCACCTAATTTACACTTTCTGAAAAAAACACGCAGAGCAAAATGCAGGAAGCGCCTTTGAAATTCGCATTTCCCTGAATTTTGCAGGGCAGTTTTCCATCCAAGTAATATGACTTGTGGATTTACTTACAAGGCCAATATGAAAAAATAAAAAAGGAAGGGAAACCAAAAAAAGGTGGGAAAGGGAGAACAAAAGATGGACAAACCACCACATCAAAAACTCTGGCTACCTTTTTCATTCCCTTAGGTAAAGGGTAAAGGGACCCCTGACCATTAGGTCCAGTCGTGGTCGATTCTGGGGTTGCAGCGCTCATCTCGCTTTATTGGCCGAGAGAGCCAGCGTACAGCTTCCGGGTCATGTGGCCAGCATGACTAAGCTGCTAAACCAGAGCAGCGCACAGAAACACCGTTTACCTTCCCACCAGATCAGTACCTATTTATCTACTTGCACCTTGATGTGCTTTCGAACTGCTAGGTGGGCAGGAGCAGGGACCGGGCAACGGGAGCTCACCCCATCGTGGGGATTTGAACTGCCGACCTTCTGATTGGCAAGTCCTAGGCTCTGTGGTTTAACTCACAGCACCACCCACGTCCCTTTCATTCCCTTACCAAGACAAGACTTTAAAAGTATATATATTATTTATTATTATTATTATTTATACATACCGCACCTTTTCCCCTAACGGCACTCAAAGTGGCTTACAGATAAAAATGAGAATCTCTGCAAACACAGAAAAAAAACTATCTTTAAAAGCAATGAAACATAAATACAATTAAAACTATATATATGATCTGTTTAAAACATACAAATAATTACGGTAAAGACAGCACAGCACCAGCCTTTGCATTAAAATCAATCAGTTCCCAAACCCTGTTGGAACAATATTTCTCTCCCATTGTTTCCGATTAGAAGGAAAATAAACTAGTTCTGGGTTTTCTTCACATTTCCCCACATTTCCAAGGCGTGTCAGGGAAACTGGAGTCCTGTGGATGTGTCAAATCAGAACCTTCCCCTGATCTTCTCCAGGCACACAGGCCACTTTTTTCTTTACCAGTGGTGGAGATCCAAAGCTGGTAAGACAAGGGCTTTGGAGATTTTTTCAGCAGCTGGGAGAGGCTGTAGGCAGTCTGAAGTTTGCCTTCTCTCTATGCCCTTGGAGGCTAGGATATAGCCCAATCCATCCATCTAAGAGGCCCTCCCAGGGACTATGTGAGTGCAGCCCAAATGTTATAATTATACATTTACAGTGGTACCTTGGGTTAAGAATTTAATTCGTTCTGGAGGTCCGTTCTTAACCTGAAACTGTTCTTAACCTGAAGCACCACTTTAGCTAATGGGGCCTCCCGCTGCCGCTCTGCCGCCACTGCGCGATTTCTGTTCTCATCCTGAAGCAAAATTCTTAACCCAAGGTAATATTTCTGGGTTAGCGGAGTCTGTAACCTGAAGCATCTGTAACCTGAAGCGTCTGTAACCCGAGGTACTACTGTATTAGCAAATCCTACTTGTATTCTGTGGGCACAGACCCAAGTCTATGATTGTTACTGAATGGGAATGTTATTCTCTGAAGTCATGATTCTGCTGTTTCACATCTTCACACTTCTGTGGAAGTAAACCAGAAGCAACTGACCTCATTTTGAAAAAAGCAACTGGTCACAACCTGTCAGGAACTGTGCTGAGGAGGGCTGCACTGAGGAGGAATGGTAGGAGCCTCCCCCTCCCCCTTCTCCTGATCTGGATCCTGAATCTCCCCAGGAGCAGGAGGACAGTATAGATTTGGAACAGTGGTTTGCAGAGGGACATAGTTCAGAAGGCAAAAGCTGGGAAACGCTGGATGGGGAACAGCTAGGAAAAGACACACTGGAAGAGAGAGGGTTAACCGATTCACAGTCTCTGGATAGCATCCACCCCCTTGTCCAAAATCATGGAGAGCTCAGAAAGTCTCAGAACAGAAAGCTCAGAGGCTACAAGCACAGATTACGAGACGTAGGAGTGATGTAGATTAATAGTGCCGGAAAGAAGTGTGGTTTCTTTTTCTTTTGTTGCTGTGTATACTGAGCTTGATAAAGAGTTCTCTAAAACTCAGGAATCAGCTCATTGCTTTGCGGTTGTTTTGTGTTGTAAATGGTGCTAATAAAGGTATCACGATACTATTTATTTTTTATTTTATTTTTTAATGGATCAACACATTCACCTGGCTTTCTTTGCCTCATAAATTCACAACATAACTGCTATCCAAATAAGTGACAGACTCTCTCGGTTAGTTTTTGATACCTTGCACTAAACCTCATTAAAATTCTTTGAAAAGCTAACACGTTGCTGCTAATAAGCAGATCTGTCAAAAGGGCAAACATTGAAAAATTATCAGTTTGAGAAGAAAATGGGAAATAAAGTACACATTTAAAAGATCATAAATGTGGACCTTCAGATGTCTGAAAGACGTTTTCTTTTGGAACTGAAGTGCTTTTAGAGTTCAGGGTTTAGTTAAAGGCAATGGTAAAAAAATCAAAAAATAAAAAAATCAATGCGCAGCCCAAGATAAAAGGTGTAGCAGTGGGACTTCCAGGGATCAAAGCATTCTAAAAGAATGATTTCCTCCACCCACTAACCCCTGCACATGTCACAGAAGTCTTTAAAATAGCAAAGCTTATTTTGTGGTTATAGCTGGAAAGGCACCACTCTAAACAGCGAAGCAGCACCTCTAGCTACTCAGGTGTGACATTTGCTTTAGAAATTTCAAATCCCCATTTACAGAGTATATTATAGACTATACTATTAACATTCTTGATATAGTACTCTGCATGCATCTCAGTTTGTACAAAATGAGATCAGAGCTACGGCTTGCAGGCAGCGTTGGACAATTGAAGAAGAAAAAAACTAGAGAACCCAGATAAATATTAATCTCCTCCTTTTAAAAACATTTCAGAGAGAGAGAGAGAGGCCAATACATAAACTCTCCAAATATATCTGGTAATGAAAATCAAGTTGAAGCTACATTAAAGTAGTAAAATGTCAACAGGGATATTCTAGTTAAAGCGCACATTCTGATATGTAAGAAGCAGGTGCCAGTCATTTTATGTAGCTAATTGTCAATACTGGCTGGTTTTCTTTGCACAGATATCTCAGATTCTTTGTTCAACCCTATCTTGGCATAAATCCAGGATTGCTATACCGATGCCAAAGCAGGTATGTCCTACTTTACAGGCAACAGTATTTGAAGGGCTTTGTGTTCTAAGTTCAGTTTAAAGATAAAGAACTGTAAGAAGGATTAAAAAGAAAGAAAGGTAAAGGAACCCTGGATGGCTAAGTCCAGTCAAAGACAACTATGGGGTTGCATCACTCATCTCGCTTTCAGGCCAAGGGAGCCAGCATTTGTCCACAGACAGCTTTCTGCGTCATGTGGCCAGCATGACTAAACCACTTCTGGTGCAACAGAACACTGTGACAGAAACCAGAGCGTACGGAAACACCATGTACCTTCCCGCCACAGCAGTACCTATTTATCTACTTGCACTGGTGTGCTTTCAAACTGCTAGGTTGGCAGGAGCTGGGACAGAGCAATGGGAGCTCACTCCATTGTGGGGATTCAAACCACCAACCTGTGGTTTAGACCACAGCGCCACCCATGTAAGAAGGGAGAGTGAGTTGAGACCTCCATCAACGGTTTGCACCTGAACTGAGCACTCATTTGGGTCCCTTGGTCATGATCTTCCCAATTATGGTGAGATGTATTATGCCTATTTAAATTATAGGAATCATTGATCAATTGGCATCTAAACATATCAATGTGCCCACGCAAATTTTATGCAGCTCTGTGTCATCTTTTGCCTTCTCCTTTGGCAATAATGTGTTTCCTTTGTTTAGGCTTGCACCACCATTCCTGATTCAGGTGTTATGGAGAAACAGTGTTGCCTGTCACTCCTAACAACTGTTTCCACTGTATCAACACTGATAGACAGTGTCTGCAAAATCCCCTTTTCATCGTGGAGGTGTGTCACAAGGCAATTGGGCCTCACAAGCCAAATGGGGAGGCCTAGTGGCCGTTATTAGACCCACAGGCCAGAGGTTCTTCACCAGCATTTCATAATAAAGAGTGATGGGGTTGACAAGCAATTTGTAAGAAGCACAAAGGGAGACGATATCATGCAACCGTCCGAAGGGATTTCAAACACAACAGGAAGGAAAGAACACTCTTCTCTGTTTTCGCCACTGGTAGACTCCCTTATTTACCCAACCTTCACAAGGTATTAATGCTTTGTCTGATCTAATCTTATGGTATGGTTACTGTTTCAATGCATTCTTTGTTTTCGTTTTATTATTGGTTGTATTGTGCTGCATTTTAATTGCTCCTTGCTTTGGAATCACTTTGCTATTTTTTTAAAAAAACGAATGAATTAATGAATAAAATGAATGCATTCATCATAAAAGGATCCCATTCTGGTTGATAGTGAAGTCTGCAAAAGGTGCCTCAGATTGCAACTCAACAGCTATATGTAGTTTTTCCCCTCTTGACTACTTTAAGATAACTTCTCCAGCCTACACGTGAGGATTACTAATCATATCTGGAGCTGAGAATGGCTTACTTTAATTTCTTTTATTCAGCCCTGGGGCCTTTTTAACTGCATGTAATTTCTTCAGCCTCCAGAGAAAGATGAATCTTTACCTTTTTGATTTGTTTCTATTAGCCCCGAGAAACGCCTCTCTCAGATTTATTACCTCATCCTATTAATTAATGTAATTAATATATTTACTTCCATCCTGAGAAAAGTATAAAGTCTTTTTAATTATACTGTGCTTCGTATATTTTTCAGTCTTGGGAGACACAGGGCTTATTTGAATAATGAAACTTCATCAATCTTCAAAGGACTGTTTCGCAGCAGCCTTGACTGATACTGTCAACACCTCAGATCCCAGAAATGGCTTTGCATTCAAGCCGTACTTATGTCATCACCGTGTGTCAGACCTCTTGTGGTTTGATCCAGATGCACTCTGGAGTCTCAATTAACTTTCCAAAAATACAGAGTATGTCCTAGAAATTAATTCATTTACTGTGGATTATTTTTGGTACAGATCTGGGAATGGGAGGAGGGGTCTGCCCAGTTGTATTGTTTCACACCACCTGCAGTCTCTGCCAACCGGAGTCTGCAGTGTCTTAGAAATATGGTTTCTTCACACATATTTACACCTGAGTTTTATGGAAGGAGAGTAGACGTCTTGCTCTGTGGATAAGGTTGGCCAGATTTTGATCATGGAAGGTGATCATTGCTCGTACCGAGTGACCATCATAGTATAAATACTCTATAGAAACTATATCAGTTGGCTTTACTACACCTGGCAGTATATCATTTAAGATGTTCAAGAGGTGCTTTATGTGATCTATATATGGGAGGAAGCCCTTCGGTTTTGGGTAGTTGGTGAATACAAGTTTTGGGGGAATTAATAGCAAGCTCCAGACTTCTTTCTGGCTTGAAACTTGCCGGACCCATAGTATGTTCCCATCGATATTATGGGTCACCACCTCTCTACTACCTGTGTTGCCAGTTGGTATCCTTCCAGGGCTCTGGGAAGTTACTTCCATTGTTACATTTGTTTCAGAGCTCTGGTTCGAGGTTTCCTTCTCAGATATAGACTGGGGCTTTGCCTTGATTCTTCCTACTTTGCCTTTCTCATTATGGAAGGAGAGTTCACAGCATTTAAACCCAAAATGGGTTTGTCCTTCCAAGTAGCTGCATTGGATTCAGTCTCATCCTAAGCACTATCCCCATGTCTCTCTCAAACAGCCTGCTCCAGCCATCCAGCATGGCTGCTGCCCTTCAGTCCTCACATGGAGTTCTTCCCACTTCCTGCTCCTTCTTCCCAGAAGCTCCTGCTCCCAAAACCTGTGTTGTAACGGGACACCCTTTTCCCCTGTGGTGACATCACACCCATTACCCTGGCAACCTCCCTCTGTGCCTGGCTGAGCCTTCTGCATGCTCAATGACTTCGTTTTTTATATATATATAATTTTTATTAACCGGCCAATCAGATCAAATCAAATCACATCACACAAATTACAAATTACAAAGCCGAATTTTAAATTTTGTTCAGGGGACCCATATTTCAAGATCATTCAAGAGAGAATATTATGAAAATGATATACAGGTGGTACATGACACCAGTCAAGCTTGCAAAAATCTATCACTTACCTGACAATAAATGTTGGAAATGTCAAGAGGTTGAAGGTACATTCTTTCACCTTTGGTGGACATGCCCAAGGATAAAGACATTCTGGGAGATGATTTATAACGAGCTGAAAAAAGTCTTTAAATACACATTCTCGAAGAAACCAGAGGCCTTTCTCCTGGGTATGGTTAGCCAACAGGTGCACAAGAAGGACAGGACATTTTTCATGTATGCTACAGCAGCAGCAAGGATACTCATCGCACAGTATTGGAAGACTCAACAGCTACCCACACTGGAAGAATGGCAGATGAAAGTTATTGACTATATGGAATTGGCAGAAATGACTGGCAGAATCAGAGACCAGGGTGAAGAGACGGTGAAGGAAGACTGGAGGAAATTTAAGGACTACTTACAGAAACATTATAAGATAACGAACGTTTGATGACATCGGATTGAGGGTGAATGGGTATTTGGGAAAAAGTGATCAGAGAAAGATTTAATATTTTGTCAGACTTAAGGAAATGCAACTATCTACTAGACTTTAAGAGTATTAGAAAATCAAAATATGATAGAGGAAAAGAATTTGCAGACAGAATATTTGATTTGGAATACAGAGAAGGAAGGTCTGGGGAAGTCGGAGAAATAAGTTAATGTAAAGAATATAAGGAGACAAAAATTGTTTTTAATATGTTTATTTTCTTCGATGTATTTTGCTGTTTTGTGTTTGTGTGTTGTAGTATCTATTTTTCTGTTTTTTCCCTTTCTTTTTCTTTCTGTTGCTGTTCTGAGGTTGTTTGTTTATTGTTGTTTTAAGTTTTTGTTGTAAAACTCAATAAAATATTATTTAAAAAAAAAAAAACATATTTCAAGATCATCTTCTTGCTACTGCCTTAATGTCCAAATCAGTCCAAACAAAGTTCATAATTCTATACAGTCTTATCTTGCTGTTTCCACATCACATCTTGTTCATATATTTTCTCTTTTTTCTTTATGATCTCTTCTGATAGTCTCCTTAAGCCGATAAACACCAATAATAATCCTGTGTGAATTTTTCCGTTCTTCCAATCCTCAAATTGAAATGGTTTCCATATATCATTGCCTTCATAGATAACATCGCTCTTTCCATCATTAATTACAGAACTGTCAATCTTAAGTCCCTCTGAGGAGTTTCATCCACAGTATAAAAACAGCTCTATTTCTCTATTTCTCCTCTCAGACTTAAGTCCTCCGACAGAACTTCCCAATATGGCGACAATATTTTTAACTGCGTCATTCCAAAGCCCTTATACATTCCACGCTCTTCTTAAAACATGCTTTGGTTCGAAAGTTTATCTCCACACAGCCTTAAATCCACAGCTTAAGTCCTTAAATCGACATTCCTGACTTGTGGGGGGGGGGGGATTCTTGTTTAATCACATAGAGGAAAGAAAGGGAAGTTTTTTTTCCCCTCCCCCATCAGCCCCTTTGCCATACCGAGTCTTGGCGTATCTTCTCATAATCTATGCTTGTTCCTCTGACTCGTCTTGATTTATCAGAGATCTCTTCTGTTAGCAGTCTTTACTCCCCCTCCTTCCCTGAAATATGTGCATTCCTTCATCCAAATTGTTTCTTTTGAAGTTCTTGCAGCTAGTGGCGCGAATCAGAGACGGCATCCAGCAGCGCCATAATCCCACAGGAGGGCATTGTGCCTAGTGCCCCCATCCCCACAAATTCGGGGGTGGTATAGGGCACAGCAGGTAAGGGCAGTTCCCCCCCCCCAATCCTGGGGGGGGGGGGTAGGGAGGCTATTTACTCCCATCACAGCCTCCAAATTACCTCGTGTGGGTCGGAGAGATGCTATTGTCAGCCGTCTTCTGATGCGCCCCCTAGTGGCTCCTCACATGCTCAATGACTTCCATTGAGGAGCTAATGGCTGGCCACCAGCACCAGTCTTCATTCCACGACCCACCATCATCAGGCTGGTCTTGTGAGAAAGTCACCACTGAAATATTGGGTCCAGTTCCGAGTACCACAATTCAAGAAGGATGTTGACAAGCTGGAACCTGTGCAGAGGAGGGTGACCAAGATGATAAAGGATCTGGAAACCAAGCCTTATACAGTGGTACCTTGGGTTAAGAACTTAATTTGTTCTGGAGGTCTGTTCTTAACCTGAAACTGTTCTTAACCTGAGGTACCACTTTAGCTAATGGAGCCTCCCACTGCCGCCATGCCGCCACCACGCAATTTCTGTTCTCATCCTGAAGCAAAGTTCTTAACCTGAGGAACTATTTCTGGGTTAGCGGAATCTGTAACCTGAAGCGTCTGTAACCCGAGGTAACAGTGTAAGGAACAGTTGAAGGAACTGGGTATATTTAGCATGGTAAAGTAGAGCCTGAGAAGAGATTGATAGCCATCTTCAAATATCTAAAGAGCTCTCTTGTGGAAGATGGAGCAAGCTTTTTTTTACCCATTGCTCCAGAGGATTGGATACAAACCAATGGTTTCAAGTTACAAGAAAGGAGATTCTGACTCAACATGAGGAAGATTTTTCTGACAGTAAGAGCTGTTTGACAGTGGAAGAGACTCCCACAAGAGGTGATGGAATCTCTTTCCTTGGAGGTTTTTAAGCAGAAGTTGGACTTGATTACCCTTGTGGTCCTTTCCAATTCTTTGGGTGGACACCAAACCAGTGGGACCATGGTTCACTTCTCTGAGGCTCTCACAAGAAGGGGGAAGGGTTCCTTCCAATCCTTTGCTGTGATGCCACAGGTTGAACTTGTAGATGTGCTCAGGAGACTGGAAGTAGATGTTACCTCCTGGTTTAGGGGACTTTCCTGATATTTTCTTTCAGTTGATTTATTTGCAAATCCTCCCATTTTATTATATTTTTTTATAAATATAAACATTTCTCCACAATGCTGTTGTCTCCTGAGTCTTCTTTATGGGTGTGCTAGTAATAGCAGCATTGGGACTATTTTTTGTTGGGACCACAACAAAATGCTGATCCCCCTCCTCCACCATGGCTGCTATTTTTCAAAAATCAGATGTGTGAACTTTTATTTATTTATTTATTTATTTATTTAGCAGTAATAATAAATCTTTAAGTGGTTTACATAAAAAATCCTCATTTAAAAATAATGATAAAAACAGACGTTAAAACCAGTAGACATAATAAATTCAAAGTATAGATAAAATCAATTGCTTTAGAAATAAATACTGTAGGCTTGCCTAAACAAAAATAGTAAAATGAAAGTGGCTGCCTAATATTAATATCATGCATTTTGCATGTGATCTAGTTTAGTTCTTAGGCAAATTTTGAAGGGATTTCTGCTAATCTTCAGGCAATTATTTCCTCCACTCCTTCAGTTTCTCCTCCTTGTGGGTTTCTGGGAGATATCTGATTTGGCAGAAGAGGAAAGAGAATGATTAAATGGACTTTTGGTTTCATCCACCAGGGCTCTTATGTTCTTATCCCCAGACCTCTTCAGCACTTGTGCCTTCAGTTTATAAAAAAGGGTGCAAATATGGAAGTTCTGCTCAGATCTGCAGCCATCCCTGATCATTTTCATTCATAAAGTATGAATGTAGAGTTTCGTTATGATTTACCAGGTCTTAACTCACCACTTTTGTACTCCTGAATCTTAAAATTCATCGTTGCGAGTTCATCATGTGTCATGAAATAGAAACCTGTCTCCAATGCACGCTGAGATGTTATCCCGTATTGCCTTTCAATTATCGAATAGCTGAATTCCCTCTCTCATGCCACAATTACCAGTTATTTGCTGTAAGAGATTTTTATAAAATGCCACACTGGCAGGATGATTTGGTGGCAGACTTTCAAAAAGGTATGGCATTCTTCTCTCTCTCTCTCTCCATCAGATTGCCTTCCGATTTGTCACGAACATATCTTGAAAGTATACCGACGTAAAAATATACTGTATTTTTTGCTCTATAAGATTCACTTTTTCCTTCCTAAAAAGTAAGGGGAAATGTGTGTGTCTCTTATGGAGCAACTGCAGGCTGCGCATCTATCCCAGAAGCCAGAACAGCAAGAGGGATTGCTGCTTTTGCTGCACAGTGATCCCTCTTGCTGTTTTGGCTTCTGAGATTCGGAATATTTTTTTTCTTGTTTTCCTCCTCCAAAAACTAGGTGCGTCTTGTGGTCTGGTGCGTCTTATAGAGCGAAAAATACGGTATATACTGATACCTCTTAATTTGCATTTTCTCTTGCCCTCAATACAGCTGCTACTCTGCTTTAAATCATGCCCTCCACAGTGTGTTTCATATGTGACTGGAAGCAGGCCTTAAAAAAAATAAATGCTGGAGGAGACTAGGGCAGAGGCAAGCAAAATAAATGTGAGTGGAGGGTGTCATTTTTTTCATCTTTCGGAGCCCCTGAGAAACTCACCCAACCTGCTGAATGTGGAGAATGAAGGTAACTGACTGCTGAAAGGGACACAGCTGAGGGCAGCCTGTTGCATCTGCCTTGGTGCCTGCCCTTAAAAAGCAACCCTAGAGTGAAAAATTCGGTAAGATCAGCATCCGTAACCTTTGTCAGATTTTTTTATGGGAGAGCTGTAAATTTGCTTGGGCCATGGGTGAGAATCAAGTGCTTAAGAGTGGAAGAATGTCAAAAAGAGAAGGAACTGATATTGGTTTATACGTCTTAGTAATTTTGGTATTTGGTATTTAGTATTTATTTATTATTGTAAAATTGATTGCTACTTAAGTTATCTGTTGTTGCTTTGGTTTTCTGTACACCACCGAAGAGGGATTATTATTATTTTTTTTTAAAAAAAAGTGTCATAGAAGTTGAATAATTAAATAAATATTACAAATAATGGTACAGTACATGATATCATGGACTGCCCCCTGAGCCCGCTAGATGACATCGCAAGGGATCGTTGCCTTAGGAGAGCGAGAAAAATTCTCAGGGATAAATCACACCCCAGCCAGCACCTTTTTAATCTTCTACCCTCAGGCAGGAGATACAGAAGTATAATCAGTCGTACCAACAGGCGAAAAAACAGTTTCTATCCGTAGGCTGTTAGGCTGCTGAATGGAAAATAATATAGTGCAACTGACTTTCGGGGATGGTGTGTTATGCGACAAGCACACAGAGTGCAATGAGATTGAGTGTTTGTGGGGGGGGGGAAGGCTCGGTTAATTTCATTGTACATAGGTTGTACATTGACAGTAAAGGAATTATTATTATTATTACAGGCATGTCCAACTCTCAAGAGACTGTGATCTACTCCCAGTATTAAAAAAAATATCTGGCAGTGACCTACCCATTGTAATTGGAGGGAGGAGGGGCGTGCGTGGGGTGGGTGGGTGGAAGGGAGAGTTGCTTTTTGGGGGGAGGACTGATTTTTTTTAGGGGGGGTGCAAGATGGTGAGGCCCAAGGCCAGTCCATTTGGAGATATTTCCAAGGGTGGAATGGGTGATACAGAAGTATACTGTGTGTATGACATCTTTATGGCTGTTGCACTGATGACTGCAACACAGATAATGAATTAGGGGAGGATGTTAGAATTCCTGCTCCATAATTGCATTCATAGGATTTTTGTGTATCATATGATGGTATATGTTTTGACTCCACGGAGTGGGAAGTGACAGAGACAGAATGTTTGTGTTACTGTGTTCCGTAACGTGGACTATTGTCTTTTGTTTTTTCTCTTTGCTGTCTGATGCTAGAGAGAGAGGGAGCCATGTTTCAGTGCTCTGTGTGTGTTTATATGTAAATAAAGCCGATGAACCAAAATGCTGAGATGCTGAGGTCTGTTACGCATGATGCGCAAACTCTGTGGATCCCTAAGTGTGCCGATGTCTATTGGCATCGGTCACTGTGATTTTCGGGCAGAAGAAAGCTTTTGAAGCTCCCAAACGATTGACCAGGAGGGAGGGAGCATGCCAGTCAGGGTCCAGGGTCCTACTCGAGTGTAGGCTGAACTCCTGACAGTGACCAGAGTTCTTGAGCTTTTTTTAGGGGGGAGTGAGCTTTTGGAGGGATGATCCCACAATCTACCAGGATCAGCCAGGGATCTACTGGTAGATCATAATCTACTGGTTGGACATGCCTTTATAAGATTTTAATTATCAGTTAAGGAGAGCCCCCAAAGATGACCAATTTAACACATCTTCTAGCACATATATTATCACTTGCACTTAGTGTGTGACTAAACAATCCTTAGCACTTGACAGGGTGATGAGGCTGATGAATGAGCAACCCCAAAGTGAGAATCATACACTAATAAAATCATAGAATTGTAGAGTTGGAAGAGACCATGAGGGTCCTTCAGGAATCTTTTTCCTTGTGTGGGGCTTGAACCCATGACTTTGAGATTAAGAGACTCATGCTGTACCAAGTGAGGAGGTTGACCTGAAATAGGGTTGGGGGGCAGATTCAATTCAGTTTGCATATGAAGGCAAATCTATCAACTTCACACTAACTGAAACAATTGGCAAAACAGCTGCCCTATGAAATTTGACACTTATCTAAACTTTGCGATGCCATTCTCAAAACAGATTTTACCAATTCCTTTTGGGAATTAGAGGGACAGAACTACTCAAACTGTATAGAAATGTATACAGTGGCAAGAATGTTACTTGCCCAAAACGGAAGGAAGAAAAAGTCCCAGCGAAAGAAGAATGGATACAAAACTTATTGAATATGCAGAAATGGTGAAACTTACCAGAAAGATAAAAAATCAAGATAGCAAACTTTTTATAAAAGAATGGAAATGGTTTATTGAATATTTACAAATAAACTGTAAACAGATAAGAACATTGGCAGGATTGTTGTAATAACTTGAAGCTTGATAAGAGTATATATTTAAAGCAGATTAATAAATGAGTAAATTATGTTAATTTGGATATGAAGAAAATATTAAAAATAAATTTAAAGAACCGCAGAAAGAGGGGGAAGAAAGTTGAGTTTTGCAATGTTAAAATGATTGTAAAATTATTGAAATGTATAAAACTGAAAATCATAAATAAAACAACAACAACAAAACATATTAGAGGAAAACATGTATAAAAATGAATATATTTATGAAAATAAATTACAAAAATGCATTAGATATGGGGAAATCGCTGGCAAAAATAAGCACTTTTGTCAAAAGTGCATGCAAATTTGTGTTCGTTAAGAGAAATTCACACTAAAATGCTGAATAATTTTTATTAGGATGGGGGGGGGAGAAAATCCTGGGAGAACTGCAATTAGTAGGTCCTTCTATCCTTGCCGATGACTGATGTGGTCAACATCTGGGGCTCATCCTGCCAAGGTGTGAAAATAAGATGAGCACACATCCACAGCCTATTACAGGACCAAATCACATCATGCTAAAACAGTAACAGCCTAACTGATGGCAGCAATAAAGCTATCATATTTGCAAAGTTAAGCAGGGTCTGGTATGGTTTCAAATTGAGTGTGGACCACATGTTGAGATTCCTGCATTGCAGGAGGATGGGCTAGATGATCCTTAGGGTACTTTCCAGCTCTACAATTTTATGATTCTATGAAATACGTAGCTACATTCTACACAATAAGCACGTTAAATTTGTTGCATAGACCCAAAGGAGCCAGAAAGCAGTCCACTTTAATTTGACAGGGTGTTACAGGGACGCGGATAGCACTGTGAGTTAAACCACAAAGCCTAGGACTTGCCGATCAGAAGGTCGGCAGTTCGAATCCCCACAAGGGGTGAGCTCCCTTTGCTCGGTCCCTGCTCCTGCCAACCTAGCAGTTCGAAAGCACATCAAAGTGCAAGTAGATAAATAGGTACCACTCCGGCGGGAAGGTAAATGGTGTTTCTGTGTGCTGCTCTGGTTCGCCAGAAGTGGCTTAGTCATGCTGGCCACATGACCCGGAAGCTGTACACCGGCTCCCTTGGCCAATAAAGCGAGATGAGCGCCGCAACCCCAGAGTCGGCCACGACAGGACCTAATGGTCAGGGGTCCCTTTACCTTTACCTTTACAGATAACCACTGTAAACTTTTCCTCTTGGTAAATTGTTGTCCGTATTTATACTGAATTCCCTGTTTTATCCTACCGGGCTTTAGAAGATGATAGATTTTGCTTATGAAGTGTTGTAGCTTATCCTGTTTGCTTTTGGTCTGACAAAGTACAGAATCCAAACCTGCTCATGGAGCTGTAGAAAATGATTTTGTTTCTGCTGTGTGAGCTCCAGGCTCCAGGCTAGGCCATTCAGAGGATCTGCCAAGACTTGAATCTTGCTAATTTATATCCCCCAGCACCTTATCCTGGCACACCCCATTTCTGGGATTTTTATCAGGCTGCTACCATCAGGAATACCGAAGGGGCTAGTGACGTAGCATGGGGGTGCCACAAGGGGATTTCCCCAGGTGAAAAATTGTTAGGGATGCAAAATTTCAAGACCCGGTGCTGCTTCAATACAGCTGGGCTTTGTAGAAAACAATTTATCCATGCAAACGTGGATAAGGTTTGAGGAGGGAGTAAGCTACTGAAGTTAATGGGGCCCTTTATATGTCCAGCTGTCCTTTGTCAACAACTGTTTTTTTGTGTTGAATATGGTGCTGGAGGAGACTCTTGAGAGTCTCATGGACTGGAGGAAGATCAGTGCCTGGCGTGCTCTGGTCCATGGGGTCACGAAGAGTTGGACATGACTAAAGAACTAAATAAATATGCTATAGGTAATTTATGGACCTAATAGGTATCTAAAGCCATTTGCACATCACAAATAGGAGCCTACACAACACAAAACACTATTGCTGTATGTAGGTGTTTTTATAGTTTGGAAATGTACATCCCGTATTTTTTCCTTTAAATTTTTTGGAGGCCCCCAAGAGAGTGGGGCCCTAAGCTATAGCTTGTTTAGTTTATACGTAAATCCAGCACTGCATGCGAACCACAAAGTGACCTCTCCAGACAATGGAACAACTCTTCTTTTTAAAAATCTCTGCAGCTGTGATCTCCTGGGCGATGTGGATGCCATTAGGCAGTTGAATGTGCATGCATACTCCATTCATTTCCCTCCCACCCACCCACCTCCTCCACGCAGCCCTGGGCGCCGACAACCCATGCCATGCCACTGACAGGGGTTTCCACTGCAGTGGATTTTTCAATATTGTTGGAAACTAACAGAGCCTGGGAGAAGTAAAAGGTAAAGGTAAAGGACCCCTGAGAGTTAATTCTAGATGCGAACGACTCTGGGGTTGCAGCGCTCATCTCACTTTACTGGCCGAGGGAGCCAATGTTTGTCCACATACAGTTTTTCCGGGTCATGTGGCCAGCATGACTAAGCCGCTTCTGGCAAAACCAGAGCAGCACACGGAAACGCCATTTACCTTCTTGCCACGGCGGTACCTATTTATCTACTTGCACTTTTTGGCGTTCTTTTGAATTGCTAGGTTGGCAGGAGCTTGGGCCGAGCAATGGGAGCTCAACCTGTCATGGGGATTCGAACTGCCGACTTTCTGATCAGCAAGCCCAAGAGGCTCAGTGGTTTAGACCACAGCACCACCCGTAGAAACCAGCATAAAGATATCTCTGCCTTGCCCACCCGCCCCCAATTCCATGTTTTGTATTGTGAGTTAGTATTGCACTATTACATACTAGTAATCTTTATCACTCTGGATATTATATTCTATCATTTATCCTTGCGAAGACAAATTACTACGCATACTCTCCAACATTGCACAAAAGTACATTGACTGATTTGCTTAATTAATGTGCATTGCATGCACCTCAAAACTATAGAAAGCATGCAACATTGTTCTGAAGAAGTTCTTCATTGCTCCCTTCCTTACTGCTAGAGGGGAGCGTAAATTGTTTTATTCTCTTTATACATGGATTTTATGAATCTGAGCTTAAGATTAGTGCAATTTTCACCGCAGTGCCAATGCAAGTGCCCCCATCTGAAGTAATAAATACTTAATATAAAGTTTCTTGTGCAGGTCATGAATGTAATTTGAATAAAATTTGACTTGCAGAGGACAGCTTCTTGGCACCGAAATGATAATCACTCTGAATGATATGTAATTTGTACATGTAAGGTCTTTTTATCCTTTTAATTTAGTCTAGATGCATAACCAGAATCATAAAACGAGCAGAAAGACTGATGAGCTGGTGTCATGAAACTTGGGATTCTGTTATGCTCTTTTGAAGTTCTCCTGATTAATACATTTATTTATTGCATGCATTTATTTTGTTTATGGGGGGGGGGGAATTCTCTCCACTTGTGCTAGGCTCTAAAAATAGACAGACTAAAGAGTATGCTTCTCATTGCCAATGTTTTTTGGGGGGTTTTAATTGCTAACTATACCACAAAAGTAATGTTAGTTTGGCTGTGTCCCCCTAAACCTATTCGCTGGCCACACAGTGATCAGATTTCAACCAAAAACAGTCATTGAAAGGTAAAATAAATTGCTGTAGTGCGTAGGGAGACTTAAGAGGCATACCGTTTAGGGAAGTTTTTAATGACTGATGTTTTAATGTATTTTTCATCTTTTGATGGAAGCTGCCCAGAGTGGCTGGGTGAGGGGAAGTTTTGCTTCTGCCTAGAACATTGAGTTCATGAAACATCGTACCCTGACCTGTTCTTAATGCATGGTTGACCACATCTATGAATACAATGGTTATGCCTTTTAAGTTTTACTATATCAATCACTTAGTTTAATAAGGAGTATATCGATCATTTAGTGATAGTTTAATAAGGAAGTTTTCATACCTGTCTAACTCTGTGTTCCTTTCCCAACTCTTTAATCTATTGATGATTAATGCCTATATGCAACCTATATGCAACCCTTTCTTTGTCTTTGTGTTAACCAATCAGCAACAAGCACATACGTGGCAATGCTGTAATATTCAATAAAAGGGACTCTCTGAGACATGCTCAGGAGATGCCTCCCGTATGACACTTGTCACTCGTCTGTCATTTATTTCAACCCAACAGCTGGGTATAAATCATAAATTATTATTATTATTAGTAGTAGTAGTAGTAGTAGTAATCCTTGTTTCTTTCTTTTCCCCCAAAATTGAGTTTTGATTTTAAAAAGCTTCTGCTGTGTCACAGATTTTTCACCATGGATCTATTCCTGTGTTGTTGTTTTTTATGTACAAAGTCAGACATATCTACAAAAATGTGGTCATTCTTGTTCCAAAGCATGCATCAGGAACTGGTTGTGGGAACCAGTTTACTCATCTGCAGGGTATAGAAAATTGCATTGACACCTTAAGTGGTTTTTGCATATGAAACTAAATAGTTTTATTGTTCCCCACCAAAATATCTTTGTCCGCCACTTCCTGGAAACCTAAACCATAAGCCCTCCTCTGAAGTCAAAAAGGAAATTCATAATAAAGTGAATGCTGATTAAGGGGTTTTAGCAGTTCATTAAAGATGCTCATATAACAAGTTTATGAACATCTTTGATAAACATTTGGATTTGTTGTGCATGAACTGCTGTTGAATAGTCATTAAACTGTCCCTAAATTTATTCATTATGAATGCTTATTAATTTCTCATGAATTATTATAAAAGTCAGGCTGCTGTGGCAAGCATGCAGAAACAGAGAATAATCTTCCATGACATGGTTCAATTGCAACTAACACTAAAATAATATTATAGTCTATGCTATTATTAATGCAAATGAATGAATTGAAATATATTATTAATGCAGTGATATTCCCTGAATCAGAATTAATTGATCAGATGCAATCTGAAGGCAGTATACAGGGGAGTCTTGAATAACAATTTTCGTAAGAGTTACCACTGAAGACCACAAATTCCAAATACTACCTGCGTCCCTTGAGTATGGTGTTATGTTGATGCACATGTTCATTAGAGACATGCCTGTTGAATTAGGGGTGTCCTGTGGTCTAAACCACTGAGCCTAGGGCTTGCCAATTGGAAGGTAGGCAGTTTGAATCCCCGTGATGGGGTGAGCTCCCATTGCTTGGTCCCTGCTCCTGCCAACCTAGCAGTTCGAAAGCACGAAGTGCAAGTAGATAAATAGGTACCACTCTGGTGGGAAGGTAAACGGCATTTCCGTGCGCTGCTCTGGTTCACCAGAAGTGGCTTAGTCATGACCCAGAAAAACTGCCTGCAGACAAAGATCAGCTCCCTCGGCCAATAAAGCGAGATGAGCACCGCAACCCCAGAGTCGTTTGCGACTGGACTTAACTGCCAGGGGTCCTTTACCCTTACCTTTAATTCTCATAAGCCAGGGCAAAGGATCCTATGGCTTTCCAGATACTGTTGGAAGTGTCAAGGACGAAAAGATAAGAAGACCAGGTGTGGGGAACCTTTTAAAGTATGAGAGTGAGCCTGATCAATTTAATTCAGTTTTTTTTTTGCTCACAATTTTTTGGGGGTCAAATTCTCTTTTCCCTGTACTACAGAGTCAAGACGTCTCATGCATAATCTCGTGTGTGTGTGTGTGTTTGTTTTCATTGCCTTTGTGACCATAACAAATTGCAGGGATTTCTTTAAGGTTATCAGAGGTTGTCCTTAAGTTTTGGTTGCATCAATTTATCTCTTGATCTAAATCTGCTAGAAGATAATGAAAGAAGTCATGAATCATTGCCACTGCTTGATGGCCATTAAATAGCGTTCACCAGACTGTATCATAGTTACAGCTCATCAAATAAAGCTTTGAAATAATATGTGCCTCCTCATATGTAAATAAGGAATTAGTTCTTCCTTTAGAAACGATTTTAAGTCTACAGTCTTTAAGCAAATGTGTAGAGGCTGCACCTGACTGTGTGAAATTCTGTGTTAGTTTCTGTTAAACAAGTAACATTAATGTTGACTGCTAATTTGGGGGTCCAAATAAATGGTAGTGCTTATTTGAGCAATTCCTGGATAACTGGGTCCTCTAATCAGGGTTCAGATTTGCTCACTAACAACCCAGTGAGTCACAAAGTAAAGCAGGGTTAGCCAATGTAAGGCTCTCCCAAATTTTATGGGCTACAGATGTTATGGACTACAATTCCCATCATCCGTGAATATTGGTCATGCTAGCTGAGGATGGTATGATTTCTAGTCCAGAGCATCTGGAAGCTACCCATGTTGGTCTGCACCTGGAGTAAAGCATAACCAGTGTATCCACAGATGCATGTTTGTAACTGAGATGAATCTGTTAGTTTGCTGGTACATAATGATACCAATGAAGTATACATCAATGTATCTCCAAGCGGTGTGAGATTCCAGGGGTTCTAGGTGCTTACCCAGGGTTCATGTTTCCTTCAGAATGAGGGACAGTGGAGGCTGTGGTGTCTTTATGGTTTATTTACACATATATACAACGTGAGCCTACAATGAAAGGATTCACAGTATTAGCATTCCAATAGGGTCTAGCTTGCATCATAGCCACAGCCTTGAATTCAAGCAGAAATCAGGCTTGGTTCTGGGCCTCTGCCTTCCTAGCCTGCTGCTTTGCTTCCAGGTTCTAGCTCATGTAACTCAGCTCTGGATTTTGTCTTTTCTCAATAACATCCAGTGAGTAGAGGGAAAGGGCCACACCCATTTGTGGCCCAGAGCCGTTTCCTTTGTTACATCAAGCACCCATATTGAGAGGACCATCATCAAGAAGCTTGTCTGGCTATTCCAATAATTTGAACCCTTCCTTATATTTTAATACTTGCTGGATCCAAGAATGAGAAGGGTCTTGGCATATAGCCTACTCCCCACCCAGAACTCATAACATTATTATCTTCTTATAAAATAAAATTATGTGAAATTTGTAGAAACTTCCTAGCCCATCCAATTGTCAAGTGGAATTTCTAAGTTCCCTAATGCATTAGCATTTTGGAATAAAGTTCATAGTTAGCCATCCAGGAATCCTGTAATTGTTTAGGTACCACAACTGTTGACTTCTTCATGTTCCTTAACATCTCATCATGCTGATGACATTTCCCTCAAATCTTACCATCATCCAAGAACTCAGGATTTCACCTAGCAGCCAGTGAAATCTATCACAAAGCTCTAGTGTCATAGATTTGGATATTTCATCCATTTTGATCCACCATGGCTTTTCAACTGTAGTCCAAGTTACTGTATCAATGGTTCTGATGTTCTAGGTAAAGGTAAAGGTACCCCTGATGGTTAGGTACAGTCGCAGACAACTCTGAGGTTGCACGCTCATCTCGCTCTATAGGCCAAGGGAGCTGGCATTTGTCCGCAGACAGCTTCCGGGTCATGTGGCCAGCATGACTAAGCCACTTCTGGAGAAACCAGAGCAGCGCATGGAAACGCTGTTTACCTTCCCGCCGGAGTGGTACCTATTTATCTACTTGCCCTTTGACGTGCTTTCAAACTGATAGGTGGACAGGAGCTGGGACCGGACAACGGGAGCTCACCCTGTAGCAGGGATTCGAACCGCCGACCTTCTGATCAGCAAGCCCCAAGCTCTGTGGTTTAGACCATGGGGTGGCTATCAAGTAAAAGGCATCCCATGCCAACTGCCCCTCATACCAGAGCCAATCCTGATGTTTACTATTTGTAGTTCAGCTACTACATCAAACCAGTTAGTGCATAATAACAAAACATATATTCGCAATAAGCAGAAACATCAGTGCTTGCTCTTGTACAACTCCAGTTAAGACTTTCCCTCCTGTATATATGTTATAAATATGCTGATTGCAAGAAGAAGAAGAAGAAGAAGAAGAAGAAGAAGAAGAAGAAGGAGAAGGAGAAAACCTCCCTCTGCAGAGCATGGACTTCAGCAATAGTTAGTGATGTTGCTCAGCTTGCATAAATACTGGAGTGAAAGGAATATATCTTCCCTTAATGTTTGAGCTAAACATCCATTAATGTTAATGAGAGTTATACATGCACATCGAGGGAACGATATAACCCAAAGCTACTTAATTTATGAAATCAGGATCTCGTCTTATTATCTAATTATCTGCGTCTTATCAGAAATGATAATTGCACTTTGGTAAGTCGGAAGAAAACCCAAGCCTAAGAATGTAGATTCAGTGCTGTTGCCTGATATTCTCTGTGCTGTATATAAACACAAAGGCCGGGAGCTGCATAGATATTTTTTTAAAAAAATAAATGAATAAAATGTGGCAATGGCTCGGTAGAAAGAGGAATGGGATAATAAAAAGTGGATTATTTACCTGGCAAGGCCTGTCAGGGCAGAAGCCTACACACAGATGGTTCTGAACTGGGATTTGCAGGGTGGCAGGCTGAACATAGGCTGCACACTACAACCCAACTCTCGTCAAAGGATTTGATTTTCCTGTCACACTTTTGTGGTGCAAGAGTGCCCCTCCAGTTGGCAATAATGCCATAACATTGAGGAAACATCACAGGACAACTAATAAAGCAGAATGATGTGTGGATGGCCCAGTAGAAACCCACTACTATTGCCTCAGTGACATGTCACACAATACACCCACCCCTCCCAAAAAGGCCACCATTCTATAGGGGCCCTACATTTGGAATATTTCCGTCCACAGCTGGCTCATTTATTATCTTCAGTGAATCTACAAGGTTAGAATAAATCAGCAGAAATGCCCAAAACTACACAGTGGGAAGTACCAGAGAAAGGTGTTTTTTTAAATAATAATAATAATAATATCCAGCATCTGCACAATTATTTGGCATTTTTTCTTACAGCACAGATGAATGTGCTCTGTGCCACCCATTTTCGCAATCCAGCTGAACAGAATATATTTACATTCCCACTGTTTGTTTCTTCAACCTATTTATTGGATAGCTTAGCCTCAAGTTGTTTTTAATTAGCTGATAAGGGAAGCAATGACTCTAAACTCCACGAACATTTTATTACAGAGTGTTTGAGTATTAATTGCTGCCAATTTATCAGCCCCAAAGCTCTGTAGCGCTGTGGGGGAAAAATGGGTTTATTGTTGTTTGCTCTATATTTATGAGCGCAATCTCAACATCAAAATATTAGTAAACAAAAACTATCTTTTGAATATGGATTTTCACCCTACTCTCGTTTTATTCACTGCTTGAAGAATGAGACCTGGTCCTTATCTTGTGCATTTAGCACCCAAAACCAGAATTTAATTAAGATCCCTTGGCTGCATCTTGTGCCTTTGTAAAAACGGATTGTTCACTTCTTTCCTCTTCATTTCTTTTACATTGTCTGATCTGTTACACTGGTCACAATCTAGCCTCTCCGCAAATGGAGGGGATGAGATTCAAGTAATTGTTGGTGTCCAGAGTCTCAGGGCTCTGATTTTCCTCCACCATTCTTTCAATGTTCAGTGAACAAATGTGATCTACTGCATTAGGCTGATGAAGGCAGAGGGCCATGTGTAGAACAGTGAAAATGTCCCGGAAGGCCTGTAAAACATTGTGGCAGTTGTCAGGGAGGAATGATGGAGACCGCCTCCCCAGCCTGACCCTTCCAGAGAAAAGGAAGACAGTTCAGAATGACAACTGGGGTTTGAGGGAGGTCACAGCTCAGAGGCAGATGAGGGGGAAAGTTGGGAAATAATAGGAGAGGAGGAGGAAGAAGCACCAGAGTTGGGACAGTTGATGGACACAATGTCTTTAGAAAGCATTCCAGACCCAGTTAAGTAGAGCCCTCAAAGATGACCAATTTAACACATCTTCTAGCACATATATTCTTTCATGCAAGATGCGCAAACTCTGCGGATCCCTAAATTTGCCGGTGGGCAGGTGGGATTATTTGGCCAGCTGACATATGAAGTTCTCTCTATAAGTAATGTCTAAAATGCTAGCCCGGGTAGGGACAGTCATAACAAATGCTTCCTGTTTTGGTGTCCATCCTGATCTGCATACCATTGTAAATTGGCACCTTCTTTTAATAAAGCAGTGGAATTGATTAATCTGGCACTCCTGACCTCCTTCTGCACCAAACCATTTGCCTGGACCTTCCTTTGGGCCTGTAGGATATCCGGATTTCCACCTGACATCCTGAACACCTACTTAAAGGAGCAACTCTAGCCTTTCCAATAAGCCACTTGAGCGTCTTCAAGAAGGGGCACTGGTGCTATCCTCCAATGGAGATGGAAGTATGCTGGTGGGACAACAGCCCCCTACGCTACTCAAAGAAAGCAACCCTGGTGTAGGTGGCATGTAAGAGGAGCTAAAGGTCATGATGGGGGCATGTTGTGGTGGGAGTTGAAATCAGTGGCGGAGGAAGCCTCTTGGGCACCTGGGGTGGTGTGCCCAGGAGTGGGGCAATCCATCCGCAGGAGTGGGGCGAACCGCTCATAGGGGCGGGGCGAGGTGCCCATAGAGACAGAGGGTGTGGTGGCCATACGGGATGGAGCATGCGGCGCCCATAGGGACGGGGCACACAGCAGGGACTCAGACACCCTACAGCTGGAGGGAGGCAGCGGGAGGAAGGTACAGCGCCTGCGGGTGCCAAGATGCGTGCCTCATGCATGCAGCAGGCTCCGTGGTGACGAGTGCCACCCGCCATTTTGTCATACCCCCCGTCAGGGTGACACCCAGGGGGCCTCATCCCCCATACCCCCTTCCTACGCCCCTTATTGAGATACTACATTTTCAGCCACTTAATGCCACACCTCTGCTGGAGTTGGTGGGGTTAATTCTTTCCTGTTGCAGCCAGTGGAAGGGTAAAAGAAATAACTTCTCCCTACCTTCCATGGGACGTGGGTGGCACTGTGGGTTAAACCACAGAGCCTAGGACTTGCCAATCAGAAGGTCGCGGTTCGAATCCCCTTGACGGGGTGAGCTCCCATTGTTCAGTCCCAGCTCCTGCCAACCTAGCAGTTTGAAAGCACATCAAAGTGCAAGTAGATAAATAGGTCCCGCTCCGGTGGGAAGGTAAACGGCATTTCCGTGAGCTGCTCTGGTTCTCCAGAAGCAGCTTAGTCATGCTGGCCACATGACCCGGAAGCTGTACGCTGGCTCCCTTGGCCAATAAAGCGAGATGAGCGCCACAACCCCAGTCGGCCACGACTGGACCTAATGGCCAGGGGTCCCTTTACCCTCCATGGTAAAACAGGAGGGCAACAAATGTGGCCAGAGAGTCAGAGCTGCAGCAATAGCCACCTGAAAGCAATTTACCCAGAGGATAAAATGGAGGGGTGATGCAATAGTGAGGTCAGGGCTCTGCTAGTCCTAGCAATGCACCACAGAGCCCCAACTACATTATCATGAGGCTGTCGCTGCAGCGCCTCTCTCTACTGATTTATCTCACTGGGAAAGACATAGGTGTTTGCATCATGCATTGCGCTGAATTCAAAATGTTTCACTTTAGCTGCATCCGTGGTGAATACTGCACGCAATTTAAATGAAAACGTATTTCTTAGGAAAGTGGGAATAATGGATTATAAAAATTGTACTCTGCTGTTTTATAAGGCAGTAAACCACTTCTTTAACGGGGAGGGAGAATGCCTTTAAGACAATTCTGTCATATTTTACCCTGATTGGGGAATGATGATTACAGAGAATTTTTGCAACCAAACTATAAATGCTGTGCATTTCATAAATGCTTGTATTGCTATATTTCTTTTTTCCTACAAGTTTATATATAGACCCGGAGGTGGTTTACCTTTCTTTTTTTGCTAGAATGTAGCACAGTACAAGAAGACATGCATTTGAAAGTAATAGCGCATCTCCTTTGTAACCATGAAGACCAAAGATTCCTGATAGAATTTTAGACTTTTTGTCATTCAATGTCAGACAACCATGTCATATCACAAACTGTCTGAAACAACCTTTCAGTTTCAAGAGAATTCTGTCATGACATTTGAGAAATATGTCCAAAACTCCATTGGGTACAAGCAACTAATCAGGTCATTCTTGGGTGACACATGAAGGTCTGGATCCAGTCTAGTCCTCTATGCTTCTCACTTTCATAACCAGGCACATGCATATGATTCTAAGTATTCTATATATCAGTTCTACTCCTGCCTAGGTCCTTTCTACAGAAGGCGCACAAAACTCCCAACCTAAATGGCCTTTGCCCAGTACACCTGAAGGAGCGTCTCCACCCCCATCGTTCTGCCCGGACACTGAGGTCCAGCACCAAGGGCCTTCCGGCGGTTCCCTCACTGCGAGAAGCCAAGTTACAGGGAACCAGGCAGAGGGCCTTCTTGGTAGTGGCACCCGCCCTGTAGAATGCCATTCCACCAGATGTCAAAGAGAAAAACAACTACCAGACTTTTAGAAGACATCTGAAGGCAGCCCTGTTTAGGGAAGTTTTTAATGTTTAACAAACCACTGTATTTTAATATTTTGTTGGAAGTTGCCCAGAGTAGCTGGGGAAACCCAGCCAGATGGGCGGGGTAGTAGTAGTAGTAATAATAATAATAATAATAATAATAATAATAATAATTACTTGTTGGAACTATGAAACAATTTCTTTCCTGTTGCAACTGATACCATCAATCTGAATATGATGCCGGTTCCACTTTCACAAATTACATCTGTGAAGAATCCCATTAGAAAAGGCAGCATGCATTCTCTGCAAATCTAAGACTGGGCTTTTCAACTTTTCATTGTATAAAAAAAAGTTTGTGGCCCGCCTCCCCCTACAAAAATAAAAATAAAAATGAGAAGGTACATCAAAGCATAACAAACAACACAAAGCTATACAATGAATACCAGAAGGAGAGCAATTCCAGACAGCTGCAAAAATATTATTCCTTATAGCTGACCTTGTGCGGATGTTATTTTCTATTTAGAAACAGTTGGCTTTGCAATCTCATTACGGCATGCAAAGCATTATACTTTTTTGAGCAAGGATATGGTGAGTACAGGGAAGATAGAGGAAGGAACATAAGACTGCCAAGTTGCACCAGAGGTGAAACTAAGACTTTCTGATGGATACTATCAAAAAGGTTCTCTCCTCTCTCCCCCCCCCCCTCTTCAATTGCTAATTCTAATGTGTTAATGATTTCTAGTGGCACTGAAGAATGGCAAGATATCCCAGTGCAAAAACTTACATGCCATGCATGATGCAGATATGAATGCCAAGTTTCCTCTATATGTAGTCTGGATCAATTTTCACTGGCAAGAGATTTCATAGGGTGCAATACTGCAGATCATAACAAACTGAAGAATTACAGAATCAGTGGGTGACAATGGGTGTATAGTAGACATTCTTTGTAGGTATAGGCTTCTGGTGGCAGTACCTGTCTAAGAAGATGCCAATTATGAGGTTGGGAGAAACTGACTAATAATAATGATGATGATAATAATAATAATAATAATATTTGGTGAGGCAGTGGCGTAGCGTGGGTTGTCAGCACCCGGGGCAAGGCAAGTAATTTGCGCCCCCTAACCCGGGGCAAGGCAAGTAATTTGTGCCCCCCCCCGCTGCACTGTCCCTTCCCCAGATAGTCCCCCTCTCTCTCTCTGCACCGCACCGCACGCCTGGCACCCTCCCCTCCACAGTGGGCGGCGACCCGGCGGCTCGGATCGGATTCGCACAGCCAGCACTGCAGTGAGAGAGAGTGAGTGAGCCAGGTAGGGGCAGAGAGCTGTGAGTGCGAGCGCCCCCCCCCCTTATGTTGCGCCCGGTGTGGCCGGCCCCCCCTGCACCCCCCCATGATTTTACAAAAACTTATATAAACATCAAATTAAATAGCTTCCACTGTAAGGAGGGGAACTGAATTTAGAATAGATAATTCACAATTCCTGTGGTTTAGAAACTCTGTTTTCTGAAATGGCATAGTCTATGAAAACTTTCAGGCTTGTTTACTTACTCGCTGACTTGCACCTAAGTAAATGGGTGCACATGGGTGGACTCATTACTCGGCCTGCCCTTTAGTATCTGTTAAAACTTACTTCGGGTTCTGAGATGCAGAGCGTTTGACCCTGTCAGTGGCAGTCAGTGACGCAGAGCTTGGGGAAGTGGAGAAGCACAGCATGCAACTGACCCTGGGAGGGGCACAAGGTAATCTGTCCTCCAAATCTGAGTAGTGGCTGAACATTGACACTCCTCTGTACCCGTGATGGGCAGAAAATTCTCCCATTTGATGGTGGATTTAGCCTTCTAAGCTTATACAAAAGGAGGAGAGCACCTTTGCATTTGGCCCAAGGGGGTTAATCAGTTTGGGTGAGAACCACCTCTATAAAAGGGGGCAGGGTGACACAACCACTTCCTTCCATGCAACACCCCATCACACTTACACAACTGCCCTTTGTTAGAATTCCTGCTATGTGATTGCAGTCATGGGATTGTTGTCTATCACATGACAGTATATGTTTTGACTCCACAGAGTGGGAAGTGACAGAGACAGGATGTTTGTGTTACTGTGTTCTGCGAAGTGGGACTATTGTCCTTCCCCCCTCCCTCTGCTGTCTGATTCTAGAGAGAGAGGGAGTCATGCTGCAGGGCTCCACATGAGTTTATATGTAAATAAAGTAGATTAGCCAAAGTGCTGAGTTGCGGAGGCCAGCTGCGCAAACTCTGCGGATCCCTAAGTGTGCCGATGTCTGTTGGCATCAGTCACTGTGGTGTTCAGGCAGAAGAAAGCTTTTGAAGCTCCCGAATGATCGACCAGGAGGGAGGGAACATGCCAATCGGGCATGTGTCTCTGCCAGGGTCCTACTCGAGAGTAGGACGAGCTCCTGACACCCTTGACACAGTATGAGATTAGCCAGTCACCTGTCTAGGGGCTGAGTAGGAATTATTTAGCCGTCCCTAACTAGTTCTTGGGTCACCTTTTTTCACCTGCTCTCTACCATGAGATAACCCTGAGCCCTGGGTGGTATTTGGTTGCTTGGTTTAATGGGACTTTGGTTTAGCTGACTGTGTGGACTTTGCATTTACTGTGGACAGCTAGGTAAAATGCAGTGAGGAGATGTACATGGCTGGTGGAAGAAGGAACTGAGCCTTAACACAGGGCTGTGAACAAATGAGTTTGAAGGCAAAAGGCAGGATGACAATGTAGCACACCAGACTCATAAATTAACCTTGAGGAAGGAAGCAATTACAAGGTAAATGGGAAAGTTGCCGATAAGTAGAGTGGTGCTAACTCCATAAATGCAGGACAGAATTATGAGGTTCTGTAGCTACAAAGGAGAAGACAAACAGAATACTTGATACACATGAGAAGGGTCCTGGACTTCCTCCTGGAGGAGTAAAGGATTCCTCAGAAGCCATCAGTGAATGAAGGAGGATTCTGCGGTTCTGAGAGTACATTGAACCCAAACATGTTTTGGCTACTTCCAGTAAGCAATTTGGGATCTCTACAACTACTTCCCAGCCATTGCCAGCCAGCTGGGGCAAAGGGTGCTGCTTGTTTTAATGATTGCAACCTGCTGGTCTTACACTGCCACATGTGGGACATCAGGGTGAACAAACAGGGGCCACCTCAACCCATCTTTGTGAGTTTGCATCAAAGCGTCACACTAGTCAAAGCCAAGATAGAGCTGCCCATGTTAAGAGACAGTCGGCCTTTTGTCATTCCTCTTTGGTTTCTGAAGAATTACATACCAGCAGCAGGAAAGTTAATTGAATTTTATAGCTGCAGATCCTGATTAAAAGTTGAATAAAGTTGTGATATTTTACATCAGTTCTTGTCTCTCAAGGCTTCACCTTGGGGTCTGTGGGAACACTGTGGGAGAAACAAGAGTTCTTATTGAACAGTGTATCAATCTCTTCCATGGGCAGGTCTCCATACGGAGAAAATGGAGTGCAGTTATAATAATTTTTCCCCCCATGCATTGGGAATGTTTCTTTTATTTGAAAATGGAATGTCTAAATTCAACAAGCATAAACTGTGTACAGTCAGTGCTGATTTTGGGGTGGGGGTAGGGACAGAAACAGTGAATGTGAAAAGCATCTGTTGTATGATTTTATTGTATAATACTATTTTTCTAGAAAAAGAGGTGCTGGAGCTCACCTTGAACATCTCCCTTGTTCTCTTAGAATGGCAATGGTGTATGTCTGAGAGGTGTCAGAACTGAGTACTAGCAAGCTCCAACTAAATAAAAGCCCTGCTCCTTAATGACCACAACTAATAGATATTGGAACAATATGGGTTGCTATATTTCAAAAAGTAAAAACGAGGACATCCTGAAAGTTGTTTAGCTTTTTTTTAGGAAGACCCCAAAACACCAAAAAACCCACAAGCACCTCATTTGGAAATTCCTCCTGGATGTCAATTCCACCTTTGAAATCACAGTAATGTCTGGGAAAATCCCAATGTTTGGCAGCCCTAATATATATTGTTGTTGTTTAGTCGTGTCCAACTCTTCATGACCCCATGGACCAGAGCACACCAGGCACTCCTGTCTTCCACTGCCTCCCGCAGTTTGGTCAAACTCAGGTTCATAGCTTCGAGAACACTGTCCAACCATCTCATCCTCTGTCGTCTTTCTCCTTCTGCCCTCCATCTTTCCCAACATCAGGGTCTTTTCCAGGGAGTCTTCTCTTCTCCTGAAGTGGCCAAATTATTGGAGCCTCAGCTTCAGAAACTGTCTTTCCAGTGAGTACTCAGGGCTGATTTCCTTAAGAATGGAGAGGTTTGATCTTCTTGCAGTCCACAGGACTCTCAAGAGTCTCCTCCAGCACCATAATTCAAAAGCATCAATTCTTCAGTGATCAGCCTTCTTTATGGTCCAGCTCTCACTTCCATACATCACTACTGGGAAAAGCATAGCTTTAATTATACGGATCTTTGTCGGCAAGGTGATGTCTCTGCTTTTTAAGATGCTAATATATGTATATAACAGTAAAGGAGGGTATTTGCTTCCTTGGCATAGAAAAGCTGTACATCCCCATTTTTATGCATTACTGGGTTGACATGATTAATGTTTTCTGTTATTCTAATGGTTTAAGTCATGTTGTGTATTGTGATTGCAATAGAAGGGTAGGATATAAATGATCTGGATATAGTAAATAAAGCAAATGTAGCCATCTAACAGTTTATGGAAAAGGCCACTATGATTTCTCAGTGTGGTCAGAGATGTAGTTGCTCCTTCAAGCATCATTTCATGTGGCCTGAGACATGAAGGGTCTGGGTTGATGCTTCCCAAGTCTCCTTAATGATGACTCCTTTAATACCGAGAGCTGAAACAATATTGCCAATATTAGAGTCTGGAGAGCACTGCTGAATGTCAGGGACAAGTAGCAGAACTGTGTTAATTAAACCACTATGGCGACTGTTGTAAGAGAGATAAATCTACGAATGAGTCAGCAGTGCTGTTTAATTGCCTTTGACCATTTATGCCTACCTAGGACGAGTTAGATCCTTATCCAAGGTACATCCAACTTTATTTTTTCTGCTTACACAACTATGTTCTAGACCCTTGAGCACTTTAAACATCATTGAACTAGAAACAACCCAACCAAAGGTGAACTGTTATGCTCCCTTTTCAGAGATCTCTGAGACAATGCAAAGAATAATTCCAATGATTTTATTGTGTTTCTTCTGCTAACATCAGCATATTCTGGCAGTGTATTAATTCACCCATTCTCGAAGACAAAAGGGGGAAGCTGTGCTATTGAACAATCAGTTATCATTCATGTTTAGGGGGCAACTGAAAAACTGTGTGCACAGTGAAGGAAACACATATCCTCAACGCCAAGAGGGTCTAGTGCATGGTAGGCAATCATTGTGTTTGCATAGAATGGTAAATCATGGCTTATTACTATGTTGATGAGCATCCATGACCCTGAAGCTTTGCTGAAGCTAAAGTCTCATCTGCACTACCACTTTAAACAGTCTCCCCTTCAAAGAATTCTTTGGGCTATAGTTTGTTATGGGTGCCAGGAGTTGATATGATAACCCTATTCACCCTCGCAGAACCACGATTCCCAGAAAGGTTTAATAAACAATCTTTCTTCTCAGGGACCTCTCTCTATGAACTACAGCCCGAGGATTCTTTGAAGGAAACCATCATTGTTGGAAGTGGCATAATGGTGCTTTAGATGTATGGTGGGTTTAGCATTAAATCCAGACCATGCCTGTATACCTCCTTCAGCTCAATGGAAAATAAAAAATTGGAGGGGGGGGGCTCCTTCAATTCTTTTGGGGGCGGATCCAAGTACAGATGTGTTAAATCCTTAGTGAATGTTTAATAGACTTCTCAAAACTCTTTTGTCTTCTTTCAAAATGTCTTAGGTTAGAAGTTTTGCCTGAAGAACTTCCTAAGCTGTGTTAAGTTCCACATAAATCAAAAGCTTGCCAGCAATCTCAGGATGCAGCCTTATCAAAACTCTTGGGGTCCCCTCAAAATCCCTCAGATGTTTTGCCTGAGAAGGAAATCCCAAACTCTCTTAGAATTTTGCTTCAAGTGAAATTTCAAGGGCAACTGGAAGAGAGAGAAATCTGTCTAACTTGAGACTTGGCCCTGGAAGAAGAACACTCAAATCCCAGCTTCAGTATCATTGCACTAGGTGGCTCTGGGTTGTGTTTCTATTACTCACCGATTTCAGTCTGCTCTTTCTCCTTTTTTCAAGTGCAAAGAGATGGCTGCACACAGTGATACATATTAAATATGAAAAACAGCAGGCTTCATTGGTTCCAAAAGAATAAAGCTTGCTGACACTCCAAGCTGAAAACAGAAGGTCCTATTCGGTAACTGATAACTTGGGGAACATTGCAGATTTCCCCTGCAGGTAATTTTTAAGTGCCTTTGGCTCCAGATTATCAATGCACTCCTGGGGGTGGGGGATATTTAGAGATATGAAAACAGGCTGTTGTTTGCAACCTTCAGAATCATAATCAACCTTCATGATCGTAATTTTAAAAGTCCCTGGCTTTTAAAGAAAAAGAACTTCTATTGGGAGCTCCCAAGGGTTTAAACCGTAGACTAAAAATGGTAAATATGAAGATATTTGCCCAGCAAATTTGCCCAGCAAATTATATTCCCCTTGAATATCATGGAAGCCATGCAACTACAACCTCTAATAATTACAAGTTAGTGGCTGCATTTACAGAAGAATTCAACAGGGAGCAGATAATTTTGAACAGCTTTCATGTGGCTGGTTTTCCAAAAAGAACACTGGGAATTTTGACTCTAAGAATCCATTATTATTGGATTTCTCTAGCCCTGTCAAAAAGGAGAAGAGAGGAGAGGCTAAAGTTGTAGATTCTACAGGTTCTATAGGCATTAAACAAAATGAGGAAGGGGAGGCGGAGTAAATGGATATATCCAAAAAGATCTGTTATTTCTACTGTTCTTAAGGCAGAGTTTAGCAGATTTAGGGTTGAGCCAAATGCCCCTTGCAAAATGGCCACCCTATTTACAGGTAGAAAATTTGAGAATTGTGGATGGGGTGGGGTGGAGAGACATTTCTGTTTTTTCGCAGAATGGCCCAGAAATTGTGTCTTACTTGAAAAAAATAAAAAGAGGACGGATTCATTTTCAGTTGCTGCTGATAATAAGCTTTCCTGGGGGCTTTCAAAGAAACCTGTTCCCCTCTTCTTCCCCACCTTTCACTGAGAAAAGCTCCACTGCTGTTGTGTTGCGGTGGTAAAACAGACTCCACTCAACTTTCAAAGAATTCCCTTCCTTTTTTTGGGGGGGGGGGGAGATTGGGACAGATGGGACAGCATATTTGAAGAGGCCATTTTTTGTTCAGTCTATTATTCTACAAAACATACACAAATCCTTGGCAGCTGTGCTGGTAGCAGAGTTCAGGGCTTTTCCATCAAATGAATTCTGTGTGTGAGAGAGTGAGAGAGACTTTAAAAGTTGGTGCCTGTGTTTTCCCCTTCCCTTCCCTTCCCACATTCCACTCCTGCTTTTTGTCATGTGTTTTTGAGTGTAAACCTACTCGCAGCGGCAATCTTATTCTGGGGAGGTTTGGGGTTTTTTTTTGCTGAAGAGTGAAGTAAAATCCCAATCCTATGACACAGACCCTTTTTCTTTGCCTTCACATCCAGTCTGAAGAAAAGTTCTTGAAAACCTGAAAACTTGCTGTCAATTTTATGACAGTTTATTGGATTCTAAAAAGCTTGTTTTATTATCACTCTTTCTTTTGAATTCTCCCCCCCATGGATTAACATCACTCCCCACAATGTATTAATTCCCCCCAAGAAATAATCTCCCTGTATTTTGATGGTGTAGGTAAACTTTCTTATGCCTTTCCCTTTTATGACAGCCTCATTAAATATTATCTGTGTACCAGCCCCCAAAGGACAGCAGCTGAATTTTATTAAAACCTCCTTTGGGTTGTGGCATGTGTTGGTGTTATGACTAAAATGGCGCACTTTGACCCCGAGTGAGCCCTGTTGCCCTAGGACATCAAGCAAATTCTACTGCCACGAATTATGGTCTCTCTCCTATTAGATGTTTTCCCTGCTTGTCAGGAATTGTGCTTGTCACTGTGCTAAGATGCAGTTTATAATGAAAGTGATAATGTACCATATGGCACTTGCTGTAGGACGGCGGGAACACATTCAGCTACTCACAGGCTATTAATCAAATCCTGGCGCACAGCTCTCTGAAACGACGCAATCTCGCTCCTCTCTGCTGCAGTAGAAAAATCGCTCATCCAAATTCCTTCAAGGATCTTTGAGTTAGTTATTGTACAATTCCACCGAAGCAACAATGTATTGTCATGAAGGCAGCTCAACTTTCCCAAAGCTGGTCTGTTGAAAATGCCAGCAATTTATGTTTGCGGTAACCATAATAATATGGAATCATCATCATCTTCATAAAATATTACAATGAACTTCATTTGATCTATCCATTCACAGTTGAAGTACCACATTTTTTCCTGCAAGCGATTTGTAGCTCCATTCTTTGTCCCCGTTATTATGCATAATTGCTTAAGGTTGTTTTTTCTCTCCAAATCAAGGGCATTGTGCTAAAGATGATCCCCCATCCTCTCAAAATCACAGAACAAGGAATGGCTAGGAGATTCTTCCCCCCCCCCTTTGGGAGGCATTCTTTCCTCCATACAGTGGCTGGGGTAGGGGCAGGGCACAGGACTGTGTTTGGACAGCATCCATAATATAGCCTGTGCTATTTATTAAAAGGCATTGATAAAGTTCTTAATATTTTAGAAATCTCTTTGAAAATCTAGCACTTTGTCCCCATCTTTACTTCTGCTGAGTTCTACAGTATAAGAAGAGCCTGCTGGACCTAGTCCAGCATCCTGTTCTCACAGATAGAAAACCCACAAGCAGCGTGATGGCCTGGGACTCGGGCTCAGACTCGGAGCCAGAGGAGTCTCAGTCCGCACCGGATCCTTTGCCTCAGGCAGCATCTGAACCTAGTCTGGGGCCTGATTCTAAAGAGCCCCCGTCTGCACAGGTTCCCCTGCAACAAGCACCAGCTGGGCTGAGTCAGGGGCCTGAGCCTGCCCTGGCTCCAGATGCGGGGATTACCGTATTTTTCGCCCTACAGGACGCACTTTTCCCCCTCCAAAAATGAAGGGGAAATGTGTGTGCGTCCTATGGGGCAAATGCAGGTTTTCGCTGAAGCCTGGAGAGCGAGAGGGGTTGGTGCACACCTACCCCTCTTGCTCTCCAGGCTTCAGGAAGCTTTCTGCAAGCCGTGGGAGAGCTGCGCGACTTTGTGCAGCTCTCCCATGGCTTGCGGAGAGCTTGCCAGCATCTAGAAGCTTGGGGCGCGCTGAGCTCAGCACGCCCCAGGCTTCGGGCTTCGTGCAGCTCTCTGTTAGCACTGCTTGCGGATAGCAGCCTGTTCTGGCGGCTGGGGTCGGGGGAAGCTCAGGCTTCCCCCTTCCCAGCCCCGCACCTTGGGGGAAAATAATCCCCCCCTTTATTCCCCCCCAAAAAACTAGGTGTCTCCTATGGGCCGATGCGCCCTATGGGGCGAAAAATACAGTACCTCGTTGCCTTCAGCTGGGCAATCACTTACAGCTGCTCCACTACCAGCTCGGTCAGAAGAGGCTGAGGTGGCCTCTGGATCTAGTAACCCACCAACATCTCCCAAGCTGCAAAGACTGAGGTCTGAGAGAAGGAGAGACCTGAGTACTCGCAGGAGGAGTGCTCGCCTTCAGGCGAGACAGGGAGGTGAGTCGGCGGGGGATCAGGACCGGCTGTTACCCCAACAGAGATAAAAGGCTGCTGGACCCCGCCCCAGTTTGCGGGAGCAACGTTGCTGTTTGCCAGAACCTGCCTCTGATCCTGTGCCTGACCTTGCCTGGTTTTCTGCCTCGTGTCCTGCCTTGGCCCTGTCGGACTGACTCCTCACGGAACCCTTGGATTTGGGACCAGACCTGGACCGCGTTACTCAGGTTACCCCAGCACAAGCAGGACCCGAGCACAAAGGCACTCTCTGCCCTCTGTGGTTTCCAGCAAACCATGGAGGCAGAGCAGGGCCCTCAGGGCTAGTAAGAAAACTGAGATTAAGGAGGATGGACAAGCAGTGCTAACCCCAGGCTTTGTGGGATAAACAGCCTCATATAACCAACATGCTTAAGTCTAATTAATGGATGAAGGAGTTAAGACCATAGAGTAGGATGGTCCAAAGGCTGCATGTGGCCCTTGCAACCTTTTTTGGAATCCCCGAGCAACATTCCCAAGTCCTTATGCTGCCTTCCCAAAGCCAGGTAAATGAGGTGCTGGACTCTGGAAAGGAGGGCAGTCAGAAACCTCAGCCCTCCTTTCCAGAGTCCCAACTAGGTTTTGGGAAGGAGGTGGGAGGACTTAAGGACTCAGTCAGTCCTTACGTCCTCCCACCTGCTTCCCAAAGCCTAGTTAGGCCTTTCCCAGTGTGGGGAAGGAAGTGGGAGAGCTCTAGAACCCTCCTTGTGTCTCCTTCCCGAAGTCCAGCACTTCCCTTAACCAGCTTTGGGAATGCAGCACAAGGACTGGACTGGGGCATCAAATTTTTGCCTTGCTTTCCCCTTCCACACATGTGACAAGGCAGTATGTGGCCCATATGTTGAAGGACTCCTGTGGCCCACTTGGGATGAAAAGTTGGACCACCCTGCCTTAGAGTCAACTGTCCTATCAGGATTAGTGAGCTCACTTTCCCTCACCTTAGGAGGAAGGGTTATCAAGCATTTTTTTTCTTCCATTCCACCATGCAAACCCTACCAGTGAGGAAGTCTAAGTTGGGTGCTCCAAGCTTAGACTGTGTGGCTTAAGCAAGCCATCTTTGTGTTTCTATACAAATAATTTAGAAACCTTCACCAGTTTGGAACCTAAGTTTTACTCCTTGTGTTTTTTATTGCTGTATGGGAAAGCACACGAATCTGAGCTTTGAGGAGTTTGTAAGTAAACTATTTTTAACTTACCAAGTGTGTTGTTTCTTTTTATGCTAGAGACGTGGGGAACTTTGGAAGCTCCGCGCTTTACTTTGCTGAATATTTTGCTGAATACTTTGCTGGGGTTCCCTCACCAAAGAGTACTTACCCTAAACCTGGATCTTGAATCTAGGTAATTCTTCTTTTGTATTATATATTTCTCCTTTAACCAAATAAAGTACCAACAGGTTTAACTGTAACTAAGACAGATGAGGGCAAGCTAAACTTGGCAGGGAAGCACCCTATTCACTCAAATGGAGCAATCTCCATACTACCTGGCCTCAGAGCATGTGAAATTTCTTACTTTTCCAATGCTCAGACCCTGGATCTTCCTGCTTGTTCTTGGCACCTAGTAAATCAGATACAGACTTACCTCAGAAGTAGAACAGAATCCATTCCGGAAGTCCGTTCGACTTCTAAAAAGTTCAGAAACCAAGGTGCGGCTTCCAATTGGTTCCCGATTGTGCAGGTACATCGGAAACAATAGCTGAAGCCGTGCCGGATGTTTGGCTTCCCAAAAAATGTTCCAAAACTGGAACACTCACTTCCGGTTTTCAATTGTTCAGGAGCCAGAACGTTCTACTCCCAAGGTGTTCGGGAGCCTAGGTACGACTATATAGGCATTCCCATCCTCCATTTTTTTAAAATAGGACATTGGCAGCGGTGGGCTCATTGAGCCCAGGATTGCATATGAAAGACAACCTCATTTTTTGCATCATTATCTTTCCTGCAGCAAGTTTACTGTGTCTCCAGCCACACTCGTCCTGCATGCAAGAAATCCTTCAGTTCGAAAATGCTATTGTGTAGCATGTAAAGGAACACATCCCTTCCTAGAAGCTATTAATTCTGGTGGCTAACACTTTGATTTTAACAAGGATATTAGCTTTATGCCTCATTGTCTGTTGTATTATCTTTCCTTCTCTCACAGCTCATTTAACCATATTTACCTGGAGTGTCTGTGTGACCCACATCTAATGGCCCACTTCATTACAAATGATCACCTCCAGGATTGCTTCTAATGACCCCATTCACTTAAAAGTTTTAATGCTACCAGCTTGGGGGCAAATGAAATCCTGCTATTTATTTATTTTTTTAATGGAAAGTAACCTCAGAAGGGTGCCATTTTAAATAGAGAAGTCGAGGGAAGGTCTGCTTAACCCTTTCCTCACCTGCCTTTCACCATTCATTTTTCACCAGCTACATTTTCCTCATGTGGGGTTCCAGATACACATTATTTAAAAATGAGCACCAATTTTAGTCTGAAAAGACAGATTAAATAAATGTATTAAAACAACTGGCCATTTGGGTTATGGGATATACCACAACTCCACAAGAAAACCCAATTGACGCATATTCTAGTATATATGTGCTTCTTTCCAAAGAGGGATATCGAAACCTGGCTGGTATATGTTTGCCACACGTTTCAAGTATTTATATATTTTAGTGAACATTTCCCTGTGTCTGTGTATTGGCTGCATACGATATAGGGACCCTTCAGAGCTGATTGGAGGCTGCATGAGGGAGGGAAGGAAGACTACTTCAGCAGCATTGAATACACCCATTAAATTTATGTCTCATCCCTCAGCAAGTGAATCACAACCAATGAAAAGAAAGCAAACAATAAAAATAGTAGCAAAATATACTTCAAAATACAACCTCCTCCATCAATGCTTTTTCCAGTCATTTTCACTGTTGTGAACTAGGCTTCAACTGAGGTAGAGTAGGGATGGGGATTATTATTATTTTGTATGGCAGGCCAGATTGCTATCTGTTCCCATCCCTATGAGCCATCTGTGGCACCTTTCAGTCACTTGATATCATTACAATTTCACAGTGCTGTTTTGCACAAAAAGCATAGCCCAGACTGTTCTAGCAAATGGCATATGAAGACACATATCAGGAAAACCTGCTTTGCAAAATATTATTATTATTATTATTATTATTATTATTATTATTATTATTATTATTAGCTTTTTCTTGCCAAGGCAACTCAATGTGGCTTACAAAAGACCAACATGTGTTTAAACCAAGAAAAAAAACCCATATTTTTTTTAAAATAAACCAGCCCATATTAATAGACTAACAGATTAGCAGTCACAACAAGTGTGTTAAAATTTGGGAAAGTTATCCATGGAGGAGCTTTTACTTTTTGAATAAAGCCACACAGGAACTGACAACAACCTTGCAAGAGCATAATGGAACAGGACTACAAGCATGTGTCAATATGCACTGTATCAACATTCAGAGGTGCCTGGGATTTCCAGCTGGAACTCTCCAGAACTGAGCTCCAGCATCTCTCTGGTGGACAGTGTGGCCATTCTAAGAGAACAAGGGAGGTGTTCATGGTGAGTTCTGCCACCTTTTTGTCTAGAAGAATAGTGCTGAGTGTCACAGCAACATTTTGGTTACAACAAACTACAACGAAGAAGAAGAAGAAGAAGAGGAGGAGGAGTTTGGATTTGATATCTCGCTTTATCACTACCCAAAGGAGTCTCAAAGCGGCTAACATTCTCCTTTCCCTTCCTCCCCCACAACAAACACTCTGTGAGGTGAGTGGGGCTGAGAGGCTTCAGAGAAGTGTGACTGGCCCAAGGTCACCCAGCAGCCGCATGTGGAGGAGCAGGGAATTGAACCCGGTTCCCCAGATTACAAGTCTACCGCTCTTAACCACTACACCACACTGGCACTTAGTGTTTATTGAGTAAAATGGCACATAAGTATGTGTATATTAGGGACGAGGGTGGCGCTGTGGTGTAAACCACAGAGCCCAGGGCTTGCCGATCAGAAGGCTGGCAGTTCGAATCCCCTCGACAGAGTGAGCTCCTGTCGTTCGGTCCCAGCTCCTGCCAACCTAGCTGTTTGAAAGCATGTCAAAGTGCAAGTAGATAAATAGGTACCGCTCCGGCAGGAAGGTAAACGGCATTTCCATGCACTGCTCTGGTTTGCCAGAAGCGGCTTAGTCATGCTGGCCACATGACCCGGAAGCTGTCTGCAGACAACGCCGGCTCCCTCAGACTATAGAGCGAGATGAGCCCTGCAACCCCAGAGTTGTCCGTAACTGGACCTAACAGTCAGGGATACCTTTACCTTTTTATGTGTATATTAGGTGAAGTTTGCACTAAAATGCTGATGAATCTTCAAGAGGGCTTTTTTTTTGTCAACTAATGGGAAAATGTGGAGAAATGAACTTAAGAGAGAATTGAGAGAAACTGAAAGTGACAGATTCAGCTATCCCAGTAAGAATTTCAGTTGCTGCGGAACATGAGCTGTTGCGCTCATGACATGATTTTCAGTTTCCCACAGATATCTGGTTGACCACCAGGAGAACAGAATGTTGTATTAGATGGGGCTTTGTCCTGACCCAGCAGAACAATGATGTTACCAACCATAGCGATGTTCAGCTAAATTTCAGCCACAATTAAAAGATCCAAGCATAAACCAAAAAGTTATTACAAGAGACAGATATAAAAAGAGAAGCTATTCAAAGAGTCCACATGAAAAAAGGTCTACTATTCCTTCCTTCGAAGCAACCAGCTCTCACCTCTCTGAATTCCTGCTTTCATGTCATCATAGCAAGCTGAAAAGAAACCCAACAGAACTTTTTTTTTTTTTTTTTAAGGTATGATTTATCTTCCAGCAGACATTTGTACAGTGAAGATATTCTTGAAGATGAATCTGTAACTGAAAGTGAGATGGCACTGCAAGAAAATCAATGAGCTGGCATCATTCTGAAAAAGTCTCTTTGACTCTTTGGAGTAACTGTTTTCCAGAACAGGAGTGTTCATAAGACATGTGACTAATAGCTTAACACAAAACACATAATTGTGGGAGAAAGAAACAGAGAATAAGGTACCGTATTTTTCGCTCTATAAGACGCACCAGACCATAAGACGCACCTAATTTTTGGAGGAGGAAAACAAGGGAAAAAAATATTCTGAATCCCAGAAGCCAGAACAGCAAGAGGGATTGCTGCACAGCGAAAGCAGCGATCCCTCTTGCTGTTCTGGCTTCTGGGATAGCTACGCAGCCTGCATTTGCTCCATAAGACGCACACACATTTCCCTTTACTTTTTAGGAGGGAAAAAGTGAGTCTTATAGAACAAAAAATACAGTATATTTGCTTGACAATGCACCTTACACTCGGAAACAGAATCTACAAGGTGAGCAATACACGACACCCCAGCTTTAATCTGTAAATTGATTTACTGGGTAGATGTCAGCATTGTGTTGTGATCATAAAAGCACTAAAACATGGAATAGGGATATGGAGACTCAGTGCAGCAGCACGTATCAGTGGATAAAGAATTAATTTTGTGCCCCATCAAAAGGATGATATCCAACCAAGTAACTGAGTAAGAGCAAACCCAACAAAATCAATGGATCTTTGGGATGCTTTGCCAGCATCAACAACCTTTTCACAAGGGCCACAAAGCCTTTTTTAAAAAAATAAATAAATCTCTGAGCTGGCTTTAGGTGGCTCAGAATAAATTTATTATGGACAAGTGGGACCTGCAACAAGTGTGAAGTACTCCTGTTCACGATGCTCTTCATGCCTTTTCCTAGGATACTCCATTCCATCCATATGCTCAGACATGTTTTAGGGATTCACCTTTAGGGTAGTTTTATAAATATTTTGCAAACCTTGGTTTTCTCCCTGACCTGAAAACTCCCTCTTGTGCATGGCTAGTTCTGCTTTGGCTACGTAAGCAACAACACTCATGTCAGACTGTAAAAAATAGAAGGAATAAAGTTTTGTTTAAATGTTTGTTAAGTTTGATTTATTTCATTTTCACTTGTTGCCCCCATATGGGGAAGTAAGCAGTCCTCCATTAATTGACACCTTTCTATCTATGCTGTTTCTTTGTGGGAGCTCTTTCTTTCTTTCTTTCTTTCTTTCTTTCTTTCTTTCTTTCTTTCTTTCTTTCTTTCTTTCTGTGGAGCAGCTTGTGGCATGACAGACAGCAATAGCAGGGAAGGATACTGGGTTTGCAATTTGTTCTATTTTTTATTTAGTTCTTTAAATATTCGGAATGGTATATGTTGAGTGAGGGTCAAGAAGCAGGTAGGAACAGGGAGAGTTAAAGGCTGCATATGATTATTGGCAGTCCTGTTTCTTGTATACCAGTGCCAGCCTTGACTACTTTGGACAACCTTGACTATACGGCCTGGATATATGACTCAATAAAATCAAAGAGAAAAGTAAATTGATGAATTCCACCCCCCCCCCAAAAAAAAACTTCCTCAAAAAATGAAGGTTCTGAGTTGGAACCCTAGGTGTACAGTCCAAGATTATCAATTGAGCTGTCCCAGATTCTTATTTGTAAAGTTCATCTTATAATAATAACAATCAAGGATGGTCTCTTGAAAAGCTATTTGTGCAAAATCACGACTAATTTCTCGCCAAATGTTCCCATCAAGTAATAGCAGAGTTCTCATTTGATTAAAATATCTCAAGAGGTCCCCTGCCTGTCAGAGAGATCAAATTAAAATTGTCAGTTGAGTGTCGTCAGTTACAGAACTTCTAGTCCTGTGATTTGAAAAGTTGCAGTGGCAACTTCCCACAAGACTGACATCATTATCTATATAATGCCGTTATTAATGAGGGTCTGGGGAATTTCAATGCCAATAGGAGGCAAAGTAACTGATTAAAAAAAAACACAAAAAAACAACTCTGTAGGCTAGATCATCCAGAGATGGTCTACCAAAAAGTTAGATGGAATGCCTGGATTTCTCCACTCTGTGCAACCCACAACTGGAAAGAAAGCTCGTGTGTGTGTGTGTGTGTGTGTGTGTTTTCATGACTGCCATGGACTTCAGGATTCAGAAGTGCAGCAGTCATGTGAAGGAGACAAGCTTAATATAAAAATCTTTTTTTTTTTCTGTGCATAAACGTTTGGTTGCTGTTGGTGGGTCAGGACAGCATCTTCAAGCTTGATCAGACAGTGGGTGCAATCCAGCAATACTTTTTTTACATCCCTTGGATTTTGAATGGGACATGTATTAAAATGATCCAGGCAAAGTTAGGCACTTTTAAGTCTCGTTCATGCCAAGTGATGAGAACAGTATGTAAAGCTTTTCCATTAATACCAAAGGGGGTTAATTTTCGTTATAGTCCTGGATAAGGGATCTCAAGATCCAATGGTCCCTCATACATACATACATCATTTAATTTGTATGCCACCTTTCCACAGATGAAACCATGCTCAAAGCGGCTTACAACATGGGGGAAAAACACACACACATAACTGCAACAAAAGTAGTCATAAACAGAAGGTCTTGTGTGAGTGCCTGGAGGTGGTTGGAGGATGGATGGTGGCTAATGGATTGAGGTTGAGTCCTGACAAGACAGAAGTACTGTTTTTGGGGGACAGGGGGCTGGCTGGTGTGGAGGACTCCCTGTTCCTGAATGGGGTAACTGTGCCCAGGTGCGCAGCCTGGGAGTCATTTTGGACTCACAGCTGACCATGGAGGCTCAGGTCAATTCTGTAACCAGGGCAGCTGTCTACCAGCTCCATCTGGTACACAGGCTGAGACCCTACCTGCCCGCAGACTATCTCGCCAGAGTGGTGCATGCTCTAGTTATCTCCCGCTTGGACTACTGCAATGCGCTCTACGTGGGGCTACCTTTGAAGGTGACCCAGAAACTACAACTAATCCAGAATGCGGCAGCTAGACTGGTGACTGGGACTGGCCGCCGAGACCACATAACACCGGTCTTGAAAGACCTACATTGGCTCCCAGTACGTTTCCGAGCACAATTCAAAGTGTTGGTGTTGACCTTTAAAGCCCTAAACGGCCTCGGCCCAGTATACCTGAAGGAGCATCTCTACCCCCATCGTTCTGCCTGGACGCTGTGGTCCAGTGCTGAGCGCCTTCTGGTGGTTCCCTCATTGCGAGAAGCAAAGCTACAGGGAACCAGGCAGAGGACTTTCTCAGTAGTGGCACCCGCCATCAGATGTCAAAGAGAATGCCCTCCCATCAAATGTCAAAGAGATAAGCAACTACCTGACATTCAGAAGACATCTTAAGGCAGCCCTGTTCAGGGAAGTTTTTAATGTATGACATTTTAGTGTACTTTTGGTCTTTGTGGAAGCCGCCCAGAGTGGCTGGGGAAACCCAGCCAGATGGGTGGGGTACAAATAATATATTATTATTATTATTATTATGCAAAACATTAAAAAAAAAGATAGCTACTTTAGCTGCTCTGCGTAGCTCATCAATTTTTCTTGCCACTGTTCTTTCACTGGGATTTCCTCATTCTTCCATCCTTGTGCTATCAAGACTCTTGCCGCTGTTGTAGCATATATAAATAAGTTCTTCGTTTTTCTTGACAGGTCTTGTCTTACAATCCCTAACAGAAATGCTTCTGTTTTTTTTTACAAATGTCATTTTTTTCAACTCATTATATATCATTCCCCCCCCCTTTTTTTAACTTATCTACATTTCCACCACATATGATAAAAAGTCCCTTCTTTTTCTTTACATTTCCGACATCTGTTTGACCCGGTTTTGTACATTTTTGTAGAAAAATAAATCATAACAGGATCTAAAACGAAGATGCAAAAAACCAACAGCAACTCCCCACCCCAAGGCAAGGCTAAATCTGGCAGCAGTATCTTAATACTGCTGCCTTGGAACCTTATGATAAAGGGCAGGTAAGAACTCAAACAACCAAAATAATAATTAACACGCCCCTCAATGAAGATTAATGAAATGTTTTAGTAAGCCATCTCTCCCCAGCCCTCCCAATATCTACAACTTTTAAAATTGATGTTATGGGCTGTTGTTTTGATGGGCTGTTGTAATCCATCTATCTAGGGCAACTAACTGCAATCTTACCAACATGACAAGACGTCCACATGTGGGACAGAGCGGAATGGCCATTTCCACAGAGAAATGGAAACACAATTCCAGAGCATCCCTAAACATGCAGCTTATGTACTTGGGCTTAATGCCAGAGACAGAATGCAGCAGGGTGACTTCCGCATTCCTCAGACACAAACACAGCTTTACCCTTTAAGTGTATGAAGAATTAACCACAGTCTGGGCAAACGGCCAAGATGAGTCTTAGCTTTAACGTGCACCTTAATCCTAGACATGTTTATTCAGAAGTTAAGTCTGTCTGAGTTCCAACTGGGTTCGGTGGGACTTGCTCTCGAGTGTGCATAAAATTAGCAGCATTAGTTTAGCATTCATTTCTTCTCGTATCCAAAGCTACTGTTGGACCAATATAATAAAAGCAGAAGTTGTTGCCATAATGAAAATCTCCTCAGAAAATCCACCAGATGATACTGATGGTGATAATTCCAATATGCAATGCTAGGTTTAGGGTGCTTCAAGAAAGGTGTTTATTGTAGGATTTGAGCAAGATTTTTTGCAGCACTGACACTATGTGGTTGGCATCAAAATGTCAGCCTCGGTTCCACTTCACTTTTTACCAGATTTACCCTTTCTGGGGGAAATCTGATAAGCAGAACAACCCATTTGCAATACATGGAAATACCATTTGCAAATTAAGCCTCTGTCTGGAAGCAATCTTTATTAAAATGGACTGGCTTTGCATAATTCAAAATGACCTTAACAGATTAGAGAACTGGGCGCAAGCTAACAAAATGAATTTCAATAGGGACAAATGTAAGGTTCTGCACTTAGCCAGGAAGAACCAGATGCACAAATATAGGATGGGGGACACCTGGCTTACTAGCAGTACATCTGAAAAGGATCTAAGGGGTCTTGGTGGACAAGCTCTTAACATGAGTCAACAGTGGGATGCAGCAGCAAAAAAAGCTATTGCTATTCTAGGCTCCATCAACAGAAATATAGTGTCCAGATCACTCTATTCTGCCGCTGTGGGTTAAACCAGAGAGCCGAGGACTTGCCGAACAGAAGGTTGGCGGTTCAAATCCCTGCGATGGGGTGAGCTCCCTTTGCTCGGTCCCAGCTCCTGCCAACCTAGCAGTTCTAAAGCACAGCAAAGTACAAGTAGATAAATAGGTACCACTCCAGCCGGAAGGTAAACGGCATTTCCGTGCACTGCTCTGGTTCGCCAGAAGCGGCTTAGTCATGCTGGCTACATAACCCGGAAGCTGTACACCGGCTCCCTTGGCCAATAAAGCGAGATGAGCACCGCAACCCCAGAGTTGGCCACGACTGGACCTAATGGTCAGGGGTCCCTTTACCTTTATTCTGCCTTAGACCACACCTTGAATACTGTGTCCAATTCTGGGCACCACAATTTAAGGATGTTAACAAGCTGGAACATGTGCAGAGGAGGGCAACCAAGATGATCAAGGGTCTGGAAACTAAGTCTTATGAGGAACGCTTGAAGGAGCTGGGTATGTTTAGCCTGAAAAAGAGGAAAGTGAGAGGAGATATGATAGTCATCTTCAAATATCTCAAGGGCGGTCACATGGAGGAGGGAGCATGCTTGTTTTCTTCTGCTCTGGAGGGTAGGACTTTGAACTAATGGCTTCAATTTGCAAGAAGGGAGATTCCGACTAAACATTCGGAAAAAAAATCTGACAGTAAAAACTGTTCAGCAGTGGAACAGACTCCCACAAGAGGTGGTGGGCTATCCTTCCTTGGAGGTGTTTAAACAGAGGTTGGATGGTCATCTGCCATGGATGCTTTAGCTGAGATTGCTGCATTGCAGGGGGCTGGACTCTTGAGATCCCTTCCAACTCTAAGATTCTATGTTTCTTATTCTAGCCTCAGGCATGCAGAGGGGGCCTTTAAAACACTTAAATCAAAGCAATGTAAACTTTTAAAAAAATCTGGCATAGGCAAACTCGGCCCTCCAGATGTTTTTGGCCTACAACTCCCATGGTCCCTAGCTAACAGGACCAGTGGTCAGGGATGATGGGAACTGTAGTCTCAAAATGTCTGGAGGGCAGAGTTTGCCTATGCCTGGCTTAACATTTTGAAAGAATCCTCAACTGCTGCCCTTTTACAACAACAACAACAACAACAACAACAACACAACCCACAGCTCTTCAATACTTTGGAGACAACATTTAGGGCAGCATCACTTCTTTCAAAGCTAGAGAAACAGAGAGATACAGGAAAACATTGAGCAATGTGGATAGAAAATGACAGAAACCACACTACTTTGTAGTGATTTGGCAATCCTCCCCTGGAAAGGCTAATGTATGGTGCAACTTGTCTGAGAAAATTAATGAGCAAACGCCTAGATTCTGTTTCATTGGAATTGAGAAAAGATGGCGTCTGCCACCTGAGGAGGACTTTTGGATGGATTCGGTATAAATACCAGCGCGTGAGGATTTATTGCAAACAAAAGACTTACCAGCTATTTTAAACAAAGGAGAGTCATACAAGGTTCACACAGAAGCATAATATTGTTTAGTTTAACTCGCCTGTGGAAACAGCTCAGAGGTTATTAAAGAAGAAGATGGATAATAACAAGAAGATTGAAAGATGGGACTGGTGAACACTAAAAGCAAAACATTTGGACTTTATGATATGTATTTGTATAATTTGGAATAATTAATGTGATTTGATTGTACTGTTAAAATGGAAAACTTAATAAAAATTATTATATATAAAAAAGAAAATGACAGAAACCACAAACAGAGTAACATAAGGCTTTGTGAGGCCCCTGATATGACCTGGGTGCAGGTATTGACATCACACTTTGTCTCAGGAATAGGAAAAGAACCCTGAATCACCCCAATTTTATTTGGCCCCCACACAGGGCACACCAGTAATATTTACTGAATTGCACTTTCCCCTTATGTCACCTTTAATTCAGAATTAATTTTCTGTGGCACCCCATAAAAGACAACTCTTATATTCTTGTTTAAAGTTTCCTGGATATACAAATTGGTCAGCTAGCACCAGGTCACATGTTCCCAACAGAAAATTAACAATGTAATAGACTAGATTAGAGTTTACATGTGTTGCAAAATATGCCAGCAACAACAAAAGCTCGTGGAAAAAAGAAATTAAACATACAGACACCTGTTGTTAAACTTATGTTATGCTTTGTAATACATTTTTGCTGATTTCCTCCAGAGTCCTCAGTTTTTCTCCTTTTAGTTACAGTCAATTAAATCAGATTTCCATGACTTGCCATAGAAATGCAAAACACAGGAAGAATTATTGGCAGTATCTCTCATTTCACTCCACTGCACATATTAATTTCAACACTGCTTTTACCATCTGCTCAGGACCTAATTTTAAATACAAAATAAAACACGCAAATATGCAGCTGGAAATGGTGTGAGCCCATGTGCTGTGGAAGTGTGTATTCAGAAGTATGTGTGTGTTCACATTAATTTCAGTGTATCACATGAGGGGCGGGGAGCCAAACTCATAGAAATAAAGAGTTGAACTTGCAGATAAATAATTGTAAGAACTGGTCTGATGGGTAGAGCTGATTGCAAACTGAAGTTCATTTATCCAAGATGTTCAATAAATGGCATGGGACACAATCCAGCTCAACTTCTGCTGATATTGTTTAACTGAAATAAATGCTTAGATTTGGCTGGCTGTCTCCTGGATCCTTTAGAAAGGCTCTTAAACCCACACTTTGGTGGTATATTGTTTAAATGCAGTGTGTGTGTGTATCTATACAGTCTATCTATACAGTCATACCTCGGGTTACAGATGCTTCAGGTTACGTTTTTTGGGTTCTGGACCGCCAAAACCCGGAAGTAACGGAACGGGCATTCCCTCTGAATCTATTTGTGAGAGTTGGGGTCATTTGATGTCACAATGTAGAAAAACCCATTTGTAACTTTTTGTTCTATTATTCATTTCATGACAAAACGGTCAGCAAGCGATTTTGCACCCCTTGATTAAAGCTGGATAGTCTTGCCAGAGCCTTGGTGATGAACTTGCCCCAGGAACCTCACCTGACCTTCCCTTAACTAGAGCCTTCCATTTTATCCAATCAGATGGGGGGATCTGTTCCTCTCCTGTACAGCACAGGTTCCCTTCTGACTGCCTTTCATGAAAATGACATGATAGACAATGTCTGATAAGAGTCTATTTGGAAGGACAAGTTGCTTCATCCAAAAAGTGCTTGTGGTACAAAATCTCATCTTAGACTTTTCATAACTTGCAATCTCGAGGTGGGGGAGAGAGAGAGAGAGAGAGAGAGAGAGAGAGAGAACCCAGAAACTCAAAGCCTGAGAGACATATGGGCAGGTGTCAAAATGCGCCAGTTTCTTTTTTTCAATTTATTTCCTCAAGACTGCTGGGAGATTGACATTTCTCTAAGTACACTTGCTTTGAGGAGTAATTTACTGGCTTTTGTAGAATGCACAGGCAAACGCTGAGTTATCCAAACTCTTTCCTCTGGATTGAGGCGACTTCTGAAAACATGATTTACTCACAGAGCCTGTACAGCTGAGGGATTCGTCGGTTGGCTTGCTCCACAAGTGAAAAAGGAAGAGAGCATCAGCAACAACAATAGCCAAGAGAGAGAAAAAATAGAATTTTATTTTATATTTATTTTTGCTATTTATTACACTTATATAACACCTTGTCTTCCAAGGAACTCAATGTAGTATGCATGGTTTGCCTCCTCCCCAGTTCATTCTCACATCAACCTGCTAAGAGATGGTGGCTGGCCCAAGGACACCCAATGAGCTTCATGGGTGAGTAGGAATTTGAACTCTGGTCTCCCAAGTCATAGCCCAACACTCTAGCCATTACACCACACCGGCATTCCTTCATGAAGGATGGAGGTCTTTCCCTCATCCCAACCCTGCTGGCAGAGTTGAAAGTTTTTGTTTCTAAAGATGTTCATGGAAAGTATGCTCATCTGTATTGTTTAACTAGGGTATTTTTTAAGGGATTTGCTTAGGGTTGCCATATTTCACAAAGTAAAAACCAGGACACCCCAAACATTGCTGAGGATTTTTTTTTTTACAAACTCCAAAACACCAAAAACCCACAATTTTTAGATTGACTTGCCTAAGATCCAGGACAAAGCACTGCCTTTCAGAAATTCCCCCAGACATCCATTCCCCCTTTGAAATACCAGTAATGTCTGGGGAAATCCGGACATATGGCAGCCCAAAATTTGCTTAAAGTAATTTCCTTTCTTTTCAAAAACTCTATATCAGAGGCCTCGGTAAGATTAGAAAAGGAGAAATGAAGCTGTGTAAGTGATGCTCTCTCAGTCTTTTCTCAGTTATTCTTTAAAACCATTCCTCCAGCTCATTTTGAATGCAAATGCCCAACCTGCAAGGGTGCATTTATTTATTTAATTACCTATCAATCACGTTTCTCTTCTGCTTCACGGCAGAATGGAATGTGCTGTCCTTGGTGCAGATGCAATTAAAAGCAGTCCCGTTACAAACAACACAAATAAATGCACCCGACCCACACAAAATACATAGATTGGAGGAGGGGGGAATGGTGAGTGTCGATGCTTCTCAGGAAATGAGATCAAATCGTTTGGAATTTAACAGCAGTAGCACCACCATTGGTGGATTTCATAAGCATCGGGTTCCTCAGAACTATGAGTCCAAAGTCTAGGATGGAGTGAATATGTGCACAAACTCAGGAACTGCAGATAGGACTACTAACAAATATTTACAAGATAGTGTGCTGAGTTTAGAGGTGGGAGATAGGCTGTATGCCCCAGTCCCGTCTAATTCCAGGATCCAATGATCATCCAATTGCTGGAATAGACAAACAAGTTTCTTAATGTGAGTCATTGAGGTAACCAAGTGGCTCTGTGCCAGAGCGCAAATGGGTGCCCCCCCATCAACTGCCCGATTCTATTATTATTCTATTATTTATTAAATTTATATAGTTAGAAATACAAAAGACAGAGTTGAGGTGTGTGAGCTAGAATCTAGAAGCAGACTGTAGGCTGGGCAGCTTAGAGACAGAGCCATGCCTGATTCTGGCTGGAATCCAAGTCTGTGGCTATGGGAGAAGCAGGAGTTTCTTGGGGTGTTAATGCTATGAGCCCCTGCATCGTAGGCTTGGGTTTAATATATGTGTAAATAAACCACATATACTAAAGACACCCCCATGGGACATGGGTGGCGCTATGGTCTAAACCACTGAGCCTAGATCTTGCCGATCAGAAGGTCGGCGGTTCGAATCCCCTTGATGGGGTGAGCTCCTGTTGCTCAGGCCCAGCTCCTGCCAACCTAGCAGTTTGAAAGCATGTAAAAGTGCAAATAGATAAATAGGTACTGCTCTGGCAGGAAGGTAAATGGCATTTCCATGCACTGCTCTGGTTCACCAGAAGCGGCTTAGTCATGCTGGCCACATGACCCAGAAGCTGTACGCCAGCTCCTTCAGCCAATAAAGCGAGATGAGTGCCACAACCCCAGAGTTGTCTGCGACTGGACCTAATGGTCAGGGGTCCCTTTACCTTTTTTTACTAAAGACACCACAGCCTACACTTTCCCTTATTCCAAAGAAAACCAATCCCTCAGTAAATTCCTGTAACCCCTTGACTCTCACACTTTTCAGTTATTAGAGTAATTGCCAGAATATCTAATGCAGGAGTCAGAAAACTTTTTCAGCAGGGGGCCGGTCCACTGTCCCTCAGACCTTGTGGCAGGCCCGACTATATTTTGAAAAAAAATATGAACAAATTCATATGCTCCACAAATAACCCAGAGATGCATTTTAAATAAAAGCACACATTCTACTCATGTAAAAACACGCTGATTCCTGGACCGTCTGTGGGCCAGATTTAGAAGGTATGGTTTTCCCAGTAGTGATGTATGGAAGTGAGAGCTGGACCATCAAGAAGGCTGATCGCCGAAGAATTGATGCTTTTGAATTATGGTGCTGGAGGAGACTCTTGAGAGTCCCATGAACTGCAAGAAGAACAAACTTATCCATTCTTAAGCAAATCTGCCCTGGAAGGTCAGATCCTGAAGCTGAGGTGCCAATACTTTGGCCACTACATGAGAAGACTCCCTGGAAAAGACCCTGATGTTGGGAAAGATGGAGGGCACAAGGAGAAGGGGACGACAGAGGACGAGATGGTTGGACAGTGTTCTCAAAACTACCAGCATGAGTTTGATCAAACTGTGGGAGGCAGTGGAAGACAGGAGTGCCTGGCGTGCTCTGGTCCATGGGGTCACGAAGAGTCGGACAAGACTAAATGACTAAACAACAACAACAACAACAACATGTGCTTTCAAATAAGAACATGATACACCTTTCAACCTATTGTGGATAATATGAGCATGATAGACAACGATTCTGATATATGTTGCACGTACAGCAGACACATATCCTAAACATATAACATCAGCATGAAGAAAGTCAGAATATCTGTGGAAATAAAGAGATGGGCTTCACAAGTCCTTCTGTTGATTGGATCTGACTGCCACTCTATGGTTTCAGCCTTTATAGCATATTTTCCTTCCAGCCGGAATGTGTTATTTCTGTTTCATGGGAACCAGATGACAGGGCGCTACACTGAATCAGCATGCAAGTGTGCTACGAAGCAATTATGTTTGATGGTGCAGATGTGCTCAAATTACCTTTCCTTCCTGACTTCAGAAAATCTGCTTCGAAGAGACTAAAGGGAGCATTTCTTCCATTATTAAAAATAAATTACTGACTGAACTGCAGCATGATTCGGCTCATTCTAACAATTTAGAGCACCAAGAGGAGAAAATAACAGAATGTACGCATTGTACTACTAACAATGGGTTGTACAATAGTTTTGGCTCTGCAATATAATTTGCAAGCAAAAGGTCACAAACTAACACAGAGTTAAATGAGCTTAAGTGCTTAACAGAGCAACCCTCCATCTTAAACATTCAACTTGTTGGGTTCGGTCAATTTCTATCCAGCTGTACTAGAAACTAGGGCTGTGCATGGCACCCCAATTTGGTGATCCTGATTCAGCCCCAATCTGGGATTGATCATGGACCAAAATAACCCCCACTCTGAACTAAATAGGAGTCATTGCACAGTCCTAATGTTTAATCGGGGCTTTGAAACCTAATTAAGCATGTGGTTGGTGGTAAGGAGGTAAGGTATTCCCTCCTTTCCTTGATCTTTGACAACCCCCTTTTAACAGCCCCAGATTGTTCTGTGTGGGCTGGATCCAGGGTGATCTTGAGCCTGAATTGGGCTAATTTGGTTCAGGATACAGGATTATTCTGGACTGGATGCACAGAAATCACTTTGCCTTAAAAAAGATGTCTATTTGATGGTTGTTGATAATATTGAAATAGCTATTAGGAGGTATTTTAAAAAAGTAATCAGCCTTTAATCATATCTCACCTTTCTCACTGACCGAAACACATCAATTTTTGTGTGTATCTCGTTTCAGCTTGTCAGACACCAGTTCAGGATGTCGACTGAATAGACAGCTCCTCCCTCCAAACGCACCTGCCATCATAATTATGGGTATTTTGTTATATCACATGGGAAATGGGTAGTTATTACTTAGGAAAACCTTTTGTCTGAGTAGTGACATGTGCCAGATCAACTACTCTAATAGTCATTAAAAGCTCAGATCCTTCGACGGTACACTACAACATTTTTACAGGAAGCCTTTTATCTTTCCCCCTTCTGGCATCTTCTATATAATCAGGCTCATCAACACAACACCAGGAAGCATAATTTCAAAGAAAGGAGCTGGATTTTTGCTGTGTGGTTACCGCAGGCATTAGTTGAGGTCATGCAGCTAAATCTACACCAACCTGCTTTGAAACACCCCACCCCTCTAACTGTTATAGGCAAGTAAGTAAGACTATTACAGTGGATTGGGTTGAAAGATTAAAGAAAAGACTATAATTAAAGAGCAAAGATACATCAAAGTCTGTAGGAGTTGCATATTTATCTCATGAGGGAGGTGTGCACAAATGCATATTTCTCCATGTTTCATGTGCATGAATCAAAGGTGAATCTAAACATACATTGGCCAGCACATCCAAACATATGTGCCACCTATCTAAAATGCAACAAAATGCTTTTAACACAATGTGCATTGGAATGTAGATAGCCATCTACAAGCTGGTGCAACTGCTAGTTCCACGTAAACTTTGCTTTTAGCAGCAGGTTTATCTGGTTCATGATGCAAGCATCTTGAACAATACATTTCAAATCACTGATGTTATTCAATTAAGGAAATATGAATCATCTCCCAACATATGCAGCAAATGAAAAATGCGTGTATCCCATCACTAGAAATACAAACGAGACATCCATAGGAAACATCCATAGGATCCAGAGAAATAAGTTTCCCCAAGTTCAGTGGGTTACTTTTCTAAGTTTGTCCTCACTTCTGATTGTCCTGCAACTAGAAAACATGGGTCTGAGAGGTCTTCTGCTTGTCTTGTGCTTTCTAGGCATGGGTCTGAGTAGTTTTTCATTTGCCCGACTGTTGCTGCAGGAAAACCGATTGCTGTTTACTCCAATTCAGTAGTAAAGAGTGGCTTTTCCCATGGCAAAGCCGTGGAAATGTGGACAAGCCCAAAGTGTGGACAGGAATGCTGCCTTGGCTCCTTCTTCCACCTTCAGAAATGCTTTTATTGCTCCACAATAAAAGCAAAAGCACCACCACCAGGGATGGCCCTTTTAATCTAAGTATTTATTCAGTCTGCGTTTGCAATGGAGATAATTTAAGATGCAGTAAAAGTGAATATGAAGTTTAAGAACACTTTGTTGAACCTGAGGGATATCTGACTTGGTCAGCAAATCCAGCTCTTGAAATATTTAGCAGCTTAGGTTTAACAGTTTTCTGATTGAACATCAACACAAGCTGACGTTTTGTAGTGTAATCAATGGATGAGAAATCAAGTACTGTGCATGCATCCCTTCCCCAGTAGCAGGTAAAGGGGGAAATAGTCCCACAGCAGCAGCAACAGCAAATGATTATACATTAGTAAAAGGGGAAAGGGGAAGGTTCCTGCCATTGTTGCTGTGGCTGGCATCCATCTGTCTCGAAAGACAATGGAGTGTGCCTTGAGTCAAACCGCTGTGCTAGCAGCACCAAACTGAACTCTCTGGGGTGCAAGTCTGGGCAGTGTGCATGGAGGTGTTGGGATGCCCAGATGACAAGACTCCTCTCTCAGCCTTGCTGATATGGTCCAAAGAGGAAAAAAAGCAATACGTTTGGCACCAGTTTGGCTTCAGGAGTTGCCAGAAGGAGGCATACAAGGTGCCATCCAACTGCCTTGGGGACTCCACTCCACATTTGTGTAGGTTTTACTCTGTAGTGGGGTTTTCCCCCCCTACCAAAGATATCTCATAAGGCAGTAGAAGTTTAAGATCAGTTTTCCTTTTCTTAGATGGGCTACCATCCCAGGCTGACCAGCCCCATCTGCCCCTCACTTTCCTCTACAACACATGCAGAAACCCCTTCTTGACTGTTAGACCCCCTCTTGGTCTAGTCCGCTTAATCCACCAGAGCCTGTCTTTGTATGCAGGGGAATTCACCAACTCACCAAGAGTTTGAGACCCATCGGCTGCCCTCACCTGGTTTAGCTGGCCAGTCGAAGCTGTTTCCCAGGATGTGGCTGCTGTCACATTCTGACAGCTTTTAGGAGCCACAGGTGAGAGACGAGTTCAGGGTGGGGACCAAAGGTGAACAAACTACCCCGGAAGGAGCACACCAGAGGTACTAACTCTCCCCTGACACCCCATATACCCTGATCTCTGCCTTAAGGAGTTTATACTCTGGACAGTGTAGAGAATGATATAATACTTTGCATTCAGTGCTATTTTTCTAGAAAAAGAGGTGCCGGAACTCACTATGAATGCCTCCCTCATTTGCTTAGAATGGCAATGGCACCCACCTGAGAGGTGCCAGAACTGAGTTCTGGTGTGTTCCCACTGGGAAAAAAAATCCCTGTTTGTATTTATGTAGTGTTTTTGAGTGTTCCAAGTACTTTATGGTTAGAATTCCTGCTCCATGGTTGCAGTCATAGGATTGTTGTCTTTCAAATGGCGGTATATGTTTTTACTCCACAGAGTGGGAAGTGAAGGAAACAGTACGTTTGTGTCACTGTGTTCTGTGAAGTGGGACTATTGTCCTTTGTTCCTTTTCTCTTTGCTGTCTGATGCTAGAGAGAAAGGGAGCCATGTTGCAGGGCTCCACATGTGTTTATATGTAAATAAAGTAGATTAGCCAAAATGCTGAGTTGCTGAGTTCTGTCACGCAAGATGCGCAAACTCTGTGGATCCCTAAGTGTGCTGGTGTCGGTTGGCATCGGTCACTGTGATGTTCAGGCAGAAGAAAGCTTTTGAAGCTCCTGAATGAAAGACCAGGAGGGAGAGAACATGCCAGTTGGGCATGTGTCTCTGCCAGGGTCCTACTCAAGTATAGACTCAATTCCTGACACTTTCCTGGGTTGCCATTCTATAAACATAAAGTCTCCTTTTCTTCCTGGAAGGGGCTACAATCAAGAAGAGGTTCCCACAATGGCAGGAATGTAGGATCCAAGACATTGTTGTGTCAACCTCACAACCATCCTTTGAGGTAGGTCAGCATTACTATGCCTATTGCAGATAAAGGAAGGGGCTGAGAGAGTAGCTTGCTCAAGGCCACTTATTCAGCCTTCCTGAACCTGGAATCTTCTAGACGTTTTCTACTCAAGCTCTCACCAGCTCTAACCAACATTGCCAATGGTCAGGGATGATGGAATGATGGGAGTTGTAGCTTCAGGCTGGGGAAAAGGCGAGTTAATGGCAGAGGTGAGATTTGAACAGGACAATTTCTCTTTTGTAGATCAGGAACAAAGACAAGGAAGAAGGTAGGAAGAGAAATGTCACTAGGGATTAAAGTGGAAGAAATGGAATCACATATATGTAGGCTTTGCTTTGATGGGGGATGAGAGCTATTGGTCAAGGCAAAGGTTTTATGGAAGTAGAGGCAGAGGTGATGGTTGTGGTACCCAAATCTCAATTGGATTCTCACACAAGCTACTGTAAAAGACACCTAAGTGGAAGTAACCTGCCTTGTATATTCCTTTCTTATTCATAGGAAAGCTAAGCATGGCTGTGTGGGCAGTGGCAGCCCTTGGGGTCTCAAATTTCAACATTAGGTGCCCCCTGCCTCTCACACTCCATTCCAAATCATAGTTGTGACATCCCTGGTCACACACTCCTAAACCCACCTCTGATGTAGGGGCTCAAAACATTTCCCTTGCATGTACATTATTTACAAGTGGAGAATGCAGCCGTGGGAGCTGGTAAGATTCATATTTAATACACACACAACACACGCATACACACACACACACACACACACACACACTTTTCAAACAGAAGCAATTATGTCAACTTCAGTTTCTTCCTTGGATGTCAGATCCTCTTACAGAATTAATGAGTGGTTTAGTAGGACTTACCATAATGCAATGGGAGAGAAGTTAAGACCAATTCAACAGAAAATAAATGGATCCTTTATTGAATATGCCAGTGTTAAGATCTGATACAAATAATAAAAGGGAATAGAGGGGAAATGGAATTATAAAGGCAGAAACACAGAGACTGAACATGCTACTATTCACCCACATGGAATTTGTAGACCAGAAGTTGTTATTAATATTACTTGAGTCTAAAATATTGTCTATTGGCAACTCGCAACACACTATAATAGTCTGCTATACTTAACATTGTTCTTTAGTCTATAATTAATATACACACCTATGGCCTGATGACCTGCTAGCATAACCTTTTATCACGGCAGCGCAATTCACTCCCCCACAGTTAAGCTCCTGGCATTGCTTTTATTATAAGCCCTTTTTGGAGAGTTTTATCACCCGCAAGTTTCACCTTGAGTTTCAGATTTGGAATGAGGATTCCAAATGACGGATTCTAAGAGACCTTTGAATTCTACTGTGGAATGATCAGATCAGATCAGAGACCCTGAGACCGGGACCTTTTCCCAGAAACAATTATTTTCTCTTCACAAAATTCTTCCCGATCTTTTATGCTGAGATATGCTACCCTTTCCTAATTATTAATGCATCATTCATCATTTGGGAGTTCCAGTCCGTCACAAGTACAAAATCTATTATGAAGGACATCATAGAGGTGCTGTAGCATCGCGACTAAGCAGGCCCGGATTAAAGCAACCGATGTCCCTGGGCTAGAGGACCTTGGGAGACCCAAGTTTAATAGCATCTGATCATGAGGAACAAAAGCTTGTTTTCTTCTTTTATCCACTCAATGAAGTACTTTTCTCTATCTATTTTGTCTACTCTACTTTATCTACACTGATGAAAAAGGACTGGTGATAAATTCATAACCTTTCATAAGTTTACAAAAGTATGGAATTAATGAAGACATTCACACAGAAAATTCATAGGGAAATCATAGCCGTGTTATAACAATACCATGTTATCCAAAGTCAGAACAGCTTTCTTTCAAGCTCTTCTGGATGCAAACTGATCCATTACATCAGGCATAGGCAAACTCGGCCCTCCCAATGTTTTGGGACTACAACTCCCATCATCCCTAGCTAACAGGACCAGTGGTCAGGGATGATGGAAGTTGTAGTCCCGAAACATTGGGAGGACCGAGTTTGCCTACGCCTGCATTACATCATTAAAATCAGCAAGTCGCTGTTTGTCATAGGAGCCAACAGCTAGGGGCTGAGGTTCCTTTGCCCACCCCCCAATAAAATATTATAAAATATTTGAGGGGGCCAGTATCCTCAAAGTTGATGGGCATCGCCATTCAAATGGTGTCTGTGTGCCACAACTTGTTACAGTGGTACATCGGGTTACATACGCTTCAGGTTACAGACTCCGCTAACCCAGAAATAGTACCTCGGGTTAAGAACTTTGCTTCAGGATGAGAACAGAAGTCGTGCAGCAGCAGCAGCAGGAGGCCCCACTAGCTAAAGTGGTGCTTCAGCTTAAGAACAGTTTCAGGTTAAGAACGGACCTCTGGAATGAATTAAGTACTTAACCCGAGGTACCACTTATTTGATTATGCAGGTTATGGCTTACCTGCCCCCCCAACCTTTCATTCAAGTAGGTACTCCTGGTAACTGATATACAGTGGTGCCTCGCAAGACGAAAAGAATCCGTTCCATGAGTCTCTTCGTCTAGCGGTTTTTTCGTCTTGCGAAGCAAGCCCATTAGCGGATTAGCGCTATTAGCGGTTTAGCGGCTATTAGCGGCTATTAAAGGCTTAAGGGATTAGCGGATTAGCTGCTAAAAGGCTATTAGCAGTTTAGTGCCTTAGAAAAAGGGGGTAGGGAGCGGGGGGAAAACCCCAGGAATCGCAAGACATTTTCGTCTTGCGAAGCAAGCCCATAGCAAATTCGTCCTGTGAAGCACCTCCAAAACGGAAAACCCTTTCGTCTAGCGGGTTTTCCGTCTTGCGAGGCATTCGTCTTGCGGGGCACCACTGTACAGTCATAAACTCATGTTTAATGTTGCTAAGCAACTGAGTCTAGATAGTAAAATCGGCCTGTTTTTTATTCTTCTATTTTTGGGCAAGCGGCGAAGGACTGCCCCCCCCCCCAGGTTTTGAGGCCCTGGGCTGCAGCCTACTCAGCCTGTACGTAGATCCAGCACTGCAGCTAAGAGACTGAGCAATCAGTGAGAGGCCTTGGTTTGAATCTTGCATCTGTGATCCCACACTGCAAAGCAAACTATTCTCTCTTGGCCTCATGCCTCACATCTACAATATGGCTAGACTAACACTGACCTATCTGTCAATTGTTGTAACAATTACATGATTCGTGAATATAAGAAAAGGCTGCTGAATCAGACCAATGTGTAAACTTTCTTCTAGACCCGCAGACAATGGTAATAAATCTAATGTACCACAAATAGACCAGCTATTTCACAGCAATATAATTTGCCTATAAAAGGTAAAGGGACCCCTGACCATTAGGTCGAGTCGTGGCCGGCTCTGGGGTTGCGGCACTCATCTCATTTTATTGGCCGGGGGGAACCAGTGTACAGCTTCCGGGTCATGTGGCCAGCATGACTAAGCCGCTTCTGGCGAACCAGAGCAGCACACGGAATCGTCGTTTACCTTCCCACCAGAGTGGTACCTATTTATCTACTTGCACTTTGACATGCTTTCGAACTGCTAGTTTGGCAGGAGCTGGGACCGAGCAACGGGAGCTCACCCCGTCACGGGGATTCGAACCAACGACCTTCTCATTGGCAAGTCCTAGGCTCTGTGCTTTAACCCACAGCGCCACCCGTGTCCCTATGGATCCCCTTTTATACCTTAATATTTTCCTTAGCTCTTTTGCTCCTATCTTCCTGTATCTTTTCTGATGAGACACACATTTTCCAGAGAAGGTAAAACCACATATATATTTTTCAGCCAGAACTAACCGGAACTCAGTTCTGGCACCTCTCAGGTAGGCACCATTGCCATTATAATAGAACAAAGGAGGTGTTCATGGTGAGTTCTGGCACCTCTTTTTCTAGAAGAATAGCACTGGGTAAAACTAATCTCACCGTACTTGAGTTGCCACCATCATTTCATAGCAAGCAAAGGCCTGGGAAAAAAGACAGAAGAAGAAGAAGAAGAAGAAGAAGAAGAAGAAGAAGAAGAAGAAGAAGAAGAAGAAGAAGAAGAAGAAGAAGAAGAAGAAGAAGAATTGGTATTAGGCAATTTACTACACAACCCTATGCATGCCTGCTCAGAAGTAAGCCCAATTAGTTTAATAGTACTTGCTCTCAGGAAAATGGATATAGGGTTGCAGCTTTAGTCTTCTTTTAAATCTCTCACTGGATCATTATTATCAGTCTGGGGCCTGTAGAGCAGCCACCTTGGAAGAGCCCAGTGCAATAATACAGCAATAAATTTTGCCAGCTGCCACAGATTTAAAAATGAAGAAGAAAGAAGCTATCTAGAATCCATTGAAAAGATGGAGCTACTGCTTTGTTCTTGTTCCAGGCCTCTGCCGTCAAATAAATTAGATTAGTTGGCATTCAGAGTCACCATTGCATACAGAATGATTTTGTGAGCTTAGTGAAATTTTCATTTTCAGGAAAATGAGTTGTCTCCTCCCCTCTTTTTCAAATCTCTACTTCACACATTAATCAATTAACTGGTGCCATTGATACAGGCACTGCCTGGACTGCAGCTTGAAAACGGAGGGCAAAAATCCAGCTACAATTGGAAGAAAACAGTCTTTGAAACCCTTTACCTGGGTGATACCCTGAGGTAAGATTCTACCCATTCTGCAAAACGAGGTGGTATGGTGAGGATTGTGCAACTTCAGACGAAATTAAATGATTTGGGATTCTGTTATTTCTGTGGCATTTCCTTTGTGGACCACGTTGCCTGCCAATTATTTATGGCAAAGCATGTGAGATGTCTCCATTAAAAATGCAGTGGCTTAGATCCTAACTTCCATGAATAGAACAGAGTTCATGGATCCTCCTCTTTCTCTGCAGCTCCCTGTTCTATAGCTAAGGTGCCACTACCCAAAAGGCCTGCTCCTCACATTTAATGGGGGCATTTAACAGGGCATTCTAAGATGATATTCAGGTTTGGAGACAGTACAGACATGTACAGTAAGTGAGGTTCATCACAATACTTTGATATAGTGTGTTCTCCCTCATGGAGAGCACAGGTTGCGAGCGGGGCTGACGAGACACCTCACTGTTGCTAGGCAAATGGTTTGGCCATCCTTTAAGTAGGGGCGGGCTGTTACTGGGGAAATCTAGATGTTGCCATTTGTTGATTGACAGCCCTATTTGTTAAATACAATGCTCGCAGCGACGAACTTCCTCTTTTCACTGCTTACTTCAGATGACCTCCCCTCCCTTCCCAAATTTTAGGCTGTTTGCTTGACCTTGCTATGCCTGTCATGGGGTCGTCTGCTTTGGGGCAGGGGCCTGGTAGGAATTTTGTCCATTTGGCTGTTTAGTGTGTGCCACTTGGTTTTTTGCCTACTGCGTAGCAAATCGTCACAACTTGTAAGGTTTGCGGTTAGGCGTTGGTCTTGGAATTGGTTGGTGGAGGGGTATGGATTCGGCTGTGCCTGCCCCTCCAAAATGCTGCTGCTGCTGCTTCAAGGGTTTTCTGTTAAAGGAACCCAGGGGCTCCCCATGCTTTTTCCCGAAACCCCCTGGCAAGGGGCTAGGGCCATGCAAGCCCCTGGGAGCATTCTGGGGAGAGGTGAGGCATGGTTCCCAGTCCCGTCTCTCTCTCCAGGTGACTTATCCTTGCTCACTTCGTGGGGGGTGCGAATGTCAGAGCTGTCCCCGTGTGGGGTCAGTTAGTGCTACCAATGCCTAAGCAACCACTCACATTGCTTTAATTTGAATAAAGTTGTGGCCAAAATTATGCCAAAAACCTTAAACAAAAATTACGTGTCAATTGTGTTATTCTTTTGGGGGGGGGGGTGTCTTGGGGACCTCGACACGCAATATGCAACTAGTGATGGGTTATCACCTCAAGGTTTCCACTGAATTGACTCAGTGTCAGGCAGATAGATAGGCAGACAGACAGACTTGAACATATCAGGGCATGACTTGCCTTAATTTGAGCTAATCCCAATTAATCCAAACCCTGTTGTGCTCTTGATTTGAGACCAAATCAAAACCATTCCCTACCCTCTAGCTCCAAAGCCTCTCCCTCTCACTTCATCTCACTTGCAAACTGATGTCTTGTTGTAGATACCTGAGTTTCACTGCCACTCATTGTTCCCCATCAGTTCCATGTTCAAAGTGAAACTACAGCTGATAATGCACTTTGTTCAACCTGCTTCTTATTTATTAAGTCTACCAAAGACCTTTTTTGCTTGTTCTCAAAGGCAAATCATCACAAGATGGCAGCTAACTGATCATCCTCATGTGTTTATTTGAAGGTAAGAAATGGACAACAACACAGAACACTGAGGCCACCCCAATACAAGTTTGATGAGAGTGCCTCAATACAAGTAGGAATCCAGTTGTTGTTTTTCAAGAGAAAGCCCACGAAGAGGGCATCTGCTGAACAGAAACATGACATTGATGGACTGCCAAATGAAAAGAAGCTGGCTTGAACAAAACAAACAAGCAAGCAAACAGGCAAAAAAGCCTGGCACTTGAAGCCTACAGCTGGGAACTACCAGGGAGTTGCTGTTTGACCTGTTTTGTGTTTGTCTTTTTAGTTAACTGGTTGCTGAAACACTGAAAGTTGAATTGGAGACTGACAAGCTATCAGTGCTGTTGTCTTCTGTGTTGAAGCAGCTCCTAGGTTTATTGTGGGCGGTAACTCCTATCACTCCTCTTCAGAAGAGCTTGCTAGGACAATGGCTTTTTTTTAGCAACAGTGAAAAGAAAATGTCGCAATGAGATCCTGTGTTGGGATTTGTTTGGCAGCAGTCGCTCATTCTTTCAGTCAGAATAACAACGGAATTTTCCATAACACAAAACGGGAAGATAGTTTGGGAAGTCTTTTTTTCAAGGGGAGATAAATCTTCGCAATGGGTGGGGAACTTCCAGCCTGAGCACTCAATTAAGCTGCCTGCTTGGCCTACAAGGCCATTTTCTCCAAACCACATCACTTTCCCCACACTTAACATATGTGACGTCAAGTGTGGAGCAGGTGAGGAAACAGCTCCAAAGACACTATTGCAGGGGTCGGCAAACTAAGGTCCGTGGGCTGGATCAGGCCCAATTGCCTTCAGGATTCGGCCCGCAGATTGTCCATGGATTGGTGTGGGGATTCGGTTTGTTTGGGCTGTGCCATTCCCCCCCCCCCATGCCATTCCATTTCCTCACCTCTCCCTCAAACACACTGCAGCGGCGCCTCCTCCCTCCCTCCCTCCTCCTGGCTTCTCCCCGCCCTGCCTAAAGGAGGGAGGGGGCTGGCCTAAGCGCAATTTTAAGCAGCCCCTCTCCGGAGCCAGCCCTTTCGCACCTTTCATCGTCCCTCTGCCGCCGCCACCCTGGTGCTCCTGTGGGCCAGAGAGTGGAGCGGATGAGCTCACTCTGCCTACCCACGAGAAGCAGCAGCAGCAGCAGCGGTGGTGGTGGTGGTAGTGGCAGCCCCTGGGAAGGTAAGCCTCTGTTATTTTCTCCTTCCTATAGGGAACCTACGTAGGGACTCTATACGGGCTCTTGGATACCCCATAAGGGAAATGGAGCAGTTTTTCCTTTTAACACTATTTAATAATAACCTCTCTGCTGGTCCAACCCAATGCCTGGCATGCAATGTAGGAGTAAGTTGCACAGTTCTGTTGAGATTGGGCCATTCTAAAGAAATAAAGGAGAATTCTCTTGAAAGCAGATTAACCCCATTCACACAAAATAGTTCCCAGACCTATAAGCCATCTATGGAACAGAACAAACACTTTCGACACATAAACTATCAAAGGCTTTTTATGACAGTTCATTTAGGTATTGAATTGAATTAATGGCAGGTTGGTTAACCCTTGTATTATTATTTTTCCTACTCCAGCTGAAAGCAATGGAATATAACCTAAATGATGGCTAACTTAACAAGGATATAGCAAGTATACAATTTGTATATTAGCACATTCAGTAGAGCATGAGACCCTTAACCTCAGACTCATGGGTTCAAGCCCCACACTGGGCGAAATGTGCCAGGGGTGCCAACTTTAATAAAATATTGTGGGGGGCCCAGGTAAGTCCCTCCCCACATAATCAATCACATGACACAATGCACACACACCATTTGAATGGGAGTGCCCATCAACTTTGTGGGGGCCCAGGCCCCTCAAATATTTTATTGCAAGGGACTGAAGCCCCCATGGCCCCTCGGGTTTGGCTCCACTCTTGTGGTCCCTTCCAACTTTACCATTCCATAAGAAAAAAATTGATTGTATTTTCTCATGTGCTTCTCCTTTGACCCTCCATGATTCAAACAGAAGGCTTTTTGGTAGTGATGGTCTAACTGGAAACTCTCAGCTTATAGGCATAGGCAGAAAATATACTTTAAAATATATCTTCCATGCTATTATATTTCAAGATGGTGTTATAGAATGTCTGTGATAGCTAGGCGGTGAAAGAAGCCATCGTCTCACAAATAAAAAGATTGCCACATCATCAAATGTGTTAATCTCAACTTTGCAAATCCTGGGGCCTTATGAAACATCACAAATCATTATTTGGATTATAGTGATGGCAGCTTGGTTGACACTTTTTTAAAAAAAAGAAATGATTGATTCCTCTGCCTCACAGTCCACCCCACACCCCATACCATGTAAGTGAGGTTCATCAGAATACTTTGATATTATGCAACTAGTGATGGGTTTTGACTGAGGTTTTGACTGAATTGACTCAGTTTCAGGCAGATGATAGATGATAGATAGATAGATAGATAGATAGATAGATAGATAGACAGACAGACAGACAGACAGACTTGGACATATCAGGACATGACTTGCCTTAATTTGAGCCAATCCCAATTAATCCAAACCCTGTTGTGCTCTTGATTTGAGACCAAATCAAAACCATTCCCTACCCTCTAGCTCCAAAGCCTCTTCCTCTCACTTCATCTCACAGGCAAATTGATGTGTTGTTGTAGATACCTGATTTTCACTGCCACTCATTGTTCTCCACCAGTTCCATGTTCAAAGTGAAACTCCAACTGCTAATGCACTTTGTTCAACCTGCTTCAACCCATATTGGACTTGTTCTGTACTTACATTTATGGTTGAGGAAAAGTTCCAACTGAATGGTCCCCATCTATAAAAAGAGCAAAAGAGAAAACCCAGCCAATTATACTTGTATTAGTTAACTTTCAAAATCCAATACTAAGTGCAATCCAATTATGAAGTGGCAAGAAGCATAAAACAATAGAATTATAGAGTTGGAATAGACCCTGATGGTCTATTCCAAGCTCTAGTCCTGATGGTCTAGTCCAAGCCCTTGCAATGCAAGAATCTAACCATATGCATACATGACTATTGGCCATCCAACCTCTGTCTAAAAACCTCCAGTAAATGAGAGTTCACCAGCTTCCAAGGGAATCTGTTCCACTGTCAAACAGCTCTTACCATCAGAAACTTTTTCATGTTGTTTAGCCTCCTTTCTTGTGTCTTGAAGCCATTGTTTCGAGTCCTACCATCCAGAGCAGGAGAAAACAAGTGTATTGTATCGTTCATGGTGAGCATCATATCTCACTCTCTTCTTTTCCAGGCTAGACATACCCAACTTCCTCAACCATTCCTAATAAGGCTTGGTTTTCAGACTCTTGTTCTAGATGTTGCTCTCTTCTGCATGTGTTCCAGCTTGTCAATAACCTTATTAAATTATAGCACCCAGAGCTGGACACAGTACTTCAGTTGTGGTCTGACCAAGGAACTGCTATTCTTTCCCTTGATTAGGACACTATACTTCTGTTGATGCAGTCTAGAATGGCATTGGGTTTTTTGCTACTAAAACACACTGTTGACTCATATTAAGCTTATGGTCCCTAGATCGTTTTCACTCGTAATACTGGTAAGCCAGCTGTCCCGTATCTTTTATCTGTGTGGTTGGTTATTCCTGGCTAAATGTAGAACCTTACTTTTCTCTGAATTGGAATTCATTTTGTTAGTTTTGGTCCAGTTCTCCAATCTGTTAAGGTCATCTTGAATCCCAATTCTGTCTTCTGCAGCATGAGCTACCCCTCCCAGTTTGGTGTCATATGCAAAAAACTGATGAGCATTTCCTCAATTCCTTCATCCTAGTCACTTATAAAAACTTTGAACAATAGCGGGTCCAGGACAGAACCTTATGGCACATCACTTGTCACTTTCTCCAGGATGACAAGGAACTCTTAATGAATGCTCTTTGGGTTCGGTTAGTAAACCAGCTACCAATCCACCTTCATCCAACCCACATTTTATCAGCTTCTTTGCAAGAATATCATGGAGGACTTTGTCAAAAGTCTTGCTGAAATCAAGATACACATCTTCTAGTGAAACTTGAAAATTGGGGAGTAAGTAATATATTGGCATATGAGCAAGCAGGCTTTCAAGCTGCTAGGTCTGCAATTAATCATTGCTTCCTTTTATATCCTCTTATACAAAAATATACTATAAATTGCACTCATACTTCATATCTGGCCTTTATCGATCTTTGGTCTGCATTTGATACTATACTGAAAGAGTGACTTTTTGAAAAACTTGAGGAGCTGCAAAGAGATAAATATATTTTATATCACATACCTGCTCTGTATACTAACATCTCCTTTAAAGTTAGGGTGAGCATCCATAGGGAACTTACTGATTCTATCAAAACCACAAAAATGGCATGAGTCAAAGATTGAGCCTGGCACTGGTGTGTGTAGTAATGGTCACCTCCAAGCCAGCCTGGGTACAGTGCCTCCTGAGAAATACCTGGCCACAACAAAATGCCCCCCTCTGTCTGCCCACCCTTTCCCTGTGTGAGAATTCATTGCCCAGTAAAGCAGTTTTCCCCCCTGCAAGGCTACCCTTCATCAATCCACTAAAAACTTCCCTGAGGTCTCATTCAAGACTCTCTTAAGAGTGTAGTTTATGGTTACAGGTTGCGGGGTGTTTAAAATAAGCTGAGACCACAACAGGTTTATGAAATGAAATCTAAAGTTGACCAAAACAAAAATAGAAAGTTTTCAGAAGAAGAACTGCATTAAAAGGTTTCAGGAAAAAGCATATCCCCAACGAAGCAAAAGAACAAACAAAACCCAGTCTTCTTTCACTTTGTCTCCCATATCACTCTCTACAGCCACCGCAGGAACTGCAACCTTCCAACAGTTTGACTTCACCCCCAAAGACACACTCTTCCATTGTCTCCCAAGACAGGTGGATACCAACCACATTATTACATTTTTGGTCATACTCCGCCTTATCAGACTGATGTACAGAATGCATGAATGAATCTTTATAAAAGTGGCGTAGCCTAACTAGTAGTTCACCCATCTCTGGGGCTGTTATGAAAGCATACATTCACAACTGGTTGGCATAGGAGATTCCATAGCACAATTGCCAATTGTCAGATGGATCCTATAATCCCTAATATGCAAATAATTAGTTGTTTCTTGATTTATACTTGATGCAGAAGGCCAGTTATTGCAAATCATTTTGCCAGTGCAGTTTTAATTTACTTCAAAACATGGCTCTTGTTAACAGATTGACGAACACGGTGCCAATATTTTCTTTGGCCAATCCTCTCTGCATCCTGAAATAAAACAACTATAAAATGCTTTGGTTTGTAGAAAGCACTGAGGTCCAGAGCAACACATCTCTGGTGAAGTATTACAGCAGCTGGTCAGGGACACAGATGGCCCAGCTGTATGGAAGGAACAGCAGTTTTACCATTATAAGGTATCATGAAATAAAAGGCATAGACCTCTATATCAGATGCTCAACCAAACCACACAATCGTCTACATCAGGGGTGGCCAAATCCCAAGAGACTGCGATCTACTCACAGAGTTAAAAAATGGCAGTGGTCTACCCCCTTTGGGGAGGTTCAGGTCAAAGTTGTTGGGCTTTTTTTAGGGAGGAGGAAAGTCCTGTTTTTGGATGGTGCAGGGCAGAAAGTGTTGAGCTTTTGGGGGGGCCCAAAGTTGTTGTGCTTCTTTGGGGGGGAGCCAGTGATCTACCACAGACGTTCAGTGATCTACCGGTAGATCACAGTCTACCTGTTGGACGTGCCTGGTCTACATCTATATGTGCAGCTGATAGACCCTATGATCCAATTCCACAAGCACTTTAATACTGGACTTTTTCAAACACCTGCTGTGCTATGACACATGGGGCAAGTCATATCTCTAAGCCTAAACACAGCAAAGTTATAGCCAAAATGGTCTCAACTGTGAATGCTATGTTTAAGGTGCATCTGAGGCTATGAAGATGTGCTCATAGCAACACATTTGCTGAGATCATTGGGATCTGCAGGAGGCAGGAATTGCTAACTCAGTCTCTGTGGGCAAGTTTAACTGGGGAAACAGATGCTCTCAGCACCAAATTGGGAGGTTAGCAGATTCATGCTCCCCTTTGCCTGCTCAGCAAAAGGTGAGCAGAGGGAATCTGGATTGCTCCATCCTTCTTCTGCTGCCCAGGGTGCCAAGGAGTGGGAAACCTCCAAGGACCAAAGGTGACAATGAGGGGCAGTAGATGTCTCAGGATGCTCACAAGGGCCACCTAATCTATGCTTCAGACAGACATCTGAACTACGTTCCAAATGTGGGCAATTTAGAAAATAAAAACCATAGGATCAAAGAACCAATTAGCTGAGTTGCCAATCCAGTCAAACAGAAAGAGTGTGGAGTAGGTGAAAAAGCTGCCAGTTTGAGAAAAGTACCACGTAATGCCTAGTTGTTGTTGTTTAGTTGCTTAGTTGTGATCAACTCTTTGTGACCCCATGGACCAGAGCACTCCAGGCACTCCTGTCTTCCACTGCCTCCTGCAGTTTGGTCACACTCATGCTGGTAGCTTCGAGAACACTGTCCAACCATCTCATCCTCTGTTGTCCCCTTCTCCTTGTGCCCTCAATCTTTCCCAACATCAGGGTCTTTTCCAGGGAGTCTTCTCTTCTCATGAAGTGGCCAAAGTATTGGAGCCTCAGCTTCGGGATCTGTCCTTCCAGTGAGCACTCAGGGCTGATTTCCTTCAGAATGGATAGGTTTGATCTTCTTGCAGTCCATGGGATTCTCAAGAGTCTCCTCCAGCACCATAATTCAAAAGCATCAATTCTTTGGTGATCAGCCTTCTTTATGGTGCAGCTCTCACTTCCATACATCACTACAGTGGTACCTCAGGTTAAGTACTTAATTTGTTCCGGAGGTCCGTACTTAACCTGAAACTGTTCTTAACCTGAAGCACCACTTTAGCTAGTGGGGCCTCCTGCTGCTGCCACGCCGCCAGAGTCCGATTTCTGTTCTTATCCTGAAGCAAAGTTCTTAACCTGAAGCACTATTTCTGGGTTAGCAGAGTGTGTAACCTGAAGCGTATGTAACCTGAAGCTTATGTAACCCGAGATACCACTGTACTGGGAAAACCATAGCTTTAACTATACAGACTTTTGTTGGCAAGGTGATGTCTCTGCTTTTTAAGATGCTGTCTAGGTTTGTCATTGCTTTTCTCCCAAGAAGCAGGAGTCTTTTAATTTTGTGTCTGCTGTCACCATCCACAGTGATCATGGAGCCCAAGAAAGTTAAACTTCTCACTGCCTCCATTTCTTCCCCTTCTATTTCCCAGGAGGTGATGGAACCAGTGGCCATGATCTTAGTTTTTTTGATGTTGAGCTTCAGACCATATTTTGCGCTCTCCTTTTTCACCCTCATTAAGAGGTTCTTTAATTCCTCCTCACTTTCTGCCATCAGAGTTGCATCATCTTAGCCCCTTAACAGCTCACAGTCTGAATGATGTGAGGGTAGGTGCCACATTGAGTCAAACAGGAAGAAGCAGGGAGGGCTTCCTGTGACATCTAGATTGTACAAATCTGCCCCACCCTGTCCTTCTTTCTTCTAAAGGGACAAATCAGCACCCAGATTAATGTGTGTATATGTGGGGGCTCTTATTTAACAGTGATGTAGTTCACCTGTTTCTGTCTGCAGAGACTTGGTGAAATATCATGCTGATCAGAAAAGCTCTCCAAAATGAAACTAGATTGGCAGTCGTGGAGCCACAAGGACTTGTGTCCTTGACTTGTGATAATGCCTCTTTCTTAGCCAAATGGAGAGAAACCTCTAGCTTTAGCACAGCAGGAATGCAAAGGTAAGTGTCTCTTTCATTGCTTTGCACAGTTTTGCTTCTGATTCTGGCTGCCACTGGTGGAAGTTTCTCCTATATGTGATTCTATTTTGCTTTTAATTTTATGATTTCACTAAGGACACTGATACCAAATTATCTCCAAGTAAAGTGAAGGCAAGGGAAACAATTCATGACCAGAGCATTAGGATCTATTAGGATTCATGACCATGGCATTATTTTATCATGGTGAAAACTTTCATTTAACACAGTATGTTGACGAAGTGCTTAAAATACAGAAGTGTTAAATATTCAGTATTTATTATTACTGTTATTCATACTTCAAGTAATATTAGAGCTGAACATAAAAATGCAGATTCTACGGGCCCTCAAAGAAATGAATATTGGAGATCATAATTCAAAATGCAAGCTTCCCATCAATACAACTGTACTTATGAAGTTCATGCAAAGAAAAAATTACCCTTCCAACTGATCATTCATATATTGTTTCCTATAAGCAATATTCCCTAATTGACTGTATTTTAATATTTTGCTGGAAGCTGCCCAGAGTTGGCTGGGGAAGCCCAGCCAGATGGGTGGGGTATAAATAATACATCATCATCATCATTATTACTTTCATATTTGGACGCATTAATTTGAAGTTGCTAATATCTTGCATTTTTATGCTGAGATCTATGAATGATGGGTGGTATACAAATTTAAATAAATAAAATAAAGTAATGTAATACCGTTTCATTGATTGGTTAGTTGGAACAGCAATCAGAGTTTTGATCTATCTCGCCCTTACCTGCACCCCCAATACCAGATTAGTAAAATGTTTTTTAATCAAATGTAACATAGTAAACAAAGGGACACGGGTGGCGCTGTGGGTAAAAGCCTCAGTGCCTAGGACTTGCCGATCGAAAGGTCGGCGGTTCGAATCCCCGCAGCGGGGTACGCTCCCGTTGCTCGGTCCCAGCGCCTGCCAACCTAGCAGTTCGAAAGCACCCACGGGTGCAAGTAGATAAATAGGGACCGCTTACTGGCGGGAAGGTAAACGGCGTTTCCGTGTGCTGCGCTGGCTCGCCAGATGCAGCTTTGTCACGCTGGCCACGTGACCCGGAAGTGTCTCCGGACAGCGCTGGCCCCTGGCCTCTTAAGTGAGATGGGCGCACAACCCTAGAGTCTGGCAAGACTGGCCCGTACGGGCAGGGGTACCTTTACCTTTACCTTTAACATAGTAAAAGCCATGCAGAACTGGGTTGATTTAAATTGGCCAGAAAATCCTGTGTACATAATGAGTCTTTTGCATTTTAGTCCAGTCCTCAAACTATTTGTAAGGTTAAGGTAAAGGTAAAGGGCCCCTGACCATTAGGTCCAGTCGTGGCTGACTCTGGGGTTGCGGCGCTCATCTTGCTTTATTGGCCAAGGGAGCCGGCGTACAGCTTCCGGGTCATGTGGCCAGCATGACTAAGCCGCTTCTGGCAAACCAGAGCAGCGCACGGAAACGCTATTTACCTTCCCGCCAGAGTGGTACCTATTTATCTACTTGCACTTTGACATGCTTTCGAACTGCTAGGTTGGCAGGAGCTGGGACCGAGCAATGGGAGCTCACCCCATCATGGGGATTTGAACCGCCGACCTTCTGATCAGCAAGTCCTAGGCTCTGTGGTTTAACCCACAGCGCCACCCACGTCCCAGATTTGTATAACTCCCCAATAATTTATTTCATGAGGCATCTCAGAAATAGGATAAATAAATGGAGTGGCATAAGGGGACAACCAGCTATATATAGTGACAACCACTTAACATGGGGAAGGTTGGACAGTTAAAAATAGACTGAGGGAGAGATTTGTGGATTTCATTGAGAGTCCTCCCTGCCTTTCTCCTCCTAATTCAAGAACTGCTTCAGTCTTTGTTTCCTGCAATATGCCATTGTTCTCTGGAGGTCCACTTGGAGTCTAATCCTGTGTATTTTTATGAATCCTGGATGCTCGAGACACTGTATCAACAACCTTGAAGTTCTTACAGCTGCACTCCTAGACTTTGAGAGCTGAGAGCAAGCCAGAAAACCTGTTTAGCATGTGATAGAGGGGAGCAATGGGACACAGTTAATGGATTTCTCAATGCCAATGACAAACCATTGTGCCAGTACAGTGGACTACTCCAACCCTTGCTGCTCTTGTTATGTTAATCTAAGTGTCTGAAGTTCAAGTCGGGTTGGGCGTAATAAGGACTGCACTACGCAGAACAGAAACCACAACAAAAAACAAGCTAAGCAAAAACAGTTGGTTAAATATAAATGGGGGGGGCAGGCTCAAACTATATGTGACAACAGTAGACTATAACCCAGGGGTCAGCAACCTTTTTCAGTCCACTGTCCCTCAGACCATGTGGTGGGCCGGACTATATTTTGGGGAAAAAAATGAACAAATTCCTGTCCCTCACATATAACCCAGAGATACATTTTAAATAAAAACACACATTCTACTCATGTAAAAACGCCAGACAGGCCCCACAAATAACTCAGAGATGCATTTTAAATAAAAGGACACATTCTACTAATGTAAAAACACGCTGATTCCCAGACCGTCCATGGGCCGGATTGAGAAGGCGATTGGGCCGCATCCGGCCCACGGGCCTTAGGTTGCCTACCCCTGCCATAATCCTTAAATTTGAGAGTCTGTCAGGCATATGGTAGAGTGCATGCATCCAGTGGTTTAAGAGCAAAATGACTACAGTGGTACCTCAGGTTAAGAACTTAATTCATTCTGGAGGTCCGTTCTTAACCTGAAACTGTACTTAACCTGAAGCACCACTTTAGCTAATGGGGCCTCCCACTGCTACCGTGCCACCACCACACAATTTCTGTTCTCATCCTGAAGCAAAGTTCTTAACCCGAGGTACTATTTCTGGGTTAGCGGAGTCTGTAACCTGAAGCGTCTGTAACCTGAAGCATCTGTAACCCGAGGTACCACTGTATGCATATAAAGATTGAAATATTATGAATGGGGAGGAAATACACTGAACCTGGATTCTAATGTGGTCTCCATGATTTCATCCAGGAGAATTGAGACTGCATTGCTTCCTCCACTGTGTAAAAACCTGCCTTTTAAGCTGCTGAGCAATGGTGACACAGCTACCAACTGACAGGACTGGCTCCTGCATAGGGCTCTATGCCAGCATGCACTTTGGATGCAGATACAGCAAGTCCCCAAGGGAGGGATTTTCTGTTACTTTTATGGAGAATTGTACAGGGAGAAATGAAGAGTTCCATTCATGTAAAAGCTAGGAGCAGTTGTATTTTTTTCTGTAGAATTCCATCCTGATGTTTGTTTGTTTTTTATTTAGCACATAGCTTACAGGGAGGTTAGAAAACGTTGATTATTTATTGAGCATTTGCTATGATTTGTCTGTAAGGACAACAGACAATACAATGTTGTGTCAAGCAAATTCTTTACCACAGTTTCCAGTTCATTTTCCTGCCGCTTTCCTGATCCATATTTTTTTTTAAGGGTAGTGTTAGTTGTGCGGAAATCAGTTTTTACTTGTGCAACCCTGGATTTGCTGGTAAATGACTGAATTGCACCTGGAAATGGTGATTACCTGGAAGTAACTAGAGACTGAAATAGCACTATGCACCATCTAACATCTACAGCCCAACTCAAACCAAGCCACAAAGGCTGCCATGACACTGTTATTCCTTCACCACCCTGATTCACTCAGCCAGTGATGTGATGTGAGGACAGCGCAAGGAGGCCATGCCACAAAGTTTACTGTGTCAAACACTGGGCCCCAGATGCCCCTTTTATTGTGCATTCATACTAATATGTGTCTGTGGTGGTATTTCAGTGGTTATACATGCACCCGCTTTTGATATTTGCATCTGCAAAGGGTGGAAGTGCCCCTTCAATTCCAATCTCTGCATTTTCTGTAGCTTCCTGCTGAAATCCTGTAATATTTCACAGCAACGCTGTTCCAGGTTGTGCCTGTGTCCTGTTTTTTGTAGTGCAAGAGTACCCCTCCAGGCAGCAATCATGCAATAACACTGGGGAAGCACTGCAGGACAAATAATAAAGCAGAATGATGTGTGGACAGTCCGCTATAAATCCACCACGAATGCACTATTATTGTGTCAATGATATGTTGCAGGATATACCCACAAGGAAACACTGGTCCGGAGTGGACCATTATGAGGAAGAGGGAAGAAAGAGATGCTGAGCAATAGCATCCCTGTGTCTCTTGCAACATCTCTCCTTCTGTCCTTGACAGCAAACCAATTCATAGACAAGCAAAGATTTACACATGCACTCCCTGTAAGCTGCCAGCAGTGCCCTGGGTGAAGCTGAATTGCTTCACCTTCTATCTTCTAACAAGGAGGAATGCCAGTCCTAGAAGGATTGTGTTATGTGAAGTGCCAATAGCTAATTCTGCCGTTGAAGGCAGCTGCAGTTATGCAGATAAAAATCCCTTACTTAACAGTACTGCAGTGCCTCCTAAAGTTCAGCTGTGGATTAAACAGGTTTCCGCCCTGCTCTGCTGCGTTTTCAAGGGTTGCTTTTTCCCCTTTGCCTAAGCAGAGAATCTGGCGCTGTTTAAAAGGGAGAACTTAAATGGTTGAGATAATTTCAATTGCTGATTTGGGGTGTGGGTGTGGGTGTTTTAAGGGGAGTTTAAAAAGAAAAGTCCTTTTGAGCCGTGAACTCGTCTCCCTGATCTTCATCTGCCTGGATTTCCATGATAACTGATTAGCTCCTGTGGATGCTCCAATTATAAGCTTTAGAAAATCAGTCAAAGAAGCAAATTAATGCTTGGGGGAGCATGAGAGAGAAGAGAAAGTTTTAATCTTTTTTCCAGAATTGTGGGTGAACAAAATAACATTGACTTTCCAGGAGATTAACAGCCATATCTGTATGGACTAATGACCACTTATCATAAGGCCCCCCGGGAGCAGCGGTTTGTGGGCCGGCATGACCGTGACGGAGCTGGGCACCCTCTTCCTGTCCCATGCAGCCATGTGGGGATGAAATCCTCCTCCTGCAGTTATGCAAGTTGGCAGGATCCTGCCTGCTTGAATGAGCCAATGACGGGCAGTCTATTGGCACAGCCACCTCATTCATAAAGCCTTTGCTCCTGGCTCATTTCCTACCCTTCCTATGCATCAGTCTCCAGTCTTGCCCTGAGTTACGTGGACAGGCCATGCTCAAGACATTGCCATGGAGGTTCTCAGTCACCATATTGAGGTCCAGGTAGGAAATTTTCCTGCAGACGAATCTGATCTGTCTGGAGTTTTTGCATACTTCATAGTAATGGTCACTACACCAGTGTAGTGGTTAAGAGTGGTAGTCTCGTAATCTGGTGAACCAGGTTCGCGTCCCTGCTCCTCCACATGCAGCTGCTGGGTGACCTTGGGCCAGTCACACTCCTTTGAAGACTCTCAGCCTCACTTACCTCACAGAGTGTTTGTTGTGGGGGAGGAAGGGAAAGGAGAATGTTAGCCGCTTTGAGACTCCTTCGGGTAGTGATAAAGCGGGATATCAAATCCAAACTCTCCTCTTCTTCACAACTTTATGGCAGGATTGGATCCATAGCCTAGGTGGGGTTGAGGGTGTTGGTGATCCCATCCCATTCCACTAAAAAGATTTGGACAATTTGATAAAGGGGTCCATTCTGTCTAGATGGCAGGCTGACTGGCCAGGGCACCCCTCCTGAGTGGCAGGCCTAGATGGATTGCCCTGATTTGATGCACGTCATAGGGTGACCCTCAGTCTGGTGTTGACCTAGCCAAAACAATCCATCAGCAGTCACGTTGATTGATTCAGGATACATACCCAGTGCCAATGCCTACTTACATATGTAATCAATAAAGTTGTGGTCTATTCAAACCCAAGGTTTTCTCCTGTGTTCATTCATTTTTCTTTCTCCAGGAGAGTAGCCTTGTTGGCTGTTTGCGTACTGCGCCTGGGCTCACAATAAAACTCACTGGATTTTTTGTTTTGTTTTCTGAGAAGTGTCTTGGGATTGGGGGGGGGGTGAGTTAGGAAATCGTACATATTCTGCTTTTTTTAAAAAAATGTGAAATGCTACTCCCCAGTTTTTCGAATTAAATATTTTGCTTATTCAGTAGACATAAACACCTTCATGTCTCTCTGCCTTAAGGCATTCTCTGTTTGTTTAGTAAATCGGTTCATCTGGGACTTAAGGAAATGTTTGCTTGCCTTGAGAACTCCATTCGGCCTTTGTGGAATTCAAATTGAAATCAGTTTGTTTTACTCAAATACATTTACATGAATAGGTACTTTTCTTTGAATGGCCTGGAAACATTCGATTCAAATATTTCCATGGCAGGAAATTTGCATTAAATAGGAAAGTGTTGCAGTAGCATGGCTGCATAACTGGTCAGCTCGTGACACAGCTGCTGGAAGAAGAAGAAGAAGAAGAAGAAGAAGAAGAAGAAGAAGAAGAAGAAGAAGAAGAGGAGGAGGAGGAGGAGGAGGAGTTTGGATTTGATATCCCGCCTTTCACTCCCCTTCAGGAGTCTCAAAGCGGCTAACATTCTCCTTTCCCTTCCTCCCCCACAACAAACACTCTGTGAGGTGAGTGGGGCTGAGAGACTTCAAAGAAGTATGACTGGCCCAAGGTCACCCAGCAGCTGCATGTGGAGGAGTGGGGACGCGAACCCGGTTCCCCAGATTACGAGTCCACCACTCTTAACCACGACACCACACTGGCTCTCATCTAGAACCTATGGAGCCTCACTTGTCCCTTGACTTACTATTGAAGGAGGGTGGGGAGCTCTGGCACCAGATTTAAAGGCTATCTGTAGAGTGCCTCACCAAAATATTCTCTTGAGTCATTAAGCATCCATGCATACTGAACATGTATAGGCTGGGACAGCAAGCTCTGCCCCAAACTATGTCTGTTTATTCTAATGTCTGGAAAGAGCATTTGTACATACTGCTACACACATGGAAATCCATTAAAGAATGTGAATGGAAATTACGCACGCTGTGTATCCGTATATACAGTGGTACCTCTAGTTAAGAACTTAATTCATTCCGGAGGTCCATTCTTAACCTGAAAATGTTCTTAACCTGAAGTACCACTTTAGCTAATGGAGCCTCTTGCTGCCACCGTGCCGCCAGCACACAATTTCCATTCTCATCCTGGGGCGAATTTCTCAACTTGAGGTAACTCTTCCAGGTTAGCGGAGTTTTAACCTGAAGCGTTTGTAACCTGAGGCATTTGTAACTCCAGGCCAGGTACCACTGTAAAGTGCTTTTTTTCTATTTAAAAATGTATGTTTAGCAGTACTCTCATTTTGACTCAAGAAAACCATTTTATAGTTCAAATCGGGGGAAATAAATACAGTAAATGGACAAAAGTACAAAGATTCACAAAATGTTTAGGGATATATATATATATATATATGAATTGTAGAGTTGGAAGGGAGCCTGAGGATCATCTAGGCCAATCCCCTGCAATGCAGGAATAAGCAGCTGTACCATATGGGGCTCAAACCTGCAACCTTGGCGTTATCAGCCCCACACTCTAACCAACTGCACTTTCCAGGCTTGAGGGATATTGGCGGCTAATTTGCACTAAGGATTGGTGACTCTGACTATTTTGATTTCTCTTATTATTCCAGTCTTGAGTTAAGTTCTCTACATTTCCATATCAGTTTGTGAGATATATATATATATATATATATATATATATATATATATATATATTCCCCATGAAAATCTATGAGGATTTCAGTGGAAATTTCTCCCAATGCACACAAATGTCCATGCCGCGTTTCCCGATGTAGAAAATTTTACAAACCTATTTCCCCTAATATAATACGTTTTTATCCCGAATTTACCCTAGCATATATTAGGGTTGCCATATTTTGATGAGTAAAAAAGAGGACACATTTGCTATGACAACTCTACCCATGAAAAAGAGGGTGTGTCCTGGAAAAAGAGAACCTACAACAATATTGTGTGTATTTTTGTGCACATTACTTGGTTGGAGAACTGGACTGCAAATTTCAGAGCAGATGACACATTGGGCTAGAGATTTTGGGTATAATATCCAACTTTCATCTTGGGGAAAGTTATGGAAAGAAGAAATAAAGTTTACTGCATGCTGTGCGTTGAAAGAAAACAATATGAAATGATGTATCATTGGTATCTAACACTGAGTAAAATTGCTAAAATGTACAAAACAAGTTCAAAATTGTGTTGGAAATGTAAAGAGAAGGAAGCTACTTTTTACCATATGTGGTGGACATATACATTGGTAAAGGCTTTCTGGGAAATAATATATAATGAAAATGTTGAAAAATACATTTGTTAAAAAAATAGAAGCCTTCTTGCTAGGTATAATAGGTGAAGAGTTACCAAGAGAATATAAAAGACTTTTTATGTATGCAACGACGGCAGCAAGAATGCTACTAGCCCAGAGATGGAAGGAGAAATACCAACAAAAGAAGAGTGGCAGATGAAACTGATGGAGTATGCAGACATGGCCAAACTGACGAGCAAGATCAGAAACCAGGAAGATCAAGTATTTTCTAAAGACTGGAGTAAATTTGCAATTTATTTAAAAGACCACTGTAAACAGTTAAAAGCGTTGGCTGGGATGTAATGACACTTGTAATGTGGAAGTATTTATGGTAATTATGGTTATATAATAGATGGATAATGGTAAAAGATGCAGCAAATTTAGACTTAAAAATGGAACCCATGGAGGGAGGAAAGGAGGTCCGAAGATTCAAAAGAACCTTGTATTTTAATGTCTGAAGTGGTTATGTTTTATATGTATGAAATTATGAAAAAGCCAGTGTGGTGTAGTGTGAGAGAGCCAGTGTGATGTCGTGGTTAAGAGTGGTGGACTCGTAATCTGGTGAACCGGGTTCGATTCCCTGCTCCTCCACATGCAGCTGCTGGGTGACCTTGGGCTAGTCACACTTCTTTGAAGTTTCTCAGCCCTATTCACCTCACAGAGTGTTTTTTGTGGAGGAGGAAGGGAAAGGAGATTGTTAGCCGCTTTGAGACTCCTTCGGGTAGTGATAAAGCGGGATATCAAATCCAAACTCTTCAAAAACCCAATAAAAATGAGAGAGAGAGTGAGTGAGAGAGAATTTGAAGGATGGCCATGTTTTGGATTACATAGTGAATTGGGTATCTTCTCCTTTGATTGTGACATTCATCACATTTCTTCCCTATCCCTAAATTGAACCATAGATGTCAACTCTTATTTCAAAAAGAGGAGTACCCCTTTATGAAACAGAAGAGCAGAAGAGGTAATTCAGTTTGGGCTGCATCTGCTCAGAATCCCCAGAAGCTTTAGGAAGAACAGGTTGGCTATCATCACTATGAGATTACTCAGTGCCAAGATGAGCGGACGCCTCGAGAGATACACTTTAACTTTCCTCCAAAACTCCCAGACAGATGCTTCACCTGAAGAGAACCCTCCACATCTGCGGCAGCTTTCGCCTCAGGCAAAATTCAGTGGCAATTTATCTTCTTCTTCTTTTTGCCCTCTTACCCACTGAGAAACTTATCAGTGTTGTTTGGATGGTGATGGGAAATTTTAGTCCTGAGAAATTCTGAGTGTGAATTTTGCTCAAGGCAAACTGTGGTAGCACCTCAAATTCCAAGAGTCTGCCTAAAGTGATTATGGACACGATGGAGTGGGATAGTGGAAAGTATTGACAGCATGGTCCAGTTGGTGACTAATCTACAAGCAAGAGAGAAGTACCATGGCAGCTGATGCTTCTTTAGTCACTTACATGGAAAAACTATGGAATTATTAACTATTTTGAATTATGGTTCTGGAGGAGACTCTTGAGAGTCCCATGGACTGCAAAAAGATCAAACCTATCCATTCTTAAGGAAATCAGCCCTGAGTGCTCACTGGAAGGACAGATCCTGAAGCTGAGGCTCCAATACTTTGGCCACCTCATGAGAAGAGAAGACTCCCTGAAAAGACCCTGATGTTGGGAGAGATTGAGGGCACAAGGAGAAGGGGACGACAGAGGACGAGATGGTTGGACAGTGTTCTTGAAGCTACCAGCATGAGTTTGACCAAACTGCGGGAGGCAGTGGAAGACAGGAGTGCCTGGCGTGCTCTGGTCCATGGGGTCACGAAGAGTCGGACTAAACGACTAAACAACAACAATGGAAAAACTACTACTACTACTACTACTACTACTACTACTACACTTACCACTTAGCACTTAGCACTTCTTCTCTTCTTTTTAAATGTTTTTTTTTAATTAAAGATTTCTTGGATTACAAAAGCATATGTAATGTGTCTTTTTTCAAGTTACATTTCCTACAGATCAGTTTCATTTGTTGCGATGTTAGTGTTACATTGGGAAGAAAAGGGGGAAAGAGGTGGAGGGGGGTGAGGTCGGGTGGCAATGCTTCTATTCTACTTTGTGTCTGTGTGGGGTTTTGTGTCAGCGTCACTTGTATGGGTTCTTCTTACTATTCGCTTGTATTCCTTTGGTGGTGAGAGAGGTTGGGGGTGGCCTAGGGTGTGGTTGGTTGTCTTTGATTGGCTGTAGTGAAATTTGTTTTCATGTGTGGGGTGTGTGTGTGTGTGTGTTTGGATCAGGTTAGTCTTTTAGAAGACATCTGAAGGCAGCCCTGTTTAGGGAAGTGTTTAGTGTTTGATGCATTACTATATTTTAATATTTTGTTGAAAGCCACCCAGAGTGGCTGGGGAAGCCCAGCCAGATGGGTGGGATATAAATAAATTATTATTATTATTAGCCAGATTGATTTAAATGCTGTTGGCGAGTTCTTGTTGTTGTCTTGTTGGGCTGTGTATCTGATAAAGGGTAACCATTTCGGGGTGAAGGGGTCTTCTTCTGTTTGTCCCCATGTTGTTAGTTAGTTTTTCTACTAAGGCTGTTTCCCATGCTGTTTTATACCATTGATCTATGCTTACTCCTGACAGGACTCTCTAGTATCTGGCTATGATGCTTCTGGTTGTTGAGAGTTGCTGGGTTATGAGCTCTTTGTGTTGTGAGTGGGCATTATTGTCTTGGAAGATGTTTAGTAGGGCCAAAATGCTTCACATACTTTATCCCAGCAATCCTTACAATCAATGCTATTTCTCTAGAAATTAAGGTGCCAGAACTGAATTCCAGTGGGTGGCTGCTGAATAAAAGCCCTGCTTACAATAGAACTCTAAAGTAGTCCAATATGTGGTATCCTCAGTGTGCCATTAGAACTGATTTGGGAGTCACAAGTATTTACTTCTGTACTGTATTGTGGTTAAAAACTGCAAGTCCATAAAATAAATATTTAAGATTAACACATCAGCCACAAACTAGCTTTAGAAAGATTTAGTTTCCTTCAGAAGTTGGGAAATTAAGGCTGCAATGTTATAGTAAACACACCTACTTAGGATTAAGTCCTGCTAAATACAATGTGATTATGTCTGGGTAACTGCACCTAGGATTATGTTTTTTGCATTATTTTCTTTGTCTTCCATGCCAGGGATGGTTTCCAGTGCTAGATAGAAAGCTATCTAGCATCTTGAGCAAGAGGAATTGTCTCAACCTGCCCTCCACACCAATATCTGTCTGTTTGCTGAAAATCTGGGAGCGATATGAGCTCTGGAAATCATTTACAAAGGTCTCTGTCATCACTGATCTACCTGACAGCTATTGGTATCTTCCACAAAAGCTGGAATCCTGAGTTCATCACAGACATAATTTTTTCTTTATTGCCTATATTTCATTGCCAAATCTTCATGTTGTGTTCCCTGTTCTTATGCGGAGCCCTCCCCAGGGCATATATTTTCCCCTAATACAACAGAAAGCAGGATTTTTGACAATCCTATAAATAAAGTCAAATCCTACTCTTTCAAATAATATCATTGCAGATACAAGGAAGCCTGTAACAAGTCTACTGAATCAAACATGAATTGCTGGTCAGGGAATAGGTTGTTTTTTTATGACTAGTCCCATCTTTGGTTAGCAAGGAATGGGAAAGTCATACATCTCTGCTAAAGCCAGATAATGGCTTTCTGTTGTGCTCCCTTTGGTATTTTTGACACTGTGAACAGAACTGGATTCCCACATATGGCTCTTGCATTGGCTAGGTGTGAATATTCTAGCTAGTACACATGAAAAGAGCTGAGGTATGCAGTCTAGGCTAGGGATTCCCAAACGCCTGATAGCTGAGACATACTTTTTTCCTTAATTAAAATTGGAGGAACACTTAACCCTCACAGCCTCATAAATGTACTTGTTGGTGTAGTATTCGACCACATAGCTGCAGCAGTGCAATGGGATTTCCTCCCTCTCCTTCTCCCTTGTGTACCCAACACTACCACTAAATCTGCTCTGCGGGTTGGGGGAACCAACAAAGCAGAAATAGGGGGCCATGGAACATTTTGCTTAGTGCTACATTGAATACGAGGGACGTGGGTGGCGCTGTGGGTTAAACCACAGAACCTAGGACTTGCCAATCAGAAGGTAGGCAGTTCGAATCCCCCTGACGGGGTTAGCTCCCATTGTTTGGTCCCTGCTCCTGCCAACCTAGCAGTTCGAAAGCACGTCAAAGTGCAAGTAGATAAATAGGTACCGCTCCGGCGGGAAGGTAAACGGCATTTCCGTGCGCTGCTCTGGTTTGCCAGAAGCGGCTTAGTCATGCTGGCCACATGACCCGGAAGCTGTGCACTGGTTCCCTCGGCCAATAAAGCGAGATGAGCGCTGCAACCCCAGAGTCGGCCACAACTGGACCTAATGGTCAGGGGTCCCTTTACCTTTACCTTTACATTGAATACAACCCTTAGAGGGTGTAAGAATTGTCCATTCCATGAAGATGATAGGAGGATGGACCCACTCAGAGCGGAAGGGAAGACCACTGTTGATGCCCTTTCCAAAACCCCTCTCCAATCCCCAATCCTTGGAGTCATGAACGGATCCCACTCACTATGCTTTTTCATGCTTCGCTGTTCTGAGTGTGGTTCTGGAAGCAGGTAATTCTGCTGCAACTGGGGGCTGACCGAGTCATACCCAACATAAGGTTGATGCAGGTGTTATTCAGGTGTAGGGCATGGCTGCATACAGCCACACTTTTAATCCCACTCCCCTGTTGGGTTTTCTTCCTTTGGCAACACCACATTGTGTGCAGCTGTCAATCTAGAACGTCCAGTGCATGAGTTGCTCGTTCCAAGCCAAAGCTCCATGTTGTAGGGCACCTGCACAGACTGGTTGTGTGTAGAGAAAGGCCAACTTGCAAGCTTCTCCTTGGAGCCCCGGCATGTGAGGAGAGACCAGACACAAGAAGGAGTTTAAACATGACATACTGAAAATTATGCAGAGCTCACATGGGAGTAGCAAGTGTCAGTGCAGAAATGTGTGTCATCAGAGGCTGGTTGGAAGGAAGCCAAAGCTAGAGCAATCTATCATGATGAATCACAGTGGGCAGCCTGCTCTGCGTGTAAAGGTAAATGTAAAGGGACCCCTGACTGTTAGGTCCAGTCGTGGCCGACTCTGGGGTTGCGGCGCTCATCTCGCTTTACTGGCCAAGGGAGCCGGCGTACAGCTTCTGGGTCATGTGGCCAGCATGACTAAGCTGCTTCTGGCGAACCAGAGCAGTGCACGGAAATGCCATTTACCTTCCCGCCAGAGCAGTACCTATTTATCTACTTGCAGTTGATGTGCTTTCGAACTGCTAGGTTGGCAGGAGGAGGGACCGAGCAATGGGAGCTCACCCCGTCGCGGGGATTCGAACTGCCCACCTTCTGATTGGCAAGTCCTAGGCTCTGTGGTTTAACCCACAGCACCACCCACGTCCCTGCTCTGCGTGTAGTCACTCTGTAACTCAGAGGACCATTTGCCTTTTTAACAGGCTAAACAATTTCTTGTGGCACATTCACAATCCTCTTGCAACACATTAGTGTGCCGTTGCCACACATTTTGAGAAATTCCTGTTCCAGATGCCTTATCTATCTATCTATCTATCTATCTATCTATCTATCTATCTATCTATCATCTATATCCCATCTTTACTCCAAGGAGCTCAAAGTGACATACATAGTTTCACCCACCTTCATTTTATCCTCACAATATAACAGACCTGGTACCTCCTGCCTACCTACTCTATCAACAAACACAAACTCTAGATGTCACCTGGAACAAAGACATTGTCTGCCCTGGGGGACGTCCATGGCTAAGTGAGAGAGCAACTGCTCTTCAGGCCAAAGGTCCCAGGTTCATACCCTGGTAGTGTAGTGAAGGCCTCTGAAACCCTGGAGATCACCTAGCAGTCAGTATAGACAATTCTGAGCTAGATAGGTCAATGGTCAAACTCAATATATGACAGCTTCCTATGTTCCTTTAATGTCACAGCTGGGGAGCTGATTTGCTTGGTAGATGGTCTCCATCTAGCACTGACTGTGTGATGCTCAACTCACACTGATCAATTTAACCATGCAAGCAAAGTCACTTTGTTTTGGATGGCTTCCCATGAGTAGTTAATGCTGCTCTATTCCAAGTACTGCTTCACAAAAGTGGCATCCACTCCACTGAGGTCCAGGACATCAACTACACTCCTAGAGGAGCTTATGATTTGGTCTAGAAATGCTTATATATATATATATATATATATATGCATTTATTTCCAGGAGTCTTTCTTCAATCACATTCTAATTTTTGTCAGCTCACTGGTTTCATGGCAGATAATGTCATCTAATAGTGCACATTTAAGATTTTGTATTATATTTGCTTCCCATCCAAATTAAAAGCATCTTTTGAGAGACTCTATCCATTCATTCCTTCATAATGTAGCTGTCAAACTGATAATTTCATCATTAAGATCCCTATATTTATGTAGATCATAGACATCTAGACGACTTGCTTTTGTCATACTTTCTTTGCAATTAAATATTGCGGGGAGGGTTTATTATGAGCTAGAAAAGGCACAGTTTCATCTAGGGCTATTTAGGCAAAAGCTCAGTTGTAAGAGGCCCTAGTTATGAAATCCATTGATCAAGTTAATAAAGGGAAAAAAGCACAAGTCTTCATTCTGCTTTTTGTGGCCTTGTCTTATCCAAGACAATATGAGAATATAATTAGTATCAATAGTGGCCCTGTTAATTTGGCCCTTTTTGTATACAGTATTTCATAGAAATCACTTTCAGAAGAAATATTTGGTTTTCAGGAAATGGTTTTGGCTGGCTGGCTAAACCAGTTGAGGGCAGCCTATGGGTCTCAAACCCTTGGTGAGTTAGGGACTTCCCCTGAATGTGATGACAGGTTCTGGTGGGTTGAATGGATGAGACTAATGGTTAAGAATAACTCTCGCAGCCAAGCTAGTGCCAAATGTATTGCTCTGCATTTCTCTGGGCTTTATCAGAAAGGTCAAGGGGGGTGGGTCTTGCCATCTGGACAGCCCAGGACCTGCATACACCCTGTCCAGACTTGTGCCCTGGGGAGGTCACTTTGGTGCCGCTAATGCAGCAAAAACAACATGGGAGGCAGCAGCTACAACTCTCTACAGCCACAGCAGGTGCTGTGATTCTCCAGTGGCTTGACTTCACCCCCCAGGACACACTCCATTGGCTCGCATGACAGACAGATGCCAACATCAACAAATTATGGGGTAGGAGGGTGGAGGATCAGGCTGAAAGGTTGAATATTGCCCTCTGGGCTTCTCCGTCTAGACCTTGACACTCTCCCTTCATCATGCCTCTCACCAGCCAGACTCAAAGCCTTCACTGAGTGTTTTGGCCTGAATTGAATGTGTCATTGAACATGCTTGGGTCATCCCCAGACTGTGAAAACAATGTTTGGTGTTTTTAAGCAAGTGAGGGAGCAGTGGGAGATGAAAATGAACAGGGGAAGTAGGTGGGAGAGGAGGATGGTAGCACTGCTACCATAAAGAGGAGCATGGGGTGGGGAGTCCAGTGTCCCAATTGTGCAATGCTGATTGCTGAAGAATTGATGCTTTTGAATTATGGTGCTGGAGGAGACTCTTGAGAGTCCCATGGACTGCAAGAAGATCAAATCTATCCAGTGGCGTAGCGTGGGTTGTCAGCACCCGGGGCAAGGCAAGTAATTTGCGCCCCCTAACCCATGGATTTGCGCCCCCTAACCCTAACCCCCAGATGTTGCGCCCGGTGCGGCCGGCCCCCCCTGCACCCCTCACGCTATGCCACTGAATCTATCCATTCTTAAGGAAATCAGCCCTGAGTGCTCACTGGAAGGACTGAAGCTGAGACTCCAATTCTTTGGCCACCTCATGAGAAGAGAAGACTCCCTGGAAAAGACTCTGATGTTGGGAAAGATGGAGGGCACAAGGAGAAGGGGACGACAGAGGATGAGATGGTTGGATAGTGTTCTCAAAGCTACCAGCATGAGTTTGACCAAACTGTGGGAGGAAGTGGAAGACAGGAGTGCCTAGCGTGCTCTGGTCCATGGGGTCACGAAAAGTCGGACACAACTAAATGACTAAACAACAACAACACTTTAGGGCAAGATGAAAATATTGATAACAGTCAGATATCACTGTATTTAGTTGTTACACTAATCCTGCACTTTTAGATACACAGACCTAAGAATAACCCTGTTAAACTCAAATGTCAATATGATTGTGCATTGTTCTTGTTTAGAGGCTTGGGACTCTTAGAAATAAGAAACTGGACTCGGGCTATGCTTGCTAGATGGAGCTGTTTATTTCAGAGTTCTTTCCTTGCTTGTCGTTACAAACAGACTGGGCTTCATACTTCCAGACTTCTCTGTAAGTCCCGGAGTGGACAAGGTTAGACCAGAGCATTCTAGTATACTGATCTGAATCGAGAAAATCACAGGAAGCTGCTCTATACTATCTCACTATTGTCTACAATGGCTGGAAGCAGTTCTCTAGGAATTCAGGCAGGTTTCTCTCCCCATCCTGCCTGAAAATGCTAAGGATTGAACCTGGGGCGTTCTGCATGGAAAACACTGAGCTGTGGTCTTCCCAAAATGAATGAGTATGCCATAGAAATTACCGTATTTTCCCATGTATAAGATGCCCCCAGGTATAAGATGACCCCTATTTTTTAAACCCAAAATTAATAAATTGTTTAGCTTGGGGGAGGATGTCACTTCCATCAATCGCTCACTGCCGATCGCTTGCCACAGCCACTGCCGATCACACACCTCACTGCAGCTGCCAGTTGTTTGCCCACCACCACCAACCCACCTGCCCACTTGCCACAGCCACAGCCAATCACCAGCAGGGCTTGCCGCAGCCACCAATCCCCTGCCCAATTGCCGCTGCCAATCTCCTGCTTGCTGCTGCCATTAATCACAACTCCCCCCTCTGCATTCACTATCCATGTATAAGGACACCCAATTTTTGCCTACTGTATTTTTCACTCTATAGGACGCACCCAACCATAGGACGCACCTTGTTTTAGAGGGGGAGAACAAGAAAAAAAATTCTCCCTCTCTCTGCTCAGCGCCCCTACAGCGAAGCGGCAGGAGAAACGGAGCCCCTTCCATTTCTCTTCCCGCTTGGTTGAAGGGGTGCATTGCAGCTCACCCTCTCTGCTGAAGCCAGGAGAGTCTTGCTCTCCCAGCTTCAGCAAAAGGAACCCAAAGCCTGCGGAGCGCAGCAGGACCTCCCGCTGCACACCGGAGGCTTCAGGCAGCTGGAGCCTGGAGAGAGAGATGGGTCGGTGCGCACTGATCCCTCTCACTCTCCAGCGAAAGCAATGCAAAGCCTCCGGAGCGCAGACGGAGCGCTCCCTCTGTGCTTCGGAGGCTTCGTGTTGCTATCACTGAAGCCGAGGAGCCTGCATTCACTCCATAGGACACACACACATTTCCCCTTAATTTTTGGAGGGGGAAAAGTGCATCCTATAGAGCGAAAAATACGGTAATTTTTTTTTTTTAGCAAAAAGGATCATCTTATACACGGAAAAATGCGGTATAACCCTCTTTGGTTATTTGCAGGAACAAAGTTTTCTAGTTGCCTGGATGGGATCCCAAGTGCCTAGCCATCAGAGAGATAAGGTTCTGGGTATCAACCTGTGAAGAAGTGATGGAAAATAGCCTTACAGCAAGGCAATTAAATTCTTCTTAATTTCTCAAATTCTGTGACCCTCTTCTAAAGCTTATCCGTGCACAATGTGCCACTTTATTGCCCAGTATTTCCTGATTCCTCCCCCATAAGCCTCTTTCTATTTACAACACAAGAAATTATCTGCCCATCCAACAGTTTGAAGACCTAACATAAAAGCGATACCTCCTGCATAACAGAATCATTTGCTTGCCATGACTCCTCTTGCATGCCCCAGCTATGTTAATGAGGGAGAGCTGCAGAGCCACGATAAGACTGCCGTACAATGAAGGTCCCTTCAAAGCTATCCAGGTAAATAAATAATAAAAAAGGAGAGATAATACAGGAAAGCAGCTTTATTGCATTGTAAGGACACATAGTGAGACTATTCTAGCATGCGGGCTAGAGCCTTTCAAGGAAGCTTTCAGGTAAATTTTCAACAGACTGTAGACTCCTAATGTTAATTTGGAGTTGCATTTTAACATGTCATCATGTTATTCCCAACTTTCCCTGAGCAGGGAGAAGTTCCAGGGGTGGGACTTCTTCAGAGATTACCGTATTTTTCGCTCCATAGGGCGCACCTAGTTTTTAGGGGGGGAAATAAAGGAAAAAAATATTAACCCCCCCCCTCCGCCCCAAAGAGCAAAGAAGCCAAGACAGCTGTCTTGGCTTCCTCTTTAGCCACACGCGGCTTTGTTTTTAGCCGTGCGGCTGGGACGGGGGAAGCCCAAGCTTCCCCCGACCCCAGCCCCCAGAACAGGCTGCTATCCGCAAACCTTCTGAGCCCAGCGGGAACTCCCATCGCACTCAGAAGGCTTGTGGAGAACAGGCTGCTTTCCACAAGCCTTCTGAGCCCGGCGGGAGTTCCCGCCCGGCTCAGAAGGCTTGCAGATAGCTGCCTGAAGCCCACGGAGCACAGCGGCAGTTGGCGCTGCGCTCCCCAGGCTTCAGGCTTCAGGCTGCTATCCGCAAGCCTTCGGAGCACTCCGAAGCTTGCGGATAGCTGCCTGAAGCCTGGAGAGCGAGAGGGGTCAGTGCGCACCGACCCCTCTTGCTCTCCAGGCTTCAGAGAAAGCCTGCATTCGCTCCATAGGATGCACACACATTTCCCCTTCATTTTTGGAGGGGGAAAAGTGTGTCCTATAGAGCGAAAAATACGGTAATTCCTCATTGTTCGAGAGCTCACTGGAGATGTCAGTCTGTGCAGCAGCATCACTTAGGAAGCTGCCTTATATTGATTCAGAGCATCAGCCTCTTTTGGTCAGTGCTGTCGACATTGACTGGCAACAGCTCTCCAGGGTCTCAGACAAGGAGTCTTTTCTCAGGCCTAACTGAAGACGCCGGGGATCGGACCTTGGACTTCCTGCATGCAAAGCAGATTCTGTACCACTGAGCTACAGCCTTTCCCTAAGCTAAGTTGCAAAGCAAAAGCTTTGCCAGCTACCACTGAGCTACAATAGTTTTTCCCCAAAGCAAACAGCATGCATTTGAAGCTCCTCAAGACTCCTCCTTCCAGCAAGCCGCAAAACAGAACTGTTTTCTTTGCTATATTAGCAAAATCAGAACATAGTATCTGCCCCAGCTGGTAGTAGGTGTGTCTGCTGGTAGTAGCTATCGATGGTCCAGTGAAGAAAACTTTTCTAATGATTATAAAAGAATTATATTGACAAAATATGTGAGTGCTAAAGAAATATTCTAATCATAATAATTATAAGATATGTGAGGGCCAAGTAAGGAATTATCAACAGGCAGGCAAGTACATCAAAGGCAGCCACAGACAACCAGTCATAACACTGGTGTCCTCATTGAGAAATTCTGGGTGTTGGTGTAGCATGGAGGCTAAAGTCTGTGAACTATACACCAGGACTTTACAACTTCAAACCTCATCAATTAATCAATCAACACTTTCTTACAGCCGTAGACCAGCATAAGGAGGGAGGGGTACAATCATTTAAAATCATTTAATATTTATTTTTTAAAAAACCACTAAAAGGAGTTAAAACAGAATATATATATATATAAAGGTTCAAAAGAATTCAAAGAAGCTAAGAAGGTCTAAAAGAGGGGTTAGGAATATCAGACAAGAGTGAAAAAATGCAAAAGGCTAGTATATATAACACCACAGCTATCAGTCTACAGAGCACTCCAGTATGAGTGCTCATTATATCTAGTTTGCGACACAGGTCATCATCCGTCGAATCTTGAGCACTGCTGTGCAGAATCTGGCAACGTTGTATGTTATAGCAGGATTGATATCTGACAGCAGCAGGGAGGTATAGAATTGTCCTGTGCACGGGGGTGTAGGAAGGGGGTGCAGGGGGTATAGCCCACCCCTTCCCTGAGGGGGTGACAAAATGGCACACCGTGGGGGGGGCACTTACAGTGATGTAAACCATTGAGCCTTGGTCTTTCCAATCAGAAGGTTGATGGTTCGAATCCCCACGATGGGGTGAGCTCCCTTTGTTCGGTCCCAGCTCCTGCCAGCCTAGCAGTTTGAAAGCATGCCAGTGCAAGTAGATAAATAGGTACCGCTCTGGCAGGAAGGTAAACGGCGTTTCTGTGCACTGCTCTGGTTTCGCCAGAAGTGGCTTAGTCATGCTGGCCACATGACCTGGAAAAACTGTCTGCGGACAAACGTCAGCTCCCTCAGCCAGTAAAGCGAGATGAGCGTCGCAACCTGAGTCGTTCGTGACTGGGCTTAACTGTCAGGGGTCCTTTACCTTTTTTATAATAAAGACACTGGTCAAACCTCAACTGAGTCTCACATTCACTGGGTGACTTTATGAAAAGTGTTTACTCTCTAGCAATGAGCCAAACAACCTTATTTCTGTCCAGTGCTAGTTTCTTGAGTACATGAAAACAAATCTGTCTCATCCCACTTATGTGTGGATTTTTCAAAAAGGCAAAGTCCTGCAAAATCAGCATAGTTTTACTGGGGCAATCTGTACTTATGAGGTGGTCTGAGAGCTGCCTTTTTCTTTTTCTCTTTTTAAAGCAAACCATTCCATTGGAATATCTTGGTAGCATAGCAAGAGTAGAACCTCTTTGACACTCTAGGAAGTGACTGTGTCTCATCATGTGCAGTCTTTTTTCTGATAAACTGTACAGGGCAAAATTAAGATGGTTGCCTCACAGGATTTCACCCATGTGGTGTCATGGTACTCACCCCACCTCACAAGTATGTAATGTGTTTAGTTATTGATGGACCATGCATTGATGATTTCATAGACTATTCTGCATAACTATGTATGTGCATGGTCTGGAAGGTGAAACAGGGAAAGAGAATGAAACACTTTTCTCCCAGGTATGGCTCACTTGAGTTGGGGGGGGGGGGGAGGAGAGATGGCTGGCTTCTCAGCAGGTGGGTTGCTGGTGCTTACCAGAAAGCAAAGGATGAGGGGTGATGTTGTGGGGAGGTCAGCATAGTGCAAAAGCACTAGCTGGAGCACCAAATTGGCTCTGCTAGTACACTTGCACTGGGCCAACCTATCCACAGATGCTTCTGTCTTCTCAAATTGGCCAGGGGTGCCGCACTCTGGCAGCTTCTGGGCCCATTCAGAAATCTCTTTGGCAATATGTAGGGTGTGAAATTGGGGGCAATACACTTTGAAGCTTGGGCCAAGCCAAACAGATTCATTGCTTGCTTTATCACAGATTTCTGGAGAAGGAAACCAGTGTTTCCACTCATCTCTAATATTTAGCCATTTGAATGCTTAAAATCTGCTTTATCTCTCATGGGTGTGTGTGTTAATTACTTTACTGGAAGATGTCTGAGAAACAAATATCCACTTTGAGAAGTTGGTAGAACCAGAATAGAAAGTGGTGGTGGTGGTGGAAGAGGAGGAGGAGGAGGAGGAGGAGGAGGAGGAGGAGGAGGAGGAGAAAAGCTATATTCATATTTTTTTCGTGATTAAGAATCATTACTAACTTTTTACATTTTGTATATTATTTATTTATTTTAACTACATCTCTTGGGATTAAGCCTGCCTTCTGTAAACAGAAGAAGCAGTCCATCTCCATCTCATTACCGAGTGCCATCGGGGTGATACTTCACATCCATTTAGTTAGGTGCTGTTAAGAAGGATATATAAAGGGAGAAAATGATAATGGCACTTGCTTCCAGAAGAGTTATAGTATCCCTTTTCTTCTAATTGAAGGCAGGAGACATGCTGCGGCCTCAGAGGTGCCTAATTGAGTAGTCCTTCCTTCAGATATTGACCTCAAGTATGTCTAAGTGGGACTGCCACTTTTAGTTTTGTGGTGTCACGAAAACATAAATAACTGACAAAAGGGCACAACACATTTCCCATGGTTTCATAATGGCTTTAAATATGCAACAGAAACCCAGTCAATTGACCCTCCCCATTGCATACTATTAAAGGGTTTAGAAAGCATAAACATCACTTCTGGCTGATCCATTAGGGCAAATGGGGTACTGCCCCATCTGCTTGTTTTCTTACTTATAGCTAGTCTAGGGGATGGGACTGTCTGTCAGCTTCCTTCTCCTTAGTCTCAGTGTTGTTGTTGAAGAACTCATCAGGCAAGAGGATAAGTGCAAAATCGCATTAGTTAGCTCTGTTAGTTCTGTTTCCACCTTGGGCTCCCTGTTTTCTTCCTGTGGCTGGACAAGGAGTGCCAAATATTGGGGATGGCAGTTATGCCCCGCACTACGTAATCAATCACAAGAGGCAGAGAGCACATGCCATTTGAATGGCAATGCCCACCAACTTTGGGGGGGCCTCTCAAATATTTTTATTGGGTAGGCCTGAAGGGATCTCAGACCCTATGAGTTGTCTTGTCCTATCAGCTTGACAATGAAGAGTGGTGGCTGGAAACTGACAATGAAGAGTGGTGGCTGGAAACTGGGTGTGAAGGAATGGGTTTCCCAAACCCAAAACTGACTGTGCAGGCAGTTTGAAACAGGCACCAAAACCCCTATTTTTCCTTAGCTAAAATCCATTAACTTGAGCTCTGAGTCAATGTATAAACAAAAACCCGGCTGAATAAACAAGTGCTCAGAGCCCTCTCCTTTATCAGTTCATGATGGCAAGGATGGCCTTGACTGTTCCAGTAGAACATGGATGACACGTCTAGGTCTTATCTTACATCCTGGACACACTCTGACACACAGACCTAGTCTGGGAACAGCGCCAGAGTGTGTTCTTGGAGTTGGTGACCTCTTGCTCCAAGATAAGAGTAGGAACAGGAATAGCCTTTTATGGTCGGAAGTACAGGAAGGAATACCCTTTTATGGTTAAGAATACCGGAGCAGGAACATATGTCATGTCAACCTGCGTGTATAGGCTGACAGTGCTGTGACACTGCCCCAACAGCCCCAATGGGCGGCAGCTGCCACTACAGTGGTACCTCAGGTTACATACGCTTCAGGTTACATGCGCTTCAGGTTACAGACTCCGCTAACCCAGAAATAGTGCTTCAGGTTAAGAATTTTGCTTCAGGATGAGAACAGAAATCGTGCTCCAGCGGCACAGCAGCAGCAGGAGGCCCCATTAGCTAAAGTGGTGCTTCAGGTTAAGAACAGTTTCAGGTTAAGTACAGACCTCTGGAATGAATTAAGTACTTAACCTGAGGTACCACTGTAATTAAAAAAAGTTTAGGAGGGAAAGATTAATAATAATAATAATAATAATAATAATAATAATAATAATAATGTAGTTGAATATCTGCAAGGAGCTCAGTTCAACCCCCCTTCACAAAACAGAATTTTTTCCAGCTAATTTAGTTCTTTCAGAATTCCTAATTTTGGCTATAATCCTGATTCAGGCTACAATCCTAAACTCAGTTATCTGAGATCAAACTCTGCAGATTTCAGCAGGACTTTTGAGCAGACATGGTTAAGTAGCAATGTGAGTTGAGTTTGCTCTTAAAAAGGAGGGAATCAGCCCTAGCAATAGTCAAGACTGAAAGAGTTTAATGAGCTTTTAACTTAAATAAATAAACAATCCCCCTAATAACCAAAAAGAAATCCTCTGGAGCTGTTCAGTGCTCTGCAGGCAGCATCCTGACTAGCTGCACTTCTTGGAAACCCCTGCAGATTGCCCTGATGTAGCATCTGCAAGCTGACATTCTGGGAATCTGGAAGAATAAGGAGTCAGCTCAAAAGCTTGCATAAAATTCATATTTGCTCTTGAGGTAAGAACAGGCAAACTCCCCAATAATTCCCTCTAAGTCTGAAACCCATTTCCTTTTTTTTTTTTTTTTTTGTAGTCACTTTCTTTTTACCCATTTTGAACAAAAATGGTGGTGTGGGAGGAGCCAGGTGAAACACCAAGGTTTGCAATCATGAGGAAGAGCCCTGTGTCCTTGCTTCATAGCACTTTCTCATAAGTACTATTGAAGTAAGAGTACATTGGTACCTCGGGTTAAGTACTTAATTCATTCTGGAGGTCCGTTCTTAACCTGAAACTGTTCTTAATGTGAAGCACCACTTTAGCTAATGGGGCCTCCCGCTGCCGCCGCACCGCCGGAGCACGATTTCTGTTCTCATCCTGAAGCAAAGTTCTTAACCTGAGGTACTATTTCTGGGTTAGGGGAGTCTGTAACCTGAAGCGTATGTAACCCGAGGTACCACTGTAGTGAAATCACAGCTAAGAAGCTTAAATCATATATAGTGGAACTTCGGTTCTTGAACCACTCTGTTCCTGAATGTTTCGGCTCCTGAACGTCTAAAACCCAGAAATAAGTGTTCCGGTTTCGAATGTTCCTCGGAACCCAAACGTCTGTCACGGCTTCCTATCTGCAAAAAGCCTAGCTATCAGCCAATCAGAAGTCGTGCCTTGGAATTCGAACATTTCAGAAGTCGGACGTCCTTCCGGAACGAATTACATTCAACTGCCAAGGTTCCACTGTATATTACTGACACTCTTCTTTGGAAATTAAACCAGTGTCCAGACCAAACCAGATTATAGCCAAAATACCAGTGAGGGTATTTGGGGAAATGATATATGAGGAGATAAAAATGATGTTTAATTTTATTATTCAAAAAACAAACAAACCCTGAAGCTTCTCTACTAGGATTATAGGGCAGAGGTCCCCCCAAAATATGATTAAGCTGTTTATGTATGTGACAACTGGAGCGAAGATTCTATACACACAAAAATCGAAGGGACCAGAAGTTCCCACCAAAGAAGAATGGATAAGTAAGGTCATGAACGATGTGGAACTGGCAAAGTTAACAGCCAAAATAAGAGAATTTAATGACAAAGGTTTTGTGGAAAAATGGAAGTCCTTTTTGGACTTTTCAAAGTAAAATTATTATATGATGAATATGCCACCAGGATTTGAACTATCGGCAACAGAAGAACTTAGTGATTACAGTGGTACCATGGATTACAAATGCTTCGGGTTACAAACATTTCAGGTTACAGACTCCGCTAACCCAGAAGTAGTACCTTGGGTTAAGAATTTACTTCAGCATGAGAACAGAAATCGTGTGGTGGCAGCGGGAGGCCGTATTAGCTAAAGTGGTACCTCAGGTTAAGAACAGTTTCAGGTTAAGAACGGACCTCCAGAACGAGTTCATAACCAGAGGTACCACTGTACAGTAGTGTTAAGCTATAAGAGACAGAAGACAGGGTGCAAAAGAGGGAGAGAAATAAAAACACTATGGAAAAAGGGGGTGGGAAGTCGACAAAAATAACACATAAAAATGTTTTGCTATGTATTGAAATGCATGCATTATTTGGGGGGGGGGAGATATGATAAAAAGTGTAACAAATGTAAATTTTACCTTTCTACAGTATGCTAGTTTCTTTGCACACCTCTCAATTCAGAGAAGCAAAAGGCATCGTCAGACTTCAATCACACATTCCAGTGATGTTCCCCATCCCTGATGTACACACTTTAACAATGCATGCCCATGTCGTGTCTGTAGCCATTCCCTAAGGTTCAGCCAAACTGAGCGAGAAAGAAGGAATTGTGTGGCAGAATGCTTCCGTTCTCTTGGACGGCTTTCCTTGCCTCACAAAACTTAACCTAATGTAGCTTACCTTAATCATGCACACACACAACGAAAGCAATGGGGGGAAATGCTTCTGCTACCAGATTCTCAATTATCTGTGATACGATTGCAAACACATGGACCGGCTGCAGCCAGCCGTACTATAGAAAGAAAAAGGATAGTATCTATTTGTTCTAGCACCCGTTTGTTGCGAAGAAATATCTGAAATAGTCACTACTGGATACAGCTTTTCCTTAAGCTTCTGTCAGTTACTTTTCAAAAGGGGCTTTTTAAATAAAGGAAAAACATTGCTTTAGCATATATATATTCTCATTTAATGTTTCCCTTCATCCCTGTGAAGTACTGTTTTCTGTAGCCTACCGGGGAGCCAATTCATTATTAACAGAGCTTTAAACAAATACACACTCATGACATCAGTCTGCCTTTTTAAACTGCACCTCTGGGTGTCCTCTGAACCTTTTATGAGGTAGCTTTTAGACATACGACAACAAAAAAGAATAAAAAATTACCAGAGAGGCTCCTAGAAAGAGAGGTATCACAGTTTAAAATGTATTTTAAAATCTTTGAAGCTTTAAATAACCCAGCAGCTTTTAATTTGAAGTGCAATAAAAGTTCTACATAGCAGAAATTAATACAGAGTCTGATCCAATAGCTCTTATTTTCCTGGCAATTCAGATTTAAACCAAGGAAGAGTAATATGCAGCATGCTTATTCAGAAGTGTGTCCTATTGAGTTCAAATGCCCAGCAGGTATGCTCAGGAATTCAGTCTTACTGAAAGACTGTGAAAAACTAATGAAAACCATATTCATAGGCTCACCAAATCTTTTCACTTTGGGTTTCTTGCAGTTTTTCACTTTTTCACTTTTAAGTTCTGTTATCTGCATTTTTTAATCAGTATACAGTTTATTTATGTATTTTGATGATAAAAAGTACAGTGGTACCTTGGTTCTCAAATGACTTGGTACTCAAACAACTTGGAACCCAAACACTGCAAACCCGGAAGTAAGTATTCCAGTTTGCGAAGTTTTTTCGGAAGCCGAACATGCTCCGTTTTGAGTGTTACACATCCGATTTGATTGCCACACTTCCATTTTGACTGTTACGCTGAGGTCTGCCTGTTTTTGCTATTCATTTTGCGTGTTTGTTTTTGTGGCTCTTTTGTTTTGTTTTTGTGACTGCGTGGAACCCAGTTCAGCTACTGATTGATTGATTGATTGATTGTGTATGTGACTGCAGTACATTGTTTATTGCTTTCATTTTATGGACCAATGGTCTCGTTAGATAGTAATATTCATGTTAAATTGCTGTTTTAGGGGTTGTTTTTCAAAGTCTGGAATGGATTAATCCATTTTGCATTACTTTCTATGAGAAAGCGCGCCTTGGTTTTGGAACGCTTTGGTTTTGGAACAGACTTCCGGAATGGATTAAGTTTGAGAACCAAGGAACCACTGTACTCATAAAAATGATTTTATCCCAATAAACACATATTTTTGCAACCAATTTTCCCTAATATAACATCATTTCACTAGAGTATGCATTTTTTGCATAGAGGGGGTTTTTCCTCTGGTGGCAGATGGACAGAAGCTATGACACCACGAGACTGGTGTAAAACCAAATCAAATAAAGGTTTTATTACAAAACAACAAACAACAAGCTTGTGGGTGTTTTTGCTGCAGGCAAAGTTCAAACTGCAGCTTTTCCTCCTTTTGTAGTCATGGCCAACTGTACCCGATCAGCCCAGAGCTCCCAGAAACTGTTCTTAAAGGTACACACATCCTTACTGTTTCTTTGCAGAATGAATCCCAACAGGGGGTTGGAGAACTACCTTGCAAAATTCTCTGACATGCAAATTTTAAAGGCGAGCTGCATTTCAGATCACTTTTATGTTGTTGGAAGTATGAGTTACACTACAATACCGTGCAAAGTGAACAGCATTCCCCCTGCCTCCCTGTTCTCTACTGCTTCTCTATGGCTATTTAGTTACTCCTGAGACAGCTGAAATATAGCTGGGAAAGCCGAGTCAGAAGAGAGTAAGACTTTTAAGCTCAAGGTGGTGGGTTTGAGACCCATGTTGGGCAAAAGATTCTTGCATTGCAGGGAGCTGAACTAGGTGACCCTTGAGATAAGCACTAATGTTTATCATAGGGATAAACAGTGCGGGTGGCGCTGTGGGTTAAAGCCTCAGCGCCGAGGGCTTGCCGATCGAAAGGTTGGCGGTTCGAATCCCCGCGGCGGGGTGCGCTCCCGTCGTTCGGTCCCAGCGCCTGCCAACTTAGCAGTTCGAAAGCACCTCGGGGTGCAAGTAGATAAATAGGGACCGCTTAATAGTGGGAAGGTAAACGGCGTTTCCGTGTGCTGCGCTGGCTCGCCAGATGCGGCTTTGTCATGCTGGCCACGTGACCCAGAAGTGTCTCCGGACAGCGCTGGCCCCCGGCCTCTTGAGTGAGATGGGCGCACAACCCTAGAGTCTGTCAAGACTGGCCCGTACGGGCAGGGGTACCTTTACCTTTATCATAGGGATGGGCATTTAGGACTCTGCCCCCACCTACATTTCCCCCAGGCCACACCCTTTCTTCTGAGGCCACACCCCTCACAAGCCTTACTTCATACCCCTTCCATTGCTTTGGCCTGGCTCAAATGTAACCTTGAAGTCTGATCATGCCTCTTACTTGCCTGAATGCAGGACAGGGGAACAGTGTAAATTAGAAACTAATTTACTGTAAAAATGTGAGATTTGCATTTATTTGCTTTTGCCTTTGGCCCCGCCCACAATGAGGTTTTGGTCCCTGGAAGCTTCTCTACCCCTCAGTAAGGAAATCTACTTAAATTTAGGGTACACCCTGGAGAAGGCACACGAAATTCATCACACAGCATTTGTAATGGTCATTCCAGGTATTGCAATAGGGATCGGCGAAATGGCCATGGGACTACCATTTTCAGAGGGATCCTGACAGCAACATACAACATAGTTTGGAGATGATGGAAGGCAATGAAGTGAAGGAGAAACCATACTGCTGGATGTTTTGCTTGCCATCTTCAGGAAAAAGAAAAGTTTAGGAAATTAAACTTTGGAACAGATGCTAACAAAGCAGGTTATCTAAGAGACAATATTATCTCTCATGAATTTAATAAAAAAAGCACCTAAAATATCAGAGAGCAGATAGCAGATAACAGAACCCTTTACCTTTCAATAATTCTTATCGACATTTGAAGGATTATTACATCCTTTTATTTGGTACAGCGTCTGTGTCACCGCGAAAAGCAAAATAAATTGCTTCCAGTCTAGATGGTTTTCTGGTATAGAGATTTCAAAACTCGATTAGCCAGTACCCCAAGTATTTTATAGAGCAGTTATGTGTAGCTGTATAGACACTGGACAAATATTGCTAATACGCCTCCCTGTGCAAGGCCATTTGACACCCTTCCCCCAGGTCTTGTGGCGCCAGCTTAAGCAAGGCTTTGGGAAGGAGGCCAGGCCCTCCAAGTCTTCAGGGACAGTCCTGGATTTACAGAACCCGTCCCAGTTTCTGATTTGATCCTGGAATGTCCCACTTTTCCTTAGGCCACCCCTAATTTCATTGGAGAAATGTTGGAGGGTGTGAAGGATGTCCCTATTTTCACTAGGGAAATGTTGGAGGGTATGGAGTTATGTGACCCCCAAGCCAAGGAGACAAGTAACTATATAACCTTTAGAAGACATCTGAAGGCAGCCCTGTATAGGGAGGCTTTTTAAAGTTTAATGTTTTATTATGTTTTTATATATGTTGGTGTCAGGCAGCAGAGGAACCAACCCCCATGGCAGGTTGTCAGGAATGGACCATACAGTGGTACCTCAGGTTACACATGCTTCAGATTACAGACGCTTCAGGTTACAGATTCCGCTAATCCAGAAATAGTACCTCGGGTTAAGAACTTTGCTTCAGGATAAGAACAGAAATTGTGCTCCAGTGGCGTGGCAGCAGCGGGAGGCCCCATTAGCTACAGTGGTGCTTCAGGTTAAGAACAGTTAAGAACGGACCTCCGGAACGAATTATGTTCTTAACCAGGGGTACCACTGTACAAGGGAAAGTCCTTACCATTTGCTTTTATTCAATATTCACAAGTGGGAGGCTTGGGAATGTGGCCTCTTGGAATAATGGCGTTGCTCCAAATGAATCTCCACCCCCTCCCACTTCCTCATGAGTCATCCCTATGGATGCTGAAAAGTCCCCTCTGCCTTTTAGCTCTTTGTTCTCCTATATTATTATTATTTCTCCATGCACCTTGCTTGAATGGGAAGGCTTCTCCCTGACAGTGGGATCCACAGACCACTCCCTCAAGTCCTCCAGTGGATCCATACTTCTCTCTCCAGTGCCACTAGGACTTTCTCCTAGGTCAACAATTTATTGGGGTTCTGACCTGTCATCCTCCCACAACTGCCTAGAGCCCTCACCTGTATTGGAGTCCTCTATATTCCCAAGATCCTCCCACTTCTCCTCTGCATCAGTCAGACCACCCTCTCCAGGAGTTCTTCATGGGACTAGTGACACAAAGTGATTTTGTGGGGGTGGAGTGGGGATGCTTATTCTTAGGAAGCAGGAGAAGCACTTGGCAAAAGCTCAGCTGCTTTCAAATGATTTGGTTGCCAAATGTCTGCTTGCTGTACTACAGACTTTCAGATCCATTCTCTGAATTTCAAAGATCTGATTGCTTAAACCCTGGACCCTTCAGACTGCCGAAGAACTTCTGACAGATATTGGTAGAGTGAGGAAAATCTGCGGCCTTTTATATTTCTCACTTTTGAAAATCATATTTCTTCAGCATAATGGATGAGCTGCCATGATTTACAAGGAAATAATTTCACCGAGGGTTTGGGGAATCTGACGATATAATATAACAGGAGAAGAGGTCTTGATTGGTTTATGGTTTTGCTGAAACCCGGAGGGGAAATTAATTTCATTTAAATCGCTGCTTGTCAGATCCATTGTTATTGTTGTTTGTAATATATGGATCCAGCACATTCCTAAAGTCTGGAGATATTTTAAGCTAATAAATGTTTTAGTAGTTTAATAACTTTGTTAGAAATGATTGAAACTGCATAAATACTTAATATTGGGCGGAAGGAAGAGATGCTGGAAATTAGTGTTTATTGTGGTTATTGTACTGAGGTCACCATGATCCCAGTTCTTTGAATTCCTTGGATGCTGCAACCTGGCTCATGAAAACATGAGGTTGGGCACTTAGTCACACTGAGAGAAGACCCTTGTCTGACTTAAGTCCCATTGATTTCAATGGCTGCTCTAAGCACGGCTAAGTCTGCCTTCAACCCATATAATTAAGATGTCGGCATTGATGGATTATGGGTTCAGATTGCATGAAAACAGGTCATCATTTTATGAAGTACATCCTGCAACAAAACTGCCAGTGCCCATCTGGTGACTTTTACCACATTGACAAAGCACTAATTGGACAATGAAAATGTTTAATGGGTCTGTGACCGCATAATAAAATTTGATTGATTTGACAATGAAAATGACTATGTTTTGGCATGCAGTTTAAGGGGAGGCTAATTCAAATTTGGTTAGAGTCCTTCCTGGACAATTCCACCTTAGAACACAAGTAGGCATGGTTGTGTTTCCTCCATCTTCAAGACCCCTTCCACTCAGAAAGCATTCAAACCAAGGAGAAGATTAGGCTAAAACATTTCTCCTTTGCACACTTGATTTTAATATATTCATTCATTCATTCCATTTCTTTTTTTTAAATTAAATTTTATAAAACCGTTAGAGAAAAGCTATTTCTCAAGATATATTAAATTTGTTTGGGAACAAAAGGCATATCAATATTGCAAAATGATGAAAATATTATGTGCCAAAATAATAAGACGAATTTCAATGAAATAGCAAATACAAAATATAAAAACATGAAAATTATAAGAGCATCTCATATTAAACCACAAAAACACAGCAATAAACATAAAGCCAGAACATCAATCAGAAGCAAGAAAAAACAAAAAAAGTTGGAAAGTCAGAAAAAAGGAGACAGTGTTCTTGTGTTCTATGCAAATGAAGGAAATAAGAATGTGGAAGTAGCACATTCAGAGACTATTGATGGTAATCTGGAATTCATATCAGGTAATTCAGAATCCTGAAGCTTGATGGAAAATTTGGTTGGGAATATTTTTTAAGGAATCTAATAAAACCCATTTCCACCAGTCTTCTCTTGGTCCATCAGAAATGGTAAAGGTAAAGATAAACGACCCCTGAAAGTTAAGTCCAGTCACGAACGACTCTGGGGTTGCGGTGCTCATCTCACTTTACTGGCCAAGGGAGCCGGCGTTTGTCCACAGACAGTTTTTCTGGGTCATGTGGCCAGCATGACTAAGCCACTTCTGGCGCAACAGAACACTGAAACCAGAGCAGCGCACGGAAACACCGTTTACCTTCCTGCTGGAGTGGTACCTATGTATCTACTTGCACCTTTTTTTGGCATGCTTTTGAACTGCTAGGTTGGCAGGAGCTGGGACCAAGCAAGGTTTCCTACCTCAGAATTAAGCCTTATGTGGCAGCCATGTATTAAAACTTTCAGTGTTGGGGATCTATCTGGAAATTTCAGTGCATCATGCTCTCTCCAACATGGACTTAATAATTTCCTTTATTGGGTGCTGAACAGCTGGAGCTTGCCAAATGCAGAAAAGATGGACAATCTCAGCCAGTGAACTCCTGGCCCCTTAGACTCTGAAATGAGTTTATTATGGTGAAGATCACACATCATATGAAAGTAGCTGAAGGCTTCATTGAGCAAAGGCATTTCCTACTCAGTGGTAATCATTTATGCCTTATATTAAAGGAGGGTCCCAACTGGCGCAATCAGCCTTCCAAAAATGGAGCTAGATAGTTCTACTGCTATGATTAGATGGGTGTCCTTTTGGCAATGCTTTCTGTTCTTTTGTATCCAATATGTTTGTGAGATAAACATACAGAGGTACCTCAGGTTAAGTACTTAATTTGTTCCAGAGGTCCGTTCTTAACCTGAAACTGTTCTTAACCTGAAGCACCACTTTAGCTAGTGGGGCCTCTGTGCCAGCAGAGCACGATTTGTGTTCTTATCGTGAAGCAAAGTTCTTAACCTGAAGCACTATTTCTGGGTTAGTGGAGTGTTTAACCTGAAGCGTATGCAACCTGAAGCGTATGTAACCCGAGGTACCACTGTTACGTACTTAATTCGTTCCGGAGGTCCGTTCTTAACCTGAAATTGTTCTTAACCTGAAACACCACTTTAGCTAATGGGGCCTCCTGCTGCCACCATGCCGCCTTTCTGTTCTCATCCTGAAGCAAAGTTCTTAACCCGAAGTAATATTTCTGGGTTAGTGGAGTCTGTAACCTGAAGGGTATGTAACCCGAGGTACCACTGTACATGCACACATATAGACATATATTTGAAATAAAAATTAAAGTTCAAATGAAATGGCTGCAGCCTAAATGTCTGCCCATATTCCAAAAAGAAAGGAAGACGGGAAAGCATTTATCGTCTAGCAAGAATTGCACATTTAGAACTCTGTTTCTACTATTTCAGATTCATCAGAACTGGGCAGCAGCAGCCAGCATTCCATCCAAAGATGGTTATCAATAAAGCAGGCAGAGATGGAAGGTGATGCTGCTCTGAACTGGAAGAAACTGTCACCCAGAGTGATTTATCATATGCATAAGAGTCATAAAAAGACTGTGAGCGATTTCTCTGAGTGGCTTCATACATTATATCAGTATTAAATAACAGGGGTGAAAGATAAGAAGCTTGTACTACACAGCACAAACCAATGAAGTCACATTAGGCGGAGAAAACCCAAGTCCTACTAAGTGATACTAAGGAATGACTTTCCTTAAGAGACTGAAGAAATGGCTCAGTAAGGAGAAAACCTCAGTCACTGGAAGCCAGGAGAACAGTCACTTTCCATCTCAGAACAACTGCTATGATCAGATAACCAGGCAAAGGTCTTGGAACTATGCCATCTTGGCTACTATTCATAGCTCTTCCAGTAAGATTATCAGGGCTCAGTAAAATTTACCAGAGATGCTGTAAAAGTATGCTGAGCTCAAACCCACACACGACCTTTGGGAACTCAGTAATATGGTCACGCAAGGAGTGCCTTTATAATTTCTAATTACATATGTTTAAAGACGCCATTTGTTTCATGACTCATTCATTAAAATCACATTTGGTATTTAGCTCCTTCATTAGAGACACCGTGATTTCATTACTAACATCTATTTTTATTCGGCTTGCCTCTTTTTTTTTGCCTTTTCATTGTTCATTTTTATAAAAGAAAGAACCAGTCCCACACTCAAATATACCTTGAATGGTTCAGAATTGTTCACATGGGAGTCTGCATTCCGACTTCCATGCGTCTAATGGCTCCATTCAGTTCAATTATATGGAATATTAGCTGCATTGGAGGGGAGAACATCCCCAATCCCACCACACAAAATTCTTCTTCATATTGTATTGAAAATCAAATAGGAGAATATATGCTCTGCATATATGCTCTGGAGGCCTGCTCTAGTTGTCCCAAGAACGTCGCACGGAAGTGAAATTTTACCACACCACAACCACTCCCCTCTTGTGTAAAATCTGGGAGTGGGGTGGGATTCTGACCCTCCCTTGGAGGCAGCTTTTCAGAGGCAGTTATTCCTATGTCCTTGTAATGCTGAGAGAAAAGCTCATCTGTAAATGTGTGTGTGTGTGTACACACATATACAGTATATATGGTTTAAAAACAAATTACATTCAAATTTATAAAGTGGTAGTGTGATTTGGCCCGATAGATAGTTTGCTTCCATTCACATTTTCTACAAATGTAGAAAGCTTAGACACATCTCCTCCTTTTAAAATAGTGACAGTTCTGCTGCAAAAGTGAAACACCTGACAGTAATTAAGGATACAAAAATGGAAGCTTGTTCTGGATAAAATATGACAGGGGTGGTCCCCCCCCCTCCTTCTAGGATTCTATTGGCAGGAGAAAAGATCTAAAGCAAGTCCTAAGTCGGTCAGTGTGCCCACTGTTTATTGCCAAGTAACGGGACTCTGTTTATTGCCAAGTAAGGGACGCGGGTGGTGCTGTGGGTAAAACCTCAGTGCCTAGGGCTTGCCGATCGCATGGTGGGCAGTTCAAATCCCCGCAGCGGGGTGAGCTCCCGTCTTTCGGTCCCAGCTCCTGCCCACCTAGCAGTTCGAAAGCACTCTTAAGTGCAAGTAGATAAATAGGTACCGCTTTACAGCGGGAAGGTAAACGGCGTTTCCGTGTGCTGCGTTGGTGCTGGCTCGCCAGAGCAACATTGTCACGCTGGCCACGTGACCCGGAAGTGTCTCCGGACAGCGCTGGCCCCCTGCCTCTTAAGTGAGATGGGCGCACAACCCTAGAGTCGGACACAACTGGCCCATACGGGCAGGGGTACCTTTACTTTAACAACTAATTCTTGTCAACTGGGACTGATCCACACATGCATGTTCATCACAGAACAAAGTTGGGTGACTGGCATGTGTGAATTAGACTTCAAATACCAAGCACCACAGAGAAAACATTCGTATCACCTTGGACACAATGACTTGGCTCCTAAGTTGCTCCTCCATTCAAAGCGGGGTGGTGGTTTCTGACAACTACCTCCATCTGAAATCCCACACACATCCCACACCCCACACTATTCTTCAAGATCCCCCACCTCTCAGGTGTAGGTCTCGGGAGGCTGGCAGAGGGGGCTGCAGTGTGACTTGACAGGCAAGTCAACTTGGTTTGGTTCACAGAAGAAAAATTAGGATCCAAGAAAATGATAATTAAACACACTTGCACACACAGAGAGACAAATATTGGGTTATCAAGTGGGGAGAAATAAAATGATGTGTATATGCATGTGAACTTGCCACATAGTAGATTTGTATCTTTCAATCTTTATCAAGCGGTACCTTGGTTTACGAACTTAATCTGTTCCGGATTAAGAGCGCCGCAACCCCATGGTTGCCTTTGACAGGACTTAACCATCCAGGGGTCCTTTACCTTTACCTTTTTATTACAATCGGTATTAAAACAAGGGATGTTAATCAAGCCCAAATTAAGCCATGGGATGCAGCACCAAACCTGTTAGCAAATTTTCAAAGCTAAGCTGGGCCTGGTATGGTTTCAAATTAGATCATAGCTGTCAACTTAAAGATTTGAAAATAAGGGACCATCAGCCTCAAAAATAAGGGATCAGCAGCCAAAATAAGGGATTTTCCAAGCACAGGTATGTTCAACTTCTGAGCCCCTCTGAGCCAAAGGCAGAAAGCCCAGCCAGCAGCCAAACGAAGTCTCAAGTGATTCCCACAGCACAGCAACCCGGCAAAGGGGATGCAGCAAGGAAAACCACCGTCACCTCTCCACTGGGAAGCACTGAGCAAAGGCGAGTCCCCAGGCAATGCGGCCGAATTGATCGGCACAAGGCATGCAAGCTCCACCCCCCCCAGCCGTTCTGAGACTCCTTATTGGGTAAGCAACGCAGCCAAGCAACACAGTTGGAGCCTCCTTCCTCCCTGGCCGGCAGGGAGGGAGGGAGAGGAGCTGCTTCCTTTGAAATCCGGGAAATTTAAGGGACATCATCAATAAGGCACAGCAGAGGGACACGGCGCTGGGATAAGGGACTTTCCTGCCAAATAAGGGACGGTTGACAGCTATGAATTAGATAGGGTACGATGTGTTGAGATTCTTGCATTGCAAGGGGTTGGACCAGTTGACCCTTGTCCCTTCCGATTCTATGATTCTATGTAAAAAAGGAATTCAGAATGTTTGCATATAAGAACTTCAAAAGTGAATGGAAACTCATCTTTCCAACTCTCATTAAATGTAGCATCAACCTTTTGAAGTTCTTTTACCATTTCAGCTGGGCGATATAAAAAATCTTCTCTTTCTGATCTTTTGTTATCTGCCAGGCAGCCTACTTAAGGCCATTGGATATTTTTTGTCTCCTGACCTGTGTTCCACTGGGAATTTGTTTAATATCTGCCATTCACTATCTAAGAACAGATTATACAAAGCTCTTATGCAACAGGAAGCTAATTGACTTTAAATTAGTGTCTGCTTTGAAAAGCAGTACCCATGATTGACTTGAACAGAAAATCTTCCATGTTCAGCTTGGGCATTAGGGAGGATGCTTTGTAATTTTTTCATGCGCTAGATTGTTTGGGTGCTTCCAGATATCACAGATTTTCAGTGGGATTCAGGCTGCATGATTAAAGTTAATTTCGAGCTCATGTGCAGTATGTCATGAGACAAATGTTATTGAGAGCAAAAGAAGCAGTAAGGCCTAAAAGAACTGCTAACTGCTAACTGTTAACAGCAAACTGATAAGTCACTGTGACTCATGACTCATCTTGGGTGATGACTCATTCTCCTTATAAAACTAGTCAGCTTCTCTTTGGGGCTCAGTCAGAGAACTGTATGGATTGTGTATGGAGTAGTCTGCATAGCTGTCAACCTTCCCTTTTTTTTGTGGGAAATTCCCTTATTCCAACGCCGTTTCCCGCTGCTTCCCGCTACTATCCCGGATTGTTAGTTATCCCGTAGACTGTCCCCGGGACAGGTGAGGCTGCTGATCCCTTATTTGCAAATCTGAAAGTTGAAAGTTATGGTAGTCTGTGGAATAGTGCTGTTGTTGTTACTATGGAAACCTAAGGCAGACAGAGTGACTCTGGGACTCTAGTAAATCACTAAGACTGTGCCTCTGTGAAGAGTCAAATATATGCTATGAGCACTCTGTGTATGCTCTTTAACTATGCTGTTTCTGAACATGTTTATTTTCTTCAGTAAAGTTTTATTCTGTTTATGAAGAAGACTCTGTGTTGATTAATTTACTGCTGTGCGATACAATAAGCCCAAGTGCCCCCCCGACCGGCGGAGGAACGGGGGGCGGGGGGAGCGCACCACCCCCGATACCATCGGGGAAGGCAGTACCAACTTTACCCATGTCTCAAAGCCACCATGCATTGGCTGTCTTACTGGCCGCAGCCAACAGAATGGAATCTAGTGGAAATTGCAGTATGAGCAACCAGGCAAATCTCACCTAGGCTTTTATCAGCAATCTAAGTGGCTAAGGGGAAAAGGAAGGAAGGAAGGAAGAGAAATAGGGCGAGTGAAGACGAGGAGTAAAGTTGATACGGAGAATATGTCCCCCTAAAGATAGATAGCAGAACAAAAGTTATTTTATCGCTTGCTGCCCAAAATACCTTAGGGAGGTTGACTTGCTCGATGAGATGGAGGGGGGGGGGGGAGAAAAAAAGAAAAAATAACAGAGGGCAAAAAGAAGCTGATAAACTGCTGCATTCACCAAAAGATAAATGACCACAATGCTCTGGCTTCCAACATTCTAAGCAGCAGAGAGCCTTTTTTATCTTAATGAAGAATGCCTTTTCTTAACATTTCTGTTCCCAGCCTTATTTTTACTGAAACTTGTTATTTTCTCTGTGCACAATTAGAGCGCAGACAAATATATATAAATGGACACGAGAGATTCATTTCCTGATCAGTTTCTAGAATAAATCATTTCTGAGCATGGTACAGTGCATTACTATATAATAATAATTCCCAGAATTTAATTTGGATGCTAATTAGATTTATTGCAATGCCCTGTACTAAAGAAAATTGTCCATCGCTATGCTTCTTTTCTTTTCTTTTCTTTTCCTATGTTAAAGCTTTGTACCAATCACAATGAAAGGAAACCTGCAAGAAGTGGATGTAAAAAAGAGAAAGGATCTCGGTTTTTTGGAACTCATGGGACGATCCTGTTGTTTACCAAGTCTGCACAATTTGTGGTCCAGCAGGCCAGCAGAGACCACTACCTGTCCAATAGGTACTTGAGAACTCCCCATTCATAGGAAAAGATCACCCCCGAGGGAAGGGGACTTTTTCAGTTCAAACGACGCATTCCCTCATGGGTAAAATCCCCGGGCTATATGGAGGTCCGTATAGTAAAAGCTATGGTTTTCCCAGTAGTGATGTATGGAAGTGAGAGCTGGACCATAAAGAAGGCTGATCGTCGAAGAATTGACGCTTTTGAATTATGGTGCTGGAGGAGACTCTTGAGAGTCCCATGGACTGCAAGAAGATCAAACCTATCCATTCTCAAGGAAATCAGCCCTGAGTGCTCACTGGAAGGACAGGTCCTGAAGCTGAGGCTCCAATACTTTGGCCACCTCATGAGAAGAGGAGACTCACTGGAAAAGACCCTGATGTTGGGAAAGATGGAGGGCACAAGGAGAAGGGGACGACAGAGGATGAGATGGTTAGACAGTGTTCTCAAAGCTACAAACATGAATCTGACCAAAATGCGGGTGGCAGTGGAAGATAGGAGTGCCTGGCGTGCTCTGGTCCATGGGGTCACGATGAGTCGGACACGACTGAACGACTAAACAACAACAACATATGGTGGGCGGGGACAAGACCCAAAAGTGGGCAGAGAATTCCAGTCCGGCTAAAGCCTGAGGTTTCTACGCTCCCCCTTCACATCTTGTCATCATCCATCCAAGCCAGGAAGAAGCATGATCACAGTTCAAAGACACGTTACAGCCAATCAAAACCACATTCCAAGAGGGTGTGTCTAGGGGAGTGGCCTAGATTAGCTCTATGAACTACAGATTCCTCGAGGACCAGAGATCCCCCCTGACTTAACTGTTCTGTGTTTCAGACCATGCAGTCCTTGTCATGAGATACCTAAACTGTATCCACTTAAGACCCATTTTTATTATTTTATTTTCAATTGTTAACAGTCCATTTCCTCTCTCCTTGGTGGTTTATATCTTCTCACCATTGTTTTGCATTACGTTTGTTTAAACAGGGAGAAGCATTACCCTCCCCTACTGCAAGATGCGAGTGGCGCTGTGGGTTAAACCACAGAGCCTAGGACTTGCCAATCAGAAGGTTGACGGTTCAAATCCCCGCGACGGAGTTCCCATTGCTCGGTCCCTGCTCCTGCCAACCTAGCAGTCCGAAAGCACGAAAGCTCCGGCAGGAAGGTAAACAGTGTTTCCGTGCGCTGCTCTGGTTTGGCAGAAGTGGCTCAGTCATGCTGGCTACATGACCCGGAAGCTGTATGCCGGCTCCCTCAGCCGATAAAGCGAGATGAGCGCCGCAACCCCAGAGTCAGTCACGACTGAACCTAATGCTCAGAGGTCCCTTTACTTTTACCTTTTACTGCAAGATAGTTCTAAGTTCTGGAGCTTTGCATGTGAGTACTTTCAATTATTCAATGTGTTTTTATTTTATTATTCACTTCTTATTATTTGAGGGTGCCTGTGTGCCTGTGTGTGCAGTGTGCCAAGTGACTTTCATTTAATTTGTTGTGAGTTTCTAGCATTCTTGTCGTCCCTTCCAATCTACAGTTCTAGGAAAGTAATACTTGAGTAATATTTATCCAGCTATCGTTCTCTCATTAGTTGCCTCTATGTGATTTTGTCCATGGTAGTCTTTTCCAACCTTGTTGCTGGACTCCCATGAGCCCCAACCAGCATGGCCCAATGAGAAAGGATGATGGGAATTGTAGTCCAACAACATCTAAGACTGAGGAAATAATTTCTCATTCATTCCTCCCCCCCCCCCCCGGCTAGTGTCAACCCCTCCAGCTCCAAAGATCAAAAGAGCTACTTGAGTGAGTCTATAGCAGGGGTTGGCAAGGTTTACAGGCCATGGGCCGGATCATTCCCACGGAGATCATCCGTGGGCCGGACTGGTGCAGCACGACGCCAGAAATTGCTTCTGCACATGCTCAGATGCCAAAAGTCGCGCCTGCGCAGGCGCAATTTTTGGCATCTGAACATGCGCAGACCCAATTTCTGGTGCCGCTCAGCAAGTCCCCATGCTATGTCAGTTTAGCACAGCATGCGGGGGACTCGCCCAGCGGGCGGCTCGGTTCAAGGCAGCTCGTGGACCAGTAAAATGGTCTTCATGGGTCGCATCCAGCCCATGGGCAGCACGTTGCCGACCCTTGGTCTATAGTATGACTCATGCAACACGTTGGCGACTAATATACACACAATTACCAAATTAATTGGTAACCAAATTACCAAAATAATTATACATTCTTTATCAATCTTCTGAGAAAAATACAAAACCTTATGCAAAGCCACAGAGACTTGCGAACTACCCAATCTAAGATGAACTTATGATGTCTAATGGATTTTTCAAGTGCTTAACTCAGTCTTTTGTTTTCTTTATCTTTTTAGGTAAGTTCATGAAGATACCAACAAAAGGTAAGTTTGGTGTTGTTCATAATACCGAGAGATGCTAGTGAAGTTGTAGATGGATGTTAGTCCAAGTTGTAGACAGGGAGGCCGCTGTTCGCCCCCGATGGGGCCCTTTTACTGGGACTTGCGGGTAGCACACTCCCAAGATTGTTTTCCAGGCTTCTTCCGTGGTCTAATCTCAAAGCCTTGATATGTATATTGATATTCGGTTTCATAGAGAATACTATTTCTTGGCTTAAGCTTCAGAGACTGATTTGCTTAGGCATCTTCTATCATCTATAGCATCTGGAGAACTGCATGAAATTAGGCAGTTCTCCCACAGGTTACCTCACCCCAGTGCTAGTGGAAGCCTTTATTGGACCAAAGACCTTCTGGAAACAGAAAGACACGTTTTAGTCACCCCATGGCAAATCTGGATTTAAGCTTTTGTGTTTGAGGGGAGGCAATATCAGTGGGATAAGTTACATCTGTGATGGGTGATACAAGTCATTGCTTCATGCTTCACTCTTCAGGTATCGGGCATGCTTGTGTGAGGCAGCATGAAGAGTAAGTCAAGAGAGTGTTCATCAACATACCCTCTAGTTGTCTACGGATCATCAATTTACCTTACATCTTGTATATTTTTAGACACTGTAGACTACTTCATGTCAGCATGCAAGGGCAAAACTCAGTTAATGTCAAACTGACAGGCGAGCTAGAAGATTTTAAAGTGAAATTAGCTCTCTGAAGGTAACACCTCAAATCAAAGCAGCTGGATGTGTTTCCACTGACAGCCAAAATAGTCCCAAACAGAGAGATGATTTGTTCAACTATCTGCGAATGTGTTTCCCCACTTGAAAGGCAGCTTGGACAGTATTTTCCATCCCCACAGGTATTTGAGTTTGATTGGGATGAGAAATCCATTCTTACCTAATTCTGTTCTAACTGCAAGCCATTTATTCCTGAAACTACAGGACCCCCCTCCCCTCAGATAATCGCACACTGAATCTTGAAGATGAAGCGCACAGCAAGTTGCCACACTGAATAATCTGAGGTAGCCACAGAAAACAAATAGCAAGGAATTGGATCTATTGCCCTACTGCTTGTGTTTGCTAAATGTGTGGAGGAATCTTACTTCTCACCAATAACTACAGGGGGGGAAACAAGTCTCTTTGACTATGCAGAAGGATAACTTTCTTCAACATCTATCTTTACAGGACCCAGCTCTGATTTCACACTTCACGGCAAAATATGAATCCCTGTTGCATCCTGAACCACAAAGAGATTAGGCATAGTTTCAGTGGGTCTGGGTTATAGGGCTTGTGTTTTCAGAGTGTGTCAGCTCAACCTCAACATGATTCCCTCCAGAAGTTGTTAGGCTTTACTTCCTATCAAGCTCTACAATTGGACATGTTTGATGGAGTTGATGGGAATTGCAGTCCAACAACACTGGCTATTCCTGCTATACACAGAATGTCGTGGATCCTTATGTAGCCAAAATTGCACCATCCACACTCAAGAGGAAAGATCAGCAGGCTTTGGGGGAAGGTACAACCTAAGTACAAAAGAGAGGCATGTGGCGCTGTGGTCTAAATGACTGAGCTTAGGTCTTGCCGATCAGAAGGTCAGCGGTTCAAATCCCCGCAATGGGGTGAGCTCCCATTGCTCAGTCCCAGCTCCTGCCAACCTAGCAGTTTGAAAGCACGTCAAAGTGCAAGTAGATAAATAGGTACCACTCCAGCGGGAAGGTAAATGGTGTTTCCGTGCACTGCTCTGGTTTTGCCAGAAGCAACTTAGTCATGCTGGCCACATGACCCAGAAAAACTGTCTGCGGACAAACGTCTGCTCCCTCGGCCTGTAAAATGAGATGAGCGCTGCAACCCCAGAGTCATTCGCGACTGGACTTAATTGTCAGGGGTCCTTTACCTTTTTTACAACCTAAGTACAGGCATCCCTCCACTTACACACAATTGATTCATGCGTGGTGCTGGAAAATCAATCAATCAACCAATTTCAATCAATTTAAACCTAGAAATGGTGAGGGAGAGCTCAAAAGTCCTTACGGCTCATGGGGAGACCCTCTCCAGAGTCTGAGGAAGTTTTAAAGGCTTAAAAAAAGAATTTATGGGTTCCAAAATGGCCCATGGGAGCTCTCGCTGCCACCGTTGGACGGAAAGCTGCATTGCACTGTCGGAAGAGCTGTTCCCTGCCCTTTCTGGTGATCTGGAGGCAAAAGCACAGTACAGGTTGCTTTTTGTAATGTAGGGTTCTGAAGCATAGGAGCCAATTCCTGGGGGCTGAGGAGGCTTCAGGCCCCCAATAAAATACTTGAGGTGGCCGGGCTTCCCCAAAGTTGATGGACATTGGTATTCAAATGGTGTACATGCAGAGCATCATGTGATAGACAATGCAGAGCAGAGCCTCCCTCCCTCCCCCAATATTTTATTAAAGTTGGCACCCCAGGTCTGAAGAGCTCTGAACTTTTTTGTTGTAAAAGAAGAAGAAATCACTTTTGTTCCCGCTCCGACGAGACTCCCCACTTATTCGCATTTCCCTTATGTACACAGGGACCTGGAACATAAAACATAACCCCCAGAATGTAAGCCCCCCAAAACAAAAACTTTAAGGGAAAATGCTAAGGGGGGAGGAATGCCCTCCCCCACAAAATAACACTATCAATCTCTAAGCATGTACAATGATCACAGAATGCTCTCTTGGGTGAGGGAATGGAGCTGGAGCAAGCAAAGGGAATATAGGATGCTCAAAGAAGGGATTGTTGGTGGTTTGGAACCTAGAAAAGGAGCAGTCCACAAACGCAACATTTCACTACACATCTTGTTGTATTGCGGCATAAGAGCAAAGACCCATTTAGTCCAGCATTCTGTTTGCAGCTGTGGTCCACAAAGTATCTCTGGAAGTTAGCAAGTTGAGGCAGGGCACAAAGATGATGCCCATTTCTGTTTGCTTTTCTCCAGTATCTACACTTTACACACATACGTCAAGGGCCATTGCAGCTTCAGATGCATAAACCATCTAAAGGTAAGGTAAAGGAACCTGGATGGTTAAGTCCAATCAAAGGCAACTATGGAGTTGCGGCACTCATTTCGCTTTCAGGCCGAGGGAGCCAGCATTTGTCCACAGACAGCTTTCCGGGTCATGTGGCCAGCAGGACTAAACCACTTCTGGTGCAATGGAACACATGATGGAAACCAGAGTGCACAGAAACACCATTTACCTTTCCACCACAGCAGTCAGTACCTATTTATCTACTTGCACTGGTGTGCTTTCAAACTGCTAGGTTGGCAGGAGCTGGGACAGAACAACAGAAGCTCACTCCATCACAAGGATTTGAACATCTGACCTTCTGATTGGCAACCCCAAGAGGCTCAGTGGTTTAGACCACAGCACCACCCGCATCCTTATATAAACCATCTAGGAATCTGAGACAAGAGCAAACGAGACTCCAAATTGAGTGCTAATCTTTTAGCTCCGTGACACGTTGCTGTTTCTTGAAATAAAGAAAGAAAATTGCTATTTATCAGGAGAAATGTGAATGGTTTAAAAGGTAATCAGGGATGATAGGAACGCCATAAAAAACTGCAAATCTTATCAGAATCCTTTGGGCTTCTTTCAAAATTCCTCAGATGTATTGCCCAGAGAAGCACAAAATTCACTTTGAATTTCAGAGGCAACTTGAATGGAGAAACACCATGCATGAATGACCATGGGGGTTGCCCTTTTCAGCCAAGTATATCAGGAAGCCAATATGTACCACAGGATTCCTTCAATAGCTGAAGATTCCCTAACTCCTCAGGGCAACCTATTCCCATTACTCAACTAACCTTGCTGCTTTTACCATCGTTCACAGTGTTACCTTAATTGACTTTCTGGAGTTGCATTTATTTCACCCGGAGCATAATTGAAAGCGAATTTCAGACTACCTCCTCAGGCACAAGTTTAGAGGAGCTTTGAGGTAGCCCAAATGAGTTCTAATAAACCACCAGCATTCCTTAGGGAATGGTGAGGCTCACATGTTTCTAGGTCAGTGGTTCCCAACCTGTTTTTGGCCATGTCCCACCTTGGCCATGTTGGGATACTGCCAGGGAGACATCAGTCATCAAGGCCCCACATCGATTCCGGACGATCCATCGATCTCCCGTAGACACGCAGTATCATTCAATTAGCGACACGAGCTCCAGAAATAGCTTGCCACATTCCAGAGCTGGTGCACGCTCTATCAGCAGAATTCGCACAGCGAAAGATGCACGCAGGAGAGCATTATGTACAACTTTATTCAGCGTTGGTCAGAACAAAGAAGACATGACTGCCTGCGTTGATGTCTCAGGCATAGAGAGAGAAACGAAAGCAAACACAAAACAGAAACATCCTGTGAACAGGAAATACGTAGGCTGTGACACAACAACCTGCTCCCTTTTAAGGTGGAACAGAAATATCCTAACAAGCTTCGCTAAAATCCTGATTCCCGTGACATATAATTCTTACCATTCAAAAAGTGAAATCCTATTCACGTGGAGGAAGCTTAAAAGGCTGTTAAATCAAATTGCCCCCCCTCCCCGTGAGTTGTGTGCCCCACGTTGGAAACCACAGCTCTAGATGGACATCTCATTTTTCTTTTGGTATAAGTTCCTCATCAGGTGACACGTGTGGAAAAACACAAAAGTTTAAAAACAAAAGGGGGAAGATGTCTACTTGAATAAAATGATATAGGGGTGTCTACTTGAATGAGATATTGGGAGATCAGGTAAGCTCCACCATGCATAATTGGTCACAAGGCATGGTGCGCACATACCATTTGAATGGCAAAGTCCATCAACTTTGGGGGTGGCCTCCTCAAATATTTCATTGGGGGGGGGGCAAAGGGACCTCGGCCCCTGGAAGTTGGCTCCTATGATGAGAGTAGTGATATTTCTTAAGGAAGTTCAACACATATCTACCTGATTGCCACCCTTTTGGGGCATGTGGGGACATTGGCAAAGCAGAGAATCTATCATGGGTACCACACACATCTTGCCAACTTTCCCTCCCCATCTGTACTCCTAACAAATTTGAGCTAGATTTGAGGACCAAAGGTTCCTCACCCCTGCCCTAAACTGTCACTAGCTTTGTCTTAAAATGATATTGGAAGAGAACTTGGAAATACTTTCTCGGGTGTGTCATGTGAAGAATTCCAAGGGAAGGTAAAATAGTTCTGATGAAACGGGTGAAATTTCACGGCAGGGCGGGGGGTGTCCACACATCCCTTACCTTTGTCCTTTGGCGTTCTGAGTTGCCAAATGTTAAGTTCTCCCACTTTCAAAACATAAAATTGGCATTTGTGTGTTTCCCTAAGCAACAGGCATCTGCCAGCCAAAAGCCATTAAAGGGAGAGCAACACGCACGCACACAAAAGAAGTAATATAGGAAATTAAAAGAGCACAATGCTTGTGCCTCTTGAGGATGAGCACTGAATCCTGAGCAGGTATAGAAAAGGTTCACTTAAATAAGTAGGAAGCGGAATCCTCATCAATCACAGCTTCGCTCTGGCTGCGCTAGAAGACATTATCCTACTGCAGTGAGAATTAAAGGGGATTATAATGAATAACTATGGTGCTGCTAAGTGTCAGCGCTATAATATATGATATGATACTTTCCTCCTATTGTGGCTGGTGTACGCATTGCCCAGAGCCATCGCTGCAGGCAGTGTGTCAGGGAAAGGGAGAGAGGAAAAGGGGGGGGGGAAGCATAACAGCTGCCTCCTGGCATTTTGCAGCACTCCCACCTTTGCACGAAGCAATTTTCTGTTCACCTTCGGGTCAGGATCATGGCTTGGGCTGGAAAGAGAGCAAACGAGCAAATAAAAGGATTGTTTGCTTCCTCTAGAGGGAGGAAAACAAGCAGAAACTTTAACTTACAAAGGCTCCTATAATGATGGCAATCCTTCTGTGTAAGCAAGGTTACCAGTCCCCCTCTCTGCCTCTGGTCTTGGGCCAATAGCCTCTCTCTTTATTTTCCCCACTCTTGTTTTCAATGATAAGGGGTCTTTTTATCCTCCCGCTTTCCTCCCTGCCAGCTCATCAGGGGCTTTCTGGCTCTCAGCTCTTTCTTTTATACCTTACTCAATGGCCTCAGGCATATTATGAAGTTTCTCAAAGGGAGGATAATGTGTAACCCCTGCTTACGGTAGCCAAACCTTCTTTGACTGCTGTAACAGGCATTCCATTCTCTATCCTTCTCTCTAACTGAGCATGCTACCTCTAAAGATGATTATCGCAGATTATTATACCACATATTCTTCTCCTACAGTGGTTTAAATGGCTTGCACTATGTCCATGTTGGGCCCCATCTGCACTATACATTTATAGCAGTATCATACCGCTTTAGCCATGGTTTCCCCAAAGAATCCTGGGAATTATAGCTTGAAAAGGGCACTGAGGATTTTTTAGGAAACCCCTCTTCCCCTCACTCAACTACAGTTCCTTGAGTTTGCTGGGAAAAGGGATTGATTGTCAAACCATTCTAGGAATTGCAGCTCTATGGGGGGGAGGGAATGGCCTCCTAACAACTCTCAGCACTCTGAGTGAACTACAGTTCCCAGAATGCTCTGGGGGGAGCCATCACTGTGGTGTGACGATGCTTTAACTGTATAGTGCTTATGGGACCTTACACTTGCACATTTTGTGAGCCAACAAGATAACCACAACCCACTAATCATGTCTTGTGGCCCATCAGGAACTGGCAGATGCCCTGTTGATGCAATGGATGTGGAAGGTGTTTGAAAGTGGGCAGCTCAAAATATATTCCCTACCCCCAGCACAACTAGGGTGCTAAATTGTGCAGCGGGGAGGTTCCACTGTCACACTCAGGGAGGGTTGAAGGCAATGCACTTTAGGGAACAGAGCTTACATTTAAAGAGAACACTAATTGGGTTCTAGTTTGCTATGTGCGGGGAGTTGTCATATCTATATATACAGTGGTACCTCGGGTTACAAACACCTCGGATTACAAACACTTTGGGTTTACAGACTCCGCTAACCCGGAAGTAGTACCTCAGGTTAAGAACTTTACTTCAGGATGAGAACAGAAATTGTGTGGCGGCAGTGGGAGGCCCCATTAGCTAAAGTGGTACCTCAGGTTAAGAACGGTTTCAGGTTAAGAACGGACCTCCGGAATGAATTAAGTTTGTAAACAGAGGTACCACTGTGTGTGTGTGTGTGTGTGTGTGTGTGTGTGTGTATATATATATATATATATATACTGTAAGGTGCAACAGTCAGTATAATGTCAGTCAGCTGCAGTCTGAAGTGGCCCGTTCCACAAACAGTTTTGCCGTGTTGTGAGTTGTTTTATCTACACCGGACGAAAGGCAAAAGCCCTAATTTCAACACCCCGAATTTGCATATTTATGGAATAAGATGGAGTCGTCAGAGTCACATGGCTCCACTTCATTCAGAGGTGTATGGAGTGAACCAAGTAAAAATGGATTCTGTAGGTAGTCTCTCCAAATTAGATATTTTGTCTGTGTGTGAAGGACAGCCTAAACAGACAATGCACACTGATGAACCTTCATAGAATGTGTTTTCTTAAAATGATGGCTACTAAGAAAGTAACAGAGAAACTCAGCTCGGAGTAGGTTGAATGAGAGAGAGAGAGAGAGAGAGAGAGAGAGAGAGCTTACCCCCCAAGCCTCTGTACATTACCTTGTTTGTGAATTTCTCTTTGTCACTATTATGGTTTCCCTAAGCAATTCACCACAAAGGAACAGAAAGGAAACAGATAGGTATGATCCATCTAGTGCTGAAATGCTTTTAATGAAAGTATTGTGGTTTCAAATGAGTGCTATCCATTATCTCCTTTTTTGAACCAGATGAAAAATCATGAGGCTTCCATCCAATATGTGCCAAAGAAAAAGCACAATAAAAATGGCATTGAAATATATGAGCTCAGTGACAGTGGTATTAGTCACATCTTATACCTTGACCTTTCTACTAGCAGGGACATTTAGTAAGCTGTTATAGGGGTTTGGCATTTTCAGTTGTAATAAACGTCCTTAATGCCACTCAAATGCTTAAACTGGGAAGATCCCCATTTTACCGATCCTTTTAACGGATGTAAAACAGAAAGTAAAGAACTCAGATATGTTTTCAACTTCTAGTTGGTTTCCATGGAGGTTGTTAAGTTTCTTCAAAGAGATTGCTGCATGGATGAGGTGGGGAAATCAAATTGCATGTTATCATTATTTAGATTGTACAGACTTATATTATTATTTTTTTGTACAGTGTAAGCACTCTAGAAAGAAAAGAGCAAACAAATCAATACACAATGCCTACAGAGTGATGTATCCAAAAACCTGCCCATCCACTGACTTGACTAAGGAAGAAGTGGGTCACATGGGAGATTGGTGAACTCCCCAGTGCACCAGTGAGAGCCAGTGTGGTGTAGTGGTTAAGAGCGGTAGTCTCGTAATCTGGGGAACTGGGTTTGCTTCCCCGCTCCTCCACATGCAGCTGCTGGGTGACCTTGGGCCAGTCACACTTCTCTGAAGTCTCTCAGCCCCACACACCTCACAGAGTGTTTGTTGTGGGGGAGGAAGGGAAAGGAGAATGTTAGCTGCTTTGAGACTCCTGAAGGGGAATGAAAGGCGGGTTATCAAATCCAAACTCTTCTTCTTCTTCTCTTCTTCATATGAGGCAAAGTGCACACTCTAAGGGTGGATCTAAACACAGGGAAAATGCTATAAATAAGTCATAAATTAGATCGTTATAACAAAAGAAAAAATCCCTATGGTAAATCAGAAAATGTCACTGCAGTCTAAACATTTCAGATGATGTGCAGTTTGGACCTCATGTTGTGTTGAATACCACTAGCTATCTGCTTACAGCATGGAGGACTGGATCCTGAATTACTTCCCTGAAGTGGTAATTGGAAGGACCGAACACTGTCGAATCAAGGCTCTTGGGTTGGGTTTTCAGCCCATAGAAATATATAAAGCTTCCTAGTGGATCAGAGATTATACCACTATATTCTTTGCCAAAAGGAGTAAGGAATTGTAGCCTTAGGGGAGGCTATCATGTGCAGGAGGAAGGAGGGAGCTGGTGAAAAGCCCCTCTGAACCAAAATTCATCTCTCATCTTGCAGACGATGAGGAGGCAGGTAATATTTCCAGGGCTTGGGAACATTATACATCTAATATGTCCCGAAGTCAAATTCACCGGTCATAGATCCTGAGACCATGGGTGGTATCAGATACCGTATAAAAGAATAAACTTGCCAGGAATTACCTCTAGACCTCAGGCTTGGAAAATTGCCTTCTGTGCTGTATTGTTTCACTGTTTGTAAGGTTGTTATATGTCCCCTTAAATTTTCATTCCCTTGTTGCCCCATGGCTCACACTGGGGTCCTTCTCCTCATATCCCTCAGTAAAGCAAAAGTCTCCCTTCATGTGTAATAGGATCTTTGTGCCAGGGGCTTTGAGAGCTGTGCTGCTGTGCAGTCATAAATAGCATGAGAAGCACAGCAGACTAGGAACTTCTGCAATTTATGTTGAATTCCAGTGTCAAACTTTCTCCTGGTGCTGTCTGCCTGCAAATTATAATGTTTCATGCCTGCTGATCAGCATGACCATGGTTTAATCAGCCATGGTTATTTAAATTGTGATGATAGTACTGGTATTTATTTTCTTTTTCTAAGAACTGGGACTCAATGGGGGGGTTATCATTATCCAGTGTTTTTTTTTTTTCCTGGGGGTACGCAGTGGTACGCATACCCCTAAACATTTTGTGAATCTAAGTTTGGCCTCATTGAGTGACAGTATTTCAATATAAGTAGGAAAATGAGAGTACCCCTAAACATTTTTTTAAAAACCACTGTCATATCTATATATCTATATCTATAGCTATATCATCTATATCTATATCTATATCATCTATATCTATATCTATATCTATATCTATATCTATATCTATATCTATACCTATACCTATACAGTGGTACCTCGGTTCTTGAATAAAATCCATTCCGGAAGCCATTTCAGCTTCTGAAACATTCAAAAACTGAGGTGCAGCTTCCCATTGGTTCCAATAGCTTTTTGCACTCAAAGGAAGCCACATCGCACGTTTGGGTTCTGGAAAACATTCGAAAACGGAAGCATTTGCTTCTAGGTTTTCAGCATTTGAGAACCGAAACATATGACAATGGAGGCATTCAGGAACTGAGGTTCCACTGTATCTATATATCTATATCTATATCTATATCTATATCTATATCATCTATATCTATATCATCTATCTATAAAACATAGTGTGATGGAAAGTTCAGCTAGACCCCAAGAAATGTTCGAAAACCGAGGCATGGTTTACCATTGGTTGCAAGAGTTTCTTGCACTCAGCAGAAGCAATGTTGCATGTTTGAGTTCCGAAAAACGTTTGAAAACGGAAGCATTTACTTCCAGGTTTTCAGTGTTTGAGAACCAAAGCGTATGACAACAGAGGCGTTCGGGAACAGAGGTACCACTGTACTTTATTTTCACAAACTTCCTCAACTGAAGTTGCCTTGGGATGCAAGCCAATGTTTTGATCCGATATGAGCAAAATGCCCTTCACAGGATGGACTGAGAATGTGTTGTATACTTTATGGATCTCTAGCTGCCATGGCTTGGACAAAGAGTAATTTTGCTTCTCTTCAAATGTGCCCCTGGATTTCAGGCCACTTACATTGTGCTATATACCTCATCGCGAGCCACAATGAGACCTGTTCCCTTTCAACTGCATAGCCCTACTTTTGAGTCTGTTGCTTGGCCATGTTAGTGTGTGACAAAGAAACAGAATTAAATACTGGTGTTTGTGGGTGTAAAATATTATCAGTGTTTCTGATCAATCTATTCTCAGAGTATATTTCCAAATTATTTGGGAATGTTGGAAATATTTGCAAAAATGAATAGAACATGCATTCATCAAATTACCTTAAAAGCCACTTGAAAGCAGAGACCAAGAAGACAAGAAATTCAAAGAAGAAAGGAATAGTTTATTTAGGAGACCACTGTAAGCAGATTAAAACATTAGCAGGATTTTCATCTCACTTGTAATTTAACAAATACTATGGACAATATGGATAGATATAAAACACAGATTATGAAATAATATGCAGTTGAAAATTTTGACAATAGAGCCCATGGAGGTTATGGGGGGAAGTCTCGAGATTCAGAGTATTCTCATTCTATGGATATGTATTTGGTACAGTAATTAATTTACATTTGTAAAATCAAATAAAAATGATTATTTTTTTAAAAAAGCAGCTTGTAAACCTGTTCTTACCCAATGAAAGCTCTTGTTTCAAGTTAAGGAAAAGATAATTTGGCAGAACTAGCCCCAAGACTATCCAGATTATCTGACGTATGAGGACCTTAGCAAAAAATAAAGAAGACGGATTTATGCTACTATGAGCAGCAGATGGGGACCAGGAACTTTAATACCTTTCTTTGATTGCTCATCTGGAGAAAAAGGCCCTTTATAAACAGAGTGAACATTTTTGGAGCAGCTTCTCCTACATCAATCAACCTTCGTACCATGCAGTTTGGGAAAGTTCAGTGATTCCTGTCTACTGCTCCAAAACCCATCATTGCAAACATCAAGGGCTTTACCCACTTAGTGCTCGACCGTACGAATCAAACGTTCAATTCCTGAAGGTGTAAGATACCTCATGAGACTCCATCACCTCAGTTTTCACTTGCTCCTTTGTCTGGTTGAAGGTCCTCTCAGTTCAACATCATATCACATGAAAAGCAAAGAGACTGCTCTTCTCTTGAAAGCGTAAACCTCTTCATACCCAACTGTGGTTCTTCCAATAAATGGAAGTTATTTGCTTCAGATTATATTCACTGAAATTAAAGAAGTGAATCCAGACCATGACTCCTCTGGAAGAAGAAGAAGAAAGCCAAGAGTTGGAATGTATGAAAATATACAAGATGTTTATTGTACATTTACAATTATATACTGTCTGATTTCAACCATTCTTCTTTGAATTTAACTGTTTCGAGTAGTAATTTGCCTAAACTGCTCACAAGTTTTCATGGACATTTTTGATAAAGTTGGGAGGTGGGGAAACACTTTGAATATTTCGGAGCTCCTTGCCCTTATGCCCATTCATTTTCATTGGGCTCTCTTGTCCTCACTCTGACTTCATCTGCCCCTCATGACATCATCACATAGCTAAATTATGTCAGTTTATCAGCATTGTGATATAATTTCTATTCATTTGTGTGACCCCTCTTTGGATAGTATCACTTCTGTGACTAATCTAGTATCCATTTCTCCCCCTATCAATTAATGATGAATAATAGATCAGTCTATTTCTGGTTGTTGCCAATGTTGCATGAGTTCATTCATTTCTCCATTCTGTCCAGTTTCAGTATTAATCTGTGATTTATTTATTTGAACGTACACAGTTGTGTTGTTAAATAGTGTCAAGATATGTATTTTATATCACTGTGCACAATTATATCTCATTTGTGCACATTTTAAAATACATTTCTTCTAAAGTATGCATTTTTTTGCATATTCGGTACTTTTTAAAGTCGGAACTCTCTTACAAAATTCAGAGAAGAGGGAAATCTGAAGGGTAATTATGTTCTGATCCCTGTAATATTTTGAGAAGTGTGAATCAGGTCAGCTCACAAAAGGGCTTAACAAAATTCCTCTCCATACTTACTAAGCATTATTTTTAGTATCATATATCTAATTGCCTACACTATATTCACTCCAAGATCCCTGATTGGTTAGGATCACCAATATGACTGAAGTGAGAAAGTAAAAGAAGGCAAAAGTTCAGGTGGAGGGTGGAATGGTGCTGAATCAAGAAAGCTTTGGGAAACAATTTTACCAAACAGGAGTTGGAGGAAATAATTTTTGGGTTTATTTATTTCTCTCTAAAATCCCTACATTTAAAAATAAAAACTGGGGGATATGAAGTGATTTTGAGTAAGATCAGTACACAGAAATGAAAAATTAAATGTGAGCCAAAATAAGAAACAAGTAAAAGAATACAGTAGTCTATATTCTCAAAGTATCCCCCCCCCCCAGCAATAGAAAATAAAAAAGGAAGTAGGTAGCAGACATATTCGAATGAAGACAGACAAGAGTAACTTTCATTTCCAAAGCCTTTTTTTAAAAAATAAAATTCGAAATTTGAAGCTAAGCAGACAATGCCAGCTAGTCTTAGCCCCGAGGCAGTAGGAGGAGAATTCCAAGTGTGGAGTTATTCAAATTTAATGAATTTATTTGAGCTATCTTATCTGGCCTCCAGCTCACAGTATTTTCCAAAGGTTCTGGTCAGCTACACCATACTGTTACTATAAAGAAGACAGGGCATGAGATTTGGGGGGGGGGGGGTAGAGAAATAACACATCATTGAATAAAAGGCTGGAATCTCTGTGCTCACATCTCAGGCCTATATTTTGATTTGAAATACACTCATTGCCATAGTATTTGACTTGTATGGTAGTCATTAAACATTGCCATGGTGTTTGACCTTCCTCCATTTCAGATTGAATGCAACTGAGGATCGGACTGTCCAACACTCTAGTGCAAAATAAATCAGCTTCTAGAACATTCGACTCCATCTCACTTGCTTTCTATCCAGTTAGCTTTTTTGGTACCCTTCTACTTACTGTAGGGTAGAAATGCCCTTAACATGAGAACATCACTCTCTTTTTAGAAACCTCAGAAAAGACAGAGCCTGCTTTGTTGGTGTACTCCAGTGGGTTTCCAAACTGTGCACTGTGGAACCTTCAATCTTCCTTGCAGGCAGTGCTATTTTTCTAGAAAAAGAGGTGCCGGAACGCACCACGAACACCTCCTCATATAATGGCAATGGCGCCCACCTGAGAATCTCTGTCGAGTTCTGGCTGAAAAAAAGCCCTGCTTTTATGACATGTCACTCACCACTAATAAACCTCTCCTGCCATATGCAGCTGCAGGAGTGCATTTGGCGGGTTCTAAGCAGTGCTTTTTCCCTAAAAATAAATAAATTTTTAGGGGTACTCTCATTTTGACTCAAGAAAATCACCATTTTATTGTTCTAATGGCGAAAAATAAATACACTAAATACGAGACCGACCAATCCATGTGCTAGAGGTGGGAGGAGGAGGAGGGCTCGCGCACATCCAAAGCCTGCAGCCCTGGTGCCATAGCTTCCGTGCCCAGCCAGATGGGCAGCGTACAAATAATAAATTATTATTATTATTATTATAAGATTGGCAGGGTTTACTCCCGAGTAAGAGTGTGCAGAATAAGGAGGAGGGAAGCTGGGCAGGGACTCAAAGGGGCGAGGGAATTAGGAGCGACATGGTGGGTGACACTGGGGTGTGAGGGATGGGCGTCCTCTCTGGAGGGTTGTTTCCCATTATAAAGAGTATCTGAGGGGTGGATGAACAGCCGACTTCCTTTGGGACTGATCGGGGTGCATGTAAACACACTTGCATTTTGCAATAAACAGGTGCTTAATTCTTGGCAGGCAGAAGGGTGACCCTTTTCGAGTAATGTGGTTTGTGTTTACCCTTTTACCTTGTGAATGTAGATGTTTACATACGGAATAAGTATTGGAAGGGAGAAGGGTTATTGGTTTGTTCTTGTTTTCATTATGCATTTTGTGTTTTTTAGCTTGTATTTTTATGCTGTCAACTGCCCTGAGACCTGTACAGGAAGGGCGGTATGCAAATTCAATAAATGGATAAATAGAAGGGGGTGTGGCTTAAGAGAGAAAGGAACTGAAGGGAGAGGGAAAAAAGCACCGAGTTATACCATAAAATTATATATCAGTGGAAAGATAATTTAATGAAGAATGCAATGCAATAATTTTCATGAACAATTATTTGTTACAACAACAGTCATAAAGAAGAAACGTGAAACACACGGAAAAAATGAGATATACAGGTGAAATTGCCGTATTGGCACTCTACGATAAATAAGTGGGTTTTGGGTTGCAGTTTAAGCACTTGATCTCTCAAAGGTTCAGCATCACTGGCCTGGAATGTACAGTGGTGCCTCGCAAGACGAAAAGAATCCGTTCCGTGAGTCTCTTCGTCTTGCGGTTTTTTCGTCTTGCAAAGCAAGCCCATTAGCGGATTAGCGCTATTAGCGCTATTGGCAGTTTAAGGGCTATTAACGGCTTTTTAAGGCTTAAGGGATTAGCGGTTTAGCTGCTAAAAGGCTATTAGCAGCTTAGCGCTTCAGAAAAAGGGGTTGGGGAGCGAAAAAAAACCTCAAAAATTTTCGTCATTTTCGTCTTGCGAAGCAAGCCCATAGGGAAATTCGTCTTGCGAAGCGCCTCTGAAAACGGAAAACCCTTTCGTCTTGTGGGTTTTCCATCTTGCGAGGCATTCATCTTGCGAGGCATTCATCTTGCGGGGCACCACTTTACTACTACAGTATCAATTCTAAACAATATTCAGTGCTGCCCTGTATATACAGTTGCAACTTGTAGACAATGGCAATTCTTTGTTTCAGTTTGCATCAGCCTTCAAGAGCCTTACACTTTTCTATTTTTATTTTATTTATATGTTCTTTTTGTCCACAGAAAGCAATCATAGCTTATTCCTACATGACAGGTATTGTGCAGAAGTCTCAGCTGAACTGAGCCATGTGTGTATAATTATTGTTTCTTATGGTAGAAATTATAGTTTAGCCGAGCTCTAAAGTCGTTTGCTGCACTGCCACAGAGACTAATAAGATCAAAGGATTTAAAACAACACCCACGAAGAAAGAGACTCTTGTGTGGTGTTGACACATTTATTTAAAACTCACCCACCATCATCTGTCTGTAGCAGAGGGCTGAAATAAAGATGTGAACACAAAAATCTGGGTTGAACAATGGGTCACTTCTGTTAACATTAACCCCAAACCTGGAGATGAAACTCTATCTACAGGAACTAGCTGGAAGGTATAAAGAAACACCTGCAGCTCTTTGAGTGGGGAAGGGCAACAGTTTCAGAGTTGCTTTTGTCTTTCTGGTTTGAAAATTCACCTTCATGACAGGGTGGAATAATACCAGCCCCTTGATGTGTCCCTATTTTCCAGGGATAGTCCCAGATTTACAGAAGCCATCCCGGTTTCTGATTTGATCCCGGAATGTCCTGCTTTTCCTTAGGAAAATGTCCCTATTTTTATCGGAGAAATATTGGAGGGTATGGAGTCATCTGACCTCCAAACTATCTGAAGGCAGCCCTGTATAGGGAAGTTTTTATAATGTTTAATGTTTTATTATTATTATTTATACAGTGGTACCTCGGGTTACAGACTCTTCAGGTTACAGACTCCGCTAACCCAGAAATAGTACCTTGGGTTAAGAACTTTGCTTCAGGATGAGAACAGAAATCACGTGGCGGCAGCAGGAGGCCCCATTAGCTAAAGTGGTACCTCAGGTTAAGAATGGACCTCTAGAATGAATTAAGTTCTTAACCCGAGTTACCACTGTATGTTGGAAGCTGCCCAGAGTGGCTGGGGCTACCCAGTCATATGGGTGGGTTATAAATAGTAAAATTATTATTATTATTATTTGATATAGAAAAATAGAGGTGGTTGGCTTTTGCTTCTCAACTCCCCAAGGGACTGAGTCCCCTAAGTCCATGATCGGTCAGAAATGAGTGGATGGAGGCAGGATGCAGTGAAAGCAAGGCAGATCTTTATTTTTCTGTTGCAACAGAGTTCCCTCCCCTCCTAGCAAGAAGGCAAGAAAGACCCTGAACCAAGAAGAAACATCTCTTTTAAGGGTCTGCATTTTGCGTGTCGAGGTCCCCAGGGCCACCCCAATAACTCACACACCACACGGAATTTTTTGTTTAAGGTTTTTGGCATAATTTTGGCCACAACTTTATTGAAATACATATTTGTGAGCGGTTGCTTAGGCATTGGTTGCGACTATCTGCCCCCACCATGGGGGACAGACTGACATTCCGCACGATGCGAAAGTCAGAAATAGGGGAATACACTTGGGGGTTACGCGGAGCAGGGAACCTGCCCTCTCCCCAAATGCAACCAGGAGCTCATTGCTATGGCCCGAGCCCCCTTGACAAAGTGGACAAGCTATAGTTAGCCCCCAATTCCTTTAACGGAATCCCTTGCAGCAGCAGCATTAGAGGGGCAGGCACTCAACCTACCAATGGCAGGCACTCAACCACTTCCCCTTAACCAACCAAACCATAAACCAATGTCTAACCGCAACCTTACAAGTTGTGACGATTTGCTACGCAATAGGCAAAAACCAAATGGCCCCAGCCAATCAGCCAGATGGACAAAATTCCTACCAGGCCCCTGCCCCAAGAGCAGACGACCCCATGACAGGCATAGCAAGGTCAAAGCGAACAACCCTAATTCTACGGAGGGGGGGGACGGGCAATCTGATGCACGGTCGAAAAGAGGAAGCCCTAGCCTTGTGCAAGGAGTTTTACCATTTCTGGCTGTCAATCAACAAATGGCAACATGAACTTCTTCCCAACAACATGGGAAGCCCCAATCGCATAAGTGGCCAATGAACAATTAGCCCGCCCCCAACTTTGGAGTGTCCTGGCGGCCCCCACCGCAACACGTGCTCTCCATGAAGGAGAACACGCTTTGGCATGGAGAAGAAGGACATGTTCTATAAACAGTCAGAAATTACATCACACATAAAGTGGGATTACTGTGGCTCAGGCAGGCCAAGGTGTGATATTCCTGAGGATCTGGCAAGTTTCACATAGTTCCAGATACAGTTTACACAAAACATTAGTATTTTATAAGATAATCAGGATGCCCGGCAGACATCCCTCAATGCAGAGCATCTGGGCAAACAATGACAATTAATATAAAGGAGGTTCATAGATACAGGAGAGGAATGAGGAATCCCTTCATGAACTTCCCCTGATTGCTATCAGCCTACCTGTTCTCAGGCAAGGGGGATTAAGGAGGCAGAGGAAATATTGAGAGACTTTAGGAGAACTAAGATGGTTTCTGGATTGCTCTCCTGTACTATGTTAGACATGTGGTTTATATACTTATGTATGTGAGTTTACCTTGTGCAATTATCAACACATTCTATATTTGAGACTTTTGAATTCCTATATCAGCATCAGCATCATTGAATAGGACATCCCTATTTTCATCAGAGAAATGTTGGATGCAATATATTCATGTAAAGAAACAAAATGGGACTGATACTTTTTTTTTAGATGGTTAATCTACTGCCTTTCCACCAATTCATTGATTCTGCAGTGGCTTCATAGATGTAGTATGACAAGGTCTACTCTTTTATCAGAAGCAGGAAGTGTAAATCTTAGCTCCTTTCTGGACAAAACGATAACTAAGGGTCAAACCAGGCATTCCATTAATTACTTGCTTGATCCCTAAGTGGTTTCTATGAAGGACTTCTGAATTGAGATCATGATATTGACCCTGGTGCAGATGGGGGGAGGGGTAGGCATGGTGTTTATTTATTAAATAATGAATTGAAAGGCCCATAGTTCAGTGGTAGAGCATCTGCTTTGCTTTCCGAAGGTCCCAGATTCAATTTCCAGCATCTCCAGGTAGGCTGGAAGAGATCCCATCTGAAAATTGGGCAGCTTCCTATGTTCAGAAGTGTCAGGGACAAGCCAGTGGTTTCAAGTTCCCCGGAGGGAAGGGAGAACCTGGGAGTGGAAGAAGAGAACAAGGTGCCCGAGGGGGAGGGAGATAATGAGGAAAGAGCTGTGGGGAGTAAGCCGAGAGGAAGAGGCAAGAAGGGCTAGTGAGCCAGGAAGTTCACAGGAGCAGCAAGGGTTAAGCTCAAGCTCAGAATTGGGGGGGGGGGGGGAGGTTTACAACAGCCTTTGCTAGAGGTGTGATCACGGGGATGTTGGAAGGGCAAATGCAGGCCTCAGCAGAGATCTGAGCTGAGTGACTCTGATGGATGATAACGATGGTTAATGACCCATTGCAAATACTGTAAATAAAGACTATAAAAACATCAAGAGGCTCCCGTGGTGATTGTTGTGAAGAGAGGACACCCTCCGCCTGACAAGAAGTATGCAAGCACACACCTCAGATCATGTCTTGCTTGGCCCTAATGAGAAGGACAGAAATCAAATTGAAATGGGTAGTCTCAAGGCTCGTACACAATTCACCAAATTCCCAAGTGCCTCCATCGGACACAAAGTCACAAACTCGTTCGTCAATTAAATGTAAAATAAATGGGTGTATTACGAAAACCTCAGTACATTTTGAGAGACTGAAGGGCACGTAAGAGAGATTTCAATTAAATAAACAAAAGCTTCCATTCATTCTTCAGAGGAAAGGGCATCTTTAACCTTTTCACTCTTAGCCCCTGTTACCATAACATGCCAGAAAGAGCCTCAGTGTGCCAGCCCCATTGATTAAAATTTGCCTTGATGATTACACAACCAGTGTTTTATTTAGCTAACCTGCCAATTAAGCCAATTACATCTTGAAAATGCACATATTAAGTGCTGCTTAGTGTTTATTAAAATATATGAATGTTCGTTTACAAGCAGAGGCTCAGAAAGATGGTGGATGATGTTAAGAAGATGCCTCTGGTGTTTACATATTAGGAGATCTATGATTTATATTCATTATTTACAGTCTTTTGTTGAGCTCAGCTGGATTAGGGTGTCCTCAAATGGCTGGTGGGGGGGATGGAGCTAAGACGGAGAATGACAGACTGTGATCCATTGCTCATATTTCTTGTTTTCATAAATCTCTGTCTGAAACTTAAGTACAATGATGAAACTCTAAAGAGGTAATATGGTAATGGGGCTTATTTCATTAGAAGTCGAGGTTCTGAGCTTTTTTCCCTTGAAGGCAGATAATTTATCAAGATGTAAGTAAAAGCGGTGCAATTAACACATGAGACTGAACTTAGCAAGTCTGGAAAAGCTTTTATCACTACCCCAAAATAAAGTCTTTCTGAAGTGGCCTTATTGCACTGCATCTCAGTTGCCATTCAAAGGGAACATATTACCTTTTATCATCTGATTTGGTTCTAGAACTGATATGGCTAAGATTCACATCATATTTATATGACTAGTATTTATATAATAAGTTTAATATTTAAAGCATGTTATTATTGCTTTCCATTTAATGAACAACCATTAAGGGTCAAACTACATGTTACGCACAAAACTATATAACTTTATTTTATGTATTAATTAATTCATTTAAATATTTATACAGCACTTTTCTATTTTTTTAAAAAAAATAATTTTTATTAAATTTTACAATTTATATTTCAACATCATAATGAATTCACATAATCAAATATCAAAACCACAACCCATATAACCCCCTCCCCCCCCCTCCCCGTGGCTTCCCCCAACAGCCCCTTCTGGTTCTTTGGTACATTTATTCCTTCTGCTTATATTGTTTAACCTAACTTCATAATCTCTTTTATAGATACTCATATTCCTCTTTCTATCATATTTTAATGTCTTTTTTACATTCTTTCCCCCCCTTAATTGTAAGTGTTTATTCAAACCCCGCAAGTGAGTCTATTCCTTTACAATATTTCTGTGGGTACTGTATAAATGGATTCCAGTCTTTTTTAAATTCTCTATTGTCTTTGTCTCTTATTGTTCCAGTAAGTTTTGCCATTTCTGCATAGTCCATCATTTGACTGGCTGGCTAAACTAGGTGAGGGTAGCCGATGGGTCTCAAACCTTCTGTGAGTTAAGGACTTCTGCTTCACGCAAAGACAGGCGTCAGCAGATTGAGTGGATGGGTCAATCATGGATCCAGCAGTCAAGAAGGCAGTTACTGCATGTGCTGTAGAAGGAAATGAGGGACAAATGGGCCTCATCAACCTGGGAAGGTAACCCATCTAGGAGAAGGAAAACTCTGGTCCGAAACCTCCACTGCCTTTCAAGATATCTTCAGCAGGAGAAAAGGCTAAGGAGTAAACTTTCCACAAATCTGAGAACTATGGAACATTATTTCAATACATGATCACAGCGCAAAGATGGAAAGGTTCATCATTACGTATCATGGAGGAACGGTTGCTAAAATTATTGGACTGAGATGGCAAAGTTGATGTGTTTAATCAGATAAAAAATATTGTCAATATTTACTAAAGGCTGGAAACCCTTTATAGACTTTGTGTGTGAGAAAGATAATGAACTCATGATATCTGGATTTGAGGACTGAAGAAATGTGGAGAACCTGCAATCCTCATGATGTTGTGGGACTTCAACTCCCATCATTCCTGGCCATTGGCCATGCTAATGGGGCTGATGGGGGTTGGAGTCCAATGGCACCCAGAAGTTTCCCACCCTGAATTATCCCCAGCCTATGGTGCTCATAGTCAGTCTGCCCCTGAACTCAGAGGTCCCATCTAACTAGGATGGTCAAGCACCCGTCTTCCATGATTCTGTCCTGGTATATCTGCAAAACTATTGAAGGTAGTTGTATCATTAGCCCTGCATGATATTATCTCTCCTGACCATCCTCTTCCCAACCAGACGTCTTCTTCCATCAAGCATATTGGATCAAATTGCTCGTTAACATCAATAAACCAATTAAATCATTTTACCATGCATCCCATGTAGCTTTCTGGTTATTTCCTATTCTCGGTTACAAGGCAGCAAAAGCAGTGTTTAAAAATTCCTTTTGTGAGCAGTAATTAAGACAAACATCACCTCAGGTCCTATAAAAGTACTGAGGCACTTTATGGTGCGGCTGTTAAGCTGAGACACTACTGGCTCTAAATCATTTCTAGTTGCAGATCCATTGTCTTAAAAACAACAACAACGAAAACACTTCTAAATACTGCAGATTAAAAGTGTGCATGTTGTCATTTCCTCTGGGACTCAGAGGATCCATATTCCCATTTAGGAAGCTGCCTTCTACTGAGTCAGATCATTGGTTCATCTCGCCCATCTATTGGTTTCTGAAAGGAGACTTTTTCAGCCCTATTGGGAGATGTTGAGGAATGAACCTGGCACTCTGTGCATACAAAGTATATAGTCTACAACTGTTCAGTGACCCCTCCTCAACATCTCTCTCTCTCCTATGTTTATCATTTGATCTATACAAAAACCAGAATCTGCTTCCTTGATAGACTAGTCTTCCAGATAAAGGGTCTTTTGATTCAAACCCTTCGATCAACCCTCACTCGCAGTCTCAAGTGCTACGGTTTCAGAAAAGATGTACCCGAATTGAGGGTGTACATTTGTGCAGAAAATGCACAAACATTTCATTATAGTTTAGCTATAGTTGTATTCAGAAGTTTAAAAAACTTTTAACACTAAACTAGAACGTAAAATAGCTCTTAGTAAGTGTTGACTCTTAAAGAGAATTATCAACAGCAGAGAAAATAAAGGATACCCCCTCCCAATTTCTTAACTAAGGTTAGTCCAAACTATAGGTCAACATATATGTGCCATTATTTTATTTTTAAGATAAAATAGCTGCACATCTCTTGAGGGAACAAAAAGATTGATAGCACAAATTTCTGTGTCAGAATATGCACATTAAAAACCTATAGCTCAATTTGCTTTTTTGATTATACGAAGGCAGAGTAGAGATCTCCAGCCTATTGGTAAACTTTAAAATAATAAATAGTGATTAGACATTTGGCATTTCTAAATTGTCTTGAAAGAAAAGAACAATACTGAAACTCATCGTTCTAGTGATATGTCTCTCTTTATATCTACAATGCTGTATTTAGAGAAATGAAATAGTGCCTCCCCAGAATTACGTATAAGCTACATAATATTCATTTGGTTGACCCGTCAGATAGACTCTGCCAGCCACAGTACCTTGTGATATCTGTACACAGCAAATGACGCATCAAGTTAATAGTGCCCCGTTGCAAGAACTGATTTGCTGTAATTCAATGAGCTAGTTTAGAAACAATCTCCCATCGCAGAGGTTTCCAATTTTGATCTCTGCGGTTTGAAAAAGCTGCTGCTGTGAGGAGCAACTTTGAAAGATACTTGGCTGATTTACCTTCTCCCCAACCCTGGTCTTCTGCCTACTGTGAGGAAAACCTCTAGGTTTCATACATGACTGACCTACTCACAATGCCTGGGCTGGGAATGGGATTTTTGCTGCAATTGTAATCAATGAACTTAACATCTAGAACTTTGAGGCTCCAGCAATTATGGACAAACTATATTGAATAATACAATACAATGTGTTATTTTTTTAAAAAAAAAAAAAGTAGGAGAAAGCTAGAAAGCATAAGCTGCCTTCATTTGTTAGGCAACAAATATGTCAATTAGTATTATGAATGAGGAGAAAGTTACCCATTTATATTTAGTGCTGCGCTGTGCAAACCGAGATCATTCAAAAAGCAGCAAAATGCAAGCAGATTAACCTAAAAACAATGCAGGGAATCAGTACAGATGCTTCAATGATGGTATTTTCCTAATGGGGCTAGTAGACTAGTTTCAACAAACACACTTTTATCCTTCTTCTGGTCAAGCAGGAGGTAGCAGTATTCAATTTCTTACCTGCCCTTTGCCACAAGTGCAAGGGTGAGTTACGGCTATTTAAAATATGATATTATACTAAGTGGTGGGTCTTAAAATATATAAATCTCAGATGTCAAAAGGCCAGGGAAAGGGGGTGAGTATTCAGTATGAGACAGAAACTGTGGGAATGTTCTGGGGTGCAGGAGAGGATATATTGTGAGATTATATCCTAATCCAACTTGTGCTAACAAGTTCCCAAAATATCAGCAGACTTTATAGACATTCCCCTTTAAGTTCGCAACGGTAACGCTTGCACAGGTTCGCTAGAACCTCTATAATAATTACTCTGGTAATTTCCCCTTTTGTTCCCTCTTAAAATACAAGACACGACATAGTCTTCATAAAAGTATAAAAGAGTTTACTCACGTTCTGTTCACAATATGATCCTAGAAGGCAGACATCTTAAAAAAGGTTACATACACTTAGAATCTATCTTGTAGCAAGACAGTCCTTATCTCCTCTCTTGGCTGAGAGCCAAGAGAGCATCCTTAGATGTTTCCTCATCGAAGGAAGATGGCAGAGAGAGAGAGAGAGAGATGGCTGCCTGCCCTGTGTTTTTATCATTTACCTGCACAGGTGAGGCCACACCCACCTCTGGTCACATGCGGAGGAAGTCCGTCCCCAGGAAGTTTACCTGCTTGCTAGACAGACATCCCTCCCCATGTTCTAACATGTACACTCTAGGAATGTTGTCATTGACTGCTCCTGTGTTTACATCCCACAGAAACTGCATTACGAAGGTGACAGACACAAGTTAAAACACATTATTATTATTATTATTATTATTAGCCTCCCATGTGACTGGGTTGCCCCAGCCACTCTGGGCAGCTTCCAACAAATTAAAACACTGTAAGACATCAAACATAACAGACCTCCCTAAACAGGGCTGCCTTCAGCTGTCTTCTAAAAGTCAAATAGTTATTTATTTCCTTGACATCTGATGAGAGGGTGTTGCACAGGTTGGGCGCCACTGCTGAGAAGGCCCTCTGCCTGGTTCCCTGCAACCTCACTTCTCACAGTGAAGGAACTGTTGGAAGGCCCTCAGCGCTGAATCTCAGTGTCCAGGCTGAACGATGGAGGTGCAGACTCTTCTTCAGGTATACAGGGCCAAAGCCCTTTAGGGTTTTAAAGGTCAGCACTAACACTTTGAATTGTGTTCGGAAACGTACTGAGTACAAAGCCATGCCAGTGAGGGACATGGCCTGGGAGAAAGGGGTGTGGAAAACATCCCTATAGAACATCATGCAGCATCCAGGCCTGAGGTTCCCCACCCCCTGCTTTAAGGAGATACAAGTTAACAGACCTGATGTCCATTTGAGTGCACATCTCCATCTACCTTGTGATGCTCACCTGAGCCCCCTGAATGTACAGTGGTACCTTGGGTTACATATGCTTCAGGTTACATACGCTTCAGGTTACAGACTCCGCTAACCCAGAAATAGTACCTCGGGTTAAGAACTTTGCTTCAGGATGAGAACAGAAATTGTGCTTCGGCGGCACGGCAGCCGCAGGAGGCCCCATTAGCTAAAGTGGTGCTTCAGGTTAAGAACAGTTTCAGGTTAAGAACGGACCTCCGGAATGAATTAAGTACTTAACCCGAGGTACCACTGTATATTTTGATGCAAGTGATGTCACACCCTCCAACATTTCTCCAATGAAAATAGGGACGCCCCATTTCATAATGATAATTTTACTATTTATACCCCACACCACTTGCCCCAGCATTCTGGGCAGCTTCCAACATATACCAAGACATACCGTATTTTATGCTGTATAAGACTCACTTTTTCTCTCCTAAAAAGTAAGGGGAAATGTGTGTGCTTCGCAGCGATCCCTCTTGCTGTTCTGGCTTCTGAGATTCAGAATATTTTTTTTCTTATTTTCCTCCTCCAAAAACTAGGTTTGTCTTATGGTCTGGTGTGTCTTATAGAGCGAAAAATATGGTAATAAACATTAAGCATTTTTTTTTTAAGCTTCCCTATACAGGATTGCCTTCAGACTTGGGTTGGATAACTCCATACCCTCCAACATTTCTCCAATGAAAATAGGGATAGCCTAAGGAAAAGCGGGACATTCTGAGATCAAATCAGAAACCTGGATGGCTTCTCTAAATCAGGGATGTCCCTGGAAAATAGGAGCACTTGGAGGGTCTGTGATGTGCATTTGGGGCCTCCAGGCTTGATACACATATGACTAGTTGGTCACAGCAATGGCTGAAGCAAGATCGCTTTTTTCAAAATAGAGACCCACGCTAATTTTCCTTGACCCCCCAAAGGGTCTTCTTTAATTAGCTGATATTTTTAGCATTGCATTGCCTTACATATATACATATGTAAGCCTTTGTACTGGAATTCTTTCTTCAAATTAATTAATTCAAAGCAACTCTCTTTAGTTATTTTTGCTGCGAAGCCAAGGACTGCGCTAATGACTCTTTCTAGGGCAATGTATCAGCTTTAAAGGCCATTAACTTTCTATGACTTTTCTGCATGCTAATGCTAATTATTATATTATTCCCACTGTTCTTGGAAAGCAATTGAAATTCGAGCTCTGAAATGCTGGGAGTGTAACATTGCGTTTAATTGTTCTATCTTTACTGTGTTGATTTGGTTGCTGCAGGACTGAGATAAAACAGATACGAAAGTTGATTGTTGGTGGTCGGGGTTTTTTTTGTTTACACAAGCACAATACATTCCAATAGTGCTAAAATGTTCTTCAAACTGGCCCAGAGTGCAATTCTGCTTCTGCCATAGCATTTGAAAATACATAAGAAAGCATCCAGAAAAATTATCATTGGAACTGAGTGTTGGCAAGGCCGGATGTGAATATTTTTCAAGTGCAAGGCATACTTTCCAAGGTAATATATATTTCTTAGTAACATCTGACCACTCTGAAATTGCTTAGACCGATGTTTCTTTTGCCATTTTCTGGATGCTTCCCTTAAAATCCTTTCAAAGCATTGGCGCATTCTAGTGTGAGATGCTGCCCAAGAGAAAGGGTAAAGGATTTTACAGTCAGCCTCGTGTTTTTGTTCAAAAGTATTGTTGATAACGTTTGTTCAAAGCTACTACGGGGAATCTGCTTTCAGAACGAGAAGATGAAAACTTTTCCTGCACAGAGTTTGTAATATACTAAGATTGGATTGCAAAGAAAGCATAACTGGGTTAGCAATCCTCAAGGCAGCTGTGAGAAATTGGCAATTTAAGCTCCATGATTGATTAACAGCCGTCAACATTACAAAAAAAAGCAGTCCATTTGGCTATAATGAGTTCCTTGTTGGCAATCTAAGAAGGGTGGTTTGGGTATGGAGATTGAGGCATGTATTTCATCATGGGATTTTGTCTTTTCTGTCTTTTCTTTGAGGTTCATTAATTGAATGGGGGAGGAAATAAGCCATCAGCTGTAATTACACCTTTGGAACCAACCGTCCAGTTGATATTAAAAACAAATCATGTTACTCTGGATGAAATTCCAGGATTTCTGGAATCTGGGAGGTGCTATCATGAAGCTTTCTACCCCTAAAAAAACATGTAAAGAGCCTCGTTTGATTTATATAAAAACATTTGTAGCCCACCTCTCCGTAAGCTGAAGAGGTGTCACAACAATCACAGAATCATTGAGTTGGAAGGGAACATGAGGGTCATCTAGTCCAACCCCTGCAGTGCTCTAACAACTGAGCTATCCCAATGGCAATGCAAATCAGTGGTTTTTAATGAGAGGCATCACATGATCAGAGCAATAAGATGGGTGAATGACTTTGGCAGTTAGTTGGATGTGGGTAGATAAAGCTGACATAATGAAAATCCGAAGGGATGTTGATAGCAGAGGAAGAAAAATAAGGATGATGGGTTGAATATCTGCATGCAAAATCTGTGGTTTTGCTCACCATGGTTAATGCAATCCACAGTCTATGGACCTGCTTCTAAGCCTTGTTGCTTTAGAGTTGCTCACAGTTACCCAAAACGAAGGTGCATACTAACCAGAGTTAGCTCCAAGAATGAAGCTGGAGGAATTGTTCACAAAGGCAATAGATCTGAATAAGCTAATGTGGCGTTCCAGGAAACAGAAATTCCCAGCTTAGATCTCCTTACCATAGTTACGAAATCAGACTGTACTACATCTTGCCGAAACACTGCTGAGGTCATTTCCAGCTTAGATGGTAATTATTGCTTTTTTTACAATGCTGTGTCATCTTTCTTTTAATTAAATTCTCGAACTGCTGCTCTGAAATTAAAGCTAGAAAAATATTATCTAATTAATATGTCGGTTGCTATTAGAGTTGCAAGGCAGCAGCTGTATCAGATTCACTTCAGGGTTAGAATTGCTAAGGACAACGTTCTGCAAACGGCACAGGTTTGCTAGTAGATGGAGTCCCTATCAACTGTCAGCCCTTTCACCTTTCTTTTTGTACTCAGATGATGTATTTTAAGCTGGATGCAGTTTTGGGGGTCTTTCTTCTCCTTGCAACCCCTTGTATCCCCTGACAAGCTGCTCTGGAGGGTTGGGTGGGAAGGAGTAGTCTCTCAGGGTGCTTCTAAATGGACGTCTTTCCAAATGGATGTCGAGGGTGTGACCGGCGTTCCTCAGGCATGTGGGATGTGAAACACAAGAGCAGTCAAGTACAACATTCCTAGAGTGAACATGTTTACACATGGGGAGGAATGTTTGTCCAGCCAGCAGGTAAACTTCCTGTTTCCTTCTGGGCTGGGACAGACTTCCTCTGCATGTGACTAGAGGTGGGTGTGGCCTCACCTGTGCAGGTAATGACGAAAGCACAGGGCAGCCATCTCTCTCTCTCTTTGACTACATGCATCGAAAAAGCAACATCTGCTTAGCCAAAGATGTTCTCTCGCTTCCAGCCAAGGAGACAAAGGGACTGTCTCCTTATGTTTCCAGGTGTATGTTACTTTTCTAAGCTAAGTCTGCCTTCTGGGATCTGGTTGTGAACAGAATGTGAGTGAGTAAACTCTTTTTATACTTTTATAGAACACTGTGTCATGTCTTATCTTTTATGAGGGAATAAGGGGGAAATACCAGAACTGTTATTACAGAGGCTTTAGTGAGCCTGAGCAAACGCATCTGATGTAAGTTTAAAAAGAGGAATGTTACTCTGCTAAATTGTGAACTTGTTAACACAAGGTGGAAAGGCTATAATCAAACAATATATCCTCTTCTGCATCCCTGAACATTCCCACAAGGCATGCTAGCTTTTTGCAGTATCCACATGGCGGCACCTCACTTTACAAAGGTTATTGTAGAGCTGGGGATGGTTCAGAAAAGGGCAACAAAAATGTTTAAGGAGGTGAAGCAACTTCCCTATGAAGAAAGACTCTGACCTTTGGGGCTTTTTAGTTTAGAGAAAAGGTAAGCAGGGACAGAATAAGAGGTGCATAAAATTATGTGTGATGTGAGAAATGTGGGTAAAGAAGTCAGAGACATCTAACGAAGGTGAATATGAGGCAAAAGCTGGCAAAAGGAGGTCTGTCTTCTCACAGCACATAGTTCAGGCATGGCCAAACTTGGCCCTCCAGCTGTTTTGGGACTACAATTCCCATCATCCTTGACCACTGGTCCTGTTAGCTAAGGATGGTTAAAGTATAGAATTCACTCACACAAGAGGTTGTGATGGCCACCAGCATGTATTAAAGGGACCCCTGACCATTAGGTCCAGTTGTGACCGACTCTGGGGTTGCGGCGCTCATCTCGCTTTATTGGCCGAGGGAGCCGGCGTACAGCTTCCAGCATGTTTTAGGATTAGATTTAAAAGAAGGTTGGACAGATTTATGGAGGATATCATTGGCCACTATCCAAGATGGATGTGTTCTACTTCTACTGCTGGAGTGCAAGATGCCCCTGAAGATCAGTTGTTGGGAACTGCAGCAAAGAAGGGCTTAGTTGTGCTTGGGTTCTGTTTGCAGGCTTCACATGAGAATCTGGTTGAACATTATGAGAAATGAATGCAGGATGCGATGGATCTGTGGACTGATCCAGCAGAGATCTATGTTCTTATGCTGTTATCAAATTGCCAGCCAATGGGCCCATTTAATCTGGATTTACACTTCCCATGGGAAATTAGATAAATTAACCAAGAAACATCTCGCCAATGACCCCTTTGTGATATCTCAATGACCCTTTAATGGCGTTAAGCCTCTATCTGGAAACATCCTCAATCCTTTCCACAACTGGAAGGGCCTTTCATGGAAGGCAGGCTCTTGAGCCAACAGATGGAGTGTTAGATAGAGACAAATAGATATGGATATAGAGGCATTGCTAGTTGAACTGTAAGGTGATCATTTCTCAAGATGTACTTCTGTGGTTTATTTTAACAAGCATTTTATAGTTTAGGCGAAAAGAGTGCTTATTTTAAACAAGTTCACACTTTTCTTACAGCAGCCTCATTAAAAAGGAAGAAAATGGAAGTGGTTTCAGTAATGGGGCTTAAGTGTTAGATAATACTATCAATTATTGAAATTCATTAATTAAGCAAAATATTTGCTGGAAGTTGCTACATAGCTCTCTCATTCTGAAGGTTTTGCTATCAAAACAGAGTCTCATTAAAATTTTACATGCTAATCAGCATGTTTACAATTTCCTTTCTCCCAGCTACAGTTCTTTTGCACCGTGGGTTGAATTTTATTGCCTTCTACCAATTAACTCACAGGAAGAAATGTAATTTACAGGTTGTCCAGATGCTTAGATGGAAGAGAGGCCAGGGCAGAAAAAGGACATTGGATTTGGAAACCTTATTGTATTTAACAGTGTAGGTGACTGATATTTGTCAGGTGGCCTGGTTATTATTTTTATAGCACTGATTTTGAAAGTGGGTTTTGATAGACATGTAAATCTGGAAATAATTATGGGTATGGATTACACAATATCTGGGTGAATAATTATTCATGGCTGGATCCGGCACCAATATAGTACAATTTGAACAGCAGGATCACATGGGTCAAGCAAATTGTGTTAGATTTAGGGAACGGGCCATAGCTCAGTAGAAGGATCTTGCATCCAGAAGGATTGCAGTCATTGTGTTTTAAGATATGGGTGCACATAAACGACACATCAGTGTATGTGATGGCGCTTGTGGTATCTATGTAGGTATGAAGGATGGGACCAGGTGAGTGCATGAGTATCTGTGTGGGCATGACTCTTCTGAATGCAAAGAACAGATATAAGACCGTAAGCAGCTGTTTATAAATTGGTCCATTGCTCCCTCTAGTTCAGCATTGCCTTTGCTTACTGACACAGGTCTCTGGGGTTTCAAACATGAATTGTTTCCCTGCCCTACCTGGAACTTTCTGCCTGCACTGAGCTATGGCCATTCACCAGGTAACAGTCAATTCTGATGATTTCAGAATCCATCATTGTCTTTAGGCACTTCAAGTTTTTATACTTACTTGTTTTGGTTCAGGTCTTCGTCACCTAACAAACCAAACAAACAAATAAACCCAACTACCCAGACCTGCAGGAGCTTGCTTTATCCTCCCTGTCATCATTTAATTGAAGAAATATTTCAGCTCATACATCTTTTTCTCCTCTCCAGCTTTTCTCTTTTCTCTCCTTTCCTTGTTCAGCTCAGGAATAGAGATAAACCAAAGTGTTTTATTTCGCCTAGACTCTAAGAAGATCTACACCTCTTGATCCTTTTTTCAGATGCGATGTGATCGTTCAAAATGAAATAAGCACCAGTACCCATACAGAACTTTGTCTTGGCTTTCCTTCCCTAATCCAATTTGCTAATCTTTTCCTCTGTGTCATATTAAAAATGGCACACCCATTGAATATTTTGGCATTCTTTGCAAGGAAATGGTTTTAAAATCAGGCAACACTGAAATAATCAGAGCTACACTAAATGGATATTTGTTACTATTTTTCTCTGTGCTTTAGTTTCCTCCTCTACTAAAATCCTTCGGTATGTTTGCTGTTTTACTTTAGAATACATATGGACATGTCTGATAGAAGGAGACTATTTGTCCACCTAGATCAGTAGTTGAGATCCTTATACAGCCTGAGGGCCACAGTCTTTTATTTGCAACTTTCCCGAGGCCACTTGCCAGGGACCATGTTCAAACGGAGGTTCCTTCACACACATCTCTACCCTTCAAAGGAGGCATTATCACAGTTCAAGTGCACATTCCAGCCAGGAAAAAAACACTCAAAGAGAGTACACAACAGGGCCAGCGAGAAACATAGCCTAGGGAGAAAGAGCATAGTCTGGACAAATTCCAACAGCCAGATAGAGAGATCTGGACCCTGGACCAGGTTCGCCACCTTGATCTAGATTCTAGCCATTATCTACTCTGAAGGGCAACAGTTTTTTAAAGCTTCAGAGCAAGCAGTTCCCTAGCCCTTCTGCTTAAGGACACTTTCAATGGAAATGGCAGGAACTCACTTTTGCAAGGAGAAGCATACAGTCTACCACTTACTGTAAGTGATAAAGGTAAAGGTAAAGGGACCCCTAACCATTAGGTCCAGTCGTGACCGACTCTGGGGTTGCGGCGCTCATCTCGCTTTATTGGCCAAGGGAGCCGGCATTCAGCTTCCGGGTCATGTGGCCAGCATGACTAAGCCGCTTCTGGCGAACCAGAGCAGTGCACGGAAATGCCATTTACCTTCCCACCGGAGCGGTACCTATTTATCTACTTGCACTTCATGCTTTCGAACTGCTAGGCAGGCAGGAGCAGGGACCGAGCAACGGGAGCTCACCCTGTTGCAGGGATTCGAACCACCGACCTTCTGATCGGCAAGTTCTAGGTTCTGTGGTTTAACCCACAGCGCCACCCACGTCCCAAATACTGTAAGTGATAGTTTCTCCCTAATGCCATAACCCATAGAAGCTATATGGTGTCAGGGACTGGCTGGATGATGAAGAGTGGTGGAATCCATCTAACCAAGAGCCTCCCCGGGGAAGGCACAGAGGAAGAGGATTTTGAGCATAGGGAATGGTGGTGGGACTTTGACCACACATCAGAGGAGGGGATGAGCTGGGAAATGCTAGAAACAGGGCACTTGAGAGATAGTCAAGAGACAGAACAGGGTGAGGAGATTTCCAGGCTGGACAGAGCCCCTCTGACAGCTTCTCTGTTGACAGCTTGCAGCCCCCCCACAACAAGGCATTTATTGCATGGTGCCAGGGCTGTCTTAAGTATATGTGGTGCCGGGGTGCAAAGATCCACCCAGCGCCCCCCCCCCAGGTTGCCCAGTCCCAGGCGCACAGGAGGGTGGAGCTGGCCGGCTGCATCAGCATCTCACTGGCTCAGTCGCCTCCGAACTTGTGGCACAGAGCTGCCCACAGAAGAGCTCACCACGGCACTCTGACTGAAGGGGGGGCTCTTCCCTGGACTCAACTCTCAGGCCCTGGACTCTCGGCCTGCACCCCTGAGAGCCTGGTGCCCGGGTGTCCCGCACCCCTAGCGCCTATGGGTAAGATGGCCCTGCATGGTGCCAAGCAGCAAGACAGGCAGACACAGAGGGAATTCCTTGGGGGTGGAAGAGCACAGAGGGAGGGTCCTGAGAGGCCTAGGGAGTGAAGGAGGGGCTACAAGACAGTTCAGCCAACTACTTCATCAAGACAGGATTGCCCTTTAAAAGTCTCTGTGCATTCTTTGTTTTGCTTTCCTTAATAAACTTCAAATTAGCCAAGCATCTCTCTCTCTCTTTTTCTGACCTGCATATGACCCGCTCTCCCTGTCATGACATATGGTCAGCCATGGCTAGTGCCCTTTGGAACTGGTAGGGCAGAAGGCACAGAGGCCAAGAGTAGATGGTGCCAGAGCTGATGACAGATGGAGTCAACTAATTCTCATTTCGTCTCCATACTCCTCTCTGCTGACTTCTACAAGTGGCAACACTGAGACAAAGGAGGAGGAAGAAGCTGACAAGCATTGCCACCCTCTAGGCAGGTTATGAGTAAGAAGGCAGGAAGGTAGGGACTGTCAAAGATCAACTGAGGTCAGTGGGCAGCAGTGCCCCGTACACTCAAATGGACTTGCCTCCACTGGATATGGTGCAACATATTAAGCTAAGGCCAAGTTCATAGCTTTGCATCATGTGGATTATTTCCAGGAACCCAAGCCCTGATACCACTTAGCCTTGCAAGGCTACAGCCCCATGATTACCCATAGCTACTTTCTTATTTATGTCTTTTATTTTTTGAGTAAATACTGTAAATAAGGCCAGGTTGGTACTTCCTTGTTCTTGCTGGGAACTACTGTGCTGCCACAAGGCCAGATGTAAATGCAGTGGCATCTAGGACCAACATCTTGGGTTGGCACTGCTGGGCACTTTCCAAGGCCCATACCCAAACAGAGCAACCACAGCCAACTCCTTGGCCATGCCGTTCTTCCTCCTTGCTGCCTGTTCACCTTCAAGTATGTGAGTGTGAAAAGAAAGAAGCAGTAGCTGTGGGATGTAATCCACTGATAGCGGTCAAGTACAACTTTACTTGTAATGTGTGATGGCCTGGAAATCTGATTCAGAGGCTGAACCGGAGGAATCCCAGCCTGCACAAGAGTCCCCGCCTCCAGGGCCAGCTGAACTGGGGCAGGGCCTTGTTTCTGAAGCGCCTGCACCTGTGCCGGATCCTCAGGAGCAGGCACCAGGTGAATCCACTCTGGCTCCGGAGGTGGTTGAGGACACAGTGCCTGCAGGTGCGCCTCTCCCAGCCCTGTCAAGGGAAGGTGAGTCTCCCCCTGGGTCCAGTAACCCTCCAGCCTCTCCTGAGCTGCAGAGGCTCAGGGCAGAGAGGCGGAGGGAACTGGTTTCTCCCAGAAGGAGTGCTCGCCTTAAGGCCAGGAGAGGCGGGTCTCCTGGGGGCAGGGACCGCCCCTGGCCTCAGAGAAGATAAAGGCTAGTCAGCCCAGTCCCAGGTTGCAGGAGCAACGTTGTTGAAGAGCTGTTTCGGCCAGCATCCAGTCCTGTTCCCCCAGAGTTCCTGTCCTTGCCCGGTTCCTCGCTGTGGACCCCGCTTCGCCTGTAGAGGACTGTCTGCCGATCCTCGACTCAGGTCCTGGACCTCGCCGCATGGTAACCTCCCCCCTGGACCAGCACATAATGCTAGAGAAGACATGTGAGGGAATGTTCGGTCCAGCCAGTCAAAACTTCCTGTTCCTTCTGGTTGGAGCATCCTTCCTTTTGCATGTGATAAAAGGTGGGCATGATCTCACCTGTCCAGGTAACAAAATCATGCAGCACACCTCTTTATTTTTCAGTTCCTTCGTCGTTTGACCAGCTTTTATCTAGGACTTTTCTGCTAGCTCTCAGCTAGCAGAAGCACTGGGATTACTGCCCCGCCCCCAGATATGGGGCTGATCCACCTGTACATATTTGTAACTAAGTCTGCCTTCAGGGATGCAACTGTGAATTGATGTGAGTAAACTTCTTTTATTGACTGTGAATAAGATTGTCACATCTTTATACTTTTAAGAGGGATTCAAGGGAACTTACCAGGAACATACAATTCAATCTGAAGACAGACTGAATTGTATAATAGTGAGAGGCTTACACAAGCCTGCAACCAGCTATCTGCTGTGCATGTAAAAAGGGAAATGTAAACTCTGCTGAGTAAAGGAACTTGCTAGCGCAAGTTAAGAAGGATATTAATAAACAATATATCCTCTCCTGCCACCCTGAACATTCCCACAGTAGCTTCTCTTTCTGGACCAATGTAAAGACTGGGTCCCAATGGATGAGGCAATTGACAAAGGCAAGGAAGATGGGGCCCATTCAGGGATGGCAGCCAACTGAGGGCATCTTGCTTGATGGCCCACAAAATCTGCAGTTGATACTGGAGCTAACTGGCTGAAAGGAGGACTAGCAATCAATATAGTCCTTGGGGAGCTCTTTCCAGAACACTGCATCCAGAACCAATTGTATGAAATGGGGCTTAGTTGTCAGACAAACGGTTCCACTCAAGGAATCCTGCTTTAAAAAGAGATGTGGGCTATAAACACACACACCACACAATCCTTGTTTCAAAAATGAATCACGATTTCCTCTTAATGTGTAATTACGGTTTGTAGTCTGGACAGTAAAGCCCTGATTGCCATTGTAAATGTTTTGAATCCTAGTGTCACTTAGCAACCAACATAATTTTGTTTTAAGGATTTCAATCAGTAGTTGGTGGCAGGATCTGAAGTCTGGAATTTTAATGAGAGAAAGATCAATAGCTGTATTTTGGCGCTGCCAGTGAGTTTAAGTTTATCTGTACTAAGTGGATTTTTCTATTGCTTTGAAAAATTAAATTATGATGTTTGGGGGCAAAGGCTATCTCTTTAAAAGAAGTCAAGGGGCAGGATGGGTCACGAAGGCCAATATGGATAGACTCGAACGTAACTGGCTGCTGTGAATGCCACAGGTTGCACAGGCAGTGAAATGTTGTAGTCCTCCTTGACATGAACAAAGGGACTTGTGGGTCTTGCTAGATCCAACCAGGATGTGGGAAAGGGATCTGAAATATACTCAGAGTCACAAAGTGATTTCATGCTCTTTATTCAGCTCATAGTGGTGAGGAGGAATGAATGCCAGTCCCCTCAAAGTATCTGCCTTATATACATTATTTACACAATGGGCTGCACATGATTGGCTGATTCCGGAATTCTACTGTAAGCCAACCAGGTTGTGGATTCACTTCTATCTGGAGCATGATTGGGTGGTTCCTGCCAACCAATCATACTGCTGCATTGTTCTAGGACCAATCAGACTGCTGCATTCTGAACCCTATTGTTCTAGGACCAATCAGACTGCTGCCTTTTGGATCCTATTGTTCTAGGACCAATCACACTGCTGCAGTTTGGATCCTATTCAACTCAGTACATAACAGGATCCCTGTCTTCCGATTCCCAGCAACAAAGAAACAACACACGTGACAAAAATATAGCCTTCCTGGAAAAGCACTGAAGATGAAGTGAGTTCTGAAAACGAAGAAAAGGCAAGTGTGCCAGCTTGTCAGCGAGTCACTGCAGTAGGACATGTGAGCCTTTGGCAGGTAGAAGAGTAGTAGTAGCCTCAGCTCCATGCTGTAAATCCGGCACTGGGGCAGTTTCCTCTTCCACTCCAAAACCCAATCATACCCAGTGCAAAGATGCAGAAAAATTGCCCTCCTCCCACATCAAAAGCTAGGAAAGAGACAAGGCTGGCACACTGAATCATGCAAGCACCTAGCAGGGAGCAGAATGTACTTGGGGTTCACAGGAGCTTTTAATTAATTTCTTGCAGCACACTAGAGAGTCTCTCCTGGCACACAGTTTGGATTTTCCTTTTCTACCTTATTGAAGATCTAGGAGTATATATGTACCCATGTTGCATTACACCAGGAAAAACAACAACTATCCTTTGGTTTTAGAAGTTCAATGTGTATATATTACTTTCCAGTGTTTTTTTTTTTCTTCTTCTTAAAGTTTTCAGAAGATATCAAAGAGGAGAAAGATTGAGTTTCTCACTGCTGGAAATGGCAAGCACAAGTACATCAATTGAATTGATCACAAACTCCAGGGTATAAACAAATTGATTGTAGCTCTGATGGTCTAGGCTGGGATCTATTGAAGATGATGAAATGAGACTATTATTCAGGTAAATCAGTTGCTTGGCCTCTGTTAGTAAGAAAAGAGAATACTGGATTTAGAATCAAAGGGAATAACAGAGAAGCTCTACACAGAAGGATAACCAGGGAGCTTTATTAGCCGAATTTGCACTCCCAGGTCATTTACACTTCATGAGCCTCCTGAACCAACAGAGAAATATTCCTAAACTTATCCTGGTTCTGATGAACCTTGTAGGAGTTACTGGAGTTTACACAAAACTATGTGATATCCAGTACTATGTGTGGACTTCAACTTGAAAATATAGATATATAATGTTCACTTGTACATTTATTGTTGTTGTTTAGTCTTCGTGACCCCATGGACCAGAGCACGCCAGGCACTTCTGCCTTCCACTGCCTCCCGCAGTTTGGTCACAAACTCATGCTGGTAGCTTCGAAAACACTATTCAACCATCTTGTCCTCTGTTGTCCCCTTCTCCTTGTGCCCTCCATCTTTCCCAGCATCAGGGTCTTTTCCAGGGAGTCTTCTCTTCTCATGAGGTGGCCAAAGTATTGGAGCCTCAGCTTCACGATCTGTCCTTCCAGTGAGCACTCAGGGCTGATTTCCTTCAGAATGGATAGGTTTGATCTTCTTGCAGTCCATGGGACTCTCAAGAGTCTCCTCCAGCAGCATAATTCAAAAGCATCAATTCTTCGGCGATCAGCCTTCTTTATGGTCCAGCTTTCACTTCCATACATCACTACTGGGAAAACCATAGCTTTTACTATACAGACCTTTGTTGGCAAGGTGATGTCTCTACTTTTTTCACTTGTACATATAAATGAGCAAATAAACTTTATGCCAACTCAGTTGCACTAAGGGTCAGTTTTCATATCCTTGTTCCTCATCCAACTTCTTGCACATACGACTCTGTGAGTATTGATTCCATGTCATGTGCAGAATGCCCACACTGCTGCACATCAGCTCCAACTAAATGCATTTACGTTGCATGAGTTTATGAGACCAGGACACATCTAGAATAGTAGGCTTCAATGTGGGCCTCCAGAATTTCTGTCCGATGTGCTGAGTCCTGAAACCTGGGTCTGTTATATCAGGGGTGGTAACAGTAGATTGCTAGTTATTTTATTGATTCCTACTGTATTTTTACTGCCAAGGAATGGGAGAGGTGTTTTCAGGCTGTTCTGCCTCAGGTGCCAAATAAACTTGCACAGCCTTGTGTGCTTGGGAAATAAAGGGCACTAGTTGCTCCTCTGAGGCAGCAAAATGTTTATGCCAACCTTGCAGCTAGGCCTGTCCTCCTGCTTGTGCATCCCATAATGCACTTTCTTTGGTGATATACTAGAGGCGAAACTAGAGGCTGTCTGTGTGCTGCAGCATGGCCCAGAAGGCCATTATATCATATTTTGGCCTTGACTTATGACACATTTGTCACACACACAAAAGGGATTGGCAATCACTATTATAGATACATATATCAGGCTGACAGTCTGAACAGCTGAGCTTCCAGTGTATTTGAAAGGGAAATGGATCTGTGGCTCTCTTTTCAAAAGCCTTGATCGACTTTTCCACTTCCTTTGATGCAAACTTCATTGTACTCCATCACTTTATAGCAAGTTGCTACAGCTCTAACCTCTCCCCCCACCCTGCAAAATCCAGTTGTTTGTTCTAAAATCTTTCCTCTTTCAGAACTTTGACAGCACATCAACCAACAAATCTCACTCATGACAAGCCCTAATGATTGAAGCCCGCCTCTTGATTTCTCCCAGTATCTCAATCTGTTTCTGATTCAATACGGACTTTAGCATTATTAGCTAGCCTTGCTTTTTACTGTCTCCTTTCATCCATCAAGCACAAAATACATGTCACCTTTAGAGGCATCCGAACTGAAAAAGTTCAGGGAAGGAAGGGGGATGAAAATGAAAATAGCAAAAATAGAGTGTTTCATCTCGGGACTCTGCATACACAAAATCAACTTCTGATGATTGACTGGAAAATGGTTAGTTAGCTGTCCAAAAGAGACAGTGCTAATTTTATGATCTGTAATAATAATGAGGCCATGGCCTTTGGGGAGGAAACCATCAAAGAAGCCTCAGCAATACTGAGCCTAGGCAAGATGTGCTCATCAAAATATTGAAACTGAAAGAATAAAGCACTTGTTGTGCCTATCAATATGACCTTACATTATGATCTTGTTTGATACCATAGGTTGTCAAAGTTTCTTTCTTTCTTTCTTTCTTTCTTTCTTTCTTTCTTTCTTTCTTTCTTTCTTCCTTCCTTCCTTCCTTCCTTCCTTCCTTCCTTCCTTCCTTCCTTCCTTCCTTCCTTCTGCAGGGTTCCCTTTGCTTTGTTTTTGGCAGAAAGCAAGTATGCATCATCATCGAGACAAAACTACTTAAAAACAAGAATCACCAGTCAGATAGTTACTGCAGATGGTTGCAGTTTATCTACTCGCGTCTGAATTCCACACGGGTGGGTGCGTGTGTGTGTGTGTGTGTACACAACACACAAACATATATGATCAATAGGTAGGTAGATAATATAGATATATAGAGTCAACAAAGTACAGTCAACATTTAAACAATTCACTCATAATTCACACATAGGCCTAACAAAGAAATGGTCTAAAGAGCAGCAGTCCAAACTTAAATGTGGATCTCAGCAACCAACTGATACAATACCTCATTCTGATGTTCTCTAGGTGTCTTGAGTAGCAGAAGTCTGCCCTTGTCTGAAATGAACTTGACCAGAGCTTTCCAAACTGGGTGTCGCGACACGTTGGTGTGTCATGCGAATGCTCCCTGTGTTCCTCCTGGGGCTGTAATGAGGTTAGTTTAATCTCCGGTTTACTAGTGAAACTGAATTACTGTTTCACAAAATAATGCATGTCTAAAGCGTGTGCCATCAACGCAGTGCTGGATTTAAAGGTAAAGGTACCCCTGACCATTAGGTCCAGTCATGGCCGACTCTGGGGTTGTGGCGCTCATCTTGCTTTATTGGCCTAGAGAGCCGGCATACAGCTTCCAGGTCATGTGGCCAGCATGACTAAGCCACTTCTGGCGAACCAAAGCAGCACACGGAAGCACCATTTACCTTCCCAGCAGAGTGGTACCTATTTATCTACTTGCACTTTGATGTGTTTTCGAACTGCTAGGTGGGCAGGAGCAGGGACTGAGCAACAGGAGCTCTCCCCGTTGCGGGGATTCGAATCGCTACCTTCTGATAGGCAAGTCCTAGGCTCTGTGGTTTAACCCACAGCGCCACCCGTGTCTAAACTAAACAGGCTATAGCTTAGGGCCCCACTCTCTTGCCCCCCCCCCCCAAAAAAAAAACAAAGAAAAAACTGGATGTACATTTCCAAAATGATGAAAAACAAATAAAATAAAACCTACATACAGCAACAATGTTTTGTGTTGTGTATGCTCCTATTTGTTACGTGCAAATTGCTTTGATACCTATTAGGTCCCTAAATTACCATATAGCATATATTCAACACACAAAAACAGTGACAATTTGTTGTTGACAAAGGATCGCTGGACATATAAAGGGCCCCATTACCTTCAGTAGCTTAGGGCCTCATCAAACCTAAATCGGGCCTTGCATCAACGTGAACAGTTTGGAAAGCTCTGAACTAGACAGAGAGCACAGATGAGGTCTGGTGCAATTTGTACCTAGACAATCTACCAAAAATGTGTTCTACTATTCACAAAGATGGGAGTATTTGGGGTCATTAAAAAAACTGTGGGCTGTACTGCACAGATTCACCCTCACCTCCAGGAAAACTCAGTGGGAGTGGCTTTGAGGGCCCAGACTTAAGTATCGAAAGACTTTACTGTAGTGAGCTTTTTGGCCCAATATATATTCATTTTGTTTTACCAACAGCATCCATTCGCTTCTAATGTGACCCACAGAAGTGCTGCTTATATTAATTAAAAATAGTAAGCCAGTTTTAAGGACCCAGCCTTGGCAAATAAAATCAACTTGAAATGTAACATTCCTGCTCAGGCCGTTATTTACATTCACTAAAAGACGATAAAAATTAGACATTATAATGGGATTTAAATATGCAATAGTTCCTCAGCCCACAATTTTAACTAGTGTGGGAATTATTATTTTTTTCACAATTATTTAACCATAAGTCTTCTAAATTTCTCTTTTTTAGGGCTGCTTGGTTGCTTATAAATATTTCAAGGGCATGAATGGGGTGCTATAAAATTCATGTAGTTCACTCAAGAGACTGGAAGAGCTCTGTCAGCATCCTGGCATTCTGTTGGGAAGTCGGTATTTACACATTCTTGATAAAATGTATATTATATTCCAAAGGCCTGGCTACGTCTTTGCTGTAAATACAGAACACAAAGCAGTTCAGCTGCTTCTAATATTTAGCACTGTAAGTAGATATAGCTGCTACATACACAGAACTCTATGCAAAGCCAATGGATTAAAAAAAGAGGAGCACATTGTTTTTTTCCTGTAATCTCGTTTGAATGTTCAGTGGCTTCTATATTATGTTTGTTGGTCCACTTGGGCTATTGTTTGACAATAGCCCTGATATCCAAATGGCCCTGGTATCCAAATGGAATAAAGGCAACATATTCTGTGCATCTGCATCAAATAAACAGGTCATAACGTTCAGTTTCAATAGAAGGTATCAATTATGGAAACTCCCAGGGCTAGTTGTCATCATCTTCTTTTCAGAAGGACAGACAAAGTGTATACATCCTACAGGACATTAGGAAGTAATTCATAGAATCATAGAATTGCGTGTCGAGGTCCCCAATCCACCCCCCAAATAACTCACAACAGACACGTAATTTTTGTTTAAGATTTTTGGCATGATTTTGGCCACAACTTTATTCAAATACAAACCGTGAGTGGTTGTTTAGGCATTGGTTAAGACTATCTGTCCCCCCGCCTGGGGACAGAACTGACTTCCGGGCACCACCGAAAGACAGTGCGGGGGAAAGCAAGTCGGGGAGGAATTGGAGCTGAGACACAGCCCTCAACTCTCACCCGCCTGCTCCCCGAAGGCTTGCCGGCCCTAGTCCCATTCCAGGGATTGGACGAAAAGATGGCAAGCCCCAGGATTCCTTTAACGGAATTCCCTTTCCGCAGCAACCATGGAGGGGCAGGCACAGCCTATCCTGACCCCTCCTCCAACGGAATTCCCTTTCCGCAGCAACCATGGAGGGGCAGGCACAGCCTATCCTGACCCCTCCTCCACCAGATTTATAACCAATGCCTAACCACAACCTTACAAGTTGTGACGATTTGCTACGTAGTAGGCAAAAACCACCCAGCCAGCCAATTTGCCAGGTGGAAAAATTCCTACCAGGCCCCTGCTCAAAGGCAGACGACCCCATGACAGGCAATAGCAAGGTCAACGCAACAACCCCTTACTCTAGGGCGGGTGGGCGGGTGATCCGTTGCACGCAGCAAAAGAGAAAGTACAAGGCTGCGTGCAGAGTATTTAAACCTTTTTACCCCTCCCACCAAAATTGCAACATAACTTTTACCCCAGCAACCCAGTGAACCAATCACTGCCCCAGGCCATCTTTAGAGACCTTGCCTGGTAACAGAGGGGTGGCTCAGTAGACCCCACCGCAACACGTGCTCTCCCTGAAGGAGAACACGCTTTGCGTGTCGAGGTCCCCAATCCACCCCCCAAATAACTCACAACAGACACGTAATTTTTGTTTAAGATTTTTGGCATGATTTTGGCCACAACTTTATTCAAATACAAACCGTGAGTGGTTGTTTAGGCATTGGTTAAGACTATCTGTCCCCCCGCCTGGGGACAGAACTGACTTCCGGGCACCACCGAAAGACAGTGCGGGGGAAAGCAAGTCGGGGAGGAATTGGAGCTGAGACACAGCCCTCAACTCTCACCCGCCTGCTCCCCGAAGGCTTGCCGGCCCTAGTCCCATTCCAGGGATTGGACGAAAAGATGGCAAGCCCCAGGATTCCTTTAACGGAATTCCCTTTCCGCAGCAACCATGGAGGGGCAGGCACAGCCTATCCTGACCCCTCCTCCAACGGAATTCCCTTTCCGCAGCAACCATGGAGGGGCAGGCACAGCCTATCCTGACCCCTCCTCCACCAGATTTATAACCAATGCCTAACCGCCAATCGAGCTCTTATGCTCGCCGCCAACCACTCACAATCCCAACCCAACCTTCAATCCTCCAATTACCGCATCCAACCAGACATCATTCCCCTGCTCGGAAAGATGTACCCCATCATTGCGGTAAAGGGCCAGAGCCTTGAAGGTAATATCTGGGTGGTAAATCACCAATCCACCCAATTCCGCTACCCTCTTGCTCACTGCGGAATTAATGCGCTTCCTGGCCCTTTCGGCAGCCTTGGGTTGAGAAATGCCCTGCCAATTGCTCCTTTGCAGTAATTGTGACCAAAATATTTTAACGGTAGGTATTAAGGTCACCAATTCCCCCAAGTCTCTTAGAATCACGGATTGCAAAGTAAAGCAATCAACCTTTGCCATATCATTCTCCCCCAACTGCACCAAAATTGCCAAAGGGGGGCCATGTGAAAGCACCCTCTGCTTAATTAGTGGGATGAATTCACTCCACCGCATTCCCCGTCTGGATATCCACGGCACCTGTACGTGCTGTGGGAAGCCGAGATCCCCTTCCAGACTGCCTCACTCTGATGCCAGCCCAGTACACGATGCTGTGCCCCACAATCCAGATACGGACTGGAGCGAGACCTGCACATGCTGTGGGAGGCCAAGACCCAGTCCCCTTCCAGCCTGCCTAGCTCTGATGCCAGCCCAGTAAACGATGCTGTGCCCCACAATCCAGATGCGGACTGGAGCTAGAAACATGGGCAGGAAGGCTGAGATGGCGCCCCCAGTCCAGACTCGTCAGGGTGCTTGCCAGCTCAGTGCATGATGCTGTGGCCGACAATCCAAATGCGAACAGCTGCTCCTATGAAAAAAGGAATAACAGACAGGCATCAGCACAGGCATCATTGGCGATGCTTCCTGACATAACCTTTGTCACCGTCAGACTTCCAATGACCCGTATTCACAATCCTGCCTACTAACAGGCCCCAGTGCGCAGCCTTTGCAGCAGCACCTATTTGGAAGGAATGAGGTGTGTTCAGCGGTAGGCAAGCCGCAGGCTGCAATAACAGGCGCACAATGTGAGCAATTAGATGCCTGTCGAACCAGAACCCATTTCTGTGCACTAGGATCGAGCCAGCCCCCAGGGGAACGAAAAGCCAAATATTTCCGGTATCCAATAACAGGGCAAGGGCCCACCTCACCTGTGACTGGAAGCCTGATGGTGGCAACCCTGCTCACTAGGTCTGACTTAGAGCTCCAGACACTTATGACAAGCTCCAAAGCAGATAAGGAAAAGTCCTGAGGCAATAAGCCTCCGAACTCTCAGCCCCGTGCTGGCTCCAACACAATTTCCCCAACCCTCAGTACACCAAAATTACAATGGAATACTGAAATAAGTCTTGTCTTGATCTTGAACCAGCCGACAAGTCTTAACTTGTTGCGGATACTGCATAGGTCAAACATTGACCGGCTTCCTGCCTGCTGGCCTGTGAAGGTCGGAGCCTATTCCAACCTTCCGAGACCCTGCGCACGACACACTTTTAGAAGGGTCTCTGAAAAATTAAAGCTTTACTCTAGCAGACATTGCAGCGGACTGAATTCTGATAGTTTTAACACTGCATCCGATCTGCAGCAGATGGGTGAATTACTGCAGGTCCTGCTCAGAGGATGGGGGCAGGTTCCTCTGAATGGCCGAGGACTGCCAGCTAAATTTTAAGAAATCAATCCCGGCCTTCTCATAAGACCTGAAAGCAGATGGGGAAACGTAAGCTACTACTCCTCATAATTAATAATTGTTGCCAAGTGCCAAAGGAGCTCCAGAAAATCCGGTCTAGCTGGGCGTCCAGAGCCCAGGATCTGAAGCTCTCCAACTGAAAAAACGGGATAGAGCGACAGCAAAAACATTAGATGATCCCGAAATAAAGCGAGCAGAAACGCAATATTAAACCTTAAGCATTGCGAAGACTCTGCCAGAGCATGAAGACCGTTTTGCCAGGACTCTCACACTGCCTGGTTATCAGACCAAGACAGATCCGACGGTCCCTAAACTCCTCAGTCCAGATGTGCACTGACACTACAATGGGGAAAACTCGAGAAAAGTTAGGTTACATGTGATTGCCTTGCCCTGCCAGGCTCAAGGCCACTGTACATGATGATGAAGGGACCCCGGGCCATGAGACCACCTGGCCAAGCAGGAATGGAAGGAGCAGCCTGGAGCAACCACCCTGCATGCAAAATTTAACTGACCTAGGAATGATAGGATCTGACAAAGCAACACTTGCTTCAGAGGAAGTATTACAAGAATAACATCCTTCAAGGCAAACAGATTTTCCACAGGCAAGCAGATGTTTGAGCAACGGTATCCAGCTAGCCCCAAATACGTTAAAAGGGGCAGTAGGACCCACTATCCTCCACTGCCAACAGAACACCCAGCTCCTCAGGGAATAAAGGGGCATCCAGTAAGCTAAGCAGAGGCTGGTGTCACAAGAATCAGCCAGTAAAATAATCCACATAACGATACCCCCAGTTAAACGAGTCTTGACTCGCAATGTTCAATCCAGAAAGGCGCTAAAGGACTCCAGTGCTGCACAGCCTATTGAGCAACCCACTGGCATCGCCTTATGAATATAAGGACCATCCAATTAAAGCCTAACTACTTAAAATCTTGAGGGTGAACCGGCAGCAGCCTAACAGCCAATTCAATATTGCATAATGCCAACAAGGCACCTCCTCCAATTTGTTGGTAAGCTCAACTGCCTGATCCAAAGATGCATATTTCACGGAACAATTCCGGAGGGATAGCATCATTCACTGAGGTGCCTTTGGGATGTGATAAATATGGATCAGATGGAATCGTATGGGGCTCTCTTAGGGACGATCCCTAAGAAGTCCCAACAAAGCTGCCACCGGGCCAGCTTCCTGCATACCAGCTTCAGGTTCTATTGCTCAGGGAATTTCCATTTGAAATGTGGAGCTGTCCACATGTCCCCGTCCCTGTGATCCTAGCGAGCTAAGGGGATGATGGCAGCCCTGCGTCTAACATTCCCATCATAGTGAATTACCACTTATAGAATAGTGGGGTTGGAAGGGACTCCGAGGATCATCTAGTCCACTCTCCCACAATATCATCATCATCATCATCATCATAATCTATTTGTACCCCGCCCATCTGGCAGGGCTTCCCCAGCCACTCAGGGCAGCTTCCAACAAAATATTAAAATACAGTAATGCATCAAACATTAAAAGCTTCCCTGAACAGGGCCGCCATAGATGTCTTCTAAAAGTCTGGTAGTAGACATCTGGTGGGAGGGTGTACCACAGGGCAGGTGCCACTGCCGAAAAGGCCCTCCACCTGGTACCCTGTAACTTGGCTTCTCACAGTAAGGCAACCACCAGAAAGGGCCTCGGCGCTGGACCTCAGTGTCCGGGTAAAGTGATGAGGGAGCATGCAGCTGTCCCATACAGGGACCAATCCTGCAACCTAGGCATTACCGGCACCATAGGCTGACCGGCTGAGCTATCCATGATGATCCCTAAAGACTTGGAACAGCCTCACCCTGACCCCTGGAGAGGTCCAAGGTGATGTCTGAATCATCATCAGCCCAGTGATGATTTACCTGCAAGGAGGTGTAAGCCTCATCCCTGCTCCGCTTTTTCCTGCCTCTGAAGATGCTTCCTTCCGGAAGAAGGCACCTGGGGCATCAACATGTCATCCTCTGCAGGAGAGGCAAGCTCTGGAGGCATCTGCAAAGGCCCTGTCATAGTCTGCAAAAAACCTAAACAATGTGAGGAACAGGTGAAACCAATGCTTTGTGCACCACATGGGGACGCTATTCAGGCCAGAAACGCTGCCAGAGGCCATCAAATTCTAGGGCCAAGCGGGCCAAGCCCTAGGATCACCTGCTAGGCCAGACATAAATGTTTCCAATGAGATAACAAACTCGAGGCAGCCCACCGCCTGTCCAGGTACCCCTGCTTGCCCTTTAGAGGGAAGCACCTCCTCAAGAAACCCCAAATTCTTTTTGGGAGCAATATCACAAATGTGCCAAACTACCCAGCAACAAAATAGTCCAAAAGGAGCAGCTTGTTTTGTTATGTGATAACAATGGCTAAGTGGGGGATATGAACCCTGTCTCCCAGGTCCTAGTCCTGCGCTCTAGCCACTAAGCCACAATGGCTCGTCTCTAACTTGCAGAAAATAAACTTGTTCAGAAACAGCGTAGTTAAAGAGCATACAAAGAGTGCTCATTGGAGGCACAGAGAGCCTCTGGCTCCACTCTGTCTGCCTAAGATATACATTAGCAACAAGTGAGCCTGCAAACAAACAGATACATTCTTATAGAATGAGTCACATGTCACAGGAACTTAACAATTCACTGTACTGCTAACTGTAGCAGGCTTAGGCCTGAATGATATGTGCAGGCCGTGCAGGCCGTGATGGCCTCCCAGCTTCTGCTCTCTGCCTTTTTTGTCTCATTGCAATATTAAAGGAACTCAAAATAGTGCTCCCGCCCAAGGCTAAATTAAAACTCAGCCAACAGCACTGCAATCACCCAAAATAAAGCCAATCTATGAGGATACTATAAACGAAAGTGATTCCAGGTAACCTGGAAATTTACTGTACTGCTAACTGTAGCAGGCTTAGGCTTGAATGATATGTGCAGGCCGTGCAGGCCTCCATGCTTCTGCTCTCTGCCTTTTTTGTCTCATTGCAATATTAAAGGAACTCAATATAGTGCTCCCGCCCAAGGCTAGATTAAAATTTTGGCCAACAGCACTGCACGCACCCAAAATAAAGCCAACCTATGGGGATGGTATAAATGAAAGTGATTCCAGCTAAGCTGGGAATCGCCCTGGCTAGCCCCACAATTAAACAGGCAAAAATGGGGAAAACCTTTTTGCAAAAGAAAACCCCTAATGGGGGCTCTCTCCCTATTGGGAAAGGCAAGCCAAGGAGGATTAAGCACAGGCAGTGCTCACAGGTACAGGGAGAATCTTCCCAAAGGGCAGGATAAGGGGTGGGGTGGGAAATCAAACAGGGAAAAAAAAAAAAGGGGGGGGGAATTAAATTAATTAAGGGACTAGAGAAGATTAAAAAGAAGGGGAAAATAAAGAAATGTAACCAGACAATGAAAAGATCGCTCCACTGTCCTCCAGACGGTCCAAGTGCTCCAGGTGATCCGTTGCACGCAGCAAAAGAGAAAGTACAAGGCTGCGTGCAGAGTATTTAAACCTTTTTACCCCTCCCACCAAAATTGCAACATAACTTTTACCCCAGCAACCCAGTGAACCAATCACTGCCCCAGGCCTTCTTTAGAGACCTTGCCTGGTAACAGAGGGGTGGCTCAGTAGACCCCACCGCAACACGTGCTCTCCCTGAAGGAGAACACGCTTTGCAGAGTTTGAAGGGACCCCAAGGAACATCTAATCCAACCCCCCTGTAATGCAGAAATAAGCAGCTACTCCATACAGGGATCAAACCTGCAACCTTGGCGTTATCAGCAAAATGCTCCAAATAACTGAAGGGATGCGGGTGACACTGTGGTCTAAACCACTGAGCCACTTGGGCTTGCTGATCAGAAGGTCGGCAGTTCGAATCCCCATGAAGGAGTGACCTCCTGTTGCTCTGTCCCAGCTGCTGCCACCCTAGCAGTTCGAAAGCACACCAGTGCAAGTAGATAAATAGGTACCAATGCGGCTGTGCACTCTGTTTTCCGTCACAGTGTTCTGTTGTGCCAGAAGCGGTTTAGTCATGCTGGCCACATGACCCGGAAAGCTGTCTGTGGACAAATGCCAGCTTCCTTGGCCTGAAAGCGAGATGAGTGCTGCAACACTGTAGTTTTTATTGATTTATTTTTATTTTTACCAAATAACTGAACCATAAAGGCACAATGTCATACACAATATATGGTGACTGAGGGGCATTTTAATTCGCTGTAAGATCCATTATGTGAATAGGGCACAAGAGTCATGGGAAATGGCTCTCACGGGAAAATGTAGGTGAGTCACCTGCCACATGCTGGCAGTTATTTTGTAGGTGAAGTTAAATAGGTGGGACTGCTAAATTAGGGTGGGATCATAAGCAGAATGCATGCAGAAGAAGTGTACATTTATTCCAAATCGTAGACAGGACCATTCCCTTCCCATGGCCCAATAAACTGCCCTCCCACTTAAATGGAAGTAAATGGAAGAGAAAATAAACACGCAGATGATACTGCCTCCCATGTTTGGTTTTCACCAAAAGAAGCTGTGAGAATGACAATTGCAAAGTTTCTCAGCTAAAACAATTCAGAAACGATGAAGCAAAGGCAATGTGCAATCAGATTCCGATCTGCTTTGCGGTTACTGCACAAAGGCAGACTCAGACATGGAGATGAGGAGCCTTATTGTCCCCTAGAGTAAGAGCAGGGTGGCATGAATGTCAGGTGCCTTTTACACAAGCACGCTTGGATTCACATGAGTTAGACTCTGCGATGAAGGGACAACCTTTTTGACAAGTTGTTTCTAGTCATTTTGTCAAGGCCAGTACTCTCACAAGGCAAATGACTGAAGATTTTGCAGCGCCAGCCAAGAGTCCTCCGGAGATATTGCTCTCTTGTACTACACATCCAGAAGTTTAATTTCATTTATTATAACTTCGTAATTCCAAATTAATATGAACCTTTTTTGCCCTTGCCAAACTGTTGCAAAATGTGTTTAAAGCCAACAGATGTGGACCCCAACTCCAACAGTCCCAAACAGCATGACCAATGACCAGGAAACATGAAAGTTTGTTATCCATAACATCTGGATGGCACAACATTGGTTAACCCTTTTTAAGAAGAAGTGACAGATACAACAGCATTAGCATCAATTGCATTGCGTGACCAGGTGGTGACAGCCCCAGCCCCCAGGGATCACAAGGAAGGAATAAAGACTCTGACAACGTTATATGGAATTAAAATTAGGCCACAACTTTATTAAACTTCTGAATGTAGGAAGACCTTGACTTAGGCCTTGGGCATGTATCCCCCCCCCCAGTCGCCCAGCCGGGGGTACTGGGGCTCATCAGGGTAAATGGGATATGGGGTTGCTCTGCTAGACGTAAGTGTATGCAGGCAGCCCAGCCCATATCCCCACACACAGGGTAGTTCACTGACGACCTTTCAGTGTATGGCCAGTGACACCCATATACATAACCCCTTTAAGAGGTGGACCCTGGAATCGCCGCCACAGGGGGGTGAGTCACCATTTCACGCCCCCCCCCCCATAGGGAAGAAAAGACTAAAGGATTCCACCCAAGGCCATAACTGCCAAAGTTGTGAGGAATTGCTACAGGGAAGACAAAACCTGCCCATGCAGGAAAATTTCTTCCCGGTCCTTCAACAGCAACCAGTCAAAGACCGTAGCAGCGCCCGCTAAACAGAAAGAAAAAGTTAACCTGCAAACAAAACATTAAACTAAGGGAGGGTAGGGAGGGTGAATCTTCTGAGCCGACTGCCTGGATACTGTCTGCTCCATCCCCTTATATAATTGTGACTGGCCCCACCTCCCAGCAATGAAACTTGATTACTGAGGCCAGGCGTGACCCTCCAAAAATTAACACTGAGAGGCAAGCCAGCCCGTTTGCCAGTAAGCTCCCTGGGAACTGTAGCACCGTGCGCAATCCTGCAGAGGGCACCCACAATGTAAAGAGTAAGTGCTCATTAGTCACATGGGGAGAAGGTATGCATGTCATTTTCTTTTGACTGATCCTGTATTATTAACAGCCTGTACCCATTTTTTTTTAAAAAAATGAATGCATTTCAGAGCCATTTTAAAAGATGCACCTACTGTGCACTTCACTGCAGTATAAATACACAGAAATCTATGTTTTTGAATTTGGGGTATATCTGCACAAGCACAATTCACAAGTTGTATGACGCTTGCCACTGGCACATACTTGTGGTGGTACTTCTGGTGGTGAGGAAACTGAATTCTAGTTTAATGTTTAGTTCCATTACTTTTGAATTATTATTTTTATTTAAAAAAAAACTTCATTATGTTTGACATATCTCTGTAAAAAATTAATTTAGAAAACTATCTATCTATCTATCTATCATCTATCTATCTATCTATCTGTGTGTTTTTGTGTATGAGACTAATGCAGACATGTTAAAGCTACGGTTTTCCCAGTAGTGATGTATGGAAGTGAGAGCTGGACCATGAAGGCTAATTGCCGAAGAATTGATGCTTTTGAATTATGGTGCTGGAGGAGACTCTTGAGAGTTCCATGGACTGCAAGAAGATCCAACCTATCCATTCTTATGGAAATCAGCCCTGAGTGCTCACTGGAAGGACAGATTCTGAAGCTGAGGCTCCAGTACTTTAGCCACCTCATGAGAAGAGAAGACTCCCTGGAAAAGACCCTGATGTTGGGAAAGATGGAGGGCACAAGGAGAAGGGGACAACAGAGGGTGAGATGGTTGGACAGTGTTCTCGAAGCTACCAGCATGAGTCTGACCAAACTGCGTGCTCTGGTCCATGGGGTCACAAAGAGTCGGACACGACTAAACTACAAAAATGCAGACGTAGCTTTAGAACGTAAGAAGAGCCTTCTGGATCAGGCCCAAGGTTCATCAGGTCCTGCATCCTGTTCTCATAGTGACCTACTTTATACCTGTAGGAAGACCAGAAGTTGGGCATGAGTGCGACAGCATCCTCCCCTCCTGTAATCCCCAGCAGCTGGCATTCAAAAGTATACTGCCTCTGACACTGGAGGTAGAGCATAGTCTATGTTCATACTGAAGCTTTCTGCTGAACCAGAAGTGTGGGAAGCAGCAAGGAAGAGACTGTATCTCATGGAAGTGGCTGAGCAAAAGACTCCTATACTGCTTATACTGAATCACAATTCTCCTGGTCCCCAGGACACAGGTGGTGTTGTAGTCTAAACCACTGAGCCTCTTGGGCTTGCCGATCGGAAGGTAGGCAGTTTGAATCCCCGTAGCGGGGTGAGCTCCCGTTGCTGAGCCCCAGCTCCTGCCAACCTAGCAGTTCGAAAACAAACCAGTGCAAGTAGATAAATAGGTACCGCCACGGCGGGAAGGTAAATGGTGTTTCCGTGCGCTCTGGTTTCCATCATGGTGCCCCATTGCGCCAGAAATGGTTTAGTCATGCTGTTCACATGACCCGGAAAGCTTTCTGTGGGCAAACTCCAGCTCCCTCAGCCTGAAAGCAAGATGAGCGCCTCAACCCCATAGTCACCTTTGACTGGACTTAACCGTCCAGGGGTTCTTCACCTTTACTTTTACCTCTCCTGGTCCCGTGTTTATTTCTGCTACCCCATATGATAATAGGGTAGCAGAAGTAAGTAAGCATTGGTACCAGTAAGTGTAGTGGTAGGAATTGGATAGACTGAATCTCTGCAATGCTTTTCTACCAACATATTGGGCCCAAAAAGGAACATGGTGTCTGAATATGGCTGGCTCCCATGAAGCTCAATAGAAATCTGTTTACAAGAGTACCTTGAATGTTGCAGAAAGGAAGGGCTGGAGATATACCGGTACATAAGTCATGCAATTCCCTCTCTTGCTTCCTGAGCAGGTAGGAGAATCATGCATGAGCCAGTACAGTAAAGGGAAACAGTGCTCTGTGGAATCTCCCGCATGCAAATGCTATGGCCATATTTGAGCTTGATCAAACCCATGGCAGGAAGTTTGATTGGTTTCTGATTATAAGGCCAAATGTGACTAGGTTATAAGTCTCGTGTGCCTGTTTCTTTCTGATGGCAATTCAATTTCATGCAAGAGCTTTTGAACTGAAGAGACTATTCTTTTCCAGCTTTATTCGTATGTAGCCCCAATCAGATACACTGAACCAAGTTAATCAGCTCCTCATAGGGAAGAGTGAATGGTATGACTCAATCCAGCCCATCTTGAACAGCTGAACTAGCTCACATCAGAGCAAAGCGCCCAAGGTGGGAACGAATGAAACTTGCAAGATTACCAGATGTGAACTTTGCATCCCCTATTCATCAAGAGACCATGGGGATCTAGAGAGTTATGGGGTTCCCTGAGATAAGAAGGAAGAAAGAATCAGAATGCTGCTTTTGTCAAATGATAATTGTTTCAGCGAATGGCCCGAAACTCATTTCCGAAGGACTGTGCAAATATTCATCACATTTGCAAAGGCTGAAATTATTCTTCCTCATGCATATTGATACATGCAGATGCACATTGAAGCCTCATTAAAGCAGATTGCAAAGGTTTCCACAACAAACATCACACTTCCAATGTTTTTAACAAATGCTAAGCACAACTTATTAAAGGATTCTAACAGCACACACCCCAATGAAATGAAGACAAGACTATCAATGGCTTCTATTTGTAAGGGCTATGTTTCACCTCCACTGTCAGAGACAGTATACCAGTTGCTGTAGATCGCAAGCAGGAAAGTGATGTTGCACTTAGATCGTGTTTGGGGGTTTCCTATAAGTATCTGGTTGGTCACAGAGTGTTGGGCAGGATGTACATTTGCCTTGGTCCAGCAGGGCTCTTCCTATCTTCTTATGTGCGAGAAGCTTTCTTCTTGGGGCAGACTTCTGATGTTGCAGCCCTGCTAACATCAGAATTGAAATCACAAACTACCGTATTTTTCGCTCTATAAGACGCAGCAGACCACAAGATGCACCTAGTTTTCGGAGGAGGAAAACAAGGGAAAAAATATTCTGAATCTCAGAAGCCAGAACAGCAAGAGGGATCGCTGCACAGTGAAAGCAGCAATCCCTCTTGCTGTTCTGGCTTCTGGGATGGCTGCGCAGCTTGCATTCACTCCATTAGACGCACACACATTTCCCCTTACTTTTTAGGAGGGAAAAAGTGAGTCTTATAGAGCAAAAAATATGGTATTTAGGATACACCCAAGAGAAGTAACATCAAACAAGGTGTGGATTCAAGGAACCAGGCTATACTGCAAGGTTGTATATCTTGTGATCTACAAACATGAATGTCGCCCACCAACCATGTAGTGTAATCTAGTTATGTTTGATGTGTTCACAACTGCCTGGTTCATACCAGCAATTTGTAGAGTCTATTATGCTCAAATGTATTACTATGCTCAAATGTACTACTATGGTCAAATATATTTTAAAGCTAAAGAGATTATGTAACCGCACAGAATATGATTTTAGTTTAAATCTATTTTTGAGTAAATGCTGGAAACTAATCACAGCATAGAGGTAAAGAAATGCCCCTGAATTGTGACTTTTTAGAAGAAGAAGAAGAAGAAGAAGAAGAAGAAGTAGAACAACAACAATAATAACAACAATAACAACAATAACAACAGCAGAAACTCTGGAGGTCTGAGGGGAAAGAAACAACACAGCCTCCATGCTTCTCCAACCCAAATGGTTTATAGCTCACTCAAAAGCCTGTTATATAATCTCTGTTATATATTTTCTGTTTCAGGGAACTTGTAGGCATCTAGAAGTTATACAATGCCACTCCCGAACTAAGGAGGGGGGGTTGCGGGCTCACGCCCCCACCCACATTCTTACAGGGCTGGCGCCAGCCCCGCGGGACTCACTGATCCCCATTAGTATTCAATTCCGGATGCGCCAGCCAATGGGCTGGCGCTGGGGGCGGGCCCACCTGGGGGCACTTAAGGTCAGGGCAGCCTGGGCTCGCCCCTTTTCCTCCTCTGCAGCAGCCGCAGTTTCCCACCCACCCGCCCTCTAGGTGTGCACTCGGACTTTGCTATGGGCTTCGGCTGGTCGCCGCAAGGGGCCTGGTAGGAGTTTTTCCATTTGGCTAATTGGCTATAAATGAAGCCACTTGGTTTCTTTGCCTACCTCGTAGCAAAACGTCACAACTCCTTGGTTTTGGCGGTTAGGCATTGGCCGGGGTATTGTTATGCAAATGAGGTCGGGGGGAGGATCGCCATCACCTCCCCCAATTCTTGAAGGGTATTTCGTTAAAGGACTCCGGGGGGCGTTGCCTCGTCCGAAACCTATGGAGGCTAGGGCCTAAAGCGCGCTCCCGAGCGGTAACCCCTCGGGGAGCGCCCAGGGATGTGCATCTCGGGGGCTCCCCCTGTTGGTGCTTAACCCTTCCTGGTTTGACCGGATAGTCTGTTAGGGCCAATGCCTAAGGCCAATACCGCTCTTACCTGTAATCAATAAAGTTATGGCCATTTTTTGCCCATTAACCTAAATTCTGGTGTCCGGTGTCTTTATTTATCTCTTCTGTGGGAGGGGGCGGGTATCGCCATCCAACCATAGAATTGTAGAGTTGGGCGGGACCCATAGGGTGATCTAGATCAACCCCCTGCAATGCAGGAATCTCAACTAAAGCTTCAAAGACAGATGGTCCAAGTTGTTGGACTCCTATATCAGCCCCAGTCAGCACGGCAAATATTCAGAGATGATGGAAATTGGAGTCCAACAACATATTGGGGGGTAGTGCAAGCTTCGTATCCCTGTTTGGATGAAACTCACATTAAGAGTCAAGTTAGACTCCTTGAGAAGACTTAGATATTAATGTATTTATTCATTGTTAGGATTTTCCAACAAGATGGAGCAGATTCTATTCATTATTCATTAACAGAAATTGGAGGGGTATGACAGACTGATGCTCGACCCGTTATTTTGTTGGTGTTGAACCCTTTTGACAGTGGTAAAGCCTTACAAAGCCTAAAACTTTCAGTGCAGCAACATTTTTGAATGAAATCATAGAATGATATCAGAATATTAAAGACCGCTACTAAATATAAATGTGCTTTGCTCCTGAGAGAATCACTAGTTATTTACCTATATATTGATTTCCTTTTAATATATAATATGGTGCGAGGACAAAAAAAAAAGGAAAACATTTCTGCATCTTTAATAGTTGTGTAGAAGGGAGGATTTTAGCAAGCACGGCTTGATATACACCTAGCCTTTTCTGACATTGTCTCCTCAAAATGGTTTTCAGAGCCACTATAATGCAGAAAGCAATGGCTGAGTTCAATCAGTGCACTTAAACAGTAATGGTAGATTACAACTCTTACAGCAGAAAGTACCACTTTAATATGACGCCTTCTGGTTTAGGGAGGTGTCTTCCTACTTAGAGATGGGTGATTAATTCAGTTTGATTCATGTTTAAAGGTATAGCTACCTAAAACACATTTTATGAATCAAAACAGAGCCATTCTCCAAAATTCACGCTTCTGCATATCTTGTAACACAGTTCTCCAACCAGATAATGTGCCCACAAAGGCATATGCTAGGATAAAATGTGCAGAAATTGTGTATATTTGTGGAAATAGCATTCCAAAATGCATTATATACGAGAAAATTGCTTTGCAAAAAATGTGCATAGTAGGCGAAATTGCATACAAATGCACACCAGAATGCTGATTTTTTTAAAAAAATGCAAACTGATGAGGAAATGTGGAAAACTGAGCTTACGATTGGAAAGATGAAAAACCAAGAGAAACTGAAATTGACATATTTGCCCATCCTTACTTCTTCCTCGCATCACCCCTAGCTGCATCAGGATTGACACACAGGCAGAGATCTGAACAAACCTCAATACCGGTAATTTGTAGTTCGAGGACCCGATCCCTGCTTTGTGGAATAAAGACACACGGACACAGTGTATAAGGTTAATGGGCAAGAAAAGGCCACAACTTTATTGATTACAGCAAGTGAGAAGGTATTGACTTAGGCATTGGACCACGACAAATTGACTCCACCCACTCGGAGAGGGGTGAGCCTAAAAGAGGGGTTTATTCACCAGTAGGTGGAGCCTGTTGATGCTAATACAACTATAAGCTCACCCCTGATGTCACCGAGGGTTGTGCCATGGCCCCCCGCCACACAGGCATCGGACAGGATCCACGACCGCCGGATTCCTTTAACGGAATACCCAAATTTGAAGGCACAGGCGATGGCCACACCTAGCCCTTCCACACACCAACAACACATTCCAATGCCTAACCGCCAAATATCAAGAAAGTTGTGACGATTGCTACGAGGTAGGTGAAAAAACCTAATGCCAGTTGGAAAAATTCTTACCAGGCCCCCTGGGCAACCTGGGCGACTAACCGAAGGTCCATAGCAAGGTCAAGCGAAAGCTAAGCCCTAAGGGAGTGGTGGGTGGGTGACTCGCGACGAGAAGGTGAAAAGTGAGGCAGAATGGCTGGCGCAGTGGTATCTTAAACCACACACCACGCCCCCTCCAAGCCACCCGGTTGGGCGCTTACCTGTGGGCGTGGTGCGCCAGCCAGGTGAGTGGGGAAGGGGGCAAAACGCAGTAATCGCGTCCCACCCACAACACCTCCCCTCCTTGAGGAGAGGCTTTGTCAGAAGCCAGTATATCTTGATAGTAGCTTTACTGGAAATGTTCAAGTGTCAGACTTGACTCTGGTTCCGCAAAGTGGGACATGGTGATTAGTGAGAAGTTGCTCTGCAGTCAAACTGAGATTGCTGTTATTACCTTTTAGATCATCAGCAGATTAATTATGCATAACAAAGAGAAAGTGCACCTTATAAATAAAATATTAATAAACAAAATACTGCAGTATTTTATTGTTAGAAGCGGCAAGGGAAATTTCATCATTTAGATTCAAGCAGTAATCAAACCCATCAAAGATTAACGGTACTATATTGGATTAAAATATTAAAGACTGCTAAATATAAATGCTTTTTCCCCCCTCCCAAGAGAACAATGTCTTGACTTTTGTCAGGGTAGAAGCAGCTTTGAAAGATAAACTGTTAAGATAGTTGTCTCCCTTTCTCTAAGAGATTATGAATTTCAAATCAAGTTTGCTTCCACAAATTGCACTCTCTAGAAAGACTTATTTGATTAATAGCAGAAAAAACACCTGGATGTTTCTTGCTTGCTTCCCCCCCCCCCTTTTCCCCACATGTATGCTCAGATATTGGGGGGGGGTCATGTTTTGAAAAGGGGAAAGTCTTTAAATTTGTAAGATTTTAAAATTTGTAAGATGCCTGGAGGGGTTCCACCTCAAATGGGGGACAACACAGAGTATTTCTCCTGGGGGGGGGGGATTTGGGAGCAAGGACTCCGCCCCTGTGAAAATGCAAGATACGTAGATGGTGGTGTGAGGTTAAGGCAAGTGGAGCTCTCCAAGGTGAAAGACTGGGAGAGGAAAAGAAAGGAAAGCTCCCATTTTCTGTGTACACTCTTTTTTCCATTTTAGATATACTACTGCTCATTGCTGTTCCCTTTGTTGTTTGTTATAAGAATTTTAAGGTCTTATATATATATATATATAATAGATGTTCATAAATGTACCAAGCAAACACATACAAATATGTAAACCACATGTCTGAAAGCCACAGAAAAGTCCTGAAACCATTTTCTCTCTCCCAAAATGACCTCAAATATTTCTCTGCAAGGTCAAAGGAAATGGGAAATCTCCCCATTGTCTCTTTCACAAATCCTGTCTGAAGGGCACATTTAAGATACGAATAGGGTGTGAGCCTGTGACCTAGATTTAGGAATTGAATAGTTATCATAACAAAAGAGTGGCCAGGATGCCCAGGTAATCCAACCAGGTAGCCTGGCAGACAGGAAGAAACAACACACCCAGATTTCCGCCCCTTCTCTGATGTATGTATTGTTACAACAGTTTAATAAAGATCAGGTTTACTAGCTGCTTTGCTTCTCAATATTCTCTGGTTGGTCTCTGTTATTTTGTCCTACTGATAGAGAACCTACAAAAGGACTCTGTATGGGCTCTTGGGTACCCCATAAGGGAAAAGGAGCAGCTTTTTTCTCATAACATGTTATTATGCTCTATAGTCATATGCTAGATAAGTAGGTAACAACCTGCTATGAGACTATGGTGGAATCTAAAGGTAAAGGGACCCCTGACCATTAGGTCCAGTCGTGACCAACTCTGGGGTTGCGGTGCTCATCTCACTTTGTTGGCCGAGGGAGCCGGCGTACAGCTTCTAGGTCATGTGGCCAGCATGACTAAGCTGCTTCTGGTGAACCAGAGCAGTGCACGGAAACGCTGTTTACCTTCCCACCTATTTATCTACTTGCACTTTGACGTGCTTTCGAACTGCTAGGTTGGCAGGAGCAGGGACCGAGCAACGGGAGCTCACCCCATCGCGGGGATTCGAACCGCCGACCTTCTGATTGGCAAGTCCTAGGCTTTGTGGTTTAACCCACAGCGCCACCTGCGTCCCTATGGTGGAATCTACACACATATAAAAAAACGCTATGAAAATGCTTTAAAAAAAATGCTTTTAAAAAAACCAAACTGGCCTTGACAAAATACACTGAATTTGGCATTGCTCAGCTGTGGATATAGTGACCAAGCCACAGTTCTATCCTCTGAAATGTTCTCTCAGTCTCTGTCCTGTGAGCCAACCCCAGGGTCCAGCAGGCTTCTAGACTGAATTGTGTCAGAAGCAAAACAAAAACCTTGAATACCCTGCATTAACTGAAAACTGAACTCTGGTGTTATTAATCCTAAAGGATTGCATTTACTTTGGCTATGATTTTTTGCAACCAAATGGAATAAGCACATTGCATGCACAAAGCCTTTGTTCTTAGCAAAGGCAAACTCTCTGTACTCACCCATTAAAGCACAAAGACGGAGAGAAAATAATTTCTAAAGTAAAACCTCCTAAGGCAGCAATAGTTATACTCCATGCTTAAAAAAAGAAAAAAGAAAGAAAGAAAATCTAGATAATGATTGAAATATACACATAACCATTTTTAGTCCTTCCAGAATGATTCTAATTAAAACTTTCATTAACTACTTTATATTCCGATGAATGCAAATGTAGCGGCCAAACATCCAACACAGAGAAGCATCTATATACATCCCCCCCCCCTCAATTGTGCTGTTTCCAAAGCCTTTTTCAAATAATTTATCTTCTCCGTTAGAAACATAAACAAAGTGATTTGTAATCCCCCTGTATTTTAATGATTTATCGAGATCCTCATTGCTATTAATTACAGATGGGTCTTAAGTTCACATTTTAAGTATCTCATTTAATTTTTCAAAGCCAAACCTCAGAGATGTTTGGCTCCCTTACTATAGCATGCTGGTATTGCTGTCCTGTTGATTATGAACTGACCTTTTGCTATGCTTTTGCGTAGCCTAGCCCCAAGTGGTAGACAAAATAGATTTTAATAGCTGGAAATCTCTCTTTTGCCTATTGAATGCCACACACTTTAGAGCAGCCTTTCCCAACCTGTGGGTCCCCAGATGTTGTTGGACTGCAACTCCCATCACCCCTAGCTAGCAAGGCCAGAGCTCAGGGATGATGGGAGTTGTAGTCCAACAACATCAGGGGACCCACAGGTTAGAGCGTATAAATGTTGCACTCATATCCCATGTTTCCTTCAAGGAGTTGAAGGTGGTTCACATCCCCATTTCACCCTTACAATAACCTTGTGACATGAATCCACACCTTTGATCTAAAGTGCTACAGCCTGGGCTCATTCTTCTTAACCTTATCTCCTTTGTTTTCTCTTGTTCTGGCAAAAAGCACCTGGCTCTCTGAAGTGGGTTTCCCCCTCCTTTGAAAGTTTTCTGTCACCTTCGTTTTAAGATCAGCACACAAATTGTCTAACTTCATGTTTTATTGCCCTTACAGTAAGTAGAAACTTACTGGGTGGCGAAGAAGATCCACTCTAAAACTAACAGCCCAGTCCATTTTGGTTATTACAGACACAGCAGGCTCTCACTCTGCTGCTGACATTTATTTTGAGACGTGTTCCATTTTGGCATGGACTTAGCAGGGCATTGACATTTACTAACACCAGCAGCGCATTGTTTAAAAAATTGTGTGGAAATTGGTTGAATGAAGCAAAAAATAAACAACAAAGACCTCAAAACACAATTGGTCCCTTTGCAAAATGCAATAGTTAAAACGAATAGGAAAATGAGTTTTGCTTGAAGGATTTCTTCCAAATTTACTTTTCCAAGCCATTGCCTAAAGAACATTCCAGTTTGCTTTTTCACAAATTATGAGGATTCTGCTTCCATAGCTGTCAACTTTTCCATTTTCTTGTGAGGAATCCTATTCGGAATAAGGGAATTTACCTTAAAAAAAGGGAAACGTTGACAGCTATGTCTGCTTCCCATACACAAGAAATAACAGTCATTTTTTAAAAAACTGCTCAATTCTTCTCATTCATGGAACTGGTTTATATAGACTTTTCTACAAATGCTGGGTTCCTTTCATTTCCTGGTTTGCAAATTAAAGTGCTGGGTCTTGTTATTTCAGTATGGAGAAGGGAGATGACCCAAAACAAATATACCTGGGTTTCACCAGAGTTCTTGCTCCACTTGACAGTAGAGGCTGCCACACCCAACTCAATCTTAATTCCTCCAAACCCACCTGTCTTGTTATTTACAACCAGTCCCAGGCTATCAGCTTCCTTCTCCTTAGTCTTGGTGCTGCCCTTGTTGAACTCAGCAGGGAGAAGGATGGGGACGAAACTAAAATTAGCTTCCTCTATTTGTCATTGGCTCTACTAAATAATGATGATGATTATGATGATGATAAACAACTTTATACCCCGCCCATCTGGCTGGGTTTCCCCAGCCACTCTGGGCGGCTCCCAACAGAATATTTAAAACATGATAAAACATCAAACATTAAAAACTTCTCTAAAACAGAGCTGCCTTCAGATGTCTTCTAAAAGTCAGATAGTTGTTTGTTTCCTTGACATCTGATGGGAGGGTGTTCCACAGGGCGGGCGCCACTACCGAGAAGGCCCTCTGCCTGGTTCCCTGTAACCTCACTTCTCACAGTGAGGGAACGGCCAGAAGGCCCTCAGGGATGGACCTTAGGCTGAACAATGGGGGTGGAGAAGCTCCTTCAGATATACTGAAGGTTGGTCTACCTGCAGTTGGTCACTCTCCCAGTCCTAATGGGTGCCATTGGCCATGATCCTGAAAATCTTTGGTTCAATTTTCACCTGCTTCCCCAAAGGCATTGATAAATGTAGGGCACAAGAGCTTCCCCAAAGCTATCCATAAATGGGGTGTGTTTAAAGAAGAGCCGTGGGATGAGAATTTCGAATCTCAGTCTCTGAAATTGCTTCTCTTTGTGCAAATAAAGTACTGCAAATGTTGCATTTCCAAAACATTTCTCTCTCTCTCTTTTTGGTGTTTTGTTTTTTTTAAGTACAAAAAAAGGCAAAGGAAAAGAAACATATTTAACGCCTTGGAAAGGTTAGCCAGCTATTTTGTCAAGTGCCTTCCTCCGAGCCCTCCAAAACAACTGGGCCAATTCAGTGTGGAAACAAGGCACAGATGATATAAAGGAAGAGACTCCTTTGAACCTGCAGCTGCGCTGACTGCCGCTCTCTGTGACGAGCAGGCCAATTCCATGTGGAAAGGGAAAGAGCACAAGATATAAAAAGGATCAAAACTGTTTGAACCAGCAGCTGTGCTACCTGAAGCCCTTAATCTTTCCTGGCAATCTGTTTGAGACACACTTTCCTTCAGTTAAGAGGACTAAGAGGCTTTTGCTGACTGCTGATCCTGTGAGAGAAGCCAGTCCAATTCTCCCACCGTATTTATTGGAATGCTCAGATATATTTGGAATGAGGAAGGGGGTGGGGGTGGAGAGAAGTAACTTTTCTTTTGGTTGGGATGAAACCGAAATTGGATTTGGATCAGCTGGCTTGGATGAGCAACACATAGGTAGCTTGTACTGAACCGGACTCTAGTATAGAGTCTTTCTTTTCTTTTCAGTTATCAAGCAGGGAAAAGGCTTGTGTAGTTCATGGTAATGAGAGAGAACTATACTGAAATCTGGCACTTCGGGCCAGAATGAAAGACAATCTCTGCAGAGACAAGAAAGGGGGCTGCTGAATACTGCCAAGGAAAAAGATTGCAATTTATCCTTGAGTAGAAAAGCAGGTGTATTGTTCCATTTCAAGCTGCAATCTGTCTCATACTCTCCACAGGCAAGCCATCTCAGTAACGTGCTTTCTTTGCTTTCTTTCCTTTGCTTTCTATTGCAAATGAAGAAGAAGAAGAGGAGGAGGAGGAGGAGGAGGAGGAGTTTGGATTTGATATCCCGCCTTTCACTCCCTTTAAGGAGTCTCAAAGCGGCTAACATTCTCCTTTCCCTTCTTCCCCCACAACAAACACTCTGTGAGGTGAGTGGTGCTGAGAGACTTCAGAGAAGTGTGACTGGCCCAAGGTCACCCAGCAGCTGCATGTGGAGGAGCGGAGATGCGAACCCGGTTCCCCAGTTTACGAGACTACCGCTCCTAACCACTACACCACACTGGCTCTCTATATACTGGCCCCCTCCTATAACCCTAACATTTCTGTCTTCTGTAGTCCTCTCACTGCTTGTTCAGACATGCACGCAACTGAATTTTTCCAGGTTTTCAAGGGTGGGGAACCATTTCTAAGTCGAGGGCTCTATTCCCTTGGAGGCAAATGACTGAGGCCACATGCCAGAGGTGGTCAGGTCAGAGCTGTGGGTGGATGGTTAGGGTCAAAGCCAAAAATACCATATTGGCCCGAATATAAACAACACTTTTTTCCTCCAAATTCTGATTGTGAAAAGTTAAAGTGCTGTTTATATTCGCGACCTTATGCCGCCAGCAAAGTGGTGTGGTTCCCTGCCCCCAGGAAGCACAAACAAGGATGCATCCTTCCATCCATCATCTATTCATTCTTTCATTCCCTCTCACCAATCAACTCTAACACACCATTTCCAGCTATGTGCTGAAAACTTCTACCTTTCCCAACAGCAGTGATCCCAGCCTATACTCTCCTGCCCTTGGGGCAAACCAAGATGTCTGCCACTACACAATGAGCAAGGGAGAGGGGTCCATTTAACCGTCTGCCTCCCATGGGTTACACCAAAGCTTAAAATTATGGCACACCATATCCTAGATCTTCCCCAACAGGTGAGGCATTGCTCAGTGGTAGAGCATCTCATTTGCATGCAGAAGGTTCTGGATTCAGTCCCTGGTGTTTCCTGGTAGTCTTAGGGATGTGATTGATTGAGTGATTAGACTTCTTGCCCACCCTTCACCACAAGGTCCCAGTACAGGTTATAAAAATAGAACCTACAACAATGAAACCATTACAATTATACAATACGTAAAACTATTCAAAATGGAAGGGAACTGTCTGCTCCCCTGCCTGAAGCCCTTGAGATTGTCTGTCAGTCAATGCAGTCTTAGGATGCTTAACATCTGAGGGGAAGTAGCAGATCATCTGCTTTGCATGCCAGAGGTCTTGGCTTCAAGGATGCTGGGAGAGGCATCCTTCTTAAACCCCGGAGAGATGCTCCAAGTCAGTGAAGACAAGACCAAGCTGGATCGACTAATGGCCTGGCTCAGCCTAAGGTAGCTGCCTATGTACCTGTCCCTTTTCTAAGCATGCTGTAGTGCTCAACTCCTCTTACAAGTGTTCAATTTTATATCTATATATTTTGAGAGATGCAAGCTGAGTAACAATAGAGAACTACCATCTATGGTGATAGGAATGCTGGATAATTCTACAGCATTCATAATGTTTATTGTGCAGTATTTCTTATTCATATATATATAGTGGGGGGGGTCAGAAAGACGGAGGGGATAAAACTTACTCTATTTCACTGACACATTAATCTATTTCAAGCTTTAAAAAACAGTTTCTGCTTCAGCCTCACATGATAGAGCTGCACTCTCAGCAGAACCCAAGAGAATATTCAGTCCTTCAGTTTGTGGTGCTTAAATACTGATTTTGGTAATCAATCAAAGAAACAAATTTTACTATTAACAAACATAAATTCTTCATTTTTGAAGGGGAAGGGGTGGTAAAATCAGCTGCCGAAATGACCAGCTTCACAGCCATTCCCTCTAAGCCTGTTATTCAGATGGACTTTGCTGTCACTTCATCGGTACAAACTTCATCAATGACTAAGTGTAATTTCTCTCAATAGATGAATGCACAGAATAATATAAAATCCTGGCAATACCATGGCCCTTCTTATCAAGAGTACGCAGCAGAGAAGCTCAGATTAGAGTGCTGAGACCACAGAGTGCATATGACCACTTTTGGCTGGCACGCGAAATGCACTGTCTTCCAGGCAGAGATAGTTTGGTCAGGACAAGTCACACTCCAGGAACATCCCGTGAGACTGCAGATGTGTGATTCCACTGAGAATAGTTTGAAAGCTGCAGTTAGTGTAGAAAGCACAAATTTTGATTGGCACAGGCCACTCATATGTCACCAGCTTTGAAAGAACCTTGCTGATTGTCCATTTATTCCAGGGCTTAACTTGAAGTTCTGGTGCCTACCCTCAAAACGATCACTGGTTGGAGCTCAAGCAAATGATCACATGCTAAGGCCATCAGCTGATGCCTTTCTCCAAATACTACCTCCATTTGAAGTTTGAATATTACCTCAAATCTGCTACATTTGATGCAGTATATGACCTAGATGCAGTGACACCAAAAATGGTGTTTGTGTGTATCCTTCTTGACCACATCCTTTGCTTTGTTGTTGTTTAGTCATTTAGTCTTGCCTGACTCTTTGTGACCCGATGGACCAGAGCACACCAGTTTGGTCAAACTCATGCTGGTAGCTTTGAGAACACTGTCCAACCATCTCGTCCTCTGTCGTCCCCTTCTACTTGTGCCCTCCATCTTTCCCAACATCAGGGTCTTTTCCAGGGAGTCTTCTCTTCTCATGAGGTGGCCAAAGTATTGGAGCCTCAGCTTCACGATCTGTCCTTCCAGTGAGCACTCAGGGCTGATTTCCTTCAGAATGGATAGGTTTGATCTTCTTGCAGTCCATGGGACTCTCAAGAGTCTCCTCCAGCAGCATAATTCAAAAGCATCAATTCTTCGGCGATCAGCCTTCTTTATGGTCCAGCTCTCACTTCCATACATCACTACTGGGAAAACCATAGCTTTAACTATATGTACCTTTGTTGGCAAGGTGATGTCTCTGCTTTTTAAGATGCTGCCCATAATAATCCCTTCTTTATTGCCCACAATTCAAAGTGTGCTTTAAGTTTCAGGTACTGGACATTTGTGAAGTACTAATCTTACATTATTGGACCAGACATTAAACTGGCATTTAGATTAAACATCAAGCATTTTCACCAAAAGAAAGCATTTGTAGTGCTTCTCTTTTTGGGGAACAAAGACCATGTTGTTTGAAGTTACCCAGTTCCTTCAATAAATACAGTTTATCAAGCCAGTTAACAAATGGTAACAGCAAGAAGCAAGATAGGAATTATTCATTAATATGCAAGCTAGGGTTGCCATATTTCAAAAAGTAAAAACCATGACACCCTTAAAGTTATTGATCTTTCTGTATAGAAAGACCCTCAAATTGTTGAGCTTTCTTTCTTTCTTTTTACAAAAACACCACACAAAAACTTGATTTTTCTATTGACTGTCCCAAAATATTTGGACATAAGGCAGCCCTAATGTAAGCAATTTCTTTTTCTTAAAAAAAAAGGGAGTCCAAATAAATTGTTGGTTTTACCATTTATGGGATTTGTAGTTCCTATGTGAATTACTAGAACTGTGGAAGGGATCTGACTGCCATCAGATCAGAGCCATAATGGGGGACAGAGTGTTAAGGACTTTTGCTCCTTAGCTCATGAAAACCCAAAATGATGTGCAGGTCCCTCAGGCAACACCCGGAACAAAGCAGGAGCTGAAAAACCACTGACTTTTCCAAAACACCCCCCTCCCTAATATGATGCCACTGACAAATCTTTGGTGGTGGGGAGGAGAAACAAAGGCCTATGTGAGCCTGTGATCCATGGAATAGCCTCCCTCAATATATTCAGGGAAGATAGAGAACTATCTTTTAGAAAGTAGACAGAAGCAGGGGTGAAATATCAAAGTCACAGATGATGAATATGACTCAAGGACTAACTATTGTATCAAAAAGCCTGCAGTAAACAAAAAAATTGAATAGTGACATATTTAACTGGTTTATGGTAGTAACATTAGATGCAATGAGTCAATATAGCTGAGAGTTCAAGTTATAGATAGCTATAATCATAGATACAAAAATCCAGAGGGTTGTTAGCTCTCCAGCAGAGAAGTTGCTGAGGGATATCTCATGCTGATATCTCATCCCATTTTTCAAATCCTAGCACTGTGAAGTTGCAATGATCTGAGTGAAATCTGCAGGGATAGGTGAATCTGTCTATTTCAGTTTCCCTCTGTTCCTCATTTTTCCAGTATTAAAATCAGTTCTACACATTGTATTGTGATCTCTCTCTCTCTCTCTCTCTGAAAATCTTTATGAAAAGTCGTCAGCATTTTAGCGCAAATTTCTCCAAATCTACACAAGTTTGTATGCAATTTTGCCTGACAAAATGCATTTTTGTATGTTATTTTCACTAATATATTCATTTCTATGAACATTTTAGCCTGGCTAATGCATTCTTGTACACATCGTATGGCCAGAGAACTGCATTGCAAGATTCGGAGAATTGCAAATTCAAGGGAAGCTGTGTTTCAGTTTCTGTATTGTTATGGAAAGTGAAAATTCGGTAGGTTTGCCTTGAAATGTGACATCACTCCCCCATCCCTCATAATCTGGTCCAGTTCCTGGCTTCAAGTGAGTACTCCTTCTAATCAAGCACTCCAAATCAGTGAATTAGTTCATATCATTCCAAATATGAAGAAAGGAGGCAACTGAATCTAATATGGTGAACATTTGCTAGAGGTGCTGTAGGGCATATAATGTTAGTAAAATCCATCTGTTGATTCAAAGAAAGAAACAGTGCCACGGGGACTTGCACAATTCCCAGGGGAATTCCGCTTGAGGGAACTTGCTTCTCAAACCAACTTACACTCCCGAACGAAAGAAAAGCCCAGGAGGATTGAGATAACTAAACGATGCATCCAATATAAATATTTTGATGGTTAAGGTAGATATAGCCTAATGCAAATGGATCTCTGCAGGGTGACGAGTGTCATCTATTGTATTTTCTATAAATAGCCCTGCCTACAATATGAACATTAAAAGGAGGGATGCTAATTTGCTTGACTATTTGTAAGCCCTTAATATCAGAGGATTATCAGGTTTCTAAATCAGTTTTCAACTGCAGGGAGAACAGTAATTACTGTAATTATGAACTGCAGATAAATGCCACATTTTCATTTAAATAGTTCAAACTCACCAAAGTAATCTGCATGCATAATTCGACCTCATCAACACCTGTACTTGTTTCTGATTAACTGAGATCAGTGACTATATATATATATATATATATATATATATATATATATATATATTCATGGGTACATTCTTGTGCATAACACTATAGCATGGCCTTTGGATGCAACATCACAAAAATAGCAGGAGGGAATTCAAACTGATCTTAAATTATGATTGAAATCTCATCGGTAGGACAAGTGCATGAATTTGATTAAATAGAGATATGCCAGCTCTTACTTTTTCACCCTTGGCTCATTGAAAGGCAAAGATGCTTTGAGTATAAAGAAATCTCTCATTTGTCATCATCATTTCCGCACGCGCGCGCACACACACACACACACCCTGGATTATTCTTTATAAATCCACTCTGCCTTATCTCCATTTTATCAAACTTTGGAGAGTAGCTTAAATCCTAAACCAAACAATAGCCCCTGGTGCCTACTGGCTCACATAATTGTCTTCAGCTCTTGGTCTTAGACAAATCTCTCAAGCAAGATAAGCAAAAAATGTAATATGGAAGTACTTCCCAAATTAATAAACAATTTTCAATGGAAAAATGGCCAGGTATTTTATCAGAGCAGTATATAAACAAAGTTAACAGTATCACATTCCAGATTCAAATGCTTTCTATTGTCAATGCAGATTGATTTACCCATGGAAAAATCGCCAGTAGAACATCCACTGTAGTGTCGTAGTTAGAGTGATGGACTAGGACCTCAGAGACCAGGGTTCAAGTCTCCACCTTGCCACGAATCTCACCCAAGTGACCTAGTCATTACCTGACCTATCTTACATCATTGTGAGAATAAAATGGGGAAGAGGAAAACCACATATGTCACCTTGAGCTCTTTGGAGAAAATGGTGGGATATAAATACAACAAACAAACAAACAAACATGGCCCCCAAAAACTACACTCTGTCAATTATGACTTATTCACAGAGGATAGGAATATCAATTAGATCTTATAATGTGAAGGGAAACAAAAGGTACTTTCAGCACCATGGACAGCTGAAGTGCTACTGAGACTTCTAAAGGTGCCTTTGCGTCTAATTAAATACCACCTGTTTGAAGGGTCATTGTTTTATTGTTTAATGAGTGCAGGTGGAGGATTAGTGATGAGGATCTTGTCAATTGCCCCTTGAACAGCTTCTCTTAATTGTACCCCCGTCATTTTCTGCTCCTGTGGAGCAAGAGGTTTTATCAATGGGTTCCTCTCATTCTATAAAAAAATAAATAAATGCAAAGCAGTGTTATTTCCCTACTTCAAAAATAAGAAAGAAGTCAGTGCCCCCTTTGGGAACAGAAATTGACATTGTAACAATTGTCAGGAAGGACTAAAATGGGTCAGAACTAGCAAGGAAGAAACTTCTATTAAACTTTTGGGAATGGCTACAGAACAGAACATGTGTGTGTTTAAACATGCTTGTGAGTAAACTCTATACCATTAGCTAATATAAAGGTAAAAGTAAAGGGACCCCTGACCATTAGGTCCAGTCATGACCGGCTCTGGGGTTGCGGTGCTCATCTCACTTTATTGGCCGAGGGAGCCGGCGTACAGCTTCCGGGTCATGTGGCCAGCATGACTAAGCCACTTCTGGCGAACCAGAGCAGCGCACGAAAATGCCGTTTACCTTCCTGCCAGAGCGGTACCTATTTATCTACTTGCACTTTGACGTGCTTTCAAACTGCTAGGTAGGCAGGAGCAGGGACCGAGCAACGGGAGCTCACCCCGTCGTAGGGATTCGAACCGCCGACCTTCTGATAGGCAAGTCCTAGGCTCTGTGGTTTAACCCACAGCGCCACCCACGTCCCACATTAGCTAATATAGCTCCGTATTAATTGATTGCATGGAACTTCCATTTTAATTCTGCTTCCAATTAATGTGGAAAAGCAACGCTTACGCAGAACATTAAAGATCTAATATGAAAAGAAGTACCAGGTCCCCATGTATGAACTGTGGGGCAAGGCAGAATGGAGCAATTTCTCTGGGGTGCAGCTGTTTGTCTGCACAGAAGCTGCTAGGCAACACTGTGACTCAGGCCCTGCCCCAGAAGCCAATCAGACTAGCCAAGTGCCTTCTGGGGTATGGGAGATCTTTCTTCCTCTGGTCCACTCCTAGGGTATACAGCATTAAATCCTGCACACCACAGAATATATGACAGCAGAATTCTAGCCTTGAATTTGGATCAGTGATTTAAGCACTTTGAGTTTATGGAATAAACTATTATACTTGAAATTGCCCCTTGCTGTTGCTGATGACTGATTTGAAAAGTGTCATTTAATCTCCAGTAACATTATTCTGTCACTTTCCAGAAATCTCCTTTTATTAATGAAATCTATACAACCCATTTCAGCAGACCAAGAGGCCATGTGTATTTCAAAAAGACACCACGCAGCTCTTTAGTGGCGGATACAAAGCACTAATAACAGGATCCATTTGCCTATTCAGTGCACCAGACTCTTACACTAGAAGGTATTATCTTCAAATATCTAACAAATCTCCATGGAGCATAAAATAAACCAGGCCAGCACAATTTGTGACTCATCAAGCTACTTTCCCCCCCTCCAGACTTTACACAGCCATTTTAATTATTTTACATTGATGTTTACTTTCTTTCTTTTAACTGCCCTGTGAGCATCTTTGATGAAGGGCGGTGACATTATTTGTAGACATAGCTGTCAAGTGTCCCTTATTTGAAGGGACAGTCCCTTATTCCAGCGCCATGTCCCGCTGCTTTCCCTTATTGATGGATGTCCCTTAAATGTCCCTTAAATGATGTCCCTCAAATTTCAAAGGAAGCAGCTCCTCTCCCTCCCTCCCTGCCGGCCAGGGAGGAGGGAGGCTCCAACTGTGTTGCTTGGCTGTGTTGCTCACCCAATAAGAAGTCTAAGAACGACTGGGGGGTGGAGCTTGCATGCCTTGTGTGTGGCTAATTAATGCAAGCTGAGGGTTTTTTTGAATGCTGGACGCCATTTTGTTGCATGTGCTGCTGCAAACTTTGCAGTGCAAAGCCAGGCCGGGGAGCCATCTTAAGTTGAGGCTGCATAGGCCTTGTGGTGCATGTGATTCAGATTCTATTCAGTTGAACCTCTGGTTACAAAGCTGGTTGGACAGTGTTCTCGAAGCTACCAGCATGAGTTTGACCAGACTGCAGGAGGACAGGAAGACTGGAGTGCCTGGAACAGGTGAGGCTGCAGGTCCCTTATTTTGGCTTCTGGTCCCTTATTTTCAAGGCTGATGGCCCCTTATTTTCAAATCTGTAAGTTGACAGCTATGTTTGTAGAGGAACAGTTGGTGAGAGAATCCCGCAGCAGTGTAGCTTGTGCCAGAGTTGTCGAGCTTTCCTTAGAAAGATAAAAAAAAAAGTTTACTTTTTAAATACCTTTTTTTAAAAAAGAGATCACTTTCTTCTGCCACCCTTCGACCAAAAAAAGAGGAGAGCTGGAGTGGTGGTGGTATGGGAGAAACTGAGCACGCCGGAGACACCACACATTCCCATTGAAATGAAAGGCCTAGATTCTGAGTAAACATGGTTAGGATTACAAGGCACCTATGAAGAATTAGACAAGATGACAGGAAGGATTTGAAACCTGCGGGATCAGAGATTCTCAGAGGACTGGAGTAAATATGTGAACTATTTGAAAAGCAGTTGTAATCAACAGATTACGCTAGTAGGATTGCAAGAAGTTTTGTAAGGAGGACTATGTGAAGTACTGCAGAGAAAAGTATGAAGAGAACTATTAGTGAAGGACAATTAAAACTGATAGTGAAATTAATGCAGATTAAGTGATAAAGATTGAAAAATCTTCAGATGTGGTTGATGGAAGTCCAAAACACTGAATAAGATGAGAAAATACGTTGTATTTTATTTTTTTGAAATTTCATGTAAAAATTAATAAAAATATTTTTAAGAAAGGGATTGCAAAGCACCTTCTTGAGTTTGCCCCATGGATTTCTTAACCAAGGCCTCCTCCCCACTGGGTTCAATGGGGCTGAAACAGATAATTCTACCTGCTCCCCCCTCCCCCCCGTTCAGTTTCCTTTCCCCACTTTCAGCTATTCCACAGCACACAGTACAAAGGAAATCACAGGGAGAGATGTTTCAAACATTCTCTCCCATGATCCTAGTTTAGCTTATCCCGGATTTTGGCTGGTCAGAAGCATCTTTTATATTCATAAAACCTTTCCTAAAATGGTTAACTCTTCCCTCCACTGTGATCCTGATTATAATTAACCCCATGCTGCTATAAAGTTTTCCCCCTAAGATTAATAGTGGCAGAGAGAGAGAGAGAGAGAGAGAGAGAGAGAGAATGGTGAGTGGGATCATGATGTTGAGAAAATTTGGGAAGCAGGAGTATCACATAGGAGGCAAGCCATTTACCAGCCACCTGAGTTCACAATTTGGTGACCATTTCTGACAGCACCTCCAATTTTTTTTCTTCCATTTCCATAGCAAGGGCCAATGGGATAACCTTCCCAAGATTGTTTTATACAGTTGTTTCGAGTCAGAGTAAAATGCAAGCTTTCAAAATAAGTGATATGGACAAGTGACATGAATCCGTATCTTCACCTAATATGGCATGTTGTCCACATGTCAGCTTCCCTCATATCTTTAAGAGCAGCTTGGTTTGGAGATGATAATATTAATTTCCATGTTTTGAAAAGACTCATCTGCTAATTTCCATATTTCAAGCTTCCTGTTTAGAGGACGAGAGCAAGTCAGGCATGCTTTGTTTCTAAGCAGTTTGCAATTTTAACTGCAAATGGAAGACAACTTACATAAGTTTAACAGTATTCTGGCCTTCATTTATTTACCAGTAATAAGCCCCAGTTCAAAGAAAGCCCAAGCTAATCATATAATAAGCTGCTATTTAGTAGGATTATAGACCTAGTCCGAGTTTAGCCTCCATTACAGAATTATTTTATTTCAAGATTACATATTAGTGCCCCTAATAAATGGGAAAGCTAATGGATAGGAGCAAATTGATATTAAGCACCGGATGCAACATTACCAAACATATCAGAAAATGTGATAGCAATTATCAGAGATTGTTTAATCTCCTCCTGATTATTTTAGCCATTTGTCTATATGATAGCTAATATTGCTTCACCCCAATGCATTTTCTCTCCCTGCAGTTTACATCATTAATATTCGCAAGCTAACGGAACATGATAGGCGAGGAAGAGAAAACAAGATGTGGTCGAATCTAATTTTAATAGATTTACTAATGAAGAGTTACATAGGAAATGTTGGTGAGTTTCTGCATGTTCGCACCTGCTGCTTCTTGCACTCAAATTTACCCTGTTGAGAGTTGATCAGAGACAATCCCTGTCCCATATATTGTGCACCATATATTGTGTTCCTATAGTAAGTCATAGGAACTTGCCTTACACTGAGTTAGAATCATCATCACCATCAGTTTTATGATGGTGAGAGCCAGTCTGGTATAGTGGTTAAGAGCGGTAGACTCGTAATCTGGTGAACCGGGTTCGTGTCTCCGCTCCTCCACATGCAGCTGTTGGGTGACCTTGGGCTAGTCACACTTCTTTGAAGTCTCTCAGCCCCACTCACCTCACAGAGTGTTTGTTGTGGGGGAGGAAGGGAAAGGAGAATGTTAGCTGCTTTGAGACTCCTTTGGGTAGTGATAAAGCAGGATATCAAATCCAAACTCCTCCTCCTCCTCCTCCTCCTCCTCCTCCTCCTCCTCCTCTTCTTCTTCTTCTTCTTCTTCTTCTTCTTCTTCTTCTTCTATCCCGCCCTCCCCGTCCACAACAGGGCTCAGGGCAGCTAACAACAAAGTATATAATACATTAAAACATAAAATCAAACAATCGATTAAAATACAGCTTAAAATCAAATTAAGATCAGAATAAAATCAGATGGCAACCCACAAACCATAACTATAGAGGTTGGGAACATTAAGTGCTCACCAGGCCCACTTATTTGTAATGGTCTTATATGAGCCAGTGGGAAGAGTTAGCGAGGCCACTTAAATGCAGGGTCTTGTAGAAAGAGGGGAGTCTGACTAGGCCCCAACCAGCTGCTCTATGGGGTTTCAGACAAGATATATTGACTAAAAATGTCTAGTAAACAAGATCAGTAGTTGGGTTCCTATTTGGTGAGCTAATATGGCAAAGATGTGGGACTGAGGATTGGAGCAGTCATTCTGTGATACTATGGCAGTGGACAAAGCTGTATTGTAACTATTGAATAAATGTGTGTTTTTGTCAGAGACTGGGCAGAGGAGGAGTGGTGGAGACCGTCTCCCCAGCCTAACCCTTCCAGAGAAGAAGGAGACAGTTCAGAATTACAACAGGGGGTTGAGGGAGGTCACAGCTCAGAGGCAGATGAGGTGAAAAGCTGGGAAATAATGGGAGAGGGGGAGGAGGAAGAAGAAGCACCAGGAGGGCAACAGCTGTCTTTAGAAAGCATTCCAGACCCCGCTCTCCCAGAACCTGGCGGGCACTGAAAGTAGGAGAGAAGAGAGCTCAGAGGCAGAAGGCCACCATAGTGATGACGCATAATCAGTGAGAGCATCATCATCATATTGCCACTTGCAAAACTATCCACAACTTGTTGATGCCAACCGTATGAAATGTCATTCTGGTCCAGTGAGTCTGTGGACCACAAGGAAATGGTGCATAGAAAGCAAACAGGTATAAAATGAATTCCTGAAATTAGGGGAAACGGAAGGTACTTTTTTGAAATACACAGTGGCTCTCAGCTTTAGATAGAACCTACATTAGGAAAATGAGACGCGGGTGGCGCTGTGGGTTAAACCACAGAGCCTAGGGCTTGCTGATCCGAAGGTCGGGGGTTCGAATCCCCGCAATGGGGTGAGCTGCCATTGCTCGGTCCCTGCTCCTGCCAACCTAGCAGTTTGAAAGCACATCAAAGTGCAAGTAGATAAATAGGTACCGCTCCCGCGGGATGGTAAAAGGCGTTTCCATGCGCTGCTCTGGTTCGCCAGAAGCGGCTCAGTCATGCTGGCTACATGAACCGGAAGCTGTACGCCGGCTCCCTCAGCCAATAAAGCGAGATGAGCGCCGCAACCCCAGAGTCGGTCACAACTGGACCTAATGGTCAGGGGTCCCTTTACCTTTACATTAGGAAAACATTGAAAGAGATCTTAAAATCTCAATATTAGAGATATTGCAAAAAAAACACACACAAAAAAACAAATTTCAAGTGACCCTTCTGTTCATACATCTAGAAATGGGAACCTTTCTATTTTCTTGTGAGGGAAGCACCCACAAAGGGGGTGGGTGCCCCATGCTAGTGATGGGTAGGAACAGAACCAGAGGTTGGGGAGGGGGCTGCAGCAGAAAATGGATGAGAAAAGTCATTCACTCTCTCTCTCATATCCGCTCCAGTCTTATCTTGCAATCCACATTAATTTAGGCCAATAACATTCGATTCTGCCATGTCCTAGATAAAATGAGGACTTTCAATATCACAATCCTACACATGTTTTCCTGGGAGTAAGCCCCACTGTTTCGGAGTAAACATGGCGTAGGCTTGCTCCGCATGTCTCCTCTTAACTTTCTGCTTGGGAGGAGTTCCATTTAATTGCTCACAAAGTGTCTCAGAGGGCACCGAGTTTGACAGTGAATTAGAAGCAGCGAAAGGATGTTTCACCGATGCTGAGAAGGGGGAATAATGTTTAAGCTAGACGTGTTCTCATTCCTAATTGAGAAGATGTCAACCTCACTCCTGACCCCTTAATTCCTGAGAGAATGGTATGTGACTTGGCCACAGAAATGGTTCTATGTAGGGGGGTTTTCTTCTCCTCGGTCACCTACAGCTGACCTAGCAATATGGAGAACAGACAGAACTTTTTAAAAGTGGGTTTTGTCTAGCTTTGGCTCAGTTCCTCTTGAACGCACTTCCTTTTGCTTCACTATGAATATTCGCCAATGTCACTGCATCTGGACTGTAGACTTGGCTTGTTTTTAATTAACTCCTCAAGATGATTTTTTTAAAAAATAAAAATAAGTAAAATCCTTAGAACAAGGTATAAAGGCTACAATCCTTATCCTTCCTACTCATGAATAAGCAATGTGCATTGATGGCACAGTGTTAATAATTAATTAAAAAAATAAGTCCTCTTGATGCTTGCGAGGGTTGCTCTTGAGGAAGCACGTTGAGGAGCTCATCAAAACTTGTTCAAAAGGATACCAAAGCCCTAGAGAGACTTCTGCCGACTTTGAGACTCTTTCTGTTTGGCCCTAAAATAATAAGATCTCATTAAGCTGACTGATGGGAATCATTTTTCTATATTTCATGTTGCTCATTTCTATTGCTTTGTTATTTCTTAAGTGGGCCTAGCACAATATCACATCCAAGGAGATGCAGCTGATCCTCAGAGTGCTATTTCACTGCAACCCATTGAAAAGACTACAAAATGAATGCAGTCAGTGGATTCCTTGACAACACGAGCTTCTTGCTCAAGACATCGCAGCAGAATGTTTATCCATCTTTGAGATCTGCCTGAATGTTCAGATGCAACATTCAGGTTTTAAATGTCTAATCCAAACATGCATTTTGTATGACAGATTTTAGTTTCAAAATTCAAATTCTTTAGACTTCTTTGGTTTGGATGTTTTTGTTGTTTTTTGGGGGGGATGCAGAATCTGTTAAGAAATATCAGAGCTATTTAACTGTAGTATAATAAAGGCAAATGGTAGTTATCTTATTAGTTGCTGTCATCTACTGAACACCATCCCCTGCAAAACATCAAATATGATCAAATGTTAAATGCTGTCATATGTCACCTATCAGCAGCTGTCAGTTACTAAAATCATTGCTTGCCAGCTACGAAACACAGTCAACTTACAGTGCAATTCTATTTGTGTCTGCTTGGGAATAAGTCCCACTGAATTTACACTGAAATTCATTCAAATGAAATGAGGGGTATTTCATATCACATTTCAGTTTAGATGCACATATTGTAGATTTTAGATACATTATTGTAAAGTTTAGATATGTTAAAATCATGCCACCAAATTTATAACTGCCTATTTAATTTCCCCCAAAGCTGAAAAGTGGACGAGATGAGAATTTTTTCTCATGAAATGAAAATTTTGTACATGTTTTCTGATCCACTCTACTATAAAAATTTTGGAAAGCTGTTTGTTTGCTACACATTTGGCCAATTTTTAAGATGTTATAACCAAATATGCATTTTTGTTTCTGAGATCAAGGAGCAGATTTTCATCTATTTTTTTTTTATACAGTTGGACACCATTTTGAATCAAGACAGCAGACTAAACCTTTCAAAACTGTGATTCCAACAACTGGTTTCAAAACTGCACTGATGTTTTGGTTTCTTAGAATTTCAAAACAACAGCAGTATTGGGCTGTATTGGGCTGTGGAAAGATGGCATCTTTGTTTTCTTCAGAAAACTTACAACCTCTTAAACTAGTCTTTTCTAACCTAGTGCCCTCTAGGTAAAGGTAAAGGGTAAAGGGACCCCTGACCATTAGGTCCAGTCATGACCGACTCTGGGGTTGTGGCGCTCATCTCACTTTATTGACCAAGGGAGGCGGCGTACAGCTTCTGGGTCATGTGGCCAGCATGACTAAGCCGCTTCTGGCAAACCAGAGCAGTGCACAGAAACACCGTTTACCTTCCCACTGGAGTGATACCTATTTATCTACTTGCACTTTGACCTGCTTTCGAACTGCTACGTTGGCAGGAGCTGGGACCGAGCAACGGGAGCTCACCCCATCGTGGGGATTCGAACTGCCGACATTCTGATCGGCAAGTCCTAGGCTCTGTGGTTTAACTCACAGTGCCACCCACTAGATGTCTTCTAAACATAGCCAGGATTTGGGTTAGGGGAGAGCAACCAAAGTTGATGAGCTTTTTTGGCATTTTTTAAAGGAGATCGTGTCTGTCCACCCAGGTTGTTGGGAAATCATCAGTAAATATACCCCCAGACTTTGGATGGGAGGCAGGCTTCTCTGGAGGGGCAGAACCTCACTTAACTGAGTCCTTTCAATGCTTTTCAATAACTTTGGTGGATCTAAGATCCTGGCCCACCCCCTTGGCTACACCCATGACACCATCCCTTACCATTGACCATGTAGAAGTCCAGAACATCTGGAGGACACCAGCCGGGGAAGCCTGTATTAAATTGTTCAGCATGGGTGTCCAAGAGAAGCAGAAACAAGTACTTCTTTAAATATCACTTAACTGAATTTTGGAAATAATTACGGCAAGATGTGATGATGGCAAGCAGCTTAAACTTGTGTGTGTGTGTGTGTGATGTTGTTGTTTAGTCGTTTAGTCGTGTCCAACTCTTCGGGACCCCATGGACCAGAGCACGCCAGGCACTCCTGTCTTCCACTGCCTCCCGCAGTTTGGTAAACTCAGGTTTGTAGCTTCGAGAACACTGTCCAACCATCTCTGTCGTCCCCTTGTCCTTGTGCCCTCAGTCTTTCCCAACATCAGGGTCTTTTCCAGGGAATCTTCTCTTCTCATGAGGTGGCCAAAGTATTGGAGCCTCAGCTTCACAATCTGTCCTTCCAGTGAGCACTCAGGGCTGATATTCTTAAGAATGGATAGGTTTGATCTTCTTGCAGTCCATGGGACTCTCAAGAGTCTCCTCCAGCACCATAATTCAAAAGCATTGGTTCTGCAGCGATCAGCCTTCTTTATGGTCCAGCTCTCACTTTCATTAAAAGCAGGCGTCTTTTAATTTTGTGACTGCTGTCACCATCTGCAGTGATCGTGGAGCCCAAGAAAATAAAATCTCTCACTGCCTCCATTTCTTCCCCATCTATTTGCCAGGAGGTGATGGGACCAGTGGCCATGATCTTAGCTTTATCGCTAATCAAATTCAGGGTGACCTTTTATTTTTACTTTTGACAATTGGCCATAATAGATAAGTTTTGAGAAGTCAAATCAAGTGGATTTCCTTTCATCTTTCCATTTGACCCCCATTATGGCACAGACTCTTGCGGTGGATGTCTCTTGCCTCAGTTCTCTAGAAGAAAAGGTTTTCTTTTAACATGTACACGTAAATAAATATGTGCATTGTTTTGCAATGTACGTCATTTACATATTCATTGAAGTTTAATTGCTGCTGTTCCAATAGGTGTGCCTTGTTGCTTTTCTTTTATTGTCTGTTGATTTTGCGTAAGTTGTTCATTGCCTCCTTACTCCACTTCTTATTGTAAATTTAAAAGCCAATGGAATACATCATTGATCACTGCTCCTTTTCACATGGCAGGGATACCTTAGTGCAGAAAAAGATTTCAAGGTGTCAAGCACAAAATTGTCTTTCCTACAAACATTTTAAGATTAGCTTGAGCATTATCTATCTACTGACATATTTTCTAATCGTTTTCTGAATCAAATACACATTTATGAAATGTTGCGATAAAAAGGGACTTCTAGCAAGTTAAGGGCAGTACTTAATAATGCCAATATCCAGGACAAAAAGAGAAAGATATCATCAGGGTGCTAAACTGTCCCTCCCTCATGCCTGAGTGAAGGAAATGAGACAGGATGACAAATTTATACTGAATTGTGAAATCTAAGTAGCAAGATAGGCTGCAATGAGACTTACTTCTGAGTAGACATGGTAAAAAATTGCAGCCAAGGATGACTTTGTAATGGGCCATTAGCTACAGCATTCACTTTGTCTTTAAGGTGCCAGTAGATTGTTTGCTGTTTCACCCATTAAAGACCAGCTATGGAAATTCATTAACTTTTATAGGGAACATGCCGGGAAGGTAATTATTTGTAAATACCTTTTTGATGGCTGAGATACACATGTCTATCATGCACTGCAATATGCCAAAGAAAAAATTACTTACATTTCTGCATCAGTGGGCAAAACAGAAGACTTTTGTACAATAAACCAATTGTGGTGGAATAGAAAATAGAGATGAAAGTGCGAATGAAAGTTGGAATGGATTAAAACAGCTTTGTACATCCCTTGCTAAGTGGAACCTACTTGCCCAGATGTAGTATGACCATAAGTTATTTAATAACAGCAGAGGGAGGAAAGAGAAGCATGACCATGATCAACTCTGTTGAGAAACCACCTCCATTGCAGGGGGGGGGGGGTTGGTCTAGATGACACTCTGTGTTCCTTCCAACTCTACAGCGCTTTGATTCCATCAGCTGTCTCCTGCCAGCAGCCACTACATCTGGTTACAAGCAAAGGGAAGGAAGGGAAGAAACCATCAGGCTCTTCCCTCTGTCACCTGTCACTTGATACCATCCATTACAACAGACTACAAGAAGAGAGAGGGAGGGAAAGCAGGGTTACTCCTTTTGACTCTGCTGAGAGGCCAGCAACTTCTGACTTCTCCTTTCCTTGAGCAGATTCCATTCTAGCTGGCCATTCTTAAAAGTTCATCATAACCAAGAAGTAGCACCTGAGTTTGCTTTTTTCCTTCTTCCTCCCAATACTTTTTGTTGTTGTTGTTAATTTTGTGTCATGTATTTTAGATTGGCGTTACAAACGTCTTATGGGTATTTATCAGTTGCTCTGAGAGCTGAGGTCAAAAATGCTTTAAATAAATACTAAAGCAGTTTTAAACCCAATATCAAACATCTTGGACCCTGTGATTGGAAGAACCCTGCGATCTTGATGATGTTGCCACCGGGGGCTGCCCAGTTGGCATTTGATCCGCTGACAGGGCCTTCTCAGTGGTGGTTCCCAATTTGTGTAATGCCATTCCTGGTGAGGTGCACCCACCTCCCTCTTTACAGACTCCCAGGAAGATTGTTAAAACATTCCTGTTTCCCCAGGCATTTGGTGGCTGACAGATGCCCTGAAAACATTAGCTGAAGAAATGTGGATTGTTTTTAACTGCTTTTAGAACAATTTTAATGTTATTGTTATTGATCTGTTTGCTGCCCTGAACTCATTTGAGAAGAAGGGTGGGTTGTCAATTTAGTAGTAGTAGTAGTAATAATAATAATAATAATAATAATAATAATAATAATAATAATTTATTTAAGCACCATCAGTGTATATGGTAGTTAACACAAGAAAGACAGATCCCTTGTGGCTTATGTTTAAACTACATACAACTAAATAAATCAGGTTACACAACTGTTAATAAAATACAGTGCCAAAGATGGTGACAAAATACCATGAGCATTTCATGGTCCACTTTGTTTCCTGGTGGTCTGAGCAGCTGACGTATGTCAGGAAAGTTTCCTGCTGTTAAAATTCTCTATCTACTTGAGCGTTCCACTTCTCTCCCCATACACCATCTGTCTCCTTCCCTTCCTTTCAAGATTCAAAGTGTAAACACTGAGAGCTATAGAGCAGGGAAACCAAGAATAGAAGATGTGAAACCTAAGCAGTTTCTGAGCTCTTTGAAGGGTCCCCATAGATGTCCACGTACAGGGAGCCCCCAATGGAGAACTTCATCGAAAAGGCAATCCTCCACCTTGAGCCTCTCCACCAACACAAACAAGTGGAAGCAGCATGCCATTCTTTCCACAGTGAGAGATGAAAGTGATGGCTGAATACAAAAAGAAGATGCATATGCTACTAAAGCAACTAAATCATAAGTAAGCAGCCAAATGGGCTCTAAAAAACGCTACCATAGGAGGCACAGCTGTTTGACAAGACAGAGAGAGCATCTTCCAATACAGATTAAATTCTGTGTTGCAAATCACATTCATATTCAAAACATTAAGACCAGAAAGGAGAGAGAGAGAGAGAGAGGAAAAAGTGATGGAAAACATTGCTTTCACAAGTGCACACAAAACAATTAGATGAAAACGTAATTTTGAGGGAAAGCAGTGGCAGTTTTGACTCCCAAACAATTTTGATTGGCTGCCTTTTGATGTGCAAATCCATGGTGCTGGGTTAGCTACCCTCAGGGCAGAGGTGATCAAAATGTTTTGCTGTTTGAGGCAGGACAGTAGATGGAGTCTCTTCCCCTGCGCCCCAATTTCAAGAGGCTAAACACTCAAGAGGAGAGAAGTAATCAGACGACATGTGTCTTTCTGTGTGTGTTCATGGTACCCTCTCAAAATTCCAAATGTGCCAAGGAGACTCAAACCGTTGGTGACCCTTGCTCTAGGATTTGGGCAACACTTAGTTCAAACTTTAAAGGTAAAGGTAAAGGTACCCCTGCCCGTACGGGCCAGTCTTGACAGACTCTAGGGTTGTGAGCCCATCTCACTCAAGAGGCCGGGGGCCAGCGCTGTCCGGAGACACTTCCGGGTCACGTGGCCAGCGTGACAAAGCCGCATCTGGCGAGCCAGCGCAGCACACGGAAACGCCGTTTACCTTCCCTATTTATCTACTTGCACCCGGGGGTGCTTTCGAACTGCTAGGTTGGCAGGCGCTGGGACCGAGCAACGGGAGCGCACCCCGCCGTGGGGATTTGAACCACCGACCTTTCGATCGGCAAGCCCTAGGCACTGAGGCTTTTACCCACAGTGCCACCCGCGTCCCGTAGTTCAAACTTTATACAGTACCATTTCCACATGGACACATGGAATCCCGAGGCATTGGAGAATATGCTTGGATGCACTGTAGTGTATGCTGCCATTTTGTGTGAGGTGTTTGTGGGACCTGCTGTGTTTAATTGTTGTCTGTCCAAATAGTGGGTTTCTGAGAAGGTGCACGGCATTCCCATGTGGCGCATCTCAGGGCAAAATTAGGACGTCAGGTTTTCAAAACAAAAAAAAACTTAACGGTAGTTTGAGGGATCCCATAATCCATTCCAATTTCTGAAGTTGCCTCCGTGTTTGCACAGAGGCACATAAGGCAACAATGGGAAACGTTTTGGCAGATCAGGAGTGACAACATTCCCTTCATGGCCAATGTCATTGGTGGGCAAGACCAGGGACAAAAGTAGGTGGAGCAACAAATGTAAATTTACCTTTGTACTATAGGTGCACTCTTGACACCCTTCTCGCTATCCTCTGTGCAGGAAAGCAAGAAGAACTACTCAAGTTCAAGGACAATTTTTACCTGTGTATAGTAGGCTAGTTTCACTGTCTCCCATATATAGGCAAGCAAGAAACATTATCAGAGTTCAAAGGCATATTCTAGCCAATCCAATACACTTCAGGAGGGTTGATTAGGGGTGCAGCCTTGGGAGAGACTAGCCAGGTAAAGAGGCCTAGAGGCCCACATGAATCCCTTCTCCCTGATATGGTGCTAGTCTTGTATGCATGGGTTTGTTGTATAGCTACGGAAGAATATCCAAATCTGCAACTGAAGTGTTACAGCTCAGAAAAAAAGCTTTGCCCCCATATCTGCTGTTTGTGTGGACTTAATGTAACATCCTGTCATGTTTTTCTTTGTGCACCGAGATCCAGTAGAATAAATTCTACCGTACTTTATGAGCTTGTACTGTGTACTACCGGCAACTGGAAATACGGCTCTTAAGGTACACATGTACGATCTAAATGATTGTAGCTCGAATATCCTCACCTGTGCAGTTGTATTTATAGAACGAAAAAGCTTCAAATAAATTGTGTGCATTTCTACTGTGGGAAGTAGCCGCAGGATGTGAAGTGCAATAGATCACCAGGCCAATCCCCCGAACATGCCAAAATCTATTATACTGCTGTCTCTTTTAACGATTCCCAAAGTTCTTGTGCTATATTTAACAGGCTTTTTAAAAAAAATTCCTCAAATATACGGCCAAGATCCATGTCCACAGAAAAAGCATTTCTTTTGTTTATGACTTTTGGGGGTGGGTGAGGGAAGCATACCTGATGGATCTGCTTTGATTCATTTCCTTCCATACCTCCACCACCCCCAAAGCTGTTTCAAAATCATTATCCTCCCGTTTAGCTCGATTTTAAGCTCTGCCCTTGATCTATTTTTAAGTGGCTGTGATTTTTCTGGAGTTTAACTCGCCATATCAATTTTAAGAAACAAGCATTCCTTCTGGTTTCCCTTAGAGATTTCAGAATCTCAAAGCAATTTGTCCCCCAAATTATTATGAACTCTCTCTCCTACTTCTCTACTGCAGTGCCCCCAATTGAGTTTCAGCTTCTAAGACGCAGAGCCTGTTTCATCTTGTGGAAACTTTTATTCCCTCAGCTCTGTGTCGTATTAATGTTATTTCCTATCCTAGCGTTGAAATCACCTGCCAGCAGGATATCCATGCCAGGGAGTTCTAGTTCAGCCTTCTCCAAACATAGCTCTAAATCTTCCCAGATTTGTAACGAATGGGGAGGGGAGCCTATGGGAGGGATATATAAATTAAAGCAGAGAAAATCTCCTCCTTCCCTGCTAGAAACAAGTAAGATTTGTAAATTGTTACTTTTCACCCACTGCTGTTGCCGGGCCTTGCACTTTAGCTTAGTGGATATAAAAGTGACTAAACCACCACTAGGTCGGCCTCGGGTATTTGATTTTAACGCGGGGGTAACAAAGGCTTCGTATCCCTGTAGAGAAGGGGCATGGAGATCTAAACACCACGTCTCCTGTAGACATATGATCTGAAATTTTGTAAGGAAATCCAGAAGGTCGACATCGCCCTGCTTAGATAGCCATCCCGCCACATTCCAAGATAGAATGTGGAAATAGGGTGATGGTGGAAATAGTGGCAGTCAATCTCTTTTCCGGTGGTTTGAGGCTCCTAAGTTGGGCTCCTCCTCTTTCTGCCCTGCTTGGTGGTTCCAGGTTTGAGGTCGCTGGACCCTAGGTAAGTGTGATGGCTTTAACCGAGGGGCCAGTTGGTTGATATGGCCCAGAGGATCTTCGATGGCATCGTTACCGATATGATGTTCAGCAGGTTTTTGGAGAGCAAGGGTTTTGCCGACCCGTATAGTCTGTACAGGTAGCAGGTCAACAGCTGTATCTTGCGTCGGTACTGTTAGTGGGTCAAAAATTGACAAAAGCTGTGGATCTTGGTTGCGTGTTGGGCTTGGAATAATGGAAGCCTCCAGTTCCGGCATCGAGGCATATGAGGTCGAGAGCATTTCAGACTGGTCTTGCTTGGGTAGTCCAATGTCAGGCTCGTTGCACGTAGAGACCAAGGTACCAAGCGGGGGGTGTAGGAAATCAATTAAGTCATTTGCGGGCAGGCTTGCCACTCCCTGTGGGGTAATAGATTTGCCCTTATTTGGGGTCCCCGGCTCCATTCCCCTGTCTATTTGTTCTTTATGGCGCACAGGCCCAGCATCGTCACAGACAGCACCTGTCCTGGTGCGTAGTGGTGTACGGGTCAGGTTAGTGAATACCCTTGTGAAATAAATGTGCCATTTCCTTGTATGGTTTCTTAGTTTTAGAATCTTTGCAACGAGATGGGCAGATCTAAAGTTAATAACCATACGTCTCATGTAAGGTCCAGAAGGCAGCCATGTGATGTCCGCGATATCTGCGCGGCGAAGTGCCTGCCCCAGCAGTTGGGTCAGGGAATTTATGACCGAATGTTTATCCGCCCATTTATTATAATTCAAGGGGTGGTTTCCCACCAGTACTGCAAGTTTGCTGATCTGGAGTTGCAAACTTAAGTTTTGTACTTGGTTGGGCAGGCATCTCACTTGTTTTTGTGCAAGGTTGGCCTGCACACTTGGGCAGGGGTGTGCAGAGTTTACAGTGTTGTTAAGCTGAGGAAGTGAGGGGAGGCAGCGGAACAAGCCAAAAACATTTTCAATCTTCTTTTCGATCCCATCCAGCCTTTTATATAAGTTGGTGATGGTGTGTGTTATCAGCTCAGTCTGGCAAATTAGCAGTTCCAGTACCTCACGGTCCTTATTTAACTGGGCTGGTGGCTGGGATAGGGATAGTTCAGGTGAAGTTTTTTGCAGGGACTCAAGAGTCTGTTCCCTCTGTTCCTTCATACACACTGATCAAGATGGCGACGTGAACGGCAGCCTTGTCCCACGCCCGGTAAAGCTTTGTTTTGACTATCTGCCTTGACGGGTCCTAAAGGCTCTAAGATGCCTTAAGGCGTTTATTTTAGAAGTCTATGGTTTTATGGATCAGATTATCTTTACTTTTCTCATAAATTCTCAAGAAAACGCGGAAGTTAAAGACTGTTAAAGGGAGCAGGGCTCATTAACAGCACAACCTGCCCTGACCTGCAGTTCTGAGAAATTCCCTCCCTATTTTCTTGCTGATATGAGAGGGAAGAAACGCTGCAGGCAGCTTTCTAATGAAGCTACGAGTGCTGCCAAAAAACAGACAAATATCAGGGACTTCTTGCCTGACAATGACCTAAATGAGATCTGTAGAAATTTCCCTACAGCAAACAGTTATGAGGCTCTTGCTCCCAGTACTACTCATGAGGAGCCTGCCGGCATTGTGGATGGCCCACAACTAGCTCTGTGTCAAAGGCTCATCTTCCTGGACATTTTAAAGGGTTTTCTCTCCCCTGCCTCTCGTTGTCAAAAATAGGAAGTCATGGTTTTCAATAGATAAGCCTTGGTTTATTGATACAAAAGCTTGGAGTTTTATTTCTCTTCTGCTGCTGTGCAACTTGCCTCATATGGAGTTAGTTTTTCTTATCAGCATTGTATCTTGCAAAAAGGCATTTTCTTCCACGAGATTTTCTGAGCACTCCAATGCTTACGCTGTAGTATTCTGAACAGGGTACATTATTTAGGAAGAAGCCAGTGAAATCTATTGGATCTCCCCCCCCCCCCTTTGAACTTGGATTTCAGTAATAGAAATAGAGTTTATAGAGAACAAAAAATGCTGCCAGAGCCAACCTTCAGGCAGATTATCTTTCCAAGTGGTTTAGAAGTAGATCTGTGAATCTCATGGTCTGAGGCAGGGCCTAACCCGATGAAAAAAGCTACAGTTATCTGTGTTTAAGTCCCAGAACCCTATTCAACATACAGCATATTAAGGATATATAACCACAGAAGGTGAAGGTTGTAGAATAGGCACTACAGATTTTGACAGCCCTGCTCAGTGCTTGGAATGAACTAGTTCAGTTTAAATAAGTTCACTGAATTAGCCCCAAAATCTCTGAACTGTACCTCACAGTAGCTCCCATAACTGCCAGGTGAATTGAACATGAATTAGGTTCATTTTGGGGTAGAATTTTGAACGGTTTCTAGTTCATCTTCAATTTCATTCTTTTACCTGTAATTTTAAAAAAATCTTTCCACTCTTTAGACCTTTAAGTTTAACCATTGTAATTGCTGGGAATATAAATAAAACCATTCACATGCCACTGTGAGTTTTTAAGGGTTGTTGTTGGTTTTTTTGTCTTTTGGGGGAGGGGTCTTTTAAGTGCATTCTGTACTTCAGCACAGCAGCTTCATTTGGATGAACTTGATCTGAACTGTGTACTGAACAGGAACCTAACTGATATCAATTTTTGGACATATTGAACTTGAACTAAAACTAGTTCCTTTTAAAAATGATATTTCCAAGTTCTGAGACTGACACATCCATCCACCAGCTTTCCTCAGCTCTACGTTTGCCATCACATGGCCTGAGTAAGTCACCCCTTCTCAGCATCATTTTTCAACCAGGAATGTGAAAAATGACAAGTATAGTGGTACCTTGGTTGTCAAACGGCTTGGCTCCCAAACAAATCGACTCCCAAACGCCACAAACCCAAAAGCGAGTGTTCCGGTTTGCGAACATTTTTTGGAAGCTGAACATCTGGCGTGGCTTCCATGGCTTCCAATTGAGTGCAGGAAGCTCCTGCAGCCAATCGGAAGCTGCACCTTGGTTTTTGAATGATTCCAGGAGTTGAACGGACTCCCGGAACGGATTAAGTTTGACAACCAAAGTACCACTGTATTAGGTGAGGGCTAATGATGAGTGCCACAAAGATATCTGCATTGACCTCTTGAACAGAAATAAATGGACCAGTGGACATTTGTCATGTAGAGAATATGTTGGGTACACATACATGTTACTGTACACACCCATTATTTTTGCATCTTTCCCTCCTAACCTCAGCAGGAATAACTGGGATGAAAGGTTCTTTGAGACATCACTTAGGAGCCAGCAAGAGAGGTGAGAGAAACAGCTGACCAGCTCAACAGTAGACCCGTTAGCTTCCTAATAATAAATCAATAGGCCCACTCCACAGTGAGGACTAAAATGTCTGCTAGTGATGGGTCCGTGTCAAAGCTCTGACTTTACCATAGATCTAGGTTCTATCCCTCTTAGCTCCATGCACTGTAAAGGTTTATTTCATTTCATTGGAAGTCTCAGCTGTGATGTACTTTCTGCTTTTGTGCTTTTCTCCTCTTCAATGCTTGGTTGAATTTAAAAGCTCTAAGCAACCAGCTTTGCTGGTTACCGCAGCACAGGATCAAAAGCATCGATGCTTGACTGCTGTCTAACAGAATCTTTTCAAGTTTTTCAAGTGCAAGTTCAGTGTAATAGCTCCCCATCACCACCGAAGCATTTCTTCATTCATGGCATTAGTGTCACTGAGGAGAACGAGCAAATTATCCAGGGAGACCGAGACTTGCAGCTCTCAGATATGTTGCCTGTTTGCATACTTTCACAGGAAGAGGGCAAGACCAGGTTAAGCAATGAAAGCACTTCAGACATCTTGTCTGATAAGGTTTGATGTTAGATTGATGAGCAACTCTGATAAAAAAATATGTTTACTTAACTTAAAAGTCATGCTAAGCAATCGGAAGAATTGTTTAGTGTGGCTCTTTCCCCTGATTCCAGTTGCAGTCTGAAGAGACCAGACAGAGCCATATGACATGGTTCTGTTGATCATTGAGCTTGGCACCAAAGCTGCTTTCATGTGGCATGCTTAAGGAGGAAGCCCATGTTCTCTAGGAGGGCATACCCTCCAAAATTTCTCTGATGAACGGCGAGAGTCTTAATAGCACAAGGATGGAAGAACGAGGAAATCCCAACTATAGAATTATGGCAAGAGAAATTGATGGACTATGCAGAACTGGCAAAACTGACACATAAATTACAGGACAAGGATAACTGTGACTTTAAAGATTAATGGGAACCTTTTACAAAGTATTTAAAGATCCAACAAAGTGAATTGGGCTCTTTGGCAGGCTTTAAATAAACATTCACAAACTCTTTATTGATAATAATCAGTTAGACAAATTAAGGATTTATACAATTTTGTAACATGCAGAAAATAACATTTATAGAAAAAACAGAGATTGGAACTGAGGGAAGTTAGGTTGGAGGTGGGGAGGGTGGGTTTTTTATGGGGGGGGGAGGAAAGGGGGGAATTAAGGATGATATGTTTTAAGATAATATGTTCTGTTTAAATTCCTAATAAAAACATTATTTAAAAAACCACAAAATTTCTCTGATGAAAATAGGGAATGTCCTATTCCATCCCTCTAACATTTCTCCAGTGAAAATAGAGATGTCCCCTCCAGCATTTCTCCAATGAAAACAGGGACACTCTAAGGGAAAGCAGGACATTCTGGGATCAAATCAGAAACCAGGGACAGCTTCTGTAAATCCGGGACTATCCCTGGAAAATAGGGACACTTGGAGAAGGGCAGCTAAAAGGCCATAGGAAGCAGCAGAAGGCTTCCCCAGTGGCTGAAAAGGGAGCTCCTATGCAGCAGCAAAAAGCTTCATTGCTGTCTTGCCAGAGGTGTTCTGCAGGCAATGGGGGCAAAACCAGGACATTCTAGGGGCAGGTTGCAAAAAGGTGAGGAGAGTCTTTGGATGCACAAGATTCTAAGCCCCCTGGTGCTCTCAGCCTACTCCCAAACAGGCTCCAAGACTAGACCAGCCTTTGAGTTAGTGTACTTAATTCCCACCTGTTGTCAGTGGAAAGGGGTGGTGGAGGAAAAGAAACAGAATGGTAGAGGAAGCAGTGGAGGCTGGTCCCTCACTTGTCTGCCTTCTAACTTGCAACCAGCACTGTTTGGGGCAGGTTTGTTCCAGTTAGACTCAACTGTTGCCTTTGTTGAACAGGAGAATGGCGCCAAAACTAGAATGAGGTAGCTTTGTCCGTCATTGGCTCTGATTACATCAACTGTTGGGGATTTTGCCCTACCAATTCCAATGGGCACCACCCACCAAAGCAAAAAAAGGGGGGGGCTGCTCCCACCTCCGAATCTGGATGGGTGATTGCTCCAACATGAATTCTTCTTCTCTCTCTCTCTCTTACACACACACTATACCTCCATAGGATTCCTCTGTAAATTTTGCATTTCCTAAATCTCCATTGTGAAACAACAGCAAACAACATAATGCATGATCAAATGTAAACATCTATCTCCCTCTTAGGAGCGTGATCACAATTATTTTCCAAGACCCCCCCACAAGAAGAGTTGTCAGAGGCATTGTGGCAAAAATTGAAATGGCATTTAGTGACCAGTAATGCACATATTTGGCACCATGTCTGATCATGCAAACTGGTACAAATTAATCCTCCTCCAAATCATTTAGCTTCAGTAACCCAGTTTTAGGTACTATAATTCATACTTAAAATGGCAATTTCCTGTCCTTTTTTTTTTTTTTTTTTTTTTTTTTGAGGGGGAGCAGTGCCTCACATGACTGAATGTTGTACTAACACAGCCAAAAATCCCTACTCATATATAATTAGCATGTGGAGGAGAATGCTAAACTATAATGCTTTTTCCAAGACATCTAGTCTTCTATGTTCAGGGAATAATAATGAGTCTCTGATAGTAATCCCCTGTTGTTCATAAGCATGACTTGCAACTACTAGAAGCTGTGCATCGTCAGCTTGGATAGTTCTGTTGGTTATAGCATGGGGCTGATCACTGGTGGAGAAAGATGGGGGCAGGGGGAGCGCACCGCCCCTGGCAGCGCAATCCCGGTAGGGTGCCATTGTGGTTGCCCCCCCCTCTGCCCACGCTGGGTGCCACACCCCCAGGATGCACGCCAGCCACACCCCCACCTGCTCTCCGCCCCCCGGTGCTGGAGCATGAAGCTCCGCCACTGGTGCTGATAACGTCAAGGTTGCAGGTTCAGTTCCCATATGGGGTAGCTGCACATTTCTGCATTTCAGGGGTTTGGACTAGATGAGCCTCAGGGTCCCTTCCAACTCTACAATTCTATGATTTTATTGTGACCCCAATCCTGTGGAACTCCTTCCTAATTTAGATTAGGCAGATCCGCAGTCATTTTTATAAGATTAAAATTAATTCTTCTTCTTCTTTATATTTGTATTTGTAAACATTTCATGTACAATTGGAGATTCTGGATATCAAGCCATATGCAAATACAGGCGTACCTTAGTTTTCAAACAGCTTAGTTCTCGAACGTTTTGGCTCCCAAATGCCGCAAACCCGGAAGTGACTGTTCCGGTTTGCAAACTTTCTCTTGGAACCCAAATGTCCGACGAGCCTTCCGCGGCTTCTGATTGGCTGCAGGAGCTTCCTAAAATAAATGGTGGAATATTCAGATATGTTAGCAGTCACCTGCCCTCTGAACTGGCACAGCCCAGACATTTCTTTGCCCCCATGATGTGGGTTTATCTAAGCACAAGATGGAAGATCTGTGACTCAGATCTCTTGTTTGGTTTATTTTTTGTTTGAGGGAGGCTTTGTAAACCTTCATGGGGAAATGGCACTCAGGGATTAGGGTGTAAGAGGAAGGGATCCTCATGGCCTTCCAAGCAGTTTTGTGATATTACTAATTAGTAAATAAATAAATTTAGAGGATCCTGATTATGAATTTCCCATTCACATCTAGTTTGGGCCAGAGAAATAAGGGGGAAAGTCTCCGTGGTGTTGCTTGTGAGCATTCCCTAATTCCAAGCAATGCTCTGATATACAGGGTTTTTTGTTAAAAAAAGGAAAAAGCCCTTTGCTGACTCAATGGAATAAAGGAAGGTATGAAAAGGCAATCAACTTTCACTACAGGATTCTTCCCAATTGCAAAAGTGCCTCATTTATTTCACTAAGCTGCTACACATTACAGGTTTGAAGAGTAAATCATAAGGATCCCAATAACAGAAATTACTCCAGAAGTGAAAATTCTTCACTTGGCTCTAAGAAATGATCTAAAAGGAAGGGCAAGGTAATGCATCTCAGATTGAAAGGGTTGCTCAGCTAGAGAAGGGGGAAAGCAGTAGCCCGGCAGATGGACACAGAAAATGAACAAGCCAGATTTACTATTACGATAATGGGCAATGACTGCACCCAAATTGCTTTTCATTTTCTAACCAGTAGCCCTTCAGAACTTCCACGGCCTACTAATTTCAATTACATATTAACTGATGGGTATTTTTTGCATGCTTTAAAGATAGACAGAGTGCTATCTTAACATGGGCTCAAATAAGGGTGAGTGAAGCTGTCCGTTTCTCATATTTCCAATCTTAATTTCGGTTCTCCACATTAGCTTGTGTTTTCTTCAAAAAAAAGGTCATCATGAAAATCCGTCAGAACCAGACGAAGCATGAAGGAGCAGAGCTTGGCTGCATGCAAGTGCCGTCTCCGATCGCTTGGGGAAAGCCCTGGAGAGGAGGGGACTTAGAAGATTGTGGGGAGTCAGGGACTTTTGATTTCAGCAAGTGATTTAAGGGGGCAAGACCTACCAGGGATGAGCTGCTATGCTCATTAGGCCTGACACCCCACCTCGTCTGTGCAGATTGTGATCTTGGTAATAAAGAGTTAAGTCCAGCTTACACAGTGTGATTTATTGCCAGCTCGCTCCTGCCCTAGGCGCTGTCCTCTGTCAAGAGGCTTTGGCAGACTCATGTGGCTACAGTCCTGGTGCGCCAAACAATACAGGTTGACTGGATCGTGCAATTCTTTTCATTTCCCACAATGGCAATGTCACACGAAATGTATTGTAGTAAATTAAAAGGGTAGCTAGATCTATCCAACTGGTATATGTCAAAGTGCCAGACTGGGGTGGGGGGGGGAGATTAAGTGAGGATCAATCAGACATCAGCTGTGGGATCTACCCAGGAGTTGGAGCCCTGGAAAATTTCCAAGGATGCCAGGCAGTGACACTGACCTTGGCCCATTGCATTTGTTCCCCATTCCACAACAGAGGCAGAAGCATAATGCAGATTTGAATCACTGTTGTACAAGACTTCAGATGTTACATTTCACTTAATACACAAAAGCCTGTGTAATTAAACTACCTCTCACTTGTACCTGTGTAAGCCTGTGTACCCAAAAAATATTTGCAAGCCTGCTGCTTGTTTGGGACACAATGCCAAAGCTGCGGTTTTCACTTTAGGAGCAGACTATATAATGTTTTCATTGCACCCCTATCTTGTAATTATCTTAATCAGATTGCAAGATTTCCAGTTTATGTGGTTTCACAGTGGCTAGCATCTTGCCATTTCCACCTTTGTTGGTGTCATGGAAGGCTGAACAGACACAAAACTGGGAAGCTAGACAAAAGCTTTATTATCTCTCTCAAACAAGAACAGGACGGGAACAGGAAACACGTAATTGTACCCAGATTCAACTGCCACCTAGTACTGAAACTAAATAATCACATTGCCCGCATAACTGGGATCTCTAAGCTCTGCTTTTCATATAAACAATAGCAGATTGTCCCATTCCTGAATTATAACTGTTTAAAATAGCCAAATGTCATCCATGTGGAATATTAGCAGTTAGTCTGGCTTGGATCTGTCTAACAGCACTACTGAAAATTTAAAAGAATGGCGCCATGGGAATATTTTAAAAGCTTAGAGTACATTTTGCACTCACTTAGCTGAAGGGAGTTCAAAATGTTCTCAATTATGTGTTCCTAAAGTCTTTTCTTGTCAATATACCTGCTTCTTTGTGAGTAATAAAATTCCTTCAGGCTTCTAAGTGAGCAGGCTTCGAAACAAGAGAAAAAGAAATGTTTCTATTATTATTTTTTAACGCTTCCCTTAAGATGATTAAAGTGATGGTGATTTTCTTCTTCTTCCATAGGTGACAAACTATATGGAATTTCAAATAGATGGAAAAACATGCATTTTTTTTTTAAAGTGCCGTGTGCATCTGAGTTAGCAGCATTAAAAATGAACCTCCCGTGGCTCTCCTGTATAATTCCATATACATTGTCGACACTTGAAGCCTCATCATTGTTCATGTTAAGCAATAAAATATATGTCACACAATAATAGAATACTATGCGAGTTGCACATTAACAAACACTGCCAGAAGCCAGTAGATTATTTGGTATGCACGATGCAAAGACAGAAGAGAGCTAAAAAATAATGGTTGGACACTGTGAAAAAACTAGTGTCACTGGAATACAAAAAAGGATATTGTGGTTCGAGTACCCCAACCCCCCGTGAGGTGGAAATAAACACACGAGGACACGTGGTATAAGGTTTATGGGCAAGGAAAAGGCCACAACTTTATTGGTTACTGCAATGAAAAGGTATTGGCTTAGGCATTGGATGACCACAGCAGAGGGGTTGAATCACCAGTAGATGGAGCCTGTTGATGCCGATCCAACTATAGGCTCACCCATGATGTCACCGGGGGTCGTGCCATGGCCTCCAGCCAAGCAGGCATCGGACAGAATACACGACCGCCAGATTCCTTTAACGGAATACCCAAATCGAAGGCGTAGGCGATGGCCACACCTAGCCTTCCCACACAGCATAACACCCAAATCCAATGCCTAACCTACCCACCAATACCACAAAAGTTGTGACGGTTGCTACGAGGTAGGCAAAAAACCCCAAAGGCTTAATGCCAACAGGAAAAACTCCTACCAGGCCCCCAGACAACCGGGCGACCAACCTAAGGTCCATAGCAAGGCCAGAAAAGAACTTAAACCCTGAGCTAAAGGGAGTGGAGGGTGGGTGACTCTCGGAGCGGCGACATCGCAAAGAGGCCGAGGGGGGGCCGGCGCCTGAAGATATAGGATGGCCAGGCACGCCCCTGCTACGGGCGGCTCCAGGTGGGAGCCACCCCCTGGGCGTGAGGCGTCGGCCAGGTGAGCCGGAAGGGGCAGGGGCTCATGCCCCTGCGTGGGCGGGGGTTGGAGGTCCCGCCCACAACCACTCCCCTCCCATCTGGGGAGGAGAGTCTTTATTCTGTGCTACAAGTACTACTTTATGGCTAGCTGGATCTCCAACCAATCAAACTCCATCTACTGCAACAAAGGAACCAGATAGGTTCCTGTACTCAGGGCCATTGGAGATCATGCCAGTAAGCCTCTGTTTAGTGTTCCCCTTTGCAAGAAAGCTATCGCTGATGAGTCAATAGTTCACTTTCCAAAGACTTTGCTGATTATTAGAGGTTACCCAAAGAGGGAAAGGAATGAACTTCTTCTTATGTCAATATAGTGATGATAGGTCGTGTTCAACTAAGTGTTACGCAGAGCAGATTCACTGAAATTAATGGTCATGACTAAGCAGGATCCCTTAATTTCAAGAAGTCTACTCTGAGTAAAACTTTGCTCCAAAGGGAAACAAAACTGCTGCTTCCACAAGAATGTGAGGTTCTGCAAAGGAGGGTATGCAAAGCATTGCATGTCTGTATTTAAATAAATCTTGAGTTTGACCAAACTGCGGGAGGCAGTGGAAGACAGGAGTGCCTGGCGTGCTCTGGTCCATGGGGTCACGAAGAGTCGGACACAACTAAATGACTAAACAACAACAACAATAGAAAATGCCAACATGACCTTCATCCTAAGAAAATAAAATGCAAGGTACGCACTGGGAACCTTGTGATCTCTTACTGCTTGGAGAATATATATATTTCTGATCCTCTGCTGTTGTTGCTTTGCAACCTCACCTACCCTGCACACCGTTTAGACCCCCCCCATTTCTTATCCGGTAGAACAGCCATTCACACATTGCAGCTGGGGTTCCATTGCTTTCCTGTATCTCCAAGATCACAGGTCACTGCTTCTTACCGAGAAGTGGGGGGAAAGATGTGGGAAGTGTGGTGAGTGGTGGCAGGGTTAATCTGACACTTCTGCTGTGCACGCCATGCCAATGTCCCCACACCTCACCTCTCAGTGTTTCAGTAAGCAGCAGTGATCCATGGTGCTGAGAAGCCAGAAGAGCTCCACCCATGCTGCGTAACTGGCCGCTACTTCTCAGCTCACCATAACACCCAGCCCCTTAGTGATGGAGTAAGGAGTAGGGAAGTGGTAAGCGTAGCGGGACTGGGGAGCAGTTAATAGAGAACTGCCTTATTCTGTTTTGAATGTTCCTCTGTGGCTCACCTGGGACTTCTCCCCTGCCTCCTGCTCACCAATGAGGGTGGGGTTGGGGGGTGAGATGTCATCATGCTGTAGTTTGCAGTGCCACCTGTCTGTTACCAAGCAAACTGCAATGTGTCAACACCATTGCATTCTTAGTATACAGTAAGATATACAGTTGTACCTTAGTTCTTGAATGGAATCCATTCCAGAAATCCGTTTGACTTCTGAAAACATTTGAAAACCAAGGCGCGGCTTCCGATTGGCTGCAGGAGCTTCCTGCACTCAATTGGAAGCTGCGGAAGCCTTGTCGGATGTTCGGGTTCCAAAGAATGCTCGCAAACTGGAACACTCGCCAAGGTACGACTGTATATGTATTGGCTTAACTGTTTGGGCTCCCTTCCCACCCTAAGAATCTTGAGAGCTATGTCTTGGTGATGATTATACTAGAGATCCCTAACTGAACTACAGTTCCCAGGTCTCTGAGAAGAGGATATAACAATTAGCCAGTTTTAAGTCTGTGGGGTGGATTTTCTCAGTAATATATAAATGAATAAATACACAGACATAGCCTACAGATTATTAATGCATCCTTATATAAACCCAAAGCAGTTTCATAGTTTTATATTTGCTCTGCTTCCATGTAGAAAAGGTGTTTTGTTTTGGATTTCTTATAAAGTCCTGCATGACTCTTGGCTGTACTTCTCAACCGTATCTCTCAGCTTAATTAAGTGGGTTTCTTCACGCTACAAATACCCTTCCTTGTTCAGCAGCAAGAATAAGAGGTAAAAAAAATAAAATCAAAATCAAGGGACATTCACTGAGCCATGAAGCTGTCAGTCCATCATAACTTGAATATTGATTATTATGAGCTGGTGACATTCCCTAGGCTCACATATCATAGTTGTTGACTGAGAGCTTTAGACTTAATTGAATGTGGTGCTGGTGCGAGAAGTGATGAACAATGCAGTGGATGTACAAGCTAAGCTTCCCAGCAGCCCAAGATGCATCAGAAAGTTATGAGGTGCTACGCACTTTCCAAAGCTCTGAAAAAGTTTTCTACTTTTAAGCAGAACAAGGCATTCTCGAAAATTGAAAATAAAAAACAGGACTGCCCCCTCCAACCTATCAACCCTGTGTTGTTATGCCCCCCCCCCACACACTAAACTGTCTAGTTCAGGGGTGGCTCTTATCAGCATCAGCCATCAGGACCAAGGATCAAGCATGATGGGAGTTGTAGCTTACAGCATCTGGAGGCAAATCCTTGGTCTAGTTCATCAAACCTCAGTCATCCACACACACACATATCCATGGAAAGGGTTGAACCTAGATATTTAGGGGTACCTAGGAGAAAAGACGAGATGGTTGGACAGTGTTCTCGAGGCTACAAACATGAGTCTGACCAAACTGCGGGAGGCAGTGGAAGACAGGAGTACCTGGCGTGCTCTGGTCCATGGGGTCACGAAGAGTCAGACATGACTAAACGACTAAACAACAACAAGGAGAAAAGAGACCATCAATCATCATTGCTCTCTTCTCCAAAGGAACTTCATAAAGATTATGAAGGCTGCCTGGGGCCTCCTAGTCCTCATTTATTTATTTGGTTCCATTTATGAATTGCTTCCTCTAAAATACCTCAGACTGGGGGAAAAACAACAACAGCAAAAGTAATGCCCTATGGGGAGGAAACAATTAAAACCATGCCATGTATAATCATTTCATGTGTAAAAACTATTTCAGATCCACCACAGATATAAAGATAAAGATCTCCACTTAAAAGGCTTGTAGAAAAAGGAAAGTATTCAAAAGGCACCAGGAAAACAAAGGAAACAGGACCTGTCTGATATTAAATGGGAAGGAGTTCCAAAAGGTAGGTGCCACAGTACTAAAGGCCCAACTCCTCAATCGTACAGAGAAGACGTCCTGGTGAGATGCTATCTGCAGGAAACCATCTCCTGCAGAGTGCAGAGTGAAGCAATCAGTTGGGTGCATTAGGGGTGAGAGGATATTTTAGGTCTCATGTGCCCAAGCTGTAAAGGGCTTTGTATGAGAGGCAGAAAAGTGTGAAAGAATCAGCTATTGAACGCAAGGTAGGGGGGCCCTGCAAAAAGCAGGACAATTCTCTTGATAGCCTTAATCTTCTTATCATACTGCAAAGCAAAGCAAAATGGGAAGGGATTTTCAGTCCTTTTCATCATCGGGTGGGAACCCACAGAGAAAATCCAACAATTCTCTTTGCATAGAACCTTGAGATTATCCTGACCCCAGTTGTTCAACAGGAGCATTAGGCTCATCCATGATGAACAAACAGATGCAAATTCAGCAAAGCTCCTTGTTGCATTGACAACAGAAAACTTAATAACTAGCTTGTGGTGTTCAACAATGAACTCAGTAGGACTATTACACCTTAAGTCTTAGTACTTCCATTGGAAGGCACTGTGAGTTGGTCTAAAGCAGTGGTTTTCAAACTTCCTCCCTTCAGGGTAGGAAGTGGGCATTGATTCCTCGGCTGATCAGTTCTTGAATATCAGGAAGTCCCAAATGTTGAAGAAACAATCCTACATTCTAGCTGTCGTGCACAGGTTAACAGTCCTTAAGAGGCATACCCTCTGTGAATATCTCTGATCCTTCTTTAATTCTTTAATTCTTTAATTTGCGGCCATTGGCCCATATCGAAAACAATACATCAAAATTTATCCTTAAAACACCCATATAAAACCAATTTTACTTCAGTTAAGTAAACACTGTAAACAATAAGCTCCCTCTATGTAAACCGCAATTCAAATCCATCAGATTTTGGGGGTATGCGTCTTAGTTCTCGCACTTATTGATGGTTCTTAAGTTTAGCTAAGCTGTCAGAGTCATACAGTGATCCATTTCTCCTCTTTTGAAATAAAACATTAATCAGGTATCTAGCGACAGCAAGGGATCTACTTGCATCTTCGTTGTTTAATAAGTATATTATTTGGGCTTCCTGAAGTCCATCAGCAATTCTCGATAAATATGGGGCCAGAAACTTGGACCGTGAGGCCGAATGTAATGGACAACAGAAGATTATATGATATAACGATTCTATAGATCCACTTTTACAGTCACAGAGGAGTGAGATCTGTCCGTTGGAGAGTCTGTTACCCAACACATTCGATGGGAAAGCATTGAATCTAGCCTTTATAAAGGCGTACCTGTGCGTCATCTGATCCTTTTGTAAAGCCATCTACAGGAGAAAACACCATAGAGACATGGTTCAGATGACTTCTGCTGTAACCACAACTTTGTGGTTAAATTGTTTGTAGTGTTGCACGCCACCCTAATCTCTGAGTGGTGCAATATTCCAGGGGTTCCAAGCACTTACATGCTCCCCTTGGGAAATGAGGCACAGTGGAGACTGTGGTGTCTTCATGATATATGGTTTACTTACATAAATATATGAGATGGAGGGGTTCACAGCATTTACACCCCAAAATGGTCTTGCTTCTCCCAATGGATCCCAACAAAAACCAGTCATACACCTGTCTCCCAGCCTGCAGCCTTGCTTCTGTCTTCTAGCTCACATAACTCAACTATCTACTCATGCCTCTGTCTTTCTAACTACCAGTGAGTTGAGGGAGGGAGGCCCACTCATATACCATCAGGCCCAGAGCCACTTCCGATTTTTCAGCCCATACTCTGTTGCTGAGATAAGCCCTTTTGCTATCGCTCTAGGTGAAGGCTGAGGTGGCAGACAGACAATCACTCTAGAGTCGGCTAACCTTTCGTCACACTGTGAATTTAAACCCATCTACACTATCAAGTCACTGTCAGATAAAATACGGTGAAAGCATAACTCTACAGCTGATTACTTGGCATAGTTATTAATGGCCAATGACATACTTTGGCTAATTTCTTTCACAGTTTGTTTCTGCTGTTGCTACAGTTCATTCTGTCTCATAATTTAGTCCTCTGTGTCTCAGCTTTCTTGATCTCCTCTATTCTTTCTCCTCTTCTCCCTCAGTTTCTCTCCCCGTTGCTGCTTCTTCTCATTGCACCTCAGCTCCTCTTCTGCTGCCCCTTAAACTCCTCCATGCCTGTCTCCTCCATTTCCCTAGATTTTGTGACATTTTCCTCTCCACTTTCTACACCATTCCCTCTAGAGTTCCATATAATGGACTTTCAAGAGGGAGCATTGTGCACCAACTCAGCAAAGTTACAAAGACTGGTGGCAACATTTCCCAAACTTTCTGGACTTTCTATTAGGGATCCAATTTATAAAGCTTTCCCTTGCTGTCACTGCTTCAAACCATCTGACATTTAACAGAAAAATAACGTCTTTCACAACACTACATATTTTTAGACACATTTAAAGCACTTTGTGTGTTCAAGAAATGTCATAATGCCATTAATTCACATTTTGGAGATATGTAATTTTTGCTCTATTACAGAAGACTGCAACCAGCAGAGTGATTGCATGAACACGGGGGGGGGGGGGAATCTGGAGGGGACTTGTTTGGAAAGCATTTTTTTAAAAAAATGAAAAATGAAAAATCAATAGTAAATGCTGTCAGATCTTTGATTTGTGAACCTGGAGGTGCGTGTTCAATGGGTCTGCGAGGTAAATCCTCTTTTACAAAACAAAACCTAAATAGTGAAGGACAACTAATCCCTAGCCATTAGAAGATTTTTAAGGTTGGATACAGTAGAAGATGTTAAGTTCAAAGCCGGAGGAAATAATTAATGAAGTTTGTTTTCCTTTTGACAATATATATATATAGGTGTATAATGAAGGCACCAGGAGAACTTCCCTGTGGAGAGCATTCCATAGATGGGGAGCTACTCCAGAGAAGGCTCCGTTCTCATGTTGCTACCTTCCAGACCTCTCGAGCAGGCGGCCCACGAAAGAGGGCCTCAGAAGATGATCTCAGGGTCCAGGTAGATTCATTTCGGAAGGGGCAGTACTTGAGGTATTGCAGTGCTGAGCCATTTAAGCCTTTATAGGTCAACACCAGCACTTTGAATTGGGCCCAGAAACTAATTGGTAGCCAGTGCAGTCGGACCAGGATGGGTGTAGTATGCTCAAACCATCTTGCTCCGGTGAGCAATGTGGCCTTTGAATTCCACACCAGCTGAAGTTTCTGAACCATCTTCAGAGGCAGCCCTACATATAACGCATTAGAGTAATCTACAGTGGTCAACAAGTTACCTGTAAGAAGCCAACAAGCAGGGCATGAGCACAACAGCAGTCTCCCCTCCTGTATTTGATTTCAAACAATACCTCAAAGATGTAAGAATGAAACTGGCAATAAGCAATGAAGCAGGCTATCTGGTATCCAGATATTTCCATGCTCGACTTCCCACAGTACCTAAGCATCCATAAAGGGGGAAAAGGAGTCATCCACTTAATGATGTTTAAATCTACAACCCAGCGCTAATATGCTGCATTCACTGCTGGGGTTGTGGGTTATCTGAAGGCACGTTGATCTTTGCCGATCATCAAATGGACTACATAAACATGTTGATTTGGCATGCAATACAGGTCTGGGCCTTCAGGTAAAAAGAAGAAGACAGCATTAGCAAATAAGTCATAATAAGTAATGTTCACAAACCTTTTTCTTAAAAAAAAAAAAAAGCGCCTTGTGCTATATGAAGAATAACAGGTATTAGAACGAGGTCCCGTTATCTCTGGAAAACACATTTGTTAGGCATATAAACAAGATATAAATTATGTATACCTTTGCTGCACCAACAAAAATATAACCCTTACGTTAAAAAAAATCATTAAATTTTAAATAAACTGCAGCATTAGCTCGTGAGAAAATTGTTTATTTCAAGACATTTCTGCACCCATCAAAGAGCAAGTGATACTATTTGTTATTCCTGGTGGAAGAAATGTTGAATCACCGGGAAGGCAGTGCTTAATTGCAGAACTTTGGGTTAAAAGTTTGGGTAACGGGAAGGTGACACTAATTGCTACATTGAAACCTGACCTAGGGAGTCAGTGACAAAATGCAGCTGAATGAAAAATCTGGCTCCCAGGTAGGAGGCTGTCAGGGTCTGGCTGGATGAGGAGGAGAGGTGGAAACTGCCTGACCAAGAGCCCCACAGGGAAAGCACAGAGAGAGAATTTGGATCTTGGATCCTGGTGTTGGGAAACCGACCACACCCCAGAGGAGGGGAAGAACTGGGAAGTACTGAAAGTGTTAGGAATGTGGCTCCCCAGGACCCAACAGAAGGGTCAGCATTGGGAAGTGAACAAGAGGTTATGTTAGAATTCCTGCTCCGTGATTGCAGTCATGGGATTGTTGTCTATCACATGACGGTATATGTTTTGACTCCACAGAGTGGGAAGTGATGGAGACAGGATGTTTGTGTTACTGTGTTCTGTGAAGTGGGACTATTGTCCTTTGTTCTTTTCCCTCTTTGCTATCTGATGCTAGAGAGAGAGAGGGAGCCATGTTGCAGTGCTCCGTATGTGTTTATATGTAAATAAAGTAGATTAGCCAAAATGCTGAGTTGCTGTGGTCTGTCACGCAATCTGCGCAGACTCTGCGGATCCCTAAGTGTGCCGATGTCTGTTGGCATCAGTCGCTGTGATGTTCGGGCTGAAGAAAGCTTTTGAAGCTCCCGAATGATCGACCAGGAGGGAGGGATCATGCCAGTCGGGCACATGTCTCTGCCAAGGTCCTGACACTGACAGCCCTCCCTTCCCATGCCGGACGCTCCTAGCTCAGATGAAGAGGGAGAGTTGGAAGGTGGCCAAGGCGAGGCCAGGCTGCAAACAGATAAGATAGGCTTGGGACCTTGTCCACTGACAGTGAGGAAGGGCCAGTCCAGACTCTCAGTCCTCAATCTCGGCATTGGGAACACCTCAAGAAGGAGCGGAAGGGGAGGGAGAGAAATACGAGGTTCTGGCGTCGTTGCTGTTGGAGGTGGAGCTCTGATTCAGATGAGAGCATCTATCATTGCTGAGAGGGAGTGCGAAGCTCCGCTCTGGATGTTTATTTCTGTAAATGAAACTACCTTGAAATGACGGGAGTCTTCTTACTGCTGGTCAGCCAGCTCGTTACCAGAGATCGTTATAGAAAGCTGGGAGCTTGGAGGAGAGAAAAGGCAGGTGCCCAGCCCAGGACAGAGACAGGAATCAGATTTGGCAGCTCCAACCCAGAGCCACCCTGACAGCTTCTCTGTTGACAGCCTACAAGCACCCCCACCACTCTCAGAACAAGGTGTCTATTGCATGTGACCGAGCAGAGAACCAGGGAGAAATAGAGAGGGTCCCTGGGGGCTCACCGTAGACAGAGAGAAGGGCCTGACACAGAGGGACAGGGAGTGGAGGGGGAGTTACAAGCCAGTAACTTCATCTAGACAGGAGCAACCATTAGAAGTTTCTGTGTGTTCTATGTTCTGCTTCCTTAGTAAAGACGCTAACTGTAAGCAGTGGAGAAACTGCATGCTCTGGCACTGGGGGCAGAGAGCAGGCAGGGGCATGGCTGGCGCACGTCCCGGGGTGGTGGTGCATGTCCCGGGGGTGTGGCATGCGTCCTGGGGTGTGGCACGCATCCTGGGAGCATGGCACATCGCCCACGGGGACGTGGCATGGGTCCTGGGGGCATGGCGCCTGGCACGGTTGGGGGTGTGTGGCGCATGTCCGGGGGGCGACTGCAATGGTACCCCCTCTCCGATGGTGCCGGGGGTGATGCGCTCCCCTGCCCTCCGTTCCTCTGCCAGTGACTGCAAGTTATCCAGTGTTTCACTGTTTTTCTCTGATCTGCAGGTGACCAGTTCTCCTTGTTAGCTCCCTGACAGAGGCTCAAATACGCAGACTCCACACAATGAAATGTAACTTCTGGTACAGGGGTAGTCGATGTGGTGCCTTCAAGATGTTGTGGACTCCCAACTCTAAGCAGAACCAAGCAACATGGGATCAGGGATGATGGGAGTGTAGTCCACAAAATCTGGAAGGCACCATGTTGACGGCCCCTAATCTAGTTTGTCTTGAGGTATATGGGGTGCTCTGTTTTGAATTAACTAGAGGCAGGTATGAAAGGGAATGCCTGAAGATGTATTTGGGCTTCTCAATTTTTCTCTGAGCAGATCCACCAATGGTAGCATTATTATCTAGACAGGCAGCCTCATTCATGTACAGTACATATTTTTTTCATATACTACTTGTGCCTCAGAAATTGACACTGTTTTGTAAATCCATTCAAAGCAATGCAATCTTATTTCCCCGATAAGATGACCCTGCCACCACACACAAAAATCATACTCATTTGGAAATAGGAATGTTTGAGGATTTTGATTTGTCTCATTCTGATGCAAACTGACCTGATCTGCAACTTCCAGGCTCAGAATGTAAGGATCATTTGGATTTTGTACTTCTCTGAGTGTTTCAAAATATTTCCTGGTTCAGAAAATGTACCAAAAGGCATTTAAAATGCCTTTTAAAATCTCAAATACTATTAGAAATAAAATAGTATTTAAATACATATGTCGTGATAAAATATGCAATTAAGCAAATGCATATTTAAATATGAATTTTATGCAGAATATTTTTCCCCAAATAAATGCAGAAACAGACAGAACAGACTTACGACTGAACACATGTAAAATAGAAATGTACCGGAAATAGAAGGATCCATCTATCCCTAATTGGAACTCCCAAGTAAGGCTTGTTAAAACAAATGGAGGCTGTGCAGTAATAGCTCTTATTGGATTACATCCTAGGTCTGAACTGTGTCTTCCCAGCAGTCAAGAGACTAAGTATCTGCACAGTTTTCATCACAATCATTTTTTAAAAAAATTGGGCAGATAGATTCAAGACTAGAGAATGCAATGCTGAATCCCAGGGTGGCAGAATATTGTCTCAGAAGTTATACTCCCATCATCAAACTACATTTACTCCTGATCCATACATGTGGACATGATTTCAGCTATGGATGGGTGAATCATTTTTCCACTCTTCAGTTCCCCATCAGTTTGCAAATTTAAAAAGAAAAAATAAATCCTCATGGAAATCCAGCGGAGTTTTAGTCTGAATTTCTCCTAATGTAAACATCTTTGTAGACAATTTTGTCTATTTTCCACAAAGCAATTTAACATTTGTGTGTGCTAGTTTCACTAATACTGATGCAGTTTACTCTGATGTGTGTGTGCATGAATATGTACGCAGTTCTTGCCAATGCAAAATTCAGAGAAGCGTGAATTTCAAAGGACAGTTGTGTTTTGGTCCTCATTATTTCAGTTACATTTGCCTGTAAATCTGAACCAAAATGAATGTCTCAGCCATCCCTAATCATCTTCTTCCCATGATGGCAGTCTCTGCGCACTGACTTCCAGCTGGTTACCATACAAGTTTATTTGAGCGAGGCAGGGAAAGTAAGTAGAAGAAGTAGAAGAAGAAAGGCAGGTAGAAGAGCAGACAGGGATGGGCAGGCATACCAATGGAGCCAATTCAGTGGTCCTGCATAAGTGCAGCTCCGACCCCACCACTGCCCTGCCCTTGACTTGTCCCGGTACAATCCAGTAAACAGCAGCAAAACTGCTATCAGGAAGGCAGTGGCACAGCAGCACTTCACTGCCACAGCTGCTCCTCTCTCTGTGTATTGATTGACCAAGTTATGAGGGAAAAGGCTTTGGAGAACTAGATCTCTCCTCCCTTCAAGATAGAATGGTCCTTAGGTAGCCCTGTGGTGAAAGTTGGAGTGGGATGAGAGACCTTGTTAAAATTCCCTCTTCTATCCCCTGTTGAAGACCCAGGAGCCTAGTATTCTTTTTCACCTGGCCACCTGAATTCCTGGGCTGACCTCAAAGCCAATGGGAGAATGCTTTCTCTAGGGCAGTGATGGCCAAACCTGGCCCTCCAGCTGTTTTGGGACTACAATTCCCATCATCCCTGACCATTGGTCCTGTTAGCTAGGGATGATGGGAGTTGTAGTCCAAAAACAGCTGGAGGACCAGGTTTGGCCATCACTGCTCTAGGGTATGCATGGTTGGAAAGAGAACTCTGAGTAGCCCCACATTCTATGTGTGGCAATACAATATTGTGAATTGGTGTTACACACACACACACACACACACACATACACACACACACACACACACTGCTTTTAGTGAAAATATTCTTTAATTCAGCAAAGGAAAACATACTGAAGTAGGTTTTGAGAGAGGAGGAGAGAGAGAGAGAGAGAGAGAGAGAGAGAGAGAGAGAGAGAGGTATTAGAATAGCTAAGCCTACCTCGTGGAATAGGGGAATTAAATCTAATTTTCAGTATGACCAAGCAGTGCTCTCACCAGCTACATTTTCTATATTCATAATATGCATGGTGTTGCCTTGAAATGCTGTGGGGATTAAAAAGAAATATATATATTTGAGAGAGTCAGCAATCTGCAGGCAAGACCACTATTGTCTAGTTAATAGGTTTAAAAATCAGGAGACATGCAAAATACCAATTTAATGTGCCCACATTTAACCATCTCCTATTCTTCTACTTACGGAAAGGTTACTTTGGAAGAACAATGATTCCTAAATCCTTAACTGCGAGTGATGTACCATCCTGAAGCAGCATAGCTGGTGATTATAAAGAGGACTTATTATGTCTGAGTCTATCAAGATTCAGATAAAACCCCATGACCTTGAAAGACAGACTTTTGCTATGAGCCACCATTCAGTTGAGCAGTAGAACATCAGAAATTCAGCTCTGATTTCAGACATGAGGATGGTGTCATTTCTTTCTCACTGTAGCTCTGTCCCATCCCAGTAGCAAATAACCATTTCTACTACAGTTACCTACTCATCAGAGCAGCAGCAGCTCCCATGGATATTCCTAGGGTGCTAAAAGAATGTCTAAAAATTATGTTTATGTGGGTTGCTTTAATGATGTAGATTGTAAGCATACAGGTGAGGCATCACAAGGAAGACTGGGTACCACCTTCATAGTTGCTGACTGTTAAATGATAACTAATCAGAGGCAGCTACAATTGTAAATGGCAAAAAAAAGGAAAGGAAGAGGAGCCGGTTTGCTCAGTTGTGTAGAAGGTAGAAATACTCTCTGTAATGAAGTGAGAGCAGTAGTTTACTTGCTCGAATTAACAAATAAGAAACTTTTGATAATTTAAATTCTAGATTAAAATTGATTACTTAATCGAGAAGGGGATTGTAACAAAAACACTTAGGCCTAATTTGAATAGTAGAGTGCCTGGTATCTGGTGGGCAATCTCTTCCTTTATTTCCACACTGTGGCTACAGACCAAATCGCCTGTCGGGAGAGTTATGAGATTCAGGTGAGGGTCAGATGCCTTTTCAATCTAAGCAGGTATATAAGAGGCCTTCACCCTCCAGAGCCTGAAGGGGCCAAACATCTGTTGTGAATACATGTATTCCTCCTTCATTCCATAGCCCACTTCTAGAAATCTAGCTAAATGATGCAGTACTGTGTCAACTCTTCCATGTGCAAAGAGGGCGATGGAGCTCCCTGAAAGCTGCTTTGTTTGGACAGGAAAGTAGCTCGGATGAAAATATCTGATAGTTCTTAAAATGAACAGCATCTGAGTTAGATGATCCAAAGCCATCTAACCACACTGAAAGCAATCTCTCTCCCTCCAGGTGTCCGTTTATTGCCAAGTGTTGTCTTTATTATCTCTGTTTACAGCCATAAGTGGAAGAGTAAATAAACTCTTAAATAACACCATGTTGAGGGAACAGAAACAAATATTGACTGAATTAGAGTCAGCCTTTGCAGCACTTTGCTGCAAGAGATAGGACTCGGTGGGCAAATGTAATTAATGAATCTTTTCCCAGGGTGTGTTGGTAGCCTGCGCCTTTAAGCAGGGCCATGCAAGAGCTAGATGTTTTTGGTTTTACAGAAAGTAAACTCCGCTAAGAGACTACATAGTAAGGCACTCCAGGATTCAAGCCACCAAATCCCAGCACTCTAGTCTCACTCGCATGTATCACCCTGACACCTTACCAGAAAAGGGAACTGTCGGCCTTCTCATTGCAGTACTTAAGTAGTCAGAACCACTGAGCATCTTGGGCTTGCCAATCAGAAGGATGGTGCTTTGAATCCCCACAATGGGGTGAGCTCCTGTTCCTCTGTCCCTGCTCCTGCCAACCTAGCAGTTCGAAAGCACACCAGTGCAAGTAGATAAATAGGTACTGTTGTGGTGGGAAGGAAAACGGCATTTCTGTGCGCTCTGGTTTCTGTCATGGTGTCCTGTTACACCAGAAGCGGTTTAGTCATGCTGGCCACATGCCCAGGAAAGCTGTCTGTGGACAAATGCCGGCTCCCTTGGCCTGAAGCGAGATGAGCACCGCAACCCCATAGTTGCCTTTGACTGGACTTGACCGTCCAGGGGTCATTTACTTTTCTTTTACTTAAGTACTGTAAGTACTACCAATCCTGCAACTGAACAGAACGCAGCTGTAGGATATATACAACGCAGTCAAACCAAGAATGCACGTTTGCTAGATAGACACATGAATGGAGCTGAAGCTCACAGAGTTTTCCTGTAAAATTGCTAGAGAGAAGTCTTGAGAGACACTCCCTGGACTCTGAAAGGGAGAGAGTGTGGCCATATATAATCTATTCACCTGGCAAGGCACTTCTTTGCTCTTTTGCCTCTTTCCAGCAATGTGAGAACATGTGCTAATAATGTCTTTGTTATTGGATTACCATTTTAAGACTGCCTGAAAAAAGCTGCTGTATCTGTTACTCTTCAACGAGTAAATGTTATTTTTACAAGATTGTTTGTGTGATTATTGTTTTCAGTCAGAGAAAGGGGGGGGGGAATACCAGTAAAATCCGGTCTGCCTTAAAGCTTCCTGGATTACTTAAACTCAAAGGCTGAAACTAGCCTATCTAAGCTTCCCTTTTTAAGCTTCAAAGAGATGCACTGGAAAGAGATCTCACAAACGTAAGGAAGGGATGATAATATCTAATAAATATATCTTCTCTGAGCATCTATTCACATTCTACGACAGCTACAGCATCCACACTGTGAAGTGAAACAATAATGTTCCACATGGACCTAGAAACACATTTCAGCCTGGCTCTTCTCCTTAATTCAGTCATAATCTAAGGGGGTCTTCAGACTGTTAGCATTTGGTGGAATAAACTGGAACAGAGCTGTAAGTTTGTACATTAAATGCGGGTTGAAGTGCTCCGTCATCCTTGCACAACCAGCTTTTTGGGTTTTTTAAAGGACTTCTGTGGTTTGGAAAATGTTAGGGAAGTGCATTCAAATTTTGGGGGTGAATGGATTATTTCTGGCAGTACCAGCCCAGTCATAAGGCAGGTGAGGCCACTGCTTCAGGCAGCAGAAACCACACTGGGCCGCACACCAGTGGGTGTACAGCCTACCCCACCAACTCCACCAGAGCCACTGACATCAGTACCGATTTAGGGTAAGAACACTGCTGAAATTGGTGTGATGTTGCCCAAAATCAGGACCGATTATGTTGCTGCTTCTCTACCAGCAGCAGATGGGGCAGAGCAGACAGTAGTGGCAGGATGTCATGGACTGATGGGATGCAGAGGAACGTTGGGAGAAACCAGCTGGGGAACTCCCAAAGGAAGAAGGCTCAGAGCCTGGGGATTGGTGGTGGGACAATGATGAGTGGCCAGAAGGAAAAAGAGGGAGAAGACTGAAGGGGTTGTGCCAGAAACTGAAGAGGCAACAGGGCGTAGTGAGTGGGAGAATCTGTGGCAGAATGCAAATATTAACCGGCATACACAGACCAATTGGAAATGTAATATTTACAAAATGGTCTGGCACTACTTCCATTCCCTTGCTTTATTTTCGTTAAAAAGCAGGCACACATTCCAACAATTAATCACGGTCAGATTATCAAGATAAGATGTGTCCACTACCGTACAAAAATATAAGAACTAAATGTAAGAGTTTATTTCTTGTAGGGGGGGAAATGTTGGGGTGTGCAAGAGTGCCATTTGTATGCGAGCTTAGTTAAAAGAATAAGTGTTCCCTTTTTGAAGTGCCTTCAATCACAATTGGACATTTTCCCTACAGGAATTCTGAGTCAAGAAAATATCTCCTGTTTTTTTTCCAAAAGAAACATTTCTGCTGCCAAAGAACCTGTGCTTGGTTACTAGGCTTTGTGAGCCAACAGTGGCATCCAGTGGAGAATCCATTTATCAAAGAAACATATTTACTATTGCTGTGTTTCTTCGCATTTCTCTGTGCTATTGTGCTTTGGGCCTGAAAGGGACAGCTCTCAAGTCTGCTACAGGCATATAGCATTAGCATCTCCCCGTTACCGTTTTATAATGCGGTGTGAACAGTATAACAATGCAGTCTATTGAATAATGGATATCATAAAATTGCAAGAGGATTTTATGCTATATCAGAGCGAGAGCTATTTTGTGTGTGCAGCAAAGTCATCGGAAACATATTGAGAATTGCTGAGTAGATGCTCTAAACCGGGTCCAGTGCATGCCCCCTAAAATTTCACAGATGCAAGAACATTCTTCGGTACCCCAAAGATCCCTCTTCTCACAGATAAAAATTACTGCCTGTGGTCCTCCATCTGAAATGCATTTTAGCCCTATCCAAGTGTTATTGCAAGTACATGAAAATCTATATGTGAGGGTGAGATGGCATTACAAGAATCACAGAATCATACAATCTTGGAGTTGGAAGGAACCCTGAGGGTCATCTAGTCCAACCCCCTGAAATGCAGGAATTTCAGCAAAAGCATCCTCCAAGGAAGGACAGTCCTCCACCTCTCGTGGAAGTCTGTTCCACTGCCAAACAGCTCAGAAAGTTTTTCTGAATGTTTAGTGGGAATTTCCTTTCTAGTGACTTGAAGCCACTGCCTTGAGTCCTACCCTCAAGAGCAGGAGAAAGCAAGGATGCTCCCTCTTCCATGTGACAGTCCTTAAGATATTTGAAGATGGTTATCGTATCTCCCCTCTCAGTCTCCTCTTTTCCAGGATAAACATATCCAGCACCTTCAAGTGTTCCTCATAGGACTTAGTTTCCAGACCCTTGATCATCTTGATCGCCCACCTCTGTACACGTTCCAGCTTGTCAACATACTTCTTAAATTGTGGTGTCCAGAATTGGACACAGTATTCAAGGTGTGGTCTGACCAAGGCAAAATGGAGTGGTACTATTACTTCCCTTGATCTGGACACCATACTTCTGTTGATTAGACAAATCCTTGGAGGATAAGTCTCTCAGCAAGTGCTAGCCATCAGGGGTGCCAACTTGAAGGTAAGCCCCGACCACATAATCAATCACATGACATGGTGCTTTCACACCATTTGTATGGCAATGCCCATCAACTTTGGGGGGACCTGGCCCCCTCAAAGATTTTATTAGGGAGTGCTGAAGCCCCTGAAGCCCCTAGGAGTTGGCTCTTATGCTAGCCTAGATAGCTGTTCTACCTCCACTATCCGTCAATGCCCCTCAATATCAGTTGCTGGGAATGAAAATTGGGTAGACTGCTGGTGTACTCAGGTCATGCTGATGGGCTTCCCATATGCATCTGGTTGGGCACTGTGGCAACAGGGTTTGGGGCTAGAAGGTCCATTGCCCTAATCCAGTTCTTATGATACATTTGTATGAGCACATTTTTGCTGCTGCCCTCCTCTCCATCCCTGTTGCTCTGCCCAAGTTATGGGATGGCTTTCTGAAACAAGGGAGCCTCTCACACTCAAGGCAGTTTCTGTGTGATGTAGAACACTAGAACAACTGAGTTCCACAGCGAATGAGGAAAAGTTAGCTCCCTTTTGCAAACCATTATCCCATGGAGGGTGACGTGGGTAGAAATAATGCCAAGGCTCTGGCAAGGCTTCCAGTTGAGGCAAGAGCAGAAAAAAACAAAGTAGAGTCCTTTTTAATGAGTTTTGTTCAATCCTAATAGCGAGAGACAAAAGAACGTAACAAACCTTAACAATGGCGTTGCTCCAAACTGGGCTCCTCCTTCCTCCTTCCTAGAAATAGCATCTTCTCTTACGGTGGCCTTCCATGGTCAAATGTCTCTGATTCTGTTGTTCCTGCACTCTTAACGAATGTCAAGTCCTCAGAGAAGGGGGATCAGAAATACTTTCCAGTGACAATGTGTCATCTGGCTGCCCTGCCACAGTTTCCCCCTCTCTTCTTCTTCCCAACTTCTCTGTCCGTTTATCTCTGAGTTATGAGTTTCCTCAAACCCCTGCTGTAAATCAAGGCTTCCTCCCTCTTCTCCTGCAGCATCAGGAGAAGAGTGAGGGGTGATCTCCACCATTCCTCCTCCTCCATCTCACCTTCTTGAGTCCAATCCCTGACAAATAAGGAACAGAGCTCGTGTGAGAGTAGCTGTCCCTCACCATGTATAGAATTTCTGTGTTACATATTAGGCTATCCATCTAAAGTAAAAGGTAGAAGGTAAAGGACCCCTGGACGGTTAAGTCCAGTCAAAGGCAACTATGGGGTTGTGGCGCTCATCTTGTTTGGTTTGTCTGGTTTGTCCGCAGCTTTTCAGGTCATGTGGCCAGCATGACTAAACTGCTTCTGGTGCAACGGAACACCTTGACGGAAACCAGAGCACATGGAAATGCCGTTTACCTTCCCGCCACAGCGGTACCTATTTATCTACTTGCACTGGTGTGCTTTCAAACTGCTAGGCTGGCAGGAGCTGGGACAGAGCAGTGGTATCCATCCACACTGCAAGAGCATGTCCTAACCAACATCACAAGTTGCCTGTTAGCACAGCAGGGAAAATATCTTTTTTCATTTACTCCTCCTGAAATCCCACACCCCTTCTATGTTGCCCAAACCATATAAAGAAAGGCCCCTGCTCATACTGGAAACAATTGGTTATTGTTTTGTGCTTTGGGGATTATGTGTATTTCAACTTGCATTTTAATCTGCGAACTGCCCTGAGAAATTTTGATGCAGGGTGGTTTATAAATAAATAAGTAAAATAAAATTGAAGCCGAAGGGCCAAACTACATGGGGTATGAAATGTGCCTTGGCATCGGAGCACAACTTGGTTGTTGGCTTTTAATTGATCAGTCAGAACAGGTATGGGGAGAAGGGGCAGGCAGAGGGCAGGGCTGCCCTGGGTGGAAAGATAGGGGGAGCAGAGAGGAGAGGAGCACAAGGAGTCTTGATTCTTCATGTATATATACCGTGGTACCTCGGGTTAAGAATTTAATTCGTTCCAGAGGTCTGTACTTAACCTGAAACTGTTCTTAACCTGAAGACCACTTTAGCTAATGGGGCCTCCTGTTGCTGCCGGAGCATGATTTCTGTTCTCATCCTGAAGCAAAGTTCTTAACCCAAGGTACTATTTCTGGGTTAGTGGAGTCTGTAACCTGAAGTGTATGTAACCCGACGTACCACTGTATATAAAATGCTTTGTGCCCCTTTCTAAAATTTATTATTAGTGTGCGTTTTTCTTTTTGTAAATATACCAAAGAAAAAATAAATTTGAGATTAATCTGTTTTCTCAGGAAGATGGAGGGTCTGTGTGCTGTGTCGCATTGGTGGAGTGGCAGCGGCACTCACCTCTGGTAAAAAATGCTCTGGGGCAAGGGTTGATAGAAAAAGTAGGGGTCAATGAGGGTCATTTGTGTGGGAGTGATAACTCCTGGTGGGGTGGCAGAAGCATGGATGCCAAAGGGGTAGCATACCCTCCCTCCAACATTCCTCAGCTGAAAAGGTCCTTACTTTTATCTGAGGAATGTTGGAGGGTATTGAACTCGGGAATTGTAAATGTGCTTTAAATGTGCATTGTGTACACCGCCCAAGTCACATTGTCTCTCACAATGGCCTATTCTGCCTGCAGAAGCCACTTCAGTCGAGCACTCATACACAGACACTGGGAAAGGCAGCTTGAACTTTTGAAGACTGACTAGCTCCAGCACACTGTCAGCATTAGATAGGACAAGTTGTCAAGCTGAAAGAAATTCAAATCACAAGGTAAGAGTTTTTAAAGCTAAGTAGTTCTATTCCTGTCCCCCCTCCATCCCCACACACACCAAGTTTCTGAAATGCAACTGATGTTTCTGTGGGGACGAGTCAAGATAGAATAATAGATTTGAGAAGGGAAGATGTATTTAAGAAACAAAAGATTGCAGCTGACTGCACAATTTCTCTCCAAATGACATGGAATACCTTTCCTTATAATGTGATCCCCATAAAAACAGAATGCCCTGCAGCAGGGAAGATGAACGGTGGTCACCATTATGGCACATCTGCCTGGGATGAGTCCAAGATAACGACATGGTGTCACTCTAGCGTAAAATTATGGTGCATATATTTATTTTATATAGAGCATTTGTACCCCGCTTTTTAGCCAAAAATCTTCCCAAGGTGGTTGTCCTTACAATCAATTTAAACTAGACAATCCCTGCCCACAGGCTCACAATTTTTAAAGAAAATGACTCACAAGGAAATATGAACAGGGAGGGAAGAGGAAAAAATAATCTCAGGCACTTATATAGGAGTTATAACAACCAGCTGGTATAGAAATGGTTCAAGAGCAGGAAGCTGTTCTTTCAGCACAGCTGATGGAACAATGCGACTATCCATGGCCCTGGTCTACCGAGCTGAGAAGTTTGCACTACTGCACATTGGATAGTTATGCCACCACAAGGACCATGAGCGCTTGGGTTCTTCCCGCATCTTGCCACAATTCTTGATGCCTTTAGGGTGGCATCAGGAACTGTTTTACGGAGAGAATTTGAAAGGCTGTCACTACAGTCCTCTACATGTACTACATCTGGTACAATTCCAGTTTTTTAATTTCTTTATTATGGCTGATGAGAATTCTAGGTTAAAGATAAGGAACAATCAAAAGGGAGAGTTGGAGCCTTAAAGTTGCCCATCAAGAAGAAGAAGAGTAGAAGAAGAGTTTGGATTTGATATCCCACTTTATCACTACCTGAAGGAGTCTCAAAGCAGCTAACATTCTCATTTCCCTTCCTTCCCCACAACAAACACTCTGTGAGGTGAGTGGGGCTGAGAGACTTCAGAGAAGTGTGACTAGCCCAAGGTCACCCAGCAGCTGCATGTGGAGGAGCGGAGACGTGAACCCGGTTCCCCAGATTATGAGTCCACCGCTCCTAACAACTACACCACACCATTAGCTACCCTCCCAACACCAGGGTCACTGCTGAGAACCTGGACGAGACTAGGGTAGGGTGGTGGCCAAGTCAGGGCTTTGCAATTTGATGCTCCCATGGGTGCTGCTCTGTAGCTGAGGTCTCCCCATCACTGCACTCCAGCTATGTTGATGTAAGGAGCAGCAGTGCTGAGGTAATAGGACAATTCTGTTCCACCCCATACACTGCTAATGTATACAGGTATACAGGGCCAAGGCTGTTTAGGGATTTAAAGGTCAGCACCAACACTTTGAATTGTGCTTGGGAACGGGAGCCAATATAGGTCTTTTAGGACTGGTGTTATATGGTCTCGGCAGCCACCCCCAGTCAGGGAGACAAAGCAGCATCTTCTCTTTTTCGATGCAGCAGAAGTGGCAAGATCGCTAAGTCCCTGCTATTTTTTTGTCATAGTTAATGTATCTCAGCACAAATAGGATTTGATTGTATTTGATTATTTTTAAGGCTGTTTAATTCTTGAGGAAAGGTTAGTTGATTCTTAATTAAAATGAAAGGAGATGCACTGGAACAGGAATAAGGAACCATTTCTCTGTAACTTTACATACTTTTAAAGTTACAAATCAGGTCCACACATGGCAACATATATATGTTGTATATGAACAGGCCATGGTAGAACACCTTTCCCCACCAGGTATGAAAACCTGAAGGTGAAATGGAGTCTACCTTACTAAATTCCTTTATAATGAATCTCCTGCTTGTGATCCTTTTCTTTCTCCCTTTCTTTTTCACAATTGTCAGATCACATGAGCAGGGCTTGCTAACAAAAGTTACATCAATAGGCTCTGGTTGACACGCAAAGCTCTGGGCACAGTAGGACAGGTAGGATGAGTGTTCCCATCATGTGTAAAGAAGGCACAGAGTAGACCAATCGTCTCCAACTCTTGGGTCTCTGGGTGTCATCGGAATATAACCACATCAATCTCAGTCAGACTGGTGGTCAATGGGGTCAGGAATAATGGTGGTCGAAGTGCAACAGCATCTATAGAGTCACAGCTGGGGAAGGCTGCTCTAGAGCTATGCATGGACCACATTTTTTAAAAAAAAAACCACTTATGTCTCACAATTTCCCAGGCACAGATATAGTTGCTACAAAGCTTTGCCTCACTCTAGCTCTTTCTGCAGAAGGTGAAGGTCAGTTTCACCTTTCTTCGCCTGCTTTCTGTTTTCTATCTGAGGACAGGCCAAACCTATTTCAGAGTTTCCGTCAAATGCCTCAAGTCAGTTGTCGATGATCTTTCTTTCACAGCCTCCAAGTCTTCCTTAAATGCTAAGCAACCCATTCTCAGCAGCACGGGGGACACCCAACACATCTCATCTGTCTACAATATGCAAACGCTGACCTTACGAGGGGTGTCAACGCTTCTACTGAACTCTCAATAAACCATTTCTCAATTTGCACATGCCTTGTCTTTGCCACCGCTCATCTGGCATGCTTAATTACCTCCCCTGCATGGCAGCAGGAATCTCACAGCTAATATTAAACATCTCTTAATATTTTCAAAAATGAGATCCACTTAACCATGTCATTCTGACATAATGTGGTTAACGTAAGAGGGAGGTACACTGATTTAGAACCAAGGGCAGTCAGACAAGGAGTGTAACTTCAGAATATGTTTCTTGTGCTGTAAGAGCCACTTCATGCATGGAGTAGGTGGAGAAATCATCTTCTGGTACTGGTATGTTCATGGAGTGTGGGGGGAAACAAAACCAAAGCGGGTTTCTCTCATTTATGGGATGAGGCCCAAACTCTCAAACAACTTCCAGGCTAGTCGTGTTGCCTGATCTAAGGGGAAAAGGGAGACTTTTATTGCCACTCTACCCTGCTGTTTCCCCATCATCTCCTCAGCCTCAGTAAAGGTGAAGGTAAAGGACCCCTGGACGGTTAAGTCCAGTCAAAGGCGACTATGGGGTGCGGCACTCATCTCACTTCAGGCCAAATGAGCCAGCGTTTGTCCACAGACAGCTTTCTGGGTCATGTGGCCAGCATGACTAAACCGCTTCTGGCACAAAAGAACACCATGATGGAAACCAGAGCGCACGGAAATGCCATTTACCTTCCCGCCACAGTGGTACCTATTTATCTATTTGCACTGGCGTGCTTTCAAACTGCTAGGTTGGCAGAAGCTGGGACGGAGCAATGGGAGCTCACCCCATTGTGGGAATTCTTTCTTTCCCTCCCCCCCCCCTTGGTGGATCTGGATGGCTCTGCCTTCTGTAGCCAGAGTTGGGTGGTGGTGCATGGACTGAAAGTGACACCCCTAATTTCACCAACTGAAAGATTTGCAATGGGCTTGAGCTCTGACACCTGCTTATCCAGCACATATCAGTGTTATTCATAACAGTCCATAATTTTAATGACAAATAGATCTCTCTCTCTCTGAAATCAAAGGATACGTTTCATACAAGTTGAAGTCATATACACAGCTGGCTAGAAGGAAGGTATGTTCCAGGAGAAGGTGCCAGAGAAGTGTTCAGTGTGTGAATGAATGATAAGATCTGTTTATCACATTGCAGGGTGCTGCAACATAATCATTCACAGAAATTATGCGGAGGACTACCCAGCACAGCAGACTGAATATTGAAGCACTTCAGCCACAAAACTTCAGTCTTTTGCCTCGTTAATCGGTAAAAAAAACACAACAACAACAACTTTAAGCTAGCTGCTGATGCCCAAGGATTAGAGGCAATTCACTATCACCCTGTTGACCTGACATAATGTTAGCAAGCAGCGGACAGGGAATGCTCTATGGAGCAATACAGGAGTCCCGTGGTGCAAGAATCTGACAACTTTTTTTATTCCCTGCAGAGAAAATATGACAGCAGCAGGACCTAACAAGCAGCAAGGCTCAGTATCAACACTGTATCATCTGGTGTTCCCGTAACAGCGCTAATATAGATAATGACAACAAAGAAACTGCCTAAATGGGAGGTTTTTTTTCATAAAGAAACACGTCCATTTCTTGAAGCATTTTTGACAATTACAGGAGAAGCAGCATTTTCTTTTTGACAGTTACAGGAACTTTCCTGAGTTTGGCTTTCAGGAGATTGCTGTACTGCTGACCATGAGGAAGGCTTCATGACAATATCTAAAAAAAACAAGTTTTAAGGTTTAGATAATTCACCCTTGTGAGTATAGGGTTATACACAACAAAGTCATTACATCAGTGGAATGAATTCTATTTGTGCAATGGAACTTTCCTCTCAACGTGGCATGTCACCCCATGCCCCCAATTTGTTCTGGTGGTTCCCTTGTATTTAAGTGTTTTGTTAGAAGCCGCCCAGAGTGGCTGGGAAAACCCAGCCAGATGGGCGGGGTATAAATAAATTATTATTATTATTATTATTATTATTATTATTATTATTATTATTATTATCCTTCCTTCACTCATGCTGGCGTAGCAGAGCAAATTCCCCTCAATATAGCTGGAAGCTAGTTTGCAGATTTGTTTGAATCTCTTAGTTAAGATTATTTCCTGGTGTCCCCTTTAATCCCTCTTAAAATAATAAAGACGCAAGAGTCTTTCTGAGTAAAGTAACAAACAGTTTACTCACATTTCAGTTCACGATATGATCCCCAAAAGGCAGGCTTTACTTAGTGGTTACAGAAAGAAACTGTGAGTTCATCTCATATGGAGACTGAACTCATGTGCTGCTGGCTGAGAGCCAGCAGACAGCAAAATTACAATAAAAGAGCAAAATGGCTGCAGGAGAGCAGCATGGCAGCAAGAGATAGAACAAGACAACACTGGAGCAAGACAACTTCAAGATGAACAAAACTAGACTGAGAAAATGGCTGCATGACTCGGCTCTTTTATAGAGTCAGCCAGAGCCATGCCCATCTCCCAGGTCACATGCGGGGAGAAGAACAGGAAGTTACACTGACTAGATGTCCCCCTGCCTGTGCCCACTCTAGGGAAATAAGGAATGTTGTATTTGACGGCACCAATGGATTACATCCCACAGATTCAACAACTCATTCCGCCCTCATAGGACCTTTCCTGAGTTTGACTCATAGGAGGTTGCCGTACTGCACCCCATTTACAAGGCTCTGCACCCAGGGAAAAAATCTAACATAAAGTATCAGTGTTTACATCATTTCTGGTTGGGAGGTGACTAGGAGTGCAGTAAAAGTGGGGTGCTCATGCCAATTCTGTTCAATCATGTTTAAAATGCCCTTTTGTTCTTTATGCTAGTAAAAAGGGGTGTCAGTAGTCTTTGCGGTTCATCTGTCGTAGCTGCTGTGGTTCAAGGGTCTCTCCTGCCGCAAATGCAACAACCAATTCAGGAAGATGGTGAAGGAGACAAGCAGGATAAAAGGAAAATGAAGAGACTTGTGTCTGGATCTACTGAAGTCATGTGAGGCTGCATAGCTAGCTGGGATATGAACAAGTTTTATAAATGCATGCTGCTATGTATTTTGTTGTTGTTGTTAGCTTTTCCATGCTATCAGTCCTCCCACTACCAGAGAAGATGGAAATACGCAACACCATTACGTACTGTGGAGAGATGTTGTAGTAAGCAGAAGACTGGCTCTAGGTTTCTGTAGCACCCAGGCAGACTACCACCACCAGTCTGGATCATGTCTGCGGGATTACTTTTCCTCTCTTTATGGGGATGTTGTGGATAGTAGGAGAGGATATATTGATTAAATATTATCCTTCCTCACTCACGCTAGTGAGTCAAGTAGCAGAGCACATTCCCCTTATACAGCTGGAAGCTAGTTTGCAGATTCGTTTGAATCTCTTTAGTTAAGCAATCCAGTGTGGCTTGCCCAGATTGGATTATTCCTACTAAGTCCCCTTTTGATCCCTCTCAAAAGAATAAAGACACAACAGTCTTTCCTTAAAAGTAACAAGAAGTTGTGGTTCGAGGACCCGATCCCCGCTTGGAGGAATAAAGACACGAGGAGGAATAAAGACACGAGGACACAGTATATAAGGTTAATGGGCAAGAAAAGGCCACAACTTTCTTGATTACAGCAAGTGAGAAGGTATTGGCTTAGGAATTGGACCACGGAAGATTTGACTCCACCCACTCGAAGAGGGGTGAATCTTAAGAGGGGTTAACCACCAGTCGGGGGAGCCTGTTGATGCTAATACAACTATAAGCTCTCCCCTGATGTCACCGAGGGTCGTGCCATGGCCTCCCGCCAAGCAGGCATCGGACAGAATACACGACCGCCGGATTCCTTTAACGGAATACCCAAAATTGAAGGGGTAGGCGATGGCCACACCTAGCCCTTCCACACACCAACAACACATTCCAATGCCTAACCGCCAAATACCAAGAAAGTTGTGACGATTGCTACGAGGTAGGCAGAAAAAAACAAAAGTCCGATTGCCAGTTGGAAAAAATTCCTACCAGGCCCCCTGGGCAACCTGGGAGACCAACCATAGGTCCATAGCAGGGTCAAGAGAAAAACTAAGCCCTAAGCCCTAAGGGAGTGGTGGGTGGGTGACTCGAGACAAGAAGGTTAGCAAATGGGCTGAATGGCTGGCGCGGCTGCGTCTTGAACAGCAAACAACGCCCCCCAAGCCACCCGATTGGGTGCTCATCTGGGGGCGTGGCGCCCCAGCCATGTGGATGGGGCAGGGGGCATAACGCCCCCTGCGTGACGCGGGAATCGTCTCCCGCCCACAACACCTCCCCTCCAGAAGGAGGGGAGGCCTTTGCTTCCATTCTGTTCACAGTTCCCTGAAGGCCAGCTTTGGCTTGTAGTTACACAGTTACAGAGATAGCTGTGGATTCATCCCATATGGGGATTCATCCCATGGGCTTCTGGCTGAGAGCCAGCAGTGCAGTCCAAGAGTCAGAATGAAGAAAAGAACAAAAGAGAAAGATGGCTGCGTTACTGGACCTTTTGTTGGGTCTACCAGGGTTACGCCCACCTACCTGGTCACATGCAGGGAGAGGATGCTCCAGACCAGGTGTAACAGGAAGTTATACTGGCTGGAGTAACATCCCCCTGTCTGTGTCCACTCTAGGGAAACAAGGAATGTTGTATTTGACTGCTCCAGTGGATTAAATCCCACACTCCTCTGCTTCAGCATTCCTAGAACCAGCTTCCACTTCCTCTCAGGGCCCTGCCTAGTCCAGTGCCAGAGACCTAGGCATGCAGCATAGCTCCTTCCTCCCCCCTCTTTGCCACTGTTCACTATTTGAATGCTGCAGAGCTCGTCTGACTTCTGGTGACTCTGACCAGAGGCACCAGGCTCTGGACTGACTGAAAACCAACCTCTGGGCTATCCTAAACGTTGTTCTGTATACCATGGTGGGCATCTTCAGTTTGAATTACATTAGGTGCCTCTGTATCAGCCTCCCTAACCTGGTGCCCTTGCTGTGCTGATGGGAGTCCAAAGCACATGGGGGGGTACCAGGTTGGGAGGGGCTGCTCTCTAGCAATGTTGAACAAAGCCACCATCAGAACCTATCACAACTAGGCATCTCTTTGCACAAGAGGTAAAGTGTGTGTGTGTGTAGATGATAGATAGATGATGATAATGATAGATAGATAGATGATAGATAGATGATAGACTAATCAGAATTTTTTGTCTCATCTCTACTGACTACTTATCTATTTTCCACACTCACTCCGTGTGGAAAATATATGCCTTTTGTCCAATTCCATGCAGCTTTAATGTTTTCCATTTTTATTTTCTAATATAGGTGGTATTAAATATTTAGCTGGGACGAGTCAAGGTAGCAGGTAGAATCGAGTATAACTTTAAGCTTGATGAACACCAACATTAGCAAAAGAAGAGAGTTCAAAGAGAGCATTGTGGGTGCAGAAAAGTCAAATATCAGAATAATTGTGACTCTGAAGCTGTGTGTTGAGTAGTTGCTGCTTACCAAAATAGGACCCAGTCTGGGGAAAGGTAATCTTGTTTATGTCCTACCCAAAAAAATAGACTTCAGTTGGGACTAACTTATCTCATTGATTTCAGTGAGACTGAAATGTACAACTTTTGATTTGGACTATGGTCTTTAAAGCAGTATTCACCAAAACACATCCAAGATATTTTTTCCCCTGATCTGCAACTGATCTTATTAAACATTTATGTATTCAGACAATGAAAAAGGTTCTGGAAACCAAGTGTGAATTAGAGGACTCTTCCTGAGCCCTGCTTCTAAAGGACAATGAAATGGCTACATGTTTAGGGAATGCAAATCCAAAGAGAGATTTTGATAACTTTCAAGTTCAAGTCAAAGTCATATCCTTTGCTATCTTTAATAGTAACCCAAAGGCAAAACGGGGGGAGGGGATTAAAAAAAAAATCATGTGCTGATGAACAAAAAATAGGAACTAAATCCAGCTGTGACCTTCAGGTATATTCCTGCATAAGCTGACAGCAAGATGTCCCACAAAAGATGTCCCAATGGGTACCAATATCAAATAGATTGTCCTTTTCATCTGCAACCTCAGAATTCTTCCACGTGTTTGAGTCTTCTTGCCGCCAGAGTCCCTAATCTTTTGACAGAGTCATTGACAACCTTTTATCTGTTCAAACACGCTTCCCTGATGATCTGAACAGTTAAGGACTATCTTATCTTCTGCAAGAACACATGCAAGAATAACTAATGCTGTAGTCTGTGAGCTGGTTTACACATTACTTTTTGAAAATAGAAGCACATTTGCCCAGGCAGGAACAATCTGGGACACTGTGAGGTTGATGAAATAATGGATATAGAACATAGGCATTGGGTGAAATCAGGCAATTATTGATTACGGTGGGAGGGGGGTTGGCATGGCCATGGGGCAAGGATCCTTTCCTTTGCCTGCTCAGCCCATCCTGGTGGAATAGAACTCTATCGGGATTGTAATAATAACAATAATATAATAAATTTTTATTTATACCCCGCCCTCCCCGGCCAGAGCCAGAGCTCAGGGCACCTAACACCAATAAAATTACAATAAAACATAATAGGGGAAAACAAACAAACAAACAACCAGTTTATTAAAATACGGGTTAAAATACAATTTAAAATGCAGCCTCATTTTAATAGTAGCCCATAAATCAAAACCATAAGGGGAGGGAAACATAAGGGCCAGACTGAGTCCAAACCAAAGGCCAGGCAGAACAGCTCTGTCTTGCAGGCCCTGCAGAAAGATGTCAAGTCCCTCAGGGCCCTAGTCTCTTGTGACAGAGTGCTCCACCAAGCCAGGGCCAGTACTGAAAAGGCCTGACCCCAGTTGAGACCAATGTAACCACCTTGTGACTTGGGACCTCCAAAGTGTTGTTATTTGTGGACCTTAAAGTCCTCTGCGGGGCATACCAGGAGAGGCGGTCCTGTAGGTACCTAACCCCACCTGCATATGAATCAGCCAGCACTGGACAGTGGCACGGTGCAAGCCAAGCACCCAGAATATCACTGGGTGACTGGAGGAGAGATTCTAGCCAAGCAGAGGCACTAACCAGAGCTTAGGGAAGCTCTGCCCATGTCCCACGATAACTCTCGCTCTCACTTTTGGCTCTCCTCATGGAACCACCCGCTGCCCACAAAAACTCCCACTCCTGCTCTCGCTCTCTTCCTCCCACCGGACAAATCCTCTTCCTTAAACAGGTTTGAGAAGAGGAATGAGCTTGAACACATGAAAAGGGCATCCCGTTTTTCAAAAATAGGATGGGAAGGACTTTTCTCCAAAAAACCCCCCACAGGATAGTTACATTTTTCTAGGGACGGTTGGCAACCCTACTGTTCACACATGTATCCTATGGTTGTGCCAAAAATTTTTTTATCCTGCTTTGTTTTGATTTTTTATCATTCCTCATCAATGAATGAGAAAAGATTTGGGTTCAAAAATCATCCAAAGAGAGAGATTTCATTGAAATTCTCATGGGTGGGCTGCAGAGCTTTTGATGCAATTACCTTATTTTTAAGGGGTCCTAGGGGTGTTTGTGAGTATCCTTTCATTCTACAAATCATCTTTATGGTGGTCTGTGCCCCGCAACCTTCCAAGGTGCCCTTATTCCAATCATAGCCCAGGGGGAAGCATCACAAAATAACTCGCCCCATGGTGCTTCTTCAGATCAGTAACTGGAGGCACCCAGGGAGGCTGCAGAGCACTAGGAAGGAAAAATACAATACATACAACACCCTATGACATCTCACAATGATAAGATAAGTTTACACTCACCGAAATTCTAAAGAATTTTTCCCCCTTACATTTTTTTATTTGGTTTTTCTGATTAAACCTTTACATCCACATATCAAATGTACAACATAGAAACAAGATTCCAAAGAATATCTAGGACTTTCGTCCTCCCCTTTGGGGGTCCTATTGTTAATCATTCCCTCCTGCTTCTTTTATAATAATCCACATCTTTTACATCTTCATTGTGTCCAAAATTCACCATTAAACTACAAGTGATATTCCAATCCTACTAATGATTTTAACTGTTTACAATGGTTTTGAAGATAGGTTATAAATTTTTCCCATTCCTTATTAAAGTTTTGGTCTTCCTGATTTCTGATTCTTCCGGTCATTTTAGCCATTTTGGCATAGCCGATCAACTTGAAAGATATTCTTAAAGGTCTTGAAAATGGAGCAGAAATAATGGAAGCCTCTTTCACAGGTAAATAAAACCGTCTGAGAAGCAGAAGGATGGGTTTCAGCACAGAAATAATCTGTAATCATCATTCAAATGCCATTTCAAACCATCAACCACAGGTAGAATTTTAATGCCGTCTGAATACTTTCCACAGGAGTCAGTTCACACATTCAAGGAGGGATCAGGTGTTGAATACATGAATGAGCAAAGCGACTTCATGTTGCAAATTCTTCTCCTGCAATAAGTTGTTTCTGTTTACTTTCCAATATTCACAGAGGATTGTGAGAACCACAAATAGCAAGACAGCTTCTCTTGATGCAATCTGTGTTTTCACATAATGACTTTCTCAAATTAAACTGAAATTAGGCACTAATTCTGTCAATTGCCAGAAACTGCAAATACCTAAGAAGTGGGACAGAATAGATGTCCTTACCAATAGGACTGTTAATGTGCCCCAATTCTAATGCAAAGGCCTTTGGATTATAGAATTGTAATTTAAAATGAAATCCAAAATTTCCCAAGTGATTTGATCAGTATTCCATGGCAGCAAATAGGAATCTGTTCCATTTTTAATAAGCAAGTGTCCCCAAAAGGGGGGAAAAGGCATTGCCTATTAAAAAATAAATAGAATCAAAATTGTCGTGGTTTCTTCATACCGTTATTAGAAGGCAAAACTGTTTTTAATTCATGGGGATAATACTAAGTTTAATGTCCTACCATTTCAACATTTCCCTGCATTTATTATGAGTTTAACAGATTGCTTTTGCTTATCACTACTCTGTATGCATTAGAACTTTCACTTGTAACTTTTGCTAAAGTATTTTAATTAAAATGAGACTGTTTACATTTGTTTATGGCACATTAATATTCCAGTGTGCATAAAATTTTTACTAAATAATATTAAATAATTAAGAAGTCATGCATTATTTATTGGTCCTGAAGAGTTTCCTATAACAATGTAAACCATGGTGCTATTCAGTTATTGCAAAGTCAAGTTGGTGACAGAAAATGAATTTGCCTCATATATGCAGAGCAAATGTAAAATGACTAGGATAAAATAAGATAAAAATGACTAGGTTACATTAGTGTTAAAACGTTCCCTAAAGGTAGCATGGCTTTGAATTCCAGAAAATAAATGTGGAGTACGGCAAAAAGAAGGAAAGCAAAATTGCACCTGTAAAACACCTGGTTTCTTGTCAGCATTTTATTTCAGAAAGCTGTGAAGTGTTTATTGAAAAGTACCATACCTTCGAGAAGCAACAATCATGCTCACAACTTTCCGCAAGAGCATTCTGATGAGAAACCAGTTTTTGATGGAATCACAATTAGTGGTCATTAAGCCATTTTGTTCCAAAGACCTAGTTCATATCTTCAGCCGGAAAATTTGCAAAATCCCATACTGCATAGGGAGGGAGATGTGAGAAATAAAGGGGAGAGTTTAGGGAGGAGCCAGCTAATAAAACCTAGTTTTCTCTCCCCCCTCCCAATGGTTGGCTCTTCCATCCACATGGTTTTCTCCAACTCCTCCTTGGGAAAAACCATGCAAAGTCTTCTTCCCAGGGGAGTTGGGGTGTGGCAAAGATTCCTCCAATAAAAGGTGGAAACAGCAATCTCTAAACCAACGCTACAAAATGTACTGTGCATGTGTGTGTCTGTTGGTCAGTTGGACAATGTGTGTATTTTGCAAAAATATATATACCACTTAATTGTAAACAATAAACACGTCATTAAGTGAAAAGAAATTGTACCGAGCTTTAAGCAAATGATGCTGGCTTTAAAACTACAGTCAATTCGATTCAAGATGCTCCTTAGAGTTGATTAGACATCACTGTGGTACCTCGAGTTCAGAACTTTATTCCTTCTGGAGGTCCGTTCTTAACCTGAAACTGTTCTTCACCTGAGGTACCACTTTAGCTAATGGGGCCTCCTGTTGCCGCCGTGCCACCGCCACACAATTTCTGTTCTCATCCTGAAGCAAAGTTCTTAACCCGAGGTACTATTTCTGGGTTAGCGGAGTCTGTAACTTGAAGCGTCTGTAACCTAAAGCATCTGTAACCCGAGGTACCACTGTACTTGCAGATAGAAGCCCAACTTACCCATCTTTCCATCTGTCGGGCACGCTCATTTCATGCTGTGATCATGAACATTTGTTTTTTTCTTTTCTGGAAAGAGGTCACATGACCTGGATTTAATCTGGTAAAATGATGCCACTTCATGCTTGTTTTCTAGCCCCAAACTCCTAAACAGGGACGGGCAAGAGACAAAGTGCTGAATATACACCCTCAACAGAGACATAACTCTTGCAGTTGATAGGCTTCAAATGGGTGAAAAGGTAACTTTTGAAAAAGGGGATACATTTTGAGACTGACGTTCATTTATGGAGGATTGTGGAGGGAATAAAAGGGTTATTCTTCTTCTTCCTTAATTAAGAATATTCTATTTTTATCCATGAAGGTTTTAAAAGCACATAATTACCAAGTTTTAAACCTTTATGTATTTTTATATAATTGTATATGTTTTACTTAAAGGAACTGTTATCTACTTAACAAGAGAATATATATTTTTTAAAATAGCTTACTGGGATTAATGGAAAGCAAAACCACTTGTATTAATAGTGATGTGTATGAAGGATTATCTTATTTTGGATTACTGTGGGCAAAAGGTTTCTAAACCTCCACTGAAACTTTGAACCATAAAGCCCATTATATAACTGGCAAGCCATGCACTACACTGCACACACAGCTAGCCCATAGAATAGAGAGCTGTTACCAGCAAAGCAATTGCTGGTGGGATGCATTCTATATCTGCCAAGTAAAACTGCACTTCCTGCAGAAGTCAATCCATTCATGTGAAGAGTTGGCAAACTCTACACAAGAATGGGCTAACTCTCATGGTCCTTTGGGAAGCTTACATGGGCAAACACATCACCTGTGGCTATTGTCATATCTGTTTCAGCCCTAGCATATTTATACAGTGGTACCTTGAGTTACAAATGCCTCAGGTTACAAACTCTTCAGGTTACAAACTCCGTTAACCTGGAGGAGTTACCTCGAGTTGAGAACTTTGCCCCAGGATGAGAACGGAAATCGTGTGCCAGCGGCGCAGCAGCAGCAGTGTGTATGGAGATCCCAGGCTGCCCCGGTGACAAGACCAACCCTCTCAGCTTCACTGATGTGGTCCAAGGAAAGCAGAGTACAGTGGTACCTTGGGTTAAGAACTTAATTCGTTCCGGAGGTCCGTTCTTAACCTCAAACTGTTCTTAACCTGAAGCACCACTTTAGCTAATGGGGCCTCCTGCTACTGCCGTGCTGCCGGAGCACGATTTCTGTTCTCATCCTGAAGCAAAGTTCTTAACCCAAGGTACTATTTCTGGGTTTGCGGAGTCTGTAACCTGAAGTATATGTAACCTGAAGCGTATGTAACCCGAGGTACCACTGTATAAGAGAACAAGGGAGGCGTTCATGCTGAGTTCCAACACCTCTTTTTTTAGAAAAAATAGCACTGCATGTATGGCAAAACTTGCTCTCTGTTCATAGCAAAGTGCTGTATCTGTTTCATGGGTTTCTACTTTTGAAAAAAAACCACATGGAAATGTGAGTCCATCCTTGTGCAGCATGAAACACAGAAATGGGGCAAAACTATTTTTGAGTGATACATTCATCTGTGTTCCAGACCTGTAACAGTTGCCCTGGATCCCGATCTGTGTATTGGCAAATCTGTCAGTTTTGGCTTTTCTCACTTTTTCATTTTATCAATTTTGCATGCAGTTCTCCATATTTTCATTATCAGTTTGTGGGTTGCTGTTGCTGTTAAGTCCTTATGAAAATTCATCCAAATTCTAGGCTGAATTTCTCTTAATACATATAATTTTGCAAATCAATTTGCCCCTGATGCAGTTTCGTATGTTATTTCCATTCACATATGCATTCTTATGCACACTTTACTTTAGTCTATGCATTTTTGCACATTTGACTTGAACGGAGAAGTAGATTGAAAAATTCGGAGAAGTGTGAATTTTGAAGGATGGCCCCGTTTCGGTTTGTCTGTTATTTCAGAAAGCATAGATTTGATGAGCTCACCTTTAAATGTGAACGGAATTGAATTTATCTTGCATCTAAGGGTAGCCCTGCTTGCTTCTTCCCTCATGGGAAGGGAGTCTTCTGGATATATATTTTTTTATTTTCGTTTTTTAAGGGGGAGGAAATAATTGGAACATGCCTAAACAGCAATTTGTAGTTGCTGGAGATCTCATTATGAACTTCTCTGAAGCGAAATGAGCAAAGGGTTCTTTGCTATCAGATGGCACAGTGCAAATGCAAGGTGGATGCTGGGGGTGACTTCTCTTCTGAAGCAACATTTGCACATTACAAACCTGGCAAGTTAGTTCATTAGGATTCATCTCTATATGAAATGAACATGTTTTGCATAAAGAGGGAAATGAATGAGTAAAAAGAGCTCATTACTGATTTCACAGGAATTGCTATGCAGGCTTTCAATGCAACCCACAAAAGCTTTTTATATAGCCTATATTCCTTTGAAATTAATAAAGAGTCCATTCCTTTCATACTTAGGATTGTGAAGTAGTTTGAAGACAAAAGGCCCACTCTCCACCACACGCCTAATTGAACTTGGGAATAATGTCTGAGTTTCAAAACTTATGACACAGGCAATATGTGTGGCAAGTCGTTATCATGAATAACCTCAAAACAAACATGGGTACCAGTATTAGAAGGGTGAGGTAAGTTTGTATTACTCTCCTTATACTGTAGATGGGTATAATAATTAGCAGTGTGTCTCAAGGATAAAGATTCAGTTCATACCCCATTTTAGTGCTTTGGAAAGTGGTCTGGTTTCACTGAAATTGCTTCAGAGCAGGGCTGATGTATGCCATGTCAGAAACAGACTATTGCTTCACCAAACTTTGTGTATTCCCATTAAATATCATTAGGAAATGACAGGTGAGGTGACTAACCACTACCATTGACATTTTGGGCAACTCCTTAAAGGGGGCTTAATGACACCCCGGTCATTTTGAGGGCTGAATGGATGTTTGTCCAACGCAAGCCAAGAACGTTCACATACATTGCATTCAACAAGTACACCAACTGTTTTGTACCTGTGTACACATGTAACTGAGCTGTAGACTTGCACAGTTATTCACATGCAACGTTCGATGTTTGTGTGGTCTGTGTGCACCATAGTTGATTTGTATAAATCAATCAGTGTGCACTTTTTCACACAAACACTTGTACAAGTGTAGAGATAGCTTGCACCGGCCTTTAGTATAGTGTGTGAACAAGCCGACTGAGGTCTCTGGCTTGTTTGAATTGTGGGCAGGGAGGCGGGAAAATGACTTAATGGGAGCACAAGACATTGCTTTCAAAGTGTCACTCCTTCCACCAAGCGTAATGGCTAGAATGTCACTCCCTACCAGCCATTGCCTCTCCCCAGTAAGTCACTGAGGCATACCTGCCTCACTTACTTGCTCTGGGTAGAAGAAAACCTTTGCATCCCTGAAAAACAGCTGGTGAGGAGAGATAATGTGCTTCTTCGACAAAGACTGCAACACCAAGCTACTAAACTCTAACCACCATCACTCAGCTGCTATAGCAAGCAGTAAGAAGAACTTGGTGATATTATTTCTTTATTTGCTTAGATGTATATGTGGCTTAATAAATGAATAAATAATGCATCCAAGCAGTTTACATGAATTAGTAAAAATATATATATTTGAAAATACTGACGATATTAAAGGTTGAGTAGATGCAATAAACATTCTGAAATACCAATAATATCAGCAGAGTTAAAGAACAAATATGCACAATGTAATTACAGGTCTGGATAAGCTTGCCGAAGGAAAAGAACATTCTTAGCAGGCGTCGAAAACAACAGCCTGAGAGAACAAGGGATACTTAAGCCCTAAGGAAGGCAGAAACCCAGCCCAGCAATCTCAGGCCATCAGCTCCCAAAGGGATGCTCAGCCAGTCTGAGAAAACGGTTGTTCTGAATTTTGTTTGCTTGCTTTCACCGTTTCAAACTGCAAACTGCCTTAATAGCAGAGAGGTGCTGAAGGCATGCAGTAGGCAAATAGATTTAATCCATTCTCACTGCAACAGAAGTCTCCGCTGGCATCCAATGGGAGCTTCCGTTGAAATGCAAATAGCAGCTTGAAAGTTAGGGTTTTTGTCAGGATTGTAGGCAGGCGGGAAAGAGAAACTCTGCCTCCTCACCCATCCCAGGGTCACAAAAGGTTTCTCAACTCCCATGGAGCTTCTATTTGCACAACAAAAAAGTATGCATGAAATATGGTATTAACTGTGTAAATGCTTTGAGTCTGTCCCTCTTTGTGATTATTTATCATTGCTGGGATTAAACGCCATACATTATTCACTGAAGAGCTTTCCCTTTGGAATTTTCCTTGTACCCTTGCAACACTCCTCATACTCACAAGGATCACAGTCTGAGGCCCAGTTCACACACACACACCCACAGCAGGAGATTATTCTCTATTTTCTGCCTATTTACTGTGAAGAAGAGAAGAAGAGTTTGCATTTGATATCCTGCTTTATCACTACCCTAAGGAGTGTCCAAGTGGCTAACATTCTCTTTTCCCTTCCTCCCCCACAACAAACACTCTGTGAGGGGAGTGGGGCTGAGAGACTTCAGAGAAGTGTGACTGGCCCAAGGTCACCCAGCAGCTGCATGTGGAGGAGCGGGGAAGTGAACCCGGTTCCCCAGATTACGAGACTACCGCTCTTGACCACTACACCACACTGGTGTACACCACACTGTGCTAGAACCTGCCTACCTTAGGCTTGCCAAAAAAGGATATGTTAGCAAACATCGCTCAGTTGTGTTTTTAGTTGCAGCAGTTCTGTAAGTACATCCAGATCCATTGTAAGATTTAAATATTAAATATTCAAAGTTGTAAGTAAACTGTTGCAATCAGTTTGCTATCTGGATATGCAGTTATGAAAGGATGGAAGAGAAGCAGTGCTCTAGCAACGAGTGTCCAAGTGCTTGCTGGCACATGCATGTATACTCATTCACAGCCATGCCATGCATTGAAAGAACATTTACCGTATTTTTCGCTCTATAAGACGCACCAGACCATAAGGCGCCCCTAGTTTTTGGAGGAGGAAAACAAGAAAAAAAGTATTCTGAATCTCAGAAGCCAGAACAGCAAGAGGGATCGCTGCGCAGTGAAAGCAGCAATCCCTCTCGCTGTTTTGGCTTCTGTGATGGCTGTTCAGCCTGCATTCGCTCCATAGGACGCACACACATTTCCCCTTACTTTTTAGGAGGGAAAAAGTGAGTCTTATAGAGCAAAAAATACAGATGCATGTTTAAAACACATGGTTTCTCCCAGAAAATCCTAAGAGCTCTAGTTTAACTTTCACACAGCTACAGTTCCTGACAGTCCCCATGATTATGGGATGGATTATATTAATGCCACCCTTGAGTTAAGATGTTCACCATTTTGGAAACCTGTGTGTGTGGGTTGGCAGTACAGTATGTGTTGCTAGAGATTCCATGGCCCTTGCTTTTCCTGAAGTTGATACATTGATATCAATGTATCAATGGTTAAGGTGAGGGAGCATGTCAATGGTGGATTGGGAGAAGTATTGGATTTGAAAGATCCAATACTCTCCCATTCCTGCCAGACTGGAGAGGAGAATACTGTGGTACCTTGGGGTTAAGTACTTAATTCGTTCTGGAGGTCCGTTCTTAACCTGAAACCATTCTTAACCTGAGGTACCACTTTAGCTAATGGGGTCTTCCGCTGCCGCTGCACCGCCGCCATGCGATTTCTGTTCTCATCCTGAAGCAATGTTCTTAACCCGAGGTACTATTTCTGGGTTAGCGGAGTCTGTAACCTGAAGTGCCTGTAACCTGAAGCGTCTGTAACCCGAGGTAACAACTCTGGAGTCTTTCCCAGACCATGACTTTGAGAACAGAAGAAGCAGCCGGGAATAGAGGAGCTCAGGGATATTCTTAAAAAAAAAAAAATTGTATCATTTGTGTGTTCTTGTTTCTCAATTTGATCCATTTATGTGGTTTTGTATGTTTTGTGGTATTTGATGCAATGTGATTTGCAAGGTCCCCTGGCTTTTGTAAACACTCAAAGAGAATGCATACACAACCTCCATCACATCAGTTTTGAGCCTGACATGGAGATGTTTGTGCCTCCTTATGTGTGTTGTTCTAAAAATGCTTCCCATTTTCACTTAAATTCCCAATGGAGTGCTTTGGCAACATTTATGGGATTTTTTTTTGGGGGGGGGAGGGGGAATCAAAGCTCCTGTATCTGTAATTAAAAGTCTAGAACTTGATTTCAGCGGTGTGCTACTCTTCAAGGAAACGTTCAGGCAGAATCAATAGGCTCATTATGACCCATCATTCCTCTAGGACTCTCATTTGCCCCTGAGCTTTATATCGCCTTTCATTTCCCTCATGAGGTCAGCTTGTTTGCCATCATACACTTTTGCTCCGCGTACGAGCTGGAAAAGAGTTGTTACTATATATACCGCATGTGCTGTCATTTGTTTGCTCCCAGACTGCCTGTAGTATCCAGGCACCACACAATGGAACTGAGCGAGAAAGTTAGAAAAGGGATGTTGGGAAGAGAAATGAAGAGACATAGATCACAATTCTGGCTTAAAGGTCAGGAAGGATGAACAGGAAAGGTTTTCGCACAAAAAGGAACACGGAAAAGTAGAAGAGGTGCAAAGCAGAGCAGCGTAAGCCATTCAGGTACATGTCTGTGTGCATTCACACTAACCCGTGCAAAAGCTCATGTCTCGTTATTTAAGAGATGTGTCTACTGCCCTTTGTCAAAAAGACAGCAGGGCAGTTTACAGCATAATAAATATAAACAACATAGTATAAATCCATATTATGTACTAATCTCAGGTGTAACTATAAAACAGAATACATTTTTAACAACAGCAGTGCTATGAAAAATGGGGAGGGGGGAATCAGTGTCAACAGTCATATACTTCTCTCTCTGCAAAAGTAGCCCTTAAACATTGCCCTCAGATAAAATCTTTGACATGTTTTGAAGATCGCAGTGGATGCGGGTGGCGCTGTGGGTTAAACCACAGAGTCTAGGACTTGCCGATCAGAAGGTCGGTGGTTCAAATCCCCATGACGGGGTGAGCTCCCGTTGCTCGGTCCCTGCGCCTGCCAACCTAGCAGTTCGAAAGCATGAAGTGCAAGTAGATAAATAGGTACCACTCTGGCGGGAAGGTAAACGGCGTTTCTGTGCGCTGCTCTGGTTCACCAGAAGCGGCTTAGTCATGCTAGCCACATGACCTGGAAGCTGTATGCCGGCTCCCTCGGCCAATAAAGTGAGATGAGTGCCGCAACCCCAGAGTCAGCCACGACTGGACCTAATGGTCAGGGGCCCCTTTACCTTTACCTTAGATCACAGTCTCTTGGAAGTTGGACATGCCTGATATATTCTACCAAGAATAGGGACAATTAACAATAAGTTTAAAAATATGCAAATATGCAGTCAACAAAGTAATGATGGACCCATACTGAGGATGAGGGAAGCCCCAATATATGGAAGAGTTTTATTTTCTGTGTAAAAAATTCTTTGTGTGTGAGGTGATTTGTTTTCTTTTTTGTTCTTTTGTGGTGGAGGGATTTAATACCTAAAATCAATACAGATTAAATTTCAAAAAAAAGAAGAAGAAGCAAAAGTAGCCCTTAATACACACACATACTGTACACTCATTTACAGACCCTCCCAGCGCCCATCTGAGAATTTTCCTGTCCTCTCCCAAACTCTCAACCTGGGAGATCTCCAGTTCCCTGTCACTCAATCAAGGTATTTCCATCTCCTATGTGCCACTTTAAGTAGGGTGCTGTCCCTACTTTCCAATGGTGGCAAGAAGGGGAGACAGGAAAGGGATAATTTGTAAGCTGCCTTTTTCGACTGAAGAATAAGATTAATATTAAGTGGGAGAAACCCACTAGATAAATAAATAAAACCTTGCAGGTCTTTGGGCGGGGGGGATTTTATTTCTCACCCTGCTTTCCATGGGGAGTAGCAGAAGTGCAGATAAACAGGCAGTGCCAAATCTACTAGCTTCCATCTCTGATTTATTCTTTATACATACCTGCCAATTGCTAAGTTATATATATATATATATATATATATATATATATAATCAGTTTGGCTTTAGTTATCGTGCACCCTTTATGCTTCTGAAATAGCCTTTGCTTTCCTCAACCCCGTCAATTCCCATGCCATCAGCTGCATTTTTTCCTGCCGATACAATGATTTTTGTTTAATGCTACCTGCATTTGAGGGGAGTGATTCATCATACTGCTAGGTAGCCATTAAGCTGATACACAAGGGAATTCCACTGATCCATGTTGCTCCATAAAAAAAAATAGGCTGTAAAATAGCCAAGGAATACAGTACAAAAAGGAATTGTCCGGAAAGTATGCAGAGCAATTTGTAAACTATTCTGGGTTATTATTTTTAAATATCTAAATTACATTTCTCCCCCCCCCCCCAGTCATTCAGGAAATATGCAACTTCCTCTGAATTCCACTGATCAAGCTACAGGCTGACTATTGAAAATGCTATTCTCCTTGTGAGTTTGGGCAATAACACAAGCAAATTTTATTTGGGTTTACCTGCTGGTGATGCAATACATATTTCAGGAAATATGTGATTTCTCCCTTATTGAGGTTGTAGAGGTTTCGGAAGGAATTACCTCTGTTTTATTCCTTAGTCTATAAACTAAATGGAAATCTGTCAATTGCTGAATTTGGCTTTTTCCATCCATCATCAGAACAACAAAAGCTTCCCTCACACCCAAATGTATCTACCAAATCCTGTTACCAACAGCAACAGCTGAAAGCCATCATTACTTTTCATTTCAGAAGTGCACTGTTGTTTATTTTAAACAACATAAAATTACAGCATCTATGACATACATAGAAGATACACAAATAATAGAAACGGATGAATGCAAAAGGTACATCACACCGTTTATGCCACTACCCAAAAATGTTCATGAAATTTCCGTCTCTACCGGCTGAGGGTGTGTTTTTTGGCTGCTAAACTGTCTTATTAAAATGCAAATTTTGACCTTCCACCTTGTATTAACCAGAAGCTTGTCTCCCCTGAAATCCTTTGGGAAAGATATATTTTGAAAGAGAGGAATGATTATCTTGCCGGATTGCAAGTGTTTATTTTAATTTTCTTTCCTCCCGGCCTTTTTGGCATTTGAAGGTACTTCAGCAAAATAAATCGGAGAAACTAGTTTGGAACTGTCATCATTTCAAGAAGGGACGCTTAAAAATAGAAGTCAGAAGTCTAATGAGAACAGAGCAGTGCCCCTTCTCAACTCAGGGAACATTTTATTTCTTAGCAAATCCTAAGGAATGACTCAAAATAGCAGCGAGGGCTTTTCCTCCCTAGGGGGTGGCAAGCTTATTTGAACTGGCTGAAATGCAAGGCAATGTGGGGGGGGGGGGCAATTGGGAGTGCAGTCTTGTATGTGTGTCCATCATTTGGTGACCACAACATTCAAATATGCAATCACACACTGCTGAAGGAACCTTAGTTATCACTGTTGGGGAGTGACTCCACGTCGCCTCCGGTCGTCCATCGATCTCCCGTAGACACGCAGTATCAGCAATTAGCGACACGAGCTCCAGAAATAGCTCCCCCCTTCCAGAGCCGATGCACGCTCTATCAGCAGATAATGCACAGCGAAAGATGCACCCAGGAGAGCATTATTTACAAGTTTATTTCTGTGTTGATCAGAACAAAGAAAAACATGACTGCCTGCTTCAGTGTTCCGGCAGAGAGAGAGAAACGAAAGCAAAGACACAACAGAAACATCCTGTGAAACAGGAAATGTGCAGGCTGTGACACAAACATCCTGCTCCCTTTTAAGGTGGAACGGAAATATCCTAACAATCACTTCATATTGCTTTGAAATGTAATAGTTTTCAGTTGCCATCGGAAACACCAACAAGGCAACCGCTTCATGTCTGCTCATCTGCACTGAGTTCAGTAGGACTTATTTCCAGGTAAGTCTGTATGGGACTGCCACCCTTAAAGTTTTTCATTCTGCCTCTTTCCGTAAGTCTGCCGTATGGACAGAGTTATACTTACGGATGACATTGAAATGCTTCATTGTTCAGTTCAGAGGCTGAATCAGATCCTCTCGCCTTTGTTTCTCTCTGCCATCACTTTTCACAAGCCTTCAGCTGCAGTCAAACCATACACACAAACACCCCTAACTACTGAGAATCTTGCTCTGTGCATCTGATGAAGGGAACTGTAGCTCATGAAATCTTGTGCCATAATAAATGCCTCAGTATTTAAAGTGCCACAAAGCTCTTGGTTGTATTTGCTGCTGTAGTGCACTAACATGGCTACCCTTCTGGTGGTAACCATTACAGAGCCTGCAGAAACAAAATAATTTATAAAAATAATTTATTATTTATACCCCAGTCCAGACACTCTGGGCTGCTCCCAACAGAATATTAAAAACATGGTAAAACATCAAACATCAAAAACTTCCCTAAACAGGGTTGCCTTCAGATGTCTTCTAAAAGTCAGATAGCTGTTTATTTCCTTGACATTTTATGGGAGGGCATTCCACAGGGCGGGTGCCACTACCAAGAAGGCCCTCTGCCTGGTTCCCTGTAACCTCACTTCTCGCAGTGAGGGAACCACCAGAAGGCCCTTAGCACTGGACCTCAGTGTCCGGGCTGAATGATGGGGGTGGAGATACTCCTTCAGGTATACTGGACTGAGGCCGTTGAGGGCTTTAAAGGTTAGCACCAACACTTTGAATTGTGCCAGGAAACGTACCAGGAGCCAATGTAGGTCTTTCAGGACCAGTGTTATATGGTCTCAACGGCCACTCCCAGTCACCAGTCTATCTGCCAAATTCTGGATTAGTTGTAGTTTCCAGGTCACCTTCAAAGGTACTCCCACATAGAGTGCATTACAGTAGTCCAAGTGGGAGATAACTAGAGCATGCACCACTCTAGCAAGACAAGATAAACACATTTTAATTTGAAATTATATTATATATTGTGACTCCATCTCTCCCTCCCTCCCTTTACATGTTTTTATCCTTTAAAAAACAGGGACAATTAACACCCAATTTCTGACTTATGTTGGCAATATAAGAAAATAGCTTAACTGGGCAGGGGAATGAGTGGTGAAATCAAATGTTGGCAGTACAGCCCCAAAGAAGTCTATGTTTTATGTTCTATAAAGAACTATGGGACATGGCCAAGTGTTCTGAACATTGGAAAAATCTCGACTTTATATGTACTGTTGCCAGTGTTTGGCATCCACAAATGTGTAATTCCAAGAGAAAGCAGAATTTCTTTTGTGCAAATGAAAACTCAACATGGTCATTACTTTAAATGCCATTGGCTATCTGTCAGAGAGTTCATGAGAAGGTCTTCACAGAAAACTATAAAAACAACAGGATGATGATTCATTCACTTATTTATTCATATGCTGCTTTTCTACTAAAAAGTAACTAGAGAGCCATGCAACATAAAAATAAAACCTTATATGGTAATCAATAAAAAGTACAACCATTTTTTAAAGCGACAACAAAAAACAACCGACACAAGGCAGCCAAACTTGAATCTGATAGTAGCTGGAAGAAAAGATGTTGCATGTTAAAACTTGAAACCATAAGAAGAGCCTGCTGAATAATGATAATTTTAATATTTGTACCCTGCCCATCTAACCGGGTTTCCTCAGCCATTCTGTGCTTCCAACATATACAGAAACATAATAAAACATTAAACATTAAACATTTCCCTACACAGGGCTGCCTTCAGATGTCTTCTAAAGGTTTTATAGTTACTTACCTCCTTGACATCTGATGGGAGGGCATTCCACAGGGTGGGCGCCACTACCGAGAAGGCCCTCTGCCTACATCAGGCCAAATATATTCAGCAAACGTTTCTCACAGTGGTCAAATAGATGTCTCTAGGAAACCTGCGAGGAACACTGAGCACAATAGCACTCTCCCCAGTCTGTGATTCCCAGAAACCATTATTCAGAGGTGTACTGCCTCCGACAGTGGAGACAAACAATAAACTACGTGTTACACATTAAATGCCCATTGACATAAAAGCATCCTCAATTTCTGGTGGAAAACACACAGAGAGAGCACTTTATTCTGACATTTCCTTACCTGATAATTTCCACCTTCTACATGATCGTTCACAGGACATGAAAGCCTTTTCTGGAAAAGTAGCATTATCTACCAGAAAGTTAGTGCATATTTCTGTTGTTATGCACTTCCAGTGAAATCTGTTAGCAACCTCCTTAACCTACAGATTACGGGCATTTTGTGTCGTAATTTCAGATGGCGAAATTTGGGGTAGTGTTCCAGCGTTCAGTTCTTTCCCACTATTTAAAATGTAGCACAACTTTGTGTGTGTGTGTGTGTGTGTGTGTGTGTGTGTGTACAGTGGTACCTCAGGTTACATACGCTTCAGGTTACAGACTCCACTAACCCAGAAATAGTGCTTCAGGTTAAGAACTTTGCTTCAGGATGGGTTTCACCACTCGGCATGCGCAGAAACACTAAATCACGCTTCGCACATGCGCACAAGTGCCAAATCGTGCCGTGCACCTGCACAGATATGGTGCTTCAGGTTGTGCACTTTTCAGGTTGCGAACGGGCCTCCGGAACGGATCCTGTTCACAACCAGAGATACCACTGTACTACTACCCAGGTGATAATAATTACCTAGGCCTGACCTAGAGGCAATTATAGTTGCTCAAGACCAGGAGGGACTCAATGGACTCTCTGGGACTGGGATGAGCTACAGCTATGAGCATTAAGTGGCTCATTTTGGAATGCACAGACCAAGAGGCTCCTGGTTCAGGAACAACTTCCTCCTTGCACACATATCACTAGCTTTAGCCACACTTTATTCTCCCTGGATTTCTTGGCCTCAGATATTTATGAACCACAGTAAATTACAGGAAGCTTCTCTGCCTATAGTTCTGGGCCCAATAACAGTTGTCATATTCCAACTGCACTTGCCAATGGAAATCACATGCCATTTATCACTGCCGAGCATCATACGCTATTTCTCAACCATGTCTGAGCTTCTTTCCGCCACCAGAAATTCTTTCCCAAAAATGACTCTAGTAGGGTCTTTTCATTGCCACTTCTCTTTAACAGATCATGCACGATTTTAATTAGGTAACCAAGTGTCTAGATGCATAATTTCTACTTAAAGAAAAAATACAGTGGTACCTCGGGTTAAGTACTTAATTCGTTCTGGAGGTCCGTACTTAACTTGAAACTGTTCTTAACCTGAAGCACCACTTTAGCTAATGGGGCCTTCCGCTGCCGCCGCGCCGCTGGAGCACAATTTCTGTTCTCATCCTGAAGCAAAATTCTTAACCTGAAGCACAATTTAGCGGAGTCTGTAACCTGAAGCATATGTAACCTGAAGCATATGTAACCCGAGGTACCACTGTATTGCATTTCGGGTGGCTTCATTCCCTTTCACTCTGAAGTTTTGTGTTCTGTGTACAGTAATACCTCAGGTTAGACACTTCAGGTTGTGTGATTTCAGGTTGCGCCCCGCGCCAAACCCAGAAGTACCAGAATGGGTTACTTCCGGGTTTTGGTGCTTGCACATGTGCAGAAGCACCAAATCACAACCCGCGCGTGCGCAGACACGGCACTGCAGGTTGCTGACGCTGTGGGTTGCAAACGTGCTTCCCACATGGATCACATTCACAACCTGAGCGTCAGCTGTAATTTCTTTCATATCAGGGCAATTCTGGATATGTGCCTATTATGGACCTTACATGGTGCTGGTCAGCAAATAATTTTTAAAGGGGGATCAAGGGCTCCACTGTGCCTCAGAAACAAATACTTCTATCTTGTTGGGATTAAACCTCAATCTGTTAACTACCATCCATCCTCCATCTTGGCTAGCAGCCACTGAGACATTGCTCTGAATTTGAAATGCAGGGGGTTGATTTGTAGACCTCCCATATGAAAGAGACACGCAAAAACCATTGGCTGGGTCACACATGATGATAAGCCAAACCATGACTTACTGGGACCACGTAAATGTGCATAATTTCAGGGGAAAGCTCCTAGCCGCTATGTCCGTCCCCCCTCCAGTGTGCCAGTGTGGTGTAGTGGTTAAGAGCGATAGTCTTGTAATCTGGGGAACCGGGTTCGCGTCTCTGCTCCTCTACAGGTAGCTGCTGGGTGACCTTGGGCTAGTCACACTTCTTTGAAGTCTCTCAGCCTCTCTCACCTCTCAGAGTGTTTGTTGTGGGGGAGGAAGGGAAAGGAGAATGTTAGCCGCTTTGAGACTCCTTCGGGTAGTGATAAAGTGGGATATCAAATCCAAACTCTTCTTCTTCTTCTCCTGGTCTCTCTGTCTCTCCTTCTGCACCACACCTTGTCTTCATGATCTGGGCTTGTAATGAAGCTATCTCCACACTAAACATAAGCTGTACTCCACTTTCATACGGTCCTGGGAAGCCATGGCTTCGCTTTCTGTGACATACAGACCAGATCAATGCGAAAGCCATTTGAGAGCTTGTACAAAATCCTAAAAATAGAGAATGCTGCTAGAGATCTCCAGCACTGTGCAAAAATGTGATGCCAATGTGATGTCAGATCATTGTAAGTGCCTCCAAAGGAAATCTTTTGCCAGATCCAGGAAAAGCGACGCAATTTTACAAAATAGTTACAAAAATATAACTTCTGCGCCAGCAACAGGAGGTGATTCAGCTCGCTAGCTGGCAATAAAGGTTGTTTACCAGGTTCTGGACTCCTAATTGGGTTGTTGAGCTTGCTAAGTAGCAGCTGGTCTTTAATTAGTTGAAAAATTATTACCACTAAAAGTTGCCACCGAAAAAAAAAGGAAAAGGAAAAGGAGAATATAATTAAAATGTTACAATCCATATGGTGAGACACTTATCTCCACTTGTCAATAGTTCTTGCTTTCCTTTCCCCTCCTCTTGCTCAGCATTAACGACAGTCAAAAGAGGCGATTTTGGTTTCTCTCTCTCTCTCTACGATTTTTTTGTCAGAGAAAATTTGTAGCAACCCCCGAGTCCTCCAAAATATTAAATGCATTGAGAGACCAAAGCTCAAATATACTAACTCTCTGACTATGAAATTATCTGTGTTGCTAGCTTTTAAGTATGAAGTGGAATGATTGATGAGTCATCCCTGTTAGTGCATCAAACATAAAGTACTATAATGGAGCATCAGAGCCCTTTTTCTCTCTTTTGGAGGGGGGGCGTTTTAACAAAAATTAAAGAAAAAAATAATATAGCCTAGACATTTCTGACTTTGGGACAGGAAGACGACATGGTGGATGAGCTGCTTTCAAGAATAAAATAAAACAATTTTTACTACAACAACCCATGCCTACACTGTCATTAACAACATTAACAAATAAAATCCTATGTGAAACAATTTACAGCCATAAACAAACCATGTGAGGACCCAGGTGAGGCTGCAGAATCAGACCTAGAGGAGTTTCTGTTAAACTGAGGCCTTCCAAATATTGTCGGAATGCAACTGCCAACAGACAGCACATAGCTCAGTTAGTAGAGAATGAGACTCTTAATCCGTGGGTTGTGGGTTTGAGACCTGTGTTGGGCAAAAAATTCCTGCATTGCAGGGGGTTGGATTAGATCAGGGTTTGCCAAGCTTGGGTCTCCAGCTGTTTTTGGACTACAGTTCCCATCATCCCTGACCAATGGTCTTACTAGCTAGGGATGATGGGCATTGCAGTCCAAAAACAGCTGGAGACTCAAGTTTGGGAAACCCTGGACTAGATGGTCTTCATGTTCCCTTCCAACTGTACAATTCCATGATTCTATGATTCTTCAGACCTAGCCAGCATGGTGGAAGGTTGACCTAACATATGCACATTCTCTAACCCAGAGCCCCTGAAGTTTGCTTCTCCAGTTGTAGGTGATAGTGCAGGGATGGGGAACCCTCAGCCATCTAGATGTTGTTGGACTACAACTTCCATCATCCCTGATCACTGGCCATATTGAGTGAGGCTAATGGGATCCAGGAGCTGAAGGGTCATAGGTTCCTAAGCCCTGTTATTGGGGAATCCTCAGCTGTAGACATAAATTACTTCTCTGTTGATCAGGCCAGGCTGAAGACCAGGCAACCATTATAACGAACAAGAGAAGAACGGAAGCAGCTGCAGAAGAAGGACCAAACATGAAAAAGGCAAGAAAGAGAATTTCTTCTTCAAGAGAACTTAAAAATACTTGATTACAAAAGTGAATGCTCTAAATTAAAAGAAAACACCCAAGAAATATTTAATACGATGCTCAACCATTACATGTGTGAACAAGCACACATACATTTTCACCCCATGAGACGTGGCCCTTATGAAAAGCAATATGGTAATACAATGGTACCTCGGGTTAAGTACTTAATTCGTTCCGGAGCTCTGTTCTTAACCTGAAACTGTTCTTAACTTGAAGCACCACTTTAGCTAATGGGGCCTCCTGCTGCTGCCGTGCCACCGGAGCACGATTTCTGTTCTCATCCTAAAGCAAAGTTCTTAACCTGAAGCACTATTTCTGGGAGGCGTGCTCTTGGATGATGGACTCAAGGGCATCCTGATCAAATTTGCAGATGACACCAAACTGGGAGGGGTGGCTAACACCCCAGAAGACAGGATCACACTTCAAAACGACCTTGACAGATTAGAGAACTGGGCCAAAACAAACAAGATGAATTTTAACAGGGAGAAATGTAAAGTATTGCACTTGGGCAAAAAAAATGAGAGGCACAAATACAAGATGGGTGACACCTGGCTTGAGAGCAGTACATGTGAAAAGGATCTAGGAGTCTTGGTTGACCACAAACTTAACATGAGCCAACAGTGTGACGCGGCAGCTAAAAAAGCCAATGCAATTCTGGGCTGCATCAATAGGAGTATAGCATCTAGATCAAGGGAAGTTATAGTGCCACTGTATTCTGCTCTGGTCAGACCTCACCTGGAGTACTGTGTCCAGTTCTGGGCACCACAGTTCAAGAAGGACACTGACAAACTAGAACGTGTACAGAGGAGGGCAACCAAAATGGTCAAAGGCCTGGAAACAATGCCTTATGAGGATCGGCTAAGGGAGCTGGGCATGTTTAGCCTGGAGAAGAGGAGGTTAAGGGGTGATATGATAGCCATGTTCAAATATATAAAAGGATGTCACATAGAGGAGGGAGAAAGGTTGTTTTCTGCTGCTCCAGAGAAGTGGACACGGAGCAATGGATCCAAACTACAAGAAAGAAGATTCCACCTAAACATTAGGAAGAACTTCCTGACAGTAAGAGCTGTTCGACAGTGGAATTTGCTGCCAAGGAGTGTGGTGGAGTCTCCTTCTTTGGAGGTCTTTAAGCAGAGGCTTGACAACCATATGTCAGGAGTGCTCTGATGGTGTTTCCTGCTTGGCAGGGGGTTGGACTCGATGACCCTTGTGGTCTCTTCCAACTCTATGATTCTATGATTCTATGATTCTATGGTTAGTAGGGTCTGTAACCTGAAGCGTATGTAACCTGAAGCTTATGTAACCTGAGGTACCACTGTATCACAAAGCCAGTTCTGAGTGAGAGCAAGAAGAACTTAGTTAGAATTGGTGTCTGGAAGTGAGCTGAGTTCGAAATACAGCCCTCTAGACACTCATTCCAAGTGGGGTCAGTGCTTCTTGCTTTCACCCCAAATTGTGATTCCCAATTGGCTGGTATCTGAAATTCTGCAGACTGTCACATGCATTTATGGCACCGTTTACTTAAATACTACTTTTGGGGAAAATGTGAATACAAAACAATATGCACAAGATGACCACATGAATATTAAGCTGACATTGATAAAAATTAAGATTTGGGTGCATTTAGTTTGTAATTCTTCATTCATTCCGGATAGATGTCACGTGTTTCATCTGTTTCATCACACCCTGTTATGTGTGTTCATCAAAGCCAGTCTAGGAAAAGGGATTTTTCAGGCATTTTATGCCTGGAACCTGGAAGGGATAGAAGTACCGGTAAGTCATGTTTATTAGCATCCTTATTTTATCCAATGCACAGTATAGAATTGGAAAGCCTTTACATGGTTCATTTTTCATGCACATTAATTATGTGAAATTAGAGCCACAGAGAGTGGGCTATTAAGTGCTGATTAGACCATAATATCAAGAACTCTACCAGTGCTGGTAATGATGTACCTAATTTTACTTCCAAAGGGAACAGAGTTCATTACAATTTTAATTTGTTTCCCCACAGTTCAATTATAACATGCTTAATGTGCTACATATTAACCTTCAGGGGCCTGAACATAAGTATAGCCCCAACCAAAATTACCTTTCTCACTTGCTTTATGTGAACAAAACAGACCCGGCTAGAGCCAAATCTTTGTTTTCTATCTCAACCATCAGTCATTTGCCTACATTTTCCACATGGTTAAAGCCACTTACAATTCATAAGGTTAGAAGGCAGATAGAGGGACAAAGGCTTAGTTCTCACTGAGAAAATAACCCCGTGTTTCACTTGAACCACTTCAGACTGCAGCTGAGGTCTCTCATGGTGAAATGCTCTCCCGCCAGCCAAAATGATTCCTACACAGAGCAAGCAAAGCATGCCATGAAGAACAACAACACTAAATATGAATCTTGATGTGTTTTTTCTAATATATGGAGAGAAGTTTCATGGTAGAACAGCATCCAGTCATCTGATCTCCCACCTGCAGCCTGAAATGATACAGCCCCAAATTCAGGTTTCCTATTTCAATGAAGGATGTAGTACCTCTGGTGGTGTGTGTGTGTGCATTGTGGTCCTTCTGGGGTAATAACAATAATAATTTATTATTTTCACCCTTCCCATCTGGTTTGGTTTCCCCAGCCACTCTGGGAGGCTCCCAGCAGAATATTAATAACAATAAAAAAGTGATAAAACATCAAACATTAAAAACTTCCCTAAACAGGGCTGCCTTCAGATGTCTTCTAAAAGTCAGATAGTTGTCCTTGACATCGGATAAGAGGGCGTTGCACAGGGTGGGCGCCACTGCCGTGAAGGCCCTGTGCCTTGTTCCCTGTAACCTCACTTCTCGCAGTGAGTGAACTGCCAGAAGGCTCTCGACGCTGGACCTCAGTGTATGAGTAGAATGATGGGGGTGGAGATGCTCCTTCAGGTATACTTGGCCAAGGCCATTTAGGGGCCATTTAAAGGTCAGCTTGGTTACCTTAAAGGATAGTTTGTCCACTTTTGGTCCCCAGTCTGCACTCAGCTCTCACCTGTGGCTCCTAGAAAATGTCAGCATGTGACAAAAGCGACACCCTGGGAACAGCTTCAACTGGCTTCAACTGGCTGGCTAAGCCAGGTGTGGGTAGCCCATGGGTCTCCAACCCTCAGTGAGTTACAGACTTTCCCTACATGCAAAGTCAGGCTCTGGTAAATTGTGTGGATGAGGCCAATGGTGGATCCAATGGTGGATCCAATGGTTAATAAGGCAGTTTCTGCATGTGCTGTAGAGGAAAGTGAGGGGCAGATGGGGCTCATCAATCTGGGAAGGCTCGCACCCCAGGGTGGTCACTTTGGTGCTACTAACACAGTGGTTTAACTTCGCCCCCCGGAGGCGCACTCTTGAATCAGACAGATGGCGACAACAAATTTCGGTGAGAATTAGACCAACAGGGGAAAGAAGAAAGAGCTAGACCAGTCTTCTAGCAAAACTGCACACAAGGGGCTTGGGTTGGGATGTCTCAGTTTGCATCACAGCACAGACTCAAGAGATTCCAGCCACACAGTCAGGCAGCCCCATTCACTTTCAGTGGGTTGGTACCTCAGTTTTTGGACATCTCAGAAGTCAAACATTTCGGCTTTTGAACGCCAAAAACCCAGAAGTAACTGCTTAGGTTTCTGGGTGCTTTGCGGAAGCCAAATGTGCTACACTGCTTCCATATTGAGTTTTCTGGACAGAAATGCTTCCGGGAATGTCTGCTTTGGTTTTCGAACATTATGGAAGTCGACCTTCCGGAACGGATTACGTTTGAAAACCAAGGTTCCGCTGTACTAGTTGAATTGTGCATAAAAGGGTAAACATGCACACTCTACAGTGGCACCATAAATGTCAGGACAATGATGTCAGGTATACAAAAGGCTCCCTAACACTCTCCAAGGCATGGGTCATAAAGGAAAGGGAATCACGTATCCCTGGGCATGGTCAATGCCTAGGTGACTTTGGACAAATACAGAGAGCCATGTGAACATGTAATCATCACAGCACAAAGAGTTCAAACAAAGGTTATAGAGGTCAGATCACGACCGCACAAGCCATCTTGAGCTATTTATGAAGAGATTTTATAGAGTGATGTGTCAGACCTCCTAGTGACTCATTGTACACAGATTTGCATTTCTGATATACAAGTTTTTCTGATGAACATAGACTGGGCTTGATGCGCTAGCAACCTCTCAAATTTAATGATTTTATGATCAACCCTCAGGCACATCAGTGGCATAGTATAATTTGCCGAAATTGCTGCCGCACAGTGGGACAGTCAGGGACTAAACATAGGATTGAACTATTTATTTACTTGGCCATTCATGTGCTGTTTTTCTGCCCGCAAGGTGGCTCACAATGTAGATTCATATACTAAGCTCTGCCTCTTGCCTACTGAATTCCTTATTTAGCTTGGGGTATTCTAGATCTTGTGCAATTTGAAATCAAATGTTCCTGCCTTAGTTTCATTCTGACAGTTCCGACATCCATTTTAAGCACCACAGAGCTTGACTTTATGTCAATGTCACTTTAACCCAAGACACAATGCACGCCAATTTCATGCCAGTTTTATTCAGAAGAACTCACTCCTTTAGAAAACTCCAGTATCAGTGAACTGAAATTGACATGAAACTGACACATCTAACCATTACAGAGTGACTTCAACAACCTTAGGAGAGTTCTCCCAAGATCCATGTGGACATGATGGAATGCCAGATGCAACACTAAGTGCAATAAATTCTATGCCCCAGTCAATCATGCTAGCTTTCTTTCGATGTGATTTTCTGAAGGTCTGGAATGCTTTACTTTCAGGATCAAACCTTCAATGTTGCTACCTAAATACATCCATGCACCTTGTGGATCAGAGGTCGGCAAAGTTTTTGTGGCTTGGGCCGGTTCACGGTCCTGCAGACGCTGCGGTGGGCCGGAGTGTGCATGCGCAAACACTATTTCTGGCGCTCGTTCCGGCGTGGAGGAGGCATACACAGCTTCCCATTGGCTGCAGGAGCTTTCTGCAGCCAATGGGAAGCTGGCCAGTGTTGTGGAAGGCGGTCCCCGCTCTGCTCTGCACCAGTTTAGCGTGGCGCACGGGAGCCAACCGAGCGGGCGGTGGGAGTCCATGGGCTGGTTAAACAACCCCGATGGGCTGCTTGTGGGCCATGGGCCTTAGGTTACTGACCTCTGTTGTGGATAAAGGTAATGGAATGCAATGCAAGTGTTTCTGTCTATGCATACTTGGATCTGTGGTCCTTTCCTTAGTTTGTCTGGGATTCAACTTTTCCTCATCAAAGAAGTTAAACTGAATATTTCATCCAAAATTTAGCAACCACGGGTTATTGTCTATTCTGCACTTTTGTTCTAAGTTTTAGGAACTATTGTTCCCTTTTTGGTAAAGAGCCTTAACTGTTCGTTTTAAGTAGTTAAAGCTACAACCCTGTGCATATTTAGATAGAAGTAAAACACAGGTTAATAATAATAATACATCGTACCTCGGAAGTCGAATGGAATCCGTTCCGGAAGTCCGTTTGACTTCCAAAACGTTTGGAAACCAAGGTGTGACTTCCAATTGGCTGCAGGAAGCTCCTGCAGCCAATCAGAAACCATGGAACCCGTGTTGGGCGTTCGGGTTCCAAAAGAACGTTAAGAAACCAGAATAGTCACTTCCGGGTTTGCAGTGTTCAGAAGCCAAAACATATATGAAAACATAATAAAACATTACCCATTACATCTTCTAAAGGTTATATAGTTACCTCCTCAACATCTACGGGACCGCCTCTCCTGGTATGTCCCATGGAGGACCTTATGGTCTTCAAATTAAAACATCTTAGAGGTCCTGGGCCACAGAGAGGTTAGGCTGGTCTCAACCAGAGCCAGGGCTTTTTCGGCTGTGGCTCCAATCTGGTGGAGCGCTCTGTCACAAGATACTAGGGCCCTGCAGGACTTGGCATCTTTCTGCAAGGCCTGCAAGACAGAGCTGTTTTGCCAGTCCTTTGGTAATCCTCACAGAACTCTAGCCCAATGGTTGCCATTAATCTGATTTGAGCTGATTTTATAATGAAATGATTTTAGAATGTTGTATATTTTACTGTTGTTAGCCACTCTGAGCCCAGCTTCGGCTGGGGAGGGCGGGATATAATTTTATTTTTATTTTTATTTTTATTTTTATTTTTATTTTTATTTTTATTTTTATTTTTATTTTTATTTTTATTTTTATTTTTGTTTTTATTTTTATTTTATTTATTATTATTATTATTATTATTATTATTATTATTATTATCTGATAAGAGGGCATTCCACATGGTGGGTACCACCACCAAGAAGGCCCTCTGTCTTGTTAAAACCGCACACACCCATGGGAATGGGGCACCAGAGATGTTGCTGAGCTTTGCCATGCAGGATACAAACCTTGTTGATTCTGAGTGTTACCTTAAAATCATAGCTAGCTTCACATGCACACACCTATTTCAGGACTACATTTTAAGAGTTCTTCCCGCCTGCCCACCATACATGGTACCTGGAGCCCTGTTATGCCCTGGGAAAGCAACATTTAATGTGACTCCTTGCACCTGAGTTGCTTCCTTTACTGGCTTTCATATACCATGAAGTGGAGAAAAGAAAGGGAGAGATTCCCTCCATCTAGAGTAACAGCTGCTATCTGGTAAAAGGGAGTAGGGACTCACAGAGACTGGTAAAAGGAAAGATTCCAGTGCCACCACAATTATTTCATTGTGAGTGCAAAAGCATCAAATTTTGTCCTATCCAAGACTTGAGCAGAATCCAACCATGAGCAAAGCTTTAAAGCTTAAAAAAAATGATTAGACAATATTCAGAAGCAGCAGCAATACTGATGAATCCCAGTTGCTGGACACCAAGAAAGAGGAGAGTGCTCTTGTGCTCAAATCATGCTTGCTATTTTCCCACAGGCATCCCATGGGCCTTTTCTTTTAAAATATATGTTAATTTTTATTAATTTTCCAAATTTTAACAAATTGATCCAAATTATTTAAATTTAATACATTTTTTTTTTTAAAAAAGGTTTCCCACTCCTGTTACAAACACATGTCCATTGCTTCCTGATGTTGCCACTTCATTGTTCTTCTTTAATCACCTTCTCATCCTTCCGTTAATTTTAACCCATTTTGATAGCTGGCCTTTCTTGTTTCCTTACAATCAGCACCTTTGTTGTTTCCCAAACATATAAAAATCCATTTCACCATGTTCCCAGACCTGGTGTGTAGAGATAATTTATTGCCATCGTCCTTTGTCCATTCACATTCCACTCCTTTGGAAACATTCCTTCTGTCGTTCAAGGACTTGGTGGCCTATAAACAACTCCCCGACAAGATGCCTGCTCCATCATTTAAACTCTGGGGATTATTTTCCTCAGCCTGCAGTTAAAGAACAAAGTCACCCCATGGGCATTTTCTGTGGTGGCTCCCCATTTGTGGAATGTTCTTCCGAGAGAGGATGACCTGGCACCTTCAATACATATATTTAGGTGCCTTTGAATATAGGATGCTCTACAAATTAATGATGATGATGATCATCATCATCTGTTTAGTCATTGTGAAAACAGAATGCTGGACTAGATGGACCCTTGGTGTGATCTAGCAGGCTATTTTTATGTTCTTATGAAGCCTGAGGTAGTCACCCATTACTCAGCACACCTGATCCGTATTCTTGACTTGTTCTTTCTTCTTTGTTCAATAAAGAAAAGCTCTGTGAAAATAGGGCCACCCTGTAACAGCTCTGTGTTGTAAATAAAAATATGCCCTTTTCCCTTATGGGGTATCCAAGAGCCCATATAGAGTCCTTACATAGGTTCCCTATTGGTAGGAGAAAATAACAGAGGCCAACCAGAGAATATTGAGAAGCAAAGCAGCTAGTAAGCTTGATCTTTATTGATCTGTTGCAACAGGGTGCTCCCCTCACACGCAGGAGAGGAAGAGGACCCCCAAAATTGCTGTGCAAGGGCTTATAAAGACTTTTGAAATTCCCATTCTCTAGATCAGGACCACCCCCAGAAACATTATGCATACATCACAGAAGGGGTGTAACCTAAGACCACCCCTCAGATACATCCCACCTACATCAGAAATTTAAATGTTGTTTTTTCTCCTTGTCAGAGTTATCTCTTGTCTGGCAAGTTACTTGATTGGATTGCCTGGGGTGCCTGGCCATTCTTTTGTAGTGTTAAAATACTTATTTCCTGGGCCAGGTCACAGGCTCACACCTTATTCAAACAGACATATCTTGTGATGAAAGAGACAATGGGGAGGCTTTTCCAGTTTAACCTTGCAGAGAAAGGATTTGGTCAGTTTAAGAATCAAAATGGTTCCAGGTTGGTCTTCCTGTGTTGATCTATGTATGTGCAGTTATGAACATTACCATATATCTAATACCATAAAATTCCTATCACACCTGTGAGCACAGGGAAGGGGTGGAAGAACCAGCTTCTATTATGTCCACTGTAGTTCTCCCCATGCACAGGTGTCCATCATGGTTGAACTAGATGGAACTCCCAGCATTCAGTATGATTCTTAGTAAGTACGTGTAGGAAAGAGTCCCGATAATATTGAGCCAAGCAAATAATAAATACCTAGATTAACAACTCCGAAATAGCTTTCTTACAATAATTGAAATATGTAAATAGAAATAGAAAATACTATTCCAACCCTAGCACGATTAGCCCTTAATTGGCACATATTGGAAATAAAGAAAACAGGTCATTAAACGTATTCATACACGGAATGAACCAACCCCAATTTACTCCTAATGGGTAGTGTAAAAATTGTAGCTCTTGGTGAATTAATGCTAAGATTTAAAAGCAGGGGAAAGGAATTATATTCTATGTTGCAATTGGTAAAGTATTGTATTAACATAAACAATGCTCATTACCAAAGTCAGAATGACTTAAGGAAGAAGTGGGGAAAAGGTAAATCTCACTTCAGAATAGAAAATGGAACAATTAACAGCAGAAGCTCTTTTAAAAGGATGAAGCCTGCATTCAAAGCACTCTGCCACTCAATCTGCACATCAAGGGAGCTTTGGACTGATCACAGGAATCAGTTAAAAAGCGCTAACAAGTGTACTGGGAAAACCCAAATCCTTGGCCATGTTGAAAGTAGTTCTTTGGAGTCCAGCCACTGTCTGCTAATAGCTAGGAGGGGGACTTGATCAGATTGTCAGTACTAGTGAATTATTTACTTGGCAAGACACCACCATTGCCCTTTCTTCTTCATAGCAGCCACCTTTGCATAGCTACAGAACCCAGATTTGAATAACTGGCTAAAAAAAGCTAAAGGGTAGCTGACATCTGACCAAGCGAGTCAGGGATGCGGGTGGCACTGTGGTCTAAACCACTGAGCCTCTTGGGCTTGCTGACCAGAAGGTCGGTGGTTCAAATCCCTGCGATGGGGTGAGCTCTCGTTGCTCTGTCTCACCTCCTGCCAACCTAGCAGTTCGAAAGCATGCCAGTGCAAGTAGATAAATAGGTACCGCTGCAGCAGGAAGGTAAACGGTGTTTCCATGCACTCTGGTTTCCGTCAAGGTGTTCTGTTGTGACAGAAGCAGTTTAGTCATGCTGGCCACATGAGCCAGAAAACTGTCTGTGGGCAAACACCAGCTCCCTCGGCCTGAAAGTGAGATGAATGCCATGACTTCATAGTCACCTTTGACAGGACTTTACCATTCAGGGGTCCTTTACCTTTTCCCCTGAACTCAGCTGTCACCTGTGAGTCCTAGAAGCTGTCAGAAACTGCTTCTACTGGTCAGCTAAACCAAGTGAGGCTGGCTGATGTGTCTCAAACCCTTGAGAAGTTAGAAACTTCCCCTGCGTATGAAGATAGTCTCTGGTGTAATGAGTGGACAAAACCAATAGTGGGTCCAATGGTCAAGATGGTGGTTTCTGCATGGTCCGGAAGAGGGAAGTGGGGGAAGATGGGGCTCATCAACCTGGGAAGGTAGCCCATCTGGAAGAAGGAAAACTCTGATCCCAAACCTCCACTGCCTTGTGGAATATCTTCAGGAAAAGAAAAGGCTAAGGAGCAAACCCTACACAAATTTGGAGTGGAGTCCCTAAGATGGCTGGATGGCACCTCCAATTTCAGCAACTCCTGCAGCCAAGCTGTTGCCAAATGTATTGCTCTGTTTTCCTTTGGACCACATCAGCGAGGCCGGGGGGGTGGGGGTGGGGTCTTGTTATCTAGGCAAATACACTGCCCAGGCTTTCGCCCTGGGGAGGTCACTTCAGTGCTGCTATTGCAACAGTTTGCCTTCACCCCTGGAGGCACACTCCATTGTCTCTCGAGACAGATGGATGCCAATAACTACCTTATCATGTGATGTACAAAAGGACAAGTGCATCGTGACTATTAGTCCTATGTCACTCTTATCAGAGTTATCAATCCTGTTACCTCAGAGTAACACTCAAAACGGAAGTGTGGCACTCAACATGAAAGTGTGGAACTAAAATTGGAAGTGTGGCACTCAAATTAGAAGTGTAACACTCAAAACGGAGCACGTTCGGCTTCCCCAAAAAGTTTGCAAACCAGAACATTTACTTCCGGGTTTGCAGTGTTTGGGTTCCAAGTTGTTTGAGGACCAAGGCATTTGAGAAACAAGCTACCACTGTAGAGAGGAAGAAGATTGTATTCCTGGGCAGTTACTTAAATGTTTTTTTTAAAATGATTGTTAATTAGGTCAGAATTAGATGATAAAAGAGATCTGTGGCTGCTGCATATTATTTTCAGCCCAGCCCAAATTCTTGTCAGCAAAGCAAGTGGACTTTCAACAAAATGTTGCAGCGTGATGAGCTCCTGTTTGAGAGATTCATTTGAAGCTCTCATTCAGTTTTCCAAGCCCACTGAGCATCCCTAGTAGTCATTGAGATTTTTTTTTAGGAAGGGGATCTTCTTGGGGCTTCTCTGACTTACACGATAAACATTAGGAATAGGATTTGTATACATTATTATTACAAAAGGCAATAAAAAGGATAAAAGGCATACAATGTCAACAACCAAAATAAAACAGTATAAAATACAGGTCGAACTTCAGCCATCAAATATAATAAAATACATGACAGCAGCTACTCCAGAAAGGCTGGGATGAAAAAGTGAGAGGAATCTTTAGGATGTGCTGAAAATATAAGATTGTTGGTGCATACCTTTCTTCGAGGGGAAGAGTGTTCCACATGGTAGATGCCTTTATACTAAAGGCACAAAATAGTATTTGAGATTCAAATTCATCCTCTAAAATAAGTGGTATCAATGAATTTGCAACGGAATGGGAGCTATGAGGGCAATGGTATCACATCACTGCCTCGACAGCATGTGGCATTGCTTCTTTTTGGCACAGCCATGCATGTCTTGAAATGTGTATTTCTGCTCCAAAAGACTTTGCAACTTTACTTTTGCAATTCAACAACCAGATAGGTTGATCGGTAAAATAGGGAGAAGCAAGGAACTTTCTGAACTATTTGCTCTTTACCTAGATGAAACCTTCCTGCAGACGTTTTAAAAGCTTAAGATATTTTTAAATAATAATAATTTTTAAAATCATTGGGGGGGGGGGATAACTAGCTCCCTCTCCCAAGAAGCTCTACCATAATATGCAGATTTTGTTTATATAAATGCCAGCTTTCATTTTTCACAATGAATTGATTCAGTGCTAACCAGCATGAGAAACAAGTGGGATAACAGTGATGGTAGAACAGTTGGCTTATCAGAAATTAAATATAAGTACAGTAGATTGATTTTTATTTATTTTTACTCACTGAGCTATTGAAAAGAGAGAAAATGCAACAGCAATTCACCATTGGCTGCAGTCTGAACCTCTGCAGGGATCGGATGTGCATGCAGAGAGCCAGTGTGGTGTAGTGGTTAAGAGCGGTAGACTCGTAATCTGCGGAACCGGGTTCGCATCTCCGCTCCTCCACATGCAGCTGCTGGGTGACCTTGGACCAGTCACACATCTTTGAAGTCTCTAAGCCCCACTCACCTCACAGAGTGTTTGTTGTGGGGGAGGAAGGGAAAGGAGAATGTTAGCCGCTTTGAGACTCCTGAAGGGGAGTGAAAGGCCGGATATCAAATCCAAACTCTTCTTCTTCTTCTTCTTCTTCTTCTTCTTCTTCTTCTTCTTCTTCTTCTTCTTCGAGAATGTTTTTCTCCAACACTGGGGAGAGTGGGATCAAAATTTGTATGTGCACCACAGATGCTGAATCACACCAATAATCCTATATGCCCTTAGCTGGCCCTGCACATGATATATATTTTTCCATGAAGATTGAGGCAGTTTGGGGCATTGCTGCATTACTGAACAGGCCAGCAAGCCCTGGCCTGGGATCCATTACTGTTCTAACAAAGTGCTAATACACCATTTTGTTTTCATCTACAATGTGTTTTTATGGGTCTGTATTATTTTCTTAATACTATAATCTAATACAAGTTTGCCATGGCCTTTGTCTAGAACAATAAACTTATGAACTTGAACTAAAAAAAATAAATCAGTTTAAGGTTCATGATACTTTAATGACAACAAAAAAGTTCATTAAATGGACTGTTGAGACACCCAAGAATTTTCAGGTAGTCCAAGGTGCAGAAATATTTCAGAACTGATCCTCTGCACTTATTATATTTACATCAGTTACATTTAGAACAGTGTTAAGATGACCCCTTATTCACTGCCAAATCCCATTAATCTTTCCCTTCTCTTCCAATTGCCTATAAAATCTGTTAGATGCAATGACACAGCTTGGATCCGCAAGTGAAAAATGATGGCCAGTATCACTTTATTCTTCAGTATCTTAGCAGCAGCAAGTTGTACATAAATAGGTATAAATCCACTTTTTAAAAAATGACGACGCAGTATATTACATTCAAGAGTTTGGGTAAGGTGACTATAGTATCCTCGTCAAAATACTGGTCTGATCTGCGCAGACGGCAGAATGTGAGGTGAGAATGAGATTGTTGTAGCCAAATATGATGGACTGGACTGTTCCAATTCAGACTGCAGATGCGGGAGGATTTTAACGCTTTTGTTTCTTTAAAAAGTAAAATAAATTAAATTATTTGCTTATGGAAAACTAGCACTAGAGGATATAATACAAAATCAATGACTTCTGCATTAGGGCCAAACTACATGGTTTAGCCCCCAGTGTGTGATTTTTCTTTCAGAAACTGCCAATGTGTTGAGTGGCAAAATTCTGATTGGGTACTTGGTTTGCAATGATAGGGGGATTTAGCCATCTCTCCCTCCTGCCATCTAGATCAGTTCCTCACTCACCTCCCAATGTGTAGGAGGGGGGGGGGAAGCTTCAAAGAAAGAAAACATGAACTCAGGGGAAATCTTAATGCTTAAAGTCATGCAACTTGGCTCTTAGTGAAAATTCTGCAGTCTGATGTTCTCAGCCTTGCCTATGGGCAAGTTTGCAACCTATGTCATTGATAGGTTTCTAGGTCATCGTGTAGTTTCCTTGAATTGACAAATCACATTTCAAGTTCCTCAAAGCTTTTAAAAAGAACGCTCCATGCTTTGGGAAGCTCTATACATCATACAACGAAGATAACCATGTAGTTGCAATATAAAGATGAGTTGTTCATTCTTGGCACCACACAGTCAAGGTCCACGGATTGGTAGTTAACACCCACTTTGTCTTAGATCATCTATAAATACATTTCATAAGTCTGCACACTGTACATGGACAACATATTGTGTTTCCTAGAATATTTAAGTCTCTGATGTGCAAATCTAAAGAAGTGATTCTAAGTGTCTTCATGGACAATTCTGTGCCTCTGCAGGACGCTGTTGAGTTCCTGAATAACATTTGCTGGAAGCTGCTTATCAGAATCCTGATGGGTTTGGCCAGTCTTGATCTCATTTTTCTTTGGTGACTTGCATTCCTTGTAGGGTCTTTGGGGTAAGTCAAGAACATCTGCCCCCGTGTCATCCAAACAGATGAGGCTCCGGTGTTTTCTCGCACGGGTTCGGGCTTTTTCCTCCTTGCGTTCCAAGCACTGAGCTACCAACGTTGCCTTTTGTTTTAAACCTTTCCTGTCTTCAGTTAAGTCGCTTTCAAATTCCAGTTTTGAATTCTGAATAAAGAGGAGCACAAGTTGAAATGCATGCTCAATACACCCCCGAATAATTATCTGTAGTTCATTTAGTTTGAAAGCAATTGTAGCCATTGTTTGTGAAACAGACAAGAATTTTTATGTAACTTTCCCTTACAAGCAAGGCTTTCTGCTCCTATCCTGGGATTGCTATATTTACAAATGTGAAATTCCGGACAAAGTTGTTGACATTTTTGGCTGAAGTTGTTGAATAAGCTTTTGGGGGATTTTAAAGCATTAAAAAAACCACAAACCCCGCCCTAGTTGCCATATGTCCAGGCCTTCCCAGACATTTTGCTGATTCAGCGAAAATATGCCCGGACGCCATTTTGACAGCCCAATTCCAGGACATGTCTGGGAAAACCAGGACGTATGGCACCTCTCCTTCTGAGAGAGACATGGTTTGAGACAACACATAAGACTGATGTTGTCTCCCTCATGGTGCCTTCTCTCTGCAGCTCCCTGTCTCAAGAGGTTTGGTAATCTCTTTTCTGTGTTCCATGGGAATGGAGAACTTTCTTTTTTTAAAAAAAAAACTTTGATTTTGTTGCTGCTTAACGTACTGAGTTCTTGGTTTCTGCGTTTTTGCTGCTGCTGTTGCATTACATTCATTTAATTCCATTTATATTTATTTATTTTACTTTATTAAATACTGTTTTTTAAAAAACATTCATTCAATTCTAACCCACACTTCATCGGTTGATCAATTTTAATATTTTGTTGGGAGCCGTCCAGAGTGGGTGGGGCAACCCAGTCAGACAGACAGCATATTATTAATAATAATAATAATAATAATAAGCTTGTATTGGAGTCCAATACAAGCAAATATGTGTTTGGAGAGCTTGATCACATTATGATTGTTTGTACAGGGTATTCTTTTTAAAAAATAAGCAAATAAATAAGTTCAATACTGAGATGAGCTCCATTGCATGTTACTTCCTATTCTGCCCTAGTGAGGCAAAACAGAAAAGGAGGTCATTGTATCGTTAGCATTATGAATTTCTAAAGTGCTTAGAGCCGGGATGTCCCTTCAGATGTGGTCTAAGTACAATTCCTATCATCCCTGACAATTGCCCCAATGTCGGCTAGGTCTGATGAGAGTTGGAGTAAGGTAAAGGTACCCCTGCCCGTACGGACTCTAGGGTTGTGCACCCATCTCACTCAAGAGGCCGGGGGCCAGCGCTGTCCGGAGACACTTCCAGGTCACGTGGCCAGCGTGACATCGCTGCTCTGGCGAGCCAGAGCCGCACACGGAAACGCCGTTTACCTTCCCGCTAGTAAGCGGTCCCTATTTATCTACTTGCACCCGGGAGTGCTTTCGAACTGCTAGGTTGGCAGGCGCTGGGACCGAACAACGGGAGCGCACCCCGCCACGGGGATTCGAACCGCCGACCTTTCGATCGCCAAGCCCTAGGCGCTGAGGCTTTTACCCACAGCGCCACCCGTGTCCCTGAGAGTTGGAGTACAACATCATTAATCTCAGGGTTGTGGATTTGAGCTCCATGTTGGGCAAAAGATTCCTGCATTGCAGGAGGATGGACTAGATGATCCTCACAGTCCCTTCCAACTCCACAATTTTATGATTCTAAGATCATCTGTGGGGAAAAAGAAACAAGAAACTACAGTGGTACCTTGGGTTAAATACTTAATTTGTTCCAGAGGTCTGTTCTTAACTTGAAACTGTTCTTAACCTGAAACACCACTTTAGCTAATGGGGCCTCCTGCTGCCACTGCGCTGCCGGAGCACGATTTCTGTTCTTATCCTGAAGCAAAGTTCTTAACCTGAAGCATTATTTCGGGGTTAGCAGAGTCTGTAACCTGAAGCGTATGTAACCTGAAGCGTATGTAACCTGAGGTACCACTGTATAATGTGTACAAAAGAAGAAGCTGCAGACCCTTCTCCTCAAGGCTTGTAACTTGAGAGACTGAACACATTAAAGAAAACTTCATTAGATCCCTTAGACCTATCCAATTACCGCCCAGTTTCAAATCTTCCATATCTGGGTAAGGTAATTGGGAGAGCGGTTGCTGAACAGCTTGGTAGGTTTCTGGAGGAAACATCGGCTTTAGATCCATTTCAGTTCAGTTTCCGTCCTGGTTTTGGGACTGAGACGGCACTGGTTGCCCTCACAGATGATCTCCGTAGACAACTGGATCGAGGCAGGTCAGGACTGCTGATCCTTTTAGATTTGTCAGCAGCCTTTGACATGGTCGATCATGATCTTCTGGACCACCGCCTTGCAGACGTGGGGATACAGGGCATAGCCTGTAACTAACTGTGCTCTTTTATCTCTGTTCGGGGACAGAGGGTGGCACTAGGGAGGGAAATGTCGTCGCACCATTCTTTGGTGTGTGGAGTGCCGCAGGGCGCAATTCTCTCCCCGATGCTTTTTAACATCTTTATGCGCCCCCTTGCCCAGATTATCTGGAGCTTTGGGCTGGGCTGTCACCAATATGCTGATGACACTCAGCTCTATCTGTTGATGGATGGCCACACCAACTCGGCCCCGAACACACTGACCAGATGCTTGGAAGCTGTGGCTGGATGGTTTCGTGGGAGCCGATTGAAACTAAATCCTTTGAAGACAGAGGTCCTATGGCTAGGTCGGGATGGCATGGGGATGAGGGACCAACTCCCTTCTCTTGCGGGGGCCCAATTAATGCCATTGCCTTCCGTTAAGAGTTTGGGTGTAATCCTTGACGCCTCCCTTTCCATGGAGGCGCAAGTTACAGCAACAGCCAAGGCGACATTTTTCCACCTTCACCGCATCAAGCAGTTGGTCCCTTACCTTTCCCGCCCCGACCTGGCCACAGTGATCCATGCGATGGTCATCTCCAGGCTTGACTACTGTAATTCGCTCTATGCGGGGCTGCCCTTGAAGCTGACCCAGAAACTCCAGAGGGTGCAGAATGCTGCAGTGAGGCTTCTCACGGGGTCTCTGCCACGGGAGCATATTCACCCAGTGCTTTTCAAACTGCACTGGCTCCCGGTAGAGTACAGGGTCAGATTTAAGGTGCTGCTTTTGACCTTTAAAGCCCTTCACAGCCTAGGACCCTCGTACCTACAGGACCGCCTCTCCCGGTATGCCCCACGAAGAGCCTCAAGGTCCAGAAATAGCAACACCCTAGTGGTCCCGGGCCCTAAGGAAGTTAGATTGGCTTCAACCAGAGCCAGGGCCTTTTCAACACCGGCTCCAGCCTGGTGGAACGCTCTGCCTCATGAGACCAGGGCCCTACAGGATCTGATTTCTTTCCGCAGGGCCTGTAAGACAGAGTTGTTCCGCCTGGCCTTTGGCTTGGAGCCAATTTGATTCCCTCCCTCCCTTTCTTTCTTTTTTCCTTTCCTTCTCCTCCTGCGATGAGGCTACATTTTAATATGTTAATGTTTCCATATTTTAATGTTGTATTTTAATTTTGTTTTTAAGTTGTAATCATTCATCTTGTTTTTATTATTGCTTGTAAGCCGCTCTGAGCCCGGCCTTGGCTGGGGAGGGCGGGGTATAAATAAAAATTATTATTATTATTATTATTATTATTATTATTATTAAATATATATTGAAAGAGAAAGGTCTGCTTGAAGTTGCCAGAGTGAAAAATTAATTTTGAGAACAGTAGAATTTGAGCCAGACGAGCATCAGGAGGTCCTGAGTTCTAATGCAGTAAGTGAGAATGGATGTAGTTAAGGAAGAGAAGATATAATTTAGGGATCATAAAGTAGAAGGACATAAGAACATGGAAGGATTTGTGGAGGGACATGGAGAAAGAAGAACGTAAAGAAGAGAAATCAGAACAATAAAGTCGTTAGAAAGTCAATAGAAGATTATCATCATTAACATCCGTTGTGTATGGAAAGTTTCTTTTGTATTCCCAAACTGATAACTCAAAAATGAATCATATCCACATAGGCAAACCATCTGTTATGCCCCCATGTGTATATGCAGTGATTTCTAGTCAAGTTGGATGGGTAAGTTAAGAGCTATAAATCTTATTTTCTCCCTACCTCACCTAGAAACAGAACTAAACACTCATACCCAAAAGACACAACTGCATTCCTTGTGGGAGCACAGGATTCATCTTGCAAGGCACATATGTTGAAGAGACAAATCCCAACAGACCCTAAATGTCTGCTGCTATACGAGGAGGCCTCAGTTGCTATGGTTCCAGCCAATTTCTTCTTCAAGTTGAACAACATTATAATGGAAATATATGGCTGCTAAGTTCCAGATGAGGCTTAATTTACTATTTCAGCTGTTTAGTGCAATTCTAGATATACATTTTTGAGAACTTCCCTGCTTTGCAGGGAATAAGCAGTGATATGGCACAGGAAAAGAGTGAAATTATTCTTTGATGGATGCATTAGAGCTCTTGAAGTGCAATAATTTTTCGTTTAATTCAAATGGATATTTTGTCCCCTAGATAAGGCTTCTATTTAATGAAAAATTAATCTGACAGGAAAAAATAAATAGAATTATTTATGAATGCCAATGCAGTTACATGAATCTCACAAAATGCGCCACAAATCTTTAACATCAACATGTTATTATGACATAAATTCAAATATTTAATATACAGAACTAATTCCATACAAAAGAGAGTGTGTATATTATCCTTTGCCTTCAGTTAATGGATGCCATTTTTTAAACTATTAAATTTCTTTCTTTAATATAGGCTGGAGTGTGCTATGTTTGTGTAACTGCAAAGGTCTCTGCGTTAGGAATATCTACTGTTCTAATTATCACTGGACTAGAACACCTACAAAAAGTGGAGTAATATAAATGCTAATAACCAGATATATCCAGCAACCTACCTCTGATGTGTTGACTTTGGTTTTGGGCCCACTTCTTTCTTGTTGGATTGGTATTAAAGGCAAGCCACCAATTTTTGGATTTTTAGTAACAGATTGCTTTCTTGTCTTCCCATCTGGTGGCCAGATATCACTGTGCTGTGGAAAATTTGTCAAGTCAGAGACATTATTACTGCAAAGTGCAATCTCTTTAGTATACAAAATTAAAGCAGTATATTTTAGAATGCAGTGGAGTTCTCAAATGTGGTGACCTTTGAAGCCCTTCTAAGGCAATTGGTGACCAATGCATGCAGGGACTATTGAGTCAGGTCAGCACCCCAGTCAGCACCCCAGCTACAAATTAGCCAAGCCCCCAACAAATCTACATTCATCGCCAGTCAGAAGGCTGCATTCTCCATACTGCCTTCATGCATTCTCTACTGTTGGCTTGCACTTGATATATACAAGACTGCAGAACATCTTTTAAACTGACTCTTGTGGGAAAGTTGTTAGGAGCTGAGGAACATCTAGATCACCCCTGGAAGATGATCTGATATTTGGCAGGCTTTATCCCCTTAGATCATCTACATCAGCCTTTCTCAACCTGTGGGTTCCCAGATGTTGCTGAACTACAACTCCCATCACCCCTAGCTAGCAAGGCCAGAGCTCAGGGATGATGGGAGTTGTAGTCCAACAACATCTGGGGACCCACAGATTGAGGACCGCTGATCTAGATCATACCTAGAATGATCTGAGGAACATCTAGATCATCCCTTGAAACCATCTGATATTTGGCAGGCTTCATCCCCTCAGAAGGGGGAACCATGTCTGCAATTTACATCCAATTCTGGAAGACTATTAAGAAGTTACAGACTTAAAAATATGTAAACATTCCCAGCAAGAAAACTCCTATATGCATTTGCCAAATTGGGGACTGGGTGGCAGGCAGCTTTGCCTGTAAATTCCATTCACATTTGTAAAACGGAGTGTGTGTGTGTGTAGATAGATAGATAGGTAAAGGTAAAGGACTCCTGGACGGTTAAGTCCGGTCAAAGGTGACTATGGAGTGCGACACTCATCTCGCTTCTCAGGCCGAGGGAGCCGGCATTTGTCCACAGAGAGCTTTCTGGGTCATGGGGCCAGCATGACTAAACCACTACTGGCCCACGGAACACAGTGACGGAAGCCAGAGTGCACAGAAATGCTGTTTACCTTCCCACCGCAGCTGTACCTATTCATCTACTTGCACTGGCATGCTTTCAAACTGCTAGGTTGGCAGGAGCTGGAACAGAGCAATGGGAACTCAAAACTGCTGCGGGAATTTGAACTGCTGACCTTCTGATCGACAAGCCCAAGAGGCTCAGATAGATAGATAGATAGATGATAGATAGATAGATGATAGATAGATAGACAGATAGACTGATTGACTGACTGACTGATTGATGGATGGATGGGTGGATGGATGGATAGATGGATAGATGGATAGATAGATGATAGATGATAGATGATAGATGATAGATGATAGATGATAGATAATAGATATAGATAGATGATAGATAGATAGATAGATGATAGATAGATAGATAGATAGATAGATAGATAGATAGATAGATGATAGATAGATGATAGATAGATAGATGATAGATGATAGATGATAGATGATAGATAGATAGATGATATAGATGATAGATGATAGATAGAGATAGAGACATTTTCAGATTGCCCATTGACTAATGGTAATGAAACAGATTTTAGGATAGAATAGATAAGATTTGAACCCGAATATTGAGACTGCTTCCAAGGTTACTGATTCTTGGGGTTTCTGTGCACCCCTAGGAGTGAGGTGGTGTTGCTCTGTATATCAAAGAGGCCATTAAGTGTAATAAATTAGAAATCTCAAATGATGTGAACATCTCCACAGGGTAGCAATAGCAGGCCCTCAAAATAATTCAGTAGTGGGGAGATACATCCCTCCCCCATGACCAAAACGGTGAGAGCAACCTTGAGATACATAATGAAATCAGAGAGGTATCTAAAATGAGAAAGGTTTTATTGAGGAAAGATGTCGTGTGTAGTTTACAATTTATGTTGATAAGGTAAATATTTGTTTAAATGAGTGTGTGGGTGTGTATGCATACAGACAAATGCATTAATACATACCTAACACATACATTAAAATGCAAAATTATTTTCAAGAACCCAGAGAGTTGTTCTTTTGAATAATGATATAAAAGAACTAATACCTGTGCAATAAAAATGCTGCTTAGCCAATCCAATTGGGAATCCTGTCCATCACAACACAAATGCCTAGAAGACACACATTAAATAGCGTGAATTCAGTTGCAGTGACATAATATACAAGCAATGCCAATCAGGTTGGCACTATAATTGTTTGCAATGCTTCAGGAAAATCTAAGCAATAATGGAGAAGACATGGATCAAATCTGAAGATACATCACTATGCATGCTTAGTGGACAGATTCTGGTATTGGCAGAACTCATACTTTCAGTCCTTTAGTGTCTAGGAAAAAACAGTCAGTGTGCTATAGTAAAACAAGTGTTAGTCTTGAATTTGGGGTATCTGGTCTCAGATTCAGGCAAGAATCTCTTTGGGTGAGTCATTCTCCTCATTTAATTAAAAAAACAGCCATACCTTACCAGATGCAATGAAAAATGGGGAATTGTTTTCATGCCAATCACTTACCAGTGATGTTTTTCAGAATACAATGTAAGACCCCAACTGCAAAAAAAAAAAAACAATAAAACAATTAACACATACTTATTGTGTGTGTGTGTGTGTGTGTGTGTAGAGAGAGAGAGAGAGAAAGAGCAAAAAAAGTACACATTGGAATTTAGCCAACATTAGGTAAGCAAAAGACCTTCAACTTTGGATACCAAGATGCTGTGGGACCACAACTCTCACCATCCCAGACTATTGGCTAAGAATAATGGGAGTTGCAGTCCAGCAACATCTGAGGACCATAAAGGCGGCTGGACCATAAAGAAGGCTGAAGAATTGATGCTTTTGAATTATGGTGCTGGAAGAGACTCTTGAGAGTCCCATGGACTGCAAGAAGATCAAACCTCTCCATTCTGAAGGAAATCAGCCTCGAGTGCTCACTGAAGGGACAGATCCTGAAGCTGAAGCTCCAGTACTTTGGCCACCTCATGAGAAGAGAAGACTCCCTGGAAAAGACCTTGATGTTGGGAAAGATTGAGGGCACAAGTAGAAGGGGACGACAGAGGACGAGATGGTTGGACAGTGTTCTCAAAGCTACCAGCATGAGTTTGACCAAACTGCGGGAGGCAGTGGAAGACAGGAGTTCCTGGCGTGCTCTGGTCCATGGGGTCACGAGGAGTCGGAGACGACTAAACGACTCAACAACAACAACAACATCTGAGGCAGAGACATAGCTATTTGGGGGGCCTAGTTGGGTCCCCCCCATGAAGCCTCCAAAAGGGCTCCATTGAGGATCCTGGCCTCTGTGTGTGTGTGTACACAAATGTACATGGGGAGGGTGCCAAACTGGGTCTTTGAGTCAGGTGAAATAAAGCCTAGTTCTGCCCTGAGGTTGACAAAGACTGCAGCATAAGCCATGGGTTGTATCAAGCATTGCAGCCCTTCTCCCCTGTAGTCTGCTTTAAAATGCTTCTTCGCAGGCTCAGGAGGACCTACTGAATATTGTGGACACTGTGTAATGGGGCAGTGGGACTGCATGTGTCAGGCAACAACCCCAAGTGGATCATCGGTGGGCCCTGATTCCAGTGGTGCAAAATGCTGATCAATACCACTTCAGTGCAGGGTCCCTCAGAAAAGAATTTCCAGGCAATTTTTTGAGGATTTCTGTGTTGTCTGTACATGCATAAGCAAGGTAAAGGAAAAGGTAAAGGACCCCTGGATAGTTCAGTCCAATCAAAGGCAACTATGGGATTGTGGCGCTCATCTCACTTCTCAGGCCAAGGAACCAGTGTTTCTCCAAAGACAGCTTTCTGGGTCATGTGGCCAGCATGACTGGTGCAACGGGACACCGTGACAGAAGTCAGAGTGCACAGAAACACCACTTACCGTATTTTTTGCTCTATGACTCACTTTTTCCCTCCTAAAAAGTAAGGGGAAATGTGTGTGTGTCTTACGGAGTGAATACAGGCTGCACAGCTATCCCAGAAGCCAGAACAGCAAGAGGGATTGCTGCTTTCACTGCGCAGCGATCCCTCTTGCTGTTCTGGCTTCTGAGATTCAGAATATTTTTTTTCTTGTTTTCCTCCTCCAAAAACTAGGTGCGTCTTATGGTCTGGTGCATCTTATAGAGCAAAAAATACGGTACCTTCCCACCAGAGCAGTACCTATTTATCTATTTGCACTGGCGTGCTTTTGAACTGCTAGGTTGGCAGGAGCTGGGACCAAGCAACAGGAGCTCACTCCATCGTGAGGATTTGAACCGCCGACCTTCTGATTGGCAAGCCCAAGAGGCTTAGTGGTTTAGACCACAGCGCCACCCACGTCCCAACACATGCACAGAAGTATGCACCCAGTTCTGGCCAGTATTTACCCCAAGTATGTGGCCTACAGAACGCTAGCAAAGAGTGATTGTCATCCCTGGGCCAACTATCCTTTAGTCACTCCCAGTTTAAGTTTTTCATTCAGTGCTTTGAAATTTCGTTGAGTTAAATACAATAAACCAACGAACAAAATAAGTTACAATTCGCTAGCCTGCTGGAAATTATGGTAAACTGTGGTTTGGTGCTAACTAAGGTTAGTAAAAATGCCAGTGCTGAGGTAAAATAGCTGAAGTAGTGGCAAGTCTGCAGGATTTGGCAATTGTGCAGTACTGTGCCTGCACCGAATCAAAGTTGTACCTCAGGGAAGGCAAATGTTTCTTCTCTGGATCTGAGCTTGACGCCGAGATGATCAAATTAGTGTGTTTTACTGCCTTCCACATTGAATATCTGCCTATCACTAGAATTCAGGTCAGAGGATCGGAGACAATTTAAGCACATAACCAATACAACCCACAAGAGACAGCACGCTGAGATAGAAAAGGATGGTCAATAATGCAATTTCTTAGCACAGAAGCATTAGGACCACTTGGGTAAAAGAGCAACTAATATTATGGGGATGCAATTTAAGTGCAGGACAAAACGATGGATATAGATTAGCTTCCTTGTTTTTGTTGGTTGTTAAAAGTTTTGTGTTCCTGTCTTGTCAATAATGCAGCATGCCTGGCTAGAAAGAAACCAACACAGCCTTTTCTTTCATCTTTTTTTCTTACTTTGTTGGGGGCTTCAGTTTCTTCTTCACTCCAAGATACAGTTTCAGTGATTTGACCGGCAGCACTTTCTCAGGCTTGCTACTCTGTTGAGATCAGAAATGTCTAAATCAATGGAATGGAAATGTACAAACTGGAACGCTGGAATATATATATATATATATATATAATCACACACACACGCAAAAACATATACATATCGCCCATTATCAGCTTTTCTTCTGGCTATCCCTTCTTGCCATTTCATTACAGGCCAATTTATTCCAAATTGTTCTCCCTTTCAATTAGCATGTAAATGGAAAGCATTCGTCCCTGGGGTGCGTTTAAGATGAAATACAGAAAACTGGTTAATTTTACTTATTTCACTATGCTGTTTGTGGAAAGTAACGACCAAAGATTGGGGGGGGGGGGGGATACAAAAGGAAAGAAGCAGAAACTCTTGAAATATGAAGAATACTACAGTCCTGCTTCGGCTCCCGAACGCCTTGGGAGTCGAACGTTCTAGTTCCCAAACTACTGAAAACCAGAAGTGAGTGTTCCCGTTTTCGAACGTTCTCCGATTTGAGTGCCACACTTCTGTTTTGAGTGCCACACTTCCGTTTTGAGTGTTACACTGAGGTCTGTCTTTTTTTGCTATTTATTTTGCATTTCTGTTTTTGTGGCTCTTTTTTTGCTTCAGTGACTGTGTGGAACCCATTTTAGTTACTGATTGATTGATTGTGTGACTGCAGTACATTGTTGATTGCTTTCATTTTATGGATCAATGGTCTCGTTAGATAGTAAAATTCATGTTAAATTGCTATTTTAGGTGTTGTTTTTAAAAGTCTGGAATGGATTAATCCATTTTGCATTACTTTCTATGGGAAAGCGTGCTTTGGTTTTGGAATGCTTTGGTTTTGGAACAGACTTCCAGAACAGATTATGTTTGAGAACCAAGGTGCCACTGTACTGGGAAAATACCATTAGAAAAGGAGAAGAGACCTTCACTGACCTATTTCTAAGGAGATGACAAGCTAAATCCCCACCATAAATCATTACACAGCTCTCTTTTTGGAGATGAATCCACCAGGAATCCAGAAAAGCTGAACCCAGTTTCATGGGAGCCCCTCTAGATCCTCTTAACTTCCTCAAGCTTGAGATGGCACACATGTACAGTAGCATCCTATGACTTTCAGGCAAATTCAATTCACTGCTGAGCTCTCTCTTTTCCTTCGTATTTTGTGGCTAATGGGCCTTGCAATGTTTCAAAAATAATTTTTAATCCAATTCTGCCACAGTAATAAAAGCAGCCATTCATGCAAAAGAAATGTACTTATTAATCTAGGTATGCACAAGTGAATAACTTTTTAAATGATAGCTTAGCAGTGTAATATAACATTTTCAGGCAATTGATTGGTAATATTGCACATAATGAAATAAACATATCTGTGCTGACATCATCTGATTTAGAGGACTTGCGCTGGCATGTTTGAAAAAAGGCATTAATTACAGGGTAAATAAAGAAGCATTAAAACAAAGAAAGGGGGAGGAGGGGTAAGGCAGGCAGCATAAGGGGAAAGGTTGGGCAAAATCAGAAATGGGAAAGGGAATTCTTTTGCTGGAGCATTTTAGACATGCTTCTCATCAATTAAAAGGTAAAGGGAGCCCTGACAATTAAGTCCAGTCATGACCGACTCTGGGGTTGCGGCGCTCATCTCGTTTTATTGGCCGAGGGAGCCAGCGTAAAGCTTCCGGGTCATGTGGCCAGTATGACTAAGCCACTTCTGGCGAACCAGAGCAGCGCACGGAAACGCCGTTTACCTTCCCGCCGGAGCGGTACCTATCTACTTGCACTTTGACATGCTTTCGAACTGCTAGATTGGCAGGAGCAGGGACTGAGCAACGGGAACTCACCCCGTCGTGGGGATTCGAACCGCCAACCTTCTGATCGGCAAGTCCTAGGCTCTGTGGTTTAACCCACAGAGCCACCCGCGTCCGAGGTATGTAATTTACTTGAAATTAAAAACTGCAGAATGACATCCACATTAGACTTCTTAGTGCAGAACCACAAAGAATTTTGTAGGGCCAAAGAATTCTTTCTTGAAAAGAATTTGGTAGTGACACCACCAAAAAAAAAGAAAAGGTTGCCCATGATTGAGATCGCTCAACTGTCCTATCAAGTTCAGAACAGACTACTCACTTATCTTGGCATCACTACTATATACAGAGCACAGCAGTAATGTTGATCAAGAACACAGAATTATGAAGCAGACCACCACCAGGACAATGGGGTAAATTAAAGGAGAGGTGAGGGGACTTGACAAGAGGATAGTTAAACACAAGTCCTTTGCAATGTTTTGTCCTGAAAATAAATGATACAGTCATTATATCAAAAGAATATTTTATGCTTCTATTTTTTAAAATATGCTTCCCTTCTTTTATAACAAATAATATGCCTTTCTGCTTTTCTTTTTCTTATGTACACATCACCACGAGAAGTGAAATGTTAAGGGAAAAGTTATGAACGGGAGCAATTTAATGGTATGAAATGCAAAGTTTAAGGCAACTTATTAAATCAACCCAGTGATAAACACTTGCCAAGTGCTAATTAAGACTTCAGTCATGCCCAGTTACATGTGCACAAGTTTTAAAGGTGCCAATTTGTACTCACAAATGTGCCAATTTTAGATTGTAGCCCTAAATAATTAGACATCTTTTTTAAAACACAGCAGCCGTGCCAATTAAAGGACAGTTTAAGGTTTTTTAGGGGAAAAAATCTGTGCTTAATACCATCATAATATTAACACATACTTTACTGGTCAGCTAAAAAGAAAAAAAGTTCCATTTTTTCCTTAGGAAACACAGAAGCTGAGAAAGGAATTTCACTTTCTCCCTTAACATTTTATGAAAGGGCCATAAATCAAGATGTTCTGATGAAACATTGCTATTCTATGATTCTATAATCAATTAATTAAAACACTTGAGAAAGCCAAGATAATACTAATGGTATAAGTCTATACATATCTATAGGCCCTATACATGGCACTTACTCCCAAGCAGGTGTGTTTAGGATTTCAGCCGTAAATATGTTAATCATCCTCTTGAACAATGGAATGCATAAGGATAAAAAATGTGATTGGCTAGTAAAAGGAGGCCACAGACCATGTTTAAATACTTCGGAGTCTGCTTTGCCAAGTCAACCGAGCATCCTCAATGCACTCTGATTTGGAGACCAAGCCTAACTTCTAATTTCAGCTCTTGTTTCAACATTAACTATGGGAACCCTGGATTGGGTGAGCACCCTATTCCAGGTTCTGGCTCATAATTTATGGGAGCCGGTGTTCAATTCACACAATGGAACAGTTGTCCATTCAGGCAACATGTGGTGTTAACTGAAGCCATATTAACAGCCAAAAAGAGGGTGACCATGTTCACATCTCCTTTTCTGAGGAGGAAGACACATGCCTGGTTTATGTTGGACAGTTGGAAGCTTGTCAAAACCAAGCACCCATCACAATCGGCGCTTGTCTGCTTCCGCCATGGCTTTTGCTTGGCCCTGAAAGGTACCAGTCTTAAGTCCATTAAATGGCATGAACAATGTGTGGATATGAAAGGTAAGGTACTTGTGCTTCCCTATTGGATTTCAAGACTCCCTATCACGAAAACATCCCATCTTCAAAGAAGAGCAGATAACTAAAGAAAATTTGTCCTTAGAGCCTGTTATTTTACAGCCTTGAACTTCACCCCTCCTACATTATCCAAAGCACTCTTTCCCAATCTTGACTTTCCTCCAGCTATCGTTTTTCCTCTTTAATAATAATAATAATAATAATAATAATAATAATAATAATAATATATTTATACCCCGCCCATCTGGCTGAGTTTCCCCAGCCACTCTGGGCGGCTTCTAATCAAGTGTTAAAAACAATACAGCATTAAATAATAAAAACTTCCCTAAACAGGGTTGCCTTCAGATGTCGTTTAAAAAGAAGATAGCTGCGTATTTCCTTCACATCTGAAGGGAGGGCGTTCCACAGGGTGGGTGCCACTACTGAGAAGGCCCTCTGTCTGGTTCCCTGTAACCTCGCAATGAGGGAACCACCAGAAGGCCCTAGGTGCTGAACCTCAGTGTCTGGGCTGAACCATGGGGGTGGAGACGCTCCTTCAGGTATACAGGACCGAGGCCGTTTAGAGCTTTAAAGGTCAGCACCAACACTTTGAATTGTGCTCGGAAACGTACTGGGAGCCAATGCAGATCTCTCAGGACCGGTGTTATGTGGTCCCGGCGGCCACTCCCAGTCACCAGTCTAGCTGCCACATTCTGGATTAATTGCAGTTTCCGGATCACCTTCAAATAATTTACTCAGATTAGGTCCTCTCGCCTGTCTCACGCTTTTGCTTGGACAGACTCACTGATGGTGAGAATACAGAGAGAAAGGAACAAAATAATTCTTCCTTGCCATATGATTCTTTTTTTAAACAAACAGGCTACTCAAGCTCCACAAATCAGTGAGGTGCCTATTAAAAGTGTTGGCAACACATTCGACATTCACTCAAGTGTGTTTGAATTAAATGTTACATTAATCTTCACTCTTGTGCAAAGCAGAATAAATTCCTTTTGAAACTCTGACTTTTTTTTTTTTTGTTATACTGTATTGTATTGGCAAAACCCAGAATGTTTTCCAACTTTTCACGTCGGCAAGCAGAACAAAAAGCGTCTAATGTCAGTTGTCAAACCCAACGTGAAAAGAAGGATTTTAAGCATAATTGCTCGTGATTTAAAAGGACTCAGTGCAGGCATTTATACCTTCATATCCTTGTAAAGGAAAAGATTTCCTTCCCGCAAAACAAAATAACGCTCCTGAAACTTATTTCCAGACAGTAATTTGGATGGTTCCTCTTTGTATTTCAGATAGCTGGCTTTTACGGTGCCTTCTGCCTTCTTTTCTGTCAAGATGATAAAAAGAGCACACTGTTTTATTTTATTTTTTAAATAAACACTCTGCAGAGTACCGAATTTCATAAATCCTTAACATTAATCTCCACAAACAGAATACAGAAAAAAATAAAGATCCTTTGACTGCCTCAATTTATTTTAAACACGGTTGCCCTTGGCAGACAGAAGGCTTATGCACAGTTTGATTACTTTAACTATGGTTACGTATTACACCCTGAATACCGGATTTAAAGTATTGGCCAACAAATCACGGTGTGAAGCCCATTTTCATTCAACCAGAGTTAACTGTTCTGCCTGGATCAAGCGAACAAAGGTGAAGATAATTTCCTCTTCAGAACATGAAATGAGAAGCAGGTGTCTTCTTATACCTTACATAACTTTTAAAGGAAAGTGACGCATTCATTTTTCAAACAAAAAGCATGGATTAGTTTGACAAGTGAAGCCATGGTTTTGCTGAATGCTTGGAATCTTAACCAGGGTAAGGCAACAAAAGGTCATCAGCAGGGTTAAGGTAATGGGACCCCTGACCATTAGCTCCAGTAGTGACCGACTCTGGGGTTGTGGCGCTCATCTCTCTTTATTGGCCGAGGGAGCCAGCGTACAGCTTCCAGGTCATGTGGCCAGCATGACTAAGCCGCTTCTGGCAAACCAGAGCAGCGCATAGAAACGCCGTTTACCTTCCCACCGGAGTGATACCTATTTATCTACTTGCACTTTGACGTGCTTTCGAACTGCTAGGTTGGCAGGAGCAGGTATTGAGCAACAGGAGCTCACCCCTTCACGGGGATTCGAACCACTGACCTTTTGATCTGCAAGTCCTAGGCTCTGTGGATTAACCCACAGCACCACCCACTACAGCTAATGACCAGTCTCTGGACACATCAGCACCACTTTGCAATAGAAGGTCTAAACGATGAGGAGGCCTTTACGATGAGGTCTACGGGAAATGGGAGGGGTGTTGGAAGGTTTGGCAAGATCCAGGGGGTGGACCGTTTGGTGAGGACAATTGCACTGTTCCCACCCGCTATTCCCAGCAATTGGGAATTCTCAGTAGTGGGCCTTCTGGGTAATAGCACCCACCCTATGGAACCCATCAGATGTCAAGGAAATAAACAACTATCTGAATTTTAGAAGACATCTGAAGGCAACCCTGTTTAGAGATGTTTTTAATGTTTGATGTTTTTAATATTCTGTTGGGAACCGCCCAGCGTGGCTGGGGAAACCCAGCCAGATGGGCGGGGTATAAATACATCATCATCATCATTCAGAAGAATGGTGAAGGTAGAACTTAACCGTCAGAGTTAGCAGCCATTAAGAGCCTTGCCCTCCATGAATGTGTCTAATTCTCTTTTAAAACCTTCCAACATTTCATTTTTGAAGTTTCCAAACCTCTCGTTTTCATCAGCCCCTGAGTGAAGGAATATAAATATGTCTATGTTAGATGGGAACCACAATGAAATGGGGGTGGGGGAATGTGTTGAATGAGAAGGGTCAACTGACCTTCAAGGGTACACGCCCACAGAGTTCAATCCTCTACTTCTTTGAGATTGGGAGTAGCCTCCCTTTCTGGACATTGCTATGGATTATAACCAGTTGCTGTATTTGGAGTTGGGGAGAAAATTTTCCCCTCAAGTAAATTGGCTAAACTGGAGTTTTTTGCCTACCTCATGGCAATTGTCACAGCTTTGGAGGGTAAGGCATTGGCCTTAGTCATGTTTGGAGGGGAAGCTGTAAGCCTCTGCCTGCACCTCCAAGGACACGGGGTATTCTGTTAAAGGGATCTTGGAGGAACCTGCCACTGTCTGAATGACCAGACAGGGGTTAGGGCCACAACTCTCCTCCAAAAGGTGAACCAAGTATGGTAGCACCTATTTGATGTACAGTCTTACCTTAGAAGTTGAACGGAATCCGTTTCGAAAGTCCGTTCGACTTCCAAAACGTTTCAAAACCAAATCACGGATTCTGATTAGCTGCAGGAAGCTCTTGCAGCCAATCGGAAGCCACGGAAGCCCCGTCAGACGTTCAGGTTCCAAAAGAACTTTCTCAAACCAGAACAATCACTTCCGGGTTTGTGGCGTTCAGGAGCCAAAATGTCTTAAGTTCCAGGGCATTCAGGATTCAAGGTACTGTATGTCATAGGACATCCTCAACGTTGGTTCAACCTCTGGGCAGGCTGGTTTATATAAGCTACACCCAGGGCTTCTTTTTCAGAGGGAACTCACCAGAAGTCAGTTCCGGCACCTCTCAGGGGGGGTAACATTGCCATTCTAAGAGAATGAGGGAGGTGTTCATCGTGAGTTCCAGCACCTCTCTTTCTAGAAAAACAGCACTGGTTATTTCCAATGCCTAAGCCAAAACTCCTTATATCCACAATCAATAAAGCTGTCGCCTAATTTGAACCAAAGGATTGTTGCCAATAGCAGCCATTCAACTGCACTGCACAGAGTGGGGTGGAAGGATCACATCGTCTGGGCACACAGTTCCCTTGGTTTATTTTATTCCAATAACATTTGGCTCCTTCCAAGACTGAGACTTATTTTCCTGCTGCCTATGATAGCAAGATAAGGGGCCGCTCTCTATTTTTCAAAAGAAACCTTCTGTAAGCACACTGCAGTTAATCTATCAGTCTTGGGAAATTATAGGGCAAGGTGATGGCTGCACTCCAATGGCCCCATACGACACTTATCTCACAGAAACCTCTTTGAAACTTGAAAGCTCAGCCAAGATTAACATATGAAAGTCTTTGTTGGGAAGTGACATGGAACATGACATTCTTTTTTCAAAATGAGTTTCTCTCATACATACCATTGTATAGCTTCATTGTGTCTGCTGTCAGAAACTTCTTTACGACAAGATATGCACTGCTGGGGTTAGGCAAAGAACTCCAATGGAGAATTTGCTCTAGAACATTCTCAGTATAATGCAAAGGTCGTTCTGGGAGGGGAGAGGGACAGAAAAAAGCCGTAACTAAATAAGATTAAATTCTTACTTTCCATTTACCATAGCTTCCGTTGTGGATCTGGCTATATCACGGAAGTCAAATTACGTATTCTGGCCAGCACAACTATGTCAACACAACTCTTACATCTGTCTATACATTGCATCTGAGCTATATGTACATAAAATATACAGCCCTCTTCTCTGTTTAAATCAGGGGTCAGCAAGGTCTATCTTGCCTGGGCCGGATCGGTCCCGTGGAGATTCAGCATGAAGTACATTCACTCCTGTCTTCATAGATTACGTAGACCAGCTGTGATAGAGAGAATCACACAGCTACAATGTTGACTTAATAGAGGAAGTGGCATAGGAACTGTATCCTAAAAATCAGGTGTTGACATAAGGGTTGCAGAAATTCTGGCAAATCCTAATTTGACAGCACTTTATCATTAGCTAGAACTTAGCGCTTTAAGCCTGAATACCAATGGAGGACTATTGTGCAACAGAGGCCACAAAATAAGGGGGCCATAATATAGCAATAATGTCTCCTCCTTTGCTACTTGCTCCCCCTCCTACAAATCACTTTCATTTCTTAGATGTGAGGACACTTATGTGTGCAGCTGCCCATGCAATCGAGGACCAAACCTGAAGATGGGATCCTGTTCTACATGCAAAGCCTGCCTGAGTAATTAAGAGGCCTTATAAGAATCAAGTGTTGAGCCTACACAGACTCCTCTCTTCAGGCCTTCTCTCTGTGTGCAGAGAAGGACAGCGGATGACTCACTCGCTGGATCATCACCTTGTCGTGGTGAGAGGCCTTGCGCATTCCTATGACCCTTGTGAGCAAAGCCGCCAGGAGTCTCATACTCCCAGCAGGGTCACCCAAGGTGGTAGGGTCAAAGGGGAAGAGCTAGACAAACAATAATCCAAGAAGTCCTCAACGGCAGAAGAGGCAGAGGATCATAAGTGGTATGTTACAACAGCTGTGAAGGCGGATGAAGGTTGCGGCAGATAATAATCTACCTGTCGTCATGATACTCATGCCATCGGAATAGAGCCTTACTGTGAAGACTGTGCGTTGGTCAGCATGCACTGATCTCCATACATAAAACAAATTCATGCACAGTTGTCTTTGCCTTTACCAAAGGTGTCATGGGCTTTGAAGGCGTTCGAACTCCGGACAAAAGGGAGAAACACGCTAAGAGGAAGGCACGCTTGGCAAACCCTCACCATTTTCAACTCCCACCTGGAAACCTATGTCCCCACTGTGGAAGGACGTGTGGATCCAGAAATGGCTTCACAGTCACCTAAAGACTCACTGTTAAAACTGTGCTCATGGAAGACAACCTTACTTGGCTACGAGTGATCGCCAAAGAAGAAGACAGCGGATGAGGAGGAGAAGCAGGGGTGCCATCTCCTTTTGGTGCCTCCAATAACATTGGGCCCCCTCCCAATGTTCAAAAGTAGCAGAGAAGGCCAAGCATGGAGCTGAGCATGGCACAACGTCAGTGGCTGGCTCCTTCTCCTCCTTCTCCTGCCACAGAGGGATAGGAGCAGCCCCTGGTAGGTGGCAACAGCAGCAGCGGAGCCATGGCCATTAAAGTCATGGTGCCACCACATTCGGCTCCACCTCAAGCTCCTCTGACATCATGACGTCTCATGTGCAACATCATGTGCTGCATGACATCATCGCCCGCCCCACTCCAGCAATTCTTCTTCGGAAGCCAGCACGAGGAGGAGTCAGTGGACACAGTCAGGGAATTGTGTGAGCTAAAACACCCCAATAGGCCTTGTGACAATGGCTCAGTTCAAATGCCATGCTAAGCCAAGCCATGGCTTGGCATAAATATGGAAAGAGATTGCAGCCGCTCCCTGGTCACTCTGCTGCTACTCTGAGCTAAGCCATGGTTTGCTTTAATGTGTTGTCTAATCCTGGGCAAATCATGGCAAATCAGACAAATCACGAACTGCAAACCATAGGACAAATCTTGGTTACAGTTGTACCTTGGTTGTCGAACGCCTTGGTACTTGTCCATTCCCGAAACCCGCAAACCTGGAAGTGAGTGTTTCCAGTTTGCAAATGTTCTTTGGAAGCCAAACGTCTCATGTGGTTTCCCCAGCTTCCGACTGAGTGCAGGAAGCTCCGGCAGCCAATCGGAAGCTGTGTCTTGGTTTTCAAATGTTTTCAGAAGTCGTACAGACTTCCAGAATGGATTCCATTCGACAACCAAGGTACGACTGTATTTGGAGAGAGCCAAACCATGAGTCTAAGCCAAGTCATGCCTTAACTCAGCACAGAGCTCCAACCAGAAAGGAGCAGAGCAGTTGTGATTTTCTTTCCACGAGCCCACACACTGTGCTAAACCATGGTCTGGCTTAACATGAAATGTGAATGAGACTACCATATTTTTCGCTCTATAAGACGCACCAGATCACAAGACACACCTAGTTTTTGGAGGAGGAAACCAAGAAAAAAAATATTCTGAATCTCAGAAGCCAGAACAGCAAGAGGGATCGCTGCACAGCGAAAGCAGCAATCCCTCTTGCTGTTCTGGCTTCTGGGGTAACTGCGCAGCCTGCATTCGCTCCACAAGACGCACACAAAATTCGCTCCACAAGACGCTCAAAAAATGAGTCTTATAGAGCAAAAAATATGGTACATCCCAGTCTTGAGCTGGGATGCCACCAAGCATGGCAATTCTCCAGAGAGTTCTTCAGTGTTTACAGGTCTTTACAACATGAAACACACACTCCCTTGTTGGCAGGGCAGAAAATTCATTATGGAATGAATTGTTGCATGTTAACACAGTAAAAGCTTCTGAAAAATTCTAGCAGTTTTTGGAAAGGGGGTATTGCCTTAGGAGGAGTTTTAAAAAGGATAAATAAAGGGCTTTGTTTAACCCTTACAGCAGCTGTCTTCCAAAACCAGTTAAACGTAATGGCAATTAACTCTCACACAAATATAACATCTTATCTTCAGTTCCACCTTAAAGCAGAAGCTTCAGTAGAAAAAAGCAGCAAAACAAGACACATCCACTAAGAATGTGTGTGCTCCCAGAGCAAACACCTACTGGTTTATTTATAGTTGCGTTGAAGACCATCTGTCATAATGGATTATATGGTACATAAATCATCCTATTGAAATGCATTAGTTATTTTACTGGCAACACACCTCATTTGCAAACTATCCATCATATAGAAATTACTGCAGGAAAAAAATAAAAATAAATTATATACTAGAGATCCCATTTTTACAGCAATCCCTCTGTATAAGACCAGATAATTTTGCCAATTATTTCTGCTGGTATATATGTAAATAATTCAGTTTATCTTTAATATTTCAGTTCCAATATTTCAGACATCTAAGCTGTCAAACTTACATATACCATTATTCTGCTCCCAAGGTCATTATGTGTCTTCCGGTAAACAGCAAGAGAGCTATTTGTTCCAATCCAACAATAAATATCAGACGGAAATTGCTTTCTTGAAAATGTAAGGTTTTAATATACTTCTCTTCCCAGAATTTGGTTTCAGCCAGTTAAACAAATTCTAATTTGAACTGAGATTTTTTTTCTTTTTTTCTGTTTTTAATATTTAACTCCCCACAGAGCTGGATTGCACCTGAAGGTTGTTTTGCTTGGCCCAAGGTCCTACTGAGATGCCTCAAGGTGGTATCACTTCAGAATGCAGATAGAGGAAAGCTGAGGTCCAGGATTACATGTATACAGTGGGGGTTTTTGGACCTCAGTATTCCTCTATCTGCATTCTGAAGTGATACCCTTAAGTACCCCCTTAAAAAAAAAGCACTGCATCACAGAAGTCATAAAGAAGTCAAGATGATATGGCCAAGGTAGCCCTCAGCACTGTGCACCCTTAGTACAGCTCTGGGCAATCCAATTAGCTTTAATATTTGCATTTATTAAAAAAAATGTTTAAAACAAACTACCAAAGCCTATTATACAATGAAAACATCACAGAACGAATAAAGACAACACCAAAATAGGGAAGTCACAAACCTAGCTCTCCACTTTCAATCACTTCAAATGTAGCCCACATATCATCTTTATGGGGTGTGATGTTTTTTATTCCCAATATGTCATTTGTCAATTCTTCTGCTTCCATTATTGGCGATACCTGCATGGAAGACCACAAATAGTCCTGAAATCATTAAAATAGGCTCTAAGACTGTAAATTGTGCTGGAGGTTTATGCTCTCAGTCACAGGACAAAGACCTGCCCAACTCCTACAGCAAGGGCAACTGCAAAACAATGTTGATACATTTACCAATTTTTTTAGCCAATTCATCATTAACTGGGCAACAAAATATTGGAAAGGACTCGTATTGTTTTACAAAAACAGAGAGGGGGTCCTGATTCTTACCATAGCATTCTTACTTAATTAAACATTTCTCAAAGTCTAGAAGAAAAATTCTATCATAGGATTTCTGCTCATGTATTTCTCCAGGCTTTTAAAAGCAATTTCCCTCCTTTATTCTATATGCTTAAAGAATAATAGAAAGCGGCAATATTTCATTTGATATAAATAAATGGTTGAATTTTTGTTTTTTTAAAAAATCCTGGTTGTATGGCTTGGGGAAATGACATTTGGTTCACCATATGAGAACAAACTGCAAGGAGTTTTAGCATTTCTGGCTGTCAATCAACAAATGGCAACATTAACTTCTTCCTAACAACAAGGGAAGCCCCAATCGCATCAGTGGCCAATGAACAATTAGCCCGCCCCCAACTTTGGAGTGTACTGGCGGCCCCCACCGCAACATGTGCTCTCCATGAAGGAGAACACGCTTTCCAAAAGAGTTACTGTATTATTATTATTATTATTATTATTATTATTATTATTATGAAACACCTCTGTGTTGAGAGCAACACCAACAAACCCACGGGTCTAGATATGGTTAGGCTTGGTCATTTTAATCTGATGGTAGCCATGGCGAAAACCGAAGCACGCCAGTCTTTAATCCAGATTACCGTATTTTTCGCTCCATAAGATGCACCTGACCATAAGATGCACCTAGTTTTTAGAGGGGGAATGCAAGAAAAAAATATTCTTTAAAGGGGGTGCTGAGCAGAGCCTGTATGCATCCCAGGCTCTGTTCAGCACTCCCTTTCATGAGCCGCGTGGAGCCGCCTGATGGGCTGCCCTTCTCCCTCCTCGGGGAAAAGCCCCCAAGAGCCTTTAAAGGGAGCGCTGAGCAGAGCCTCCCGCCTGCATTCACTCCATAAGACACACAGACATTTCCCCTTACTTTCTAGGAGGGAAAAAGTGTGTCTTATGGAACAAAAAATACGGTAGTTAATCCTGAACAGTTTTCTCTCTACTCATCATTGGGTCACACCTGTGCCACACACCCACACACCCAACAGATTACCCATGAGTAAAGCAGGCCTTGGCAGAAAAAGGGTGCCACCCCGGGTTGAAAGAATATAGAAAAATAAATTATCCAAACCCGTATTATAATGCTGCAGTCCGGCTCCTTTCTTTCCACATAAACTTCAATTAGCATGTCTCCTGCCTGGGAAACCTAGAATAATAGGTAGTTTACAAAAATGGAAATGTTAAGGAGATAATCCAGACTTACGCAGCTACAATGTCATGCTTTCCTCTTGCATGCAAATCTGAGGGGGGCACAGTGTATTCCCATACAACCAAACTCCACACCAGTGTTCGAAACTCAGATTGTTCTAGGTGTGTTTTGCGATGGGGAATTTCATTCATGCAAGCAGTTTCTGAGCTCTGGGTGTGGTACTGCGCCTAAGATTTCAGATTAAAACTGCAGAGTGGAAGGAAAGGAGGACCTTTTTCTGCCTTCCCACTTCCAGCTACTCTCTGAAGACTGGAGACGAGACCCTCTTAAGAATATTAGGGGGTGGGCAGGGGAAGGACTAGACCATGTGGAAAATGAACATAATATTTTAGCTGCAGTTCATTCATTTTCGGCTTTGTATTGAGAGCACATGGGCTAACACATCCCCCAGCCCAGAATAAGGAGACACGACACAATGATGTATGGGGTAAATTAGGCCACAACTTTATCAATTTCAGTTGTAGGAGACCTTGGCTTAGGCACTAGACGGCATCCCTCACACCCCCATTTGGGTCTGAGGATGTGCAGGATGTGAGGGACACTGCAAAACATGAAATTTACACAGCACGCCCCCCTCCCACTTCACCTATGCTGGGAGTTTGACCTTACGCCACCACTCAGGGCCAGTGACTCCCACAATCACCCTTTAACGGGCCCTGCAAATGCTGCTGCATGGGGGTGCATAATAATGCTACCCCCCATTCCGAAGATAGACTATAGGATACCGCCCAAGCAGTGGCGTAGCGTAGGGGTGCAGGGGGGGCCGGCCACACCGGGCGCAACATCTAGGGGGGGCGTGCTCGCACTCGCAGCTCTCTGCCCCTATCTGGCTCACTCACTCTCTCTCACTGCAGTGCTGGATGTGCGAATCCAATCCGAGCCGCCGAGTCGCCACCCACTGTGGAGGGGAGGGTGCCAGGCGTGCGGTGCGGTGCAGAAAGAGAGTGAGGGACTATCTGGGGGAGGGACAGTGCAGCGGGGGGGGGCGCAAATTACTTGCCTTGCCCTGGGTGCTGACAACCCACGCTACGCCACTGCGCCCAAGGCCTAAAATTGCCACCCAAGACTGCGAATGAGGGAACGGTCGGCAGGAGCCTGCCCTTACACGGCCCTCGCTCTGCCCCCCAGCCAGCCATCGATTGGTCAGCTGGGTAGGGGGGCGGAGCGACAGCCAGCCCAAAGGTGGGGGTATCACCCACCTTTTAATGTTTAATAGGTTATTGTATTTTAGTGTTCTGTTGGAAGCCGCCCAGAGTGGCTGGGGAAACCCAGCCAGATGGGCAGGGTATAAATAATAAATTATTATTATTATTATTATTATTATTATTGTTGTTGTTGTTGTTGTTGTTGTTGTTATTATTATTATTATTATTACCCAGGCTTCGGGAAGACCCACACCGGGTCACAAACCCCGCCCACCGCTTGATTGGTGAGCGGTAATTCTTGCTATTAAAAAAGTGTGCCTAGACATTCCGTTGTTGTACCCATAACCTAGGTTTAAGGTGTTATTCAGCTCTGAGCTTTCATATCTCAGTTTCTAACACTGCTCCACACGCAATGTTCATTTCTTATACATGGTGAACTGAGCTCATGTGACTACATCCGTTGCCACATTTGGGGCACAGATTTGATATCGGTCTTGGGCACCCCTTCCCCATATGTGGTTTACCCTTTGATGCACTTCCAGCAGATGGGCTGGAGAGGAACAGCAATGGCTCTACCCAATGTCAATGCCAAACTGTTCTCTACTGTAACTAATGACATTGTGGCCATATTCAAGCCCAGACCACCCAGTATGCTGTTGTCCTGTGTGGTTATTCAACTCCTTGGGGAACTGTGGGGTCGCACAAGCCCCTCATCACCAAAAACCTGAAGGAGGAGGAAGTCTCTTCTTGACAGGATGTAGAATTTCAGGGAGGAAATCAAACTACACATGCAAAAGAATGGAGGAAGACAGGATTTCCTATTAACACCACTATTAGCTTCGACCAGTTCAGACTGCCAGGTGCTCATTTGGTAGAGTATGCAGGAATGTTAAGTCTGACCCCCCAAAACTCCACACAGGTAACAAATTGTGGGTGTTGCCCAACATGAGAGTGGGGGATTGTTACAGTGCATGAACTGGGGAGGGTAAATTTCCCATGGGATGTAGAAATAGATCTGTGCTTCTAGGATTCTAACTGCATCTATTGGAAACAATGAGACTTTACTTAGAGGAATTTTCTGTGGAAATACTGCATTTTCTGCAGCTAAACCCACAACATCACTATGTTTGAAAGAGTCACATAATGGAGAAATTAGGACTTTAAGGTCACAGTGCCTTCTGAGAATTGAAACTAATGGAATCATTTGCGATGGGGGGAAACATTACAAAGCGACTTTGAAGAAAGCTTCTTAATTATACTGGCAACGATTCAGAAAAAGCCTATTTCCTGCTGAAATTTGCTTTTTAGATGATATTACGGGGAAAAGGTTGGAGGAAAGAATGAAGTTGACATTTGATTTCCACTGGGCGTATGTAAACAACTGAGCATTCGAGGAAGGGAAAAAATGTGTTGCAAATTACGGCAGCAAACAAAAACAGCTGGCAAAGTGTTTGGTGGGCAGGGAAAAAATGAAGAACCGTTAACGAAGTGCCAACTGGAACGGAAAACAAGGTCATCGTAAGTGACATGAGAAGTAGGAGATTTTTCTTTGAGTTGAAATAGAAGTTTGGGCTAAACGAGTTTTATTTTTAATTTGGCTTTCTATTTTTAATCACTCTGAAGATAGATTTACTGCTCCTACCAGACAAAAAACCGCTGTTAATTTTCGTATTGCCAGCTGCCTTTCACTTCTATACAGATAGGTGCTGTATAAATTGTACTGTAACATCTATATACTTTTATTTTTGACTTTTGAAGGTTAACAGAGAAGGTTGGCTCATGCAACCAAAAGACAGATGCATCACCTGAATAGTTTGCATAAAACAGCTGGATATCAGCTCCATTTAGCGGATTCTGACTTTCTTTTTTAAATAGATAATGCCACGTACAGAGGCAGATCACTGCTTCATCTAGCTCAGTATTGTTGAAACTGACCATCAGGGTTTGAGGCAAAAGTCAGTCCCAACCCTACCTGCCCTTCCGCTTGCAAAATATTTGCCTTACTGCTGAGTGACAGCTCTTCCCCTGAACAAGGAAGGAAATATCATTACTCACCTGAGTATCCTTCCATTTGGTAATAAAGCTATTTTCAATATCCATTTGCTTCACCTGATCTTCATGCACCTGTTAATAAAAAAAAGGCAATATTGGTGCCTCTATTATTTATTATTAGGGACGCGGGTGGTGCTGTGTGTTAAGCCACAGAGCCTAGGACTTGCCGATCAGCAGGTCAGCGGTTTGAATCCCAGCGACGGGGTGAGCTCCTGTTGCTCGGTCCCAGCTCCTGTCAACCTAGCAGATCGAAAGCATGTCAAAGTGCAAGTAGATAAATAGGTACCGCTCCGGCGGGAAGGTAAACGGCGTTTCCGTGTGCTGCTCTGGTTTGCCAGAAGCAGCTTAGTCATGCTGGCCACATGACCCAGAAGCTGTACGCCGGCTCCCTCAGCCAGTAAAGCGAGATGAGCGCCGCAACCCTAGAGTCGGCCACGACTTGACCTAATGATCAGGGATCCCTTTAGGAAAATGAGAGTACCCCTAAACATTTTTTTAAAAAAAAGCACTAAGCACAACCAATGCCAGGGATTAGTCTCCTAATTTTGTCACCACACCCATCCACTCTCCCTATACTTGGCGGCTGCTTAGCATCCTTTTTCTGTGAAAAGAAAACCCTGCAAGTAAACAACTATGATAATGGTTGTAACTGAGACTATTCCCTGTGCTAGTTTTCTATCTACAATGAGTTTTGATACAAAAATGTGGGTCTGCCACAGAGTTGGGGGAACTTTGGTCCTCCACCTGTTGTCTGAATACAATCGTACCTTGGATCCCGCACGCCTTGGTACTCGGGATGCTTTGGCGCCCGGACACCGCAAACCCAGAAGTGAGTGTTCCAGCTTGCAAACGTTCTTTGGAACCCAAACATCTGGTGGGGCTTCCATGGTTTCCGATTGGCTGCAGAAGCTTCCTGCAGCCAATCAGAAGCTGCACTTTGCTTTCTGAACATTTTGGAATTCAAACGGACTTCCGGAACGGATTCCGTTCAATTTCTGCGGTACCACTGTACAGATCACACCTTCCTTCACATTTGACCACATTGCCTGGTGGGAGATAGCAACCTTTCATCAGTTAGAGAACTACCAATTATCCCTACGGTCTGAAGAACAAACGCAGACCAGGACAACTTGAGGAAGTCAGAACTGAACTTGCTGCTGAAACGTTTCACACAGTTTAAATATACATAATTCTAAAACGCACACCTGTGTAAGTTTAACCACACCACATTAAAACATATAATAATATAATTAAAAAATATACAAAAAATAATAATATAATAAAAAATAATAATATAATAATAAAAAATAATAATAAAATAATTAAAAATAATTAAAAATTAAAAATATAATAATATAATAATGACAATACCTTTCAGGGAGTGAAGAGCTGATCCCAGGTGAGCTAAGGGTCTCTTTCTAGCTGTGAGTGTTTTTACACATTTTGGGCAGAATCTCTACCAGGAAATTTTCAAAAATAAGTCACATGAAAACAAATGGCAGCTGTGCACGAGCATAGCTAATAGTGCTCTTGTACAGCTCTCATTCATTTTCATAGGAATTGCACAAGCAAATATCCTGGTGAATTGCGCACCCTGTTCTTATGCATTTGATTTTTATTGCTGCCTGTTTTACTGTGATCTTGTGTTCCAATGTTTATATTAGAACATTAATGTGGCCCATAGGTCATCTCGCTGGTGTAATTAAAGTGCAGAGGAAAATCTGTTTATCCCCCCTCCAGGCATTTCAAATTGACGTGCAGGTATTTTAGCTGTTGCCTTTTTTTTGGTACGGTTTTATCGCTGCTGCTTTTATTGTTGTTTTATGGCATCTATAAGTTATATATCACTTTGAGTACCTTGCCCAGAGGCAGAAAGGGAATTAACAAATTTTCTAAATAATAGATTTTTATTCCTATTTCACAGTGAAACAATTTGAGGGCCCTATCAGACCCAAATGCAGATGATGATGATAATGATTCGGAAAATAAACAGAGTAAAATTGATGTTCACGCTAAAGGATTTACATTGCAATTCTGACCCCCTGCTGAAGCACAGCTGAAGGGAATTAGGGTGAAACATACATGCAACTCCAGCACTTCCACTCCAAAGACTCTGGAAAGCTTTGCAGGTGTCGATCTACCAACACTAATGTTCCCTTGTTCCCATAGCACATCCGCAGACTGGGTCTCCAACCACCATAGGTATTTTAACTTCCTTTGGCGGTGTCAGTGGAAGGAACAGTATTAAAAATGAATTAGTAACTGCCAGGGGTGGGGAGAGTGGAATTAAAAAGCCACCACCCGAATTTCTGCCCTGGCCTATGTAATAAATAAATAGTATGGGACGCAGGTGGCGCTGTGGGTTAAACCACAAAGCCTAGGAATTGCCGATCAGAAGGTCGGCGGTTCGAATCCCCGCGACGAGGTGAGCTCCTGTTGTTCGGTCCCAGCTCCTGCCAACGTAGCAGTTCGAAAGCATGTCAAAGTGCACGTAGATAAATAGGTACCGCTCCGGCAGGAAGGTAAACGGCGTTTCCGTGTGCTGCTCTGGTTCGCCAGAAGCGGCTTAGTCTTGCTGGCCACATGACCCGGAAGCTGTACACAGGCTCCCTCGGCCAGTAAAAGCGAGATGAGTGCCACAACCCCAGAGTCGGTCACGACTGGACCTAATGGTCAATGGTCCCTTTACCCTTTACCTTAATAGTAATAGTAATAATTGTACCTTGCCCATCTGACTGGCCTGTCTCAGCCACTCTGGGCGGCTTCCAACATACCATATTGGCCTGAATATAAGCCTCACTTTCCCCCCAAATTCCGGCAGTGAAAAGTTAAAGTGCAGCTTATATTTGCGACCTTATGGTATGCAGCCAGGAGCACGGCGAAGTGTCGCCCACCCCACGAATAACCCCCTGTCTTCTCCCCCAAGGCAAGAAACTAAGAGAGCAAGGAAATGGAAAAGCCACTGGCAACGCAGCACGGATCCCACCCTGTATGCAGCCAGGAGCATAGAGGAATGAAGCAGCTTGTATTCAGGTATTCCCCCCCCCCAACCAGTTTTAAAGGTGCTGCTTATATTTGGGTGTGGCTTACATTTGGGCCAATACAGTGTATAAAAACATAATGAAGCATCACACATTCAAAAGCTTCCCGATACAGGGTTGCCTTAAGATGTCTTCTAAGGGTTGTTTAGTTACTTATCTCCTTGACATCGGATGGGACGGCATTCCACAGGGTGGGCGCCACTACCAAGAAAGCTCTCTGTCGGGTTCTACCTCAGTGTCCAGGCTGAATGCTGGGAGTGGAGATGCTCCTTCAGGTACACTGGGCCGAGGCCGTTTAGGGCTTTAAAGGTCAGCACCAACACTTTGAATTGTGCTTGGAAACGTACTGGGAGCCACTGTAGGTCTTTCAGGACTGGTGTTATATGGTCCTGGCAGCCGCTCCCAGTCACCAGTCACTGTTGTGAATAATGAACTTTAAAACAAACAAACACAAAACACCCCTAACCCCCAGTTTTAAGCAGCTGTGGTTTGCTTCTGTCCATGTTCTTTAACTCTCTCTTTCCCTCCTTCTACTGTCTCCACTACTACTGCTTCTACTTTGTATACTCCTTGAGTGCAGGGACCTCTCAGTGTGCTAACTATATCATGGACAAGAAGATATACCTGCATACAGGTAATCTAAGATGACCATCAGATAGGTTTTTTTCCCCCTCAAGGGAGGACACTGGGTGTAACCCATAAGTTTAGGTTTAGCTGCTCTGAGTCAGTCTAACTTCAAAAGGAAAATGCTAAGCCGAAATCCTTCCGATTGAAAATCAAAGAGAGAGATAACAGTGTTTTTCAGGGCTGCTGAAAGCATTTCTGAACAAGAGACAAAATGCTGTATGATGCCCCATTGCTGTTTTCAGCCATTTGCTAAATTATATTATTGGAGAAATCTGATAAATGTGCTGGTTACTTACATCAAAGAGATGCACATAATTTATAATCAGGTCTTCGATCACATCGACTTCTTCGCTGGTTTGCCCTTTGGTCTGAAACAAGCATGACGAAAACACCATGGCTAGATTGTGAGGATCCATGTGATTGATTTCCGAACACTTTTGTACCCTGCGCAAAGTTAATAAATCCATTTAGAAGGCTTCAGTGGGCATTGGCTTGTGTAAGGGAAGAATCCCCCAACCCAAGCCCACGACACAGCATGCATTTCCAACACAGCAGCTCAACTTAAAAGCAGGCATCCATTAAAATGAAATTATGCATCTCATTTTTTCCTAGATCATTAACTCACAATTCTCTTGCCACCTGTTTTTACACAAACAGATTGTTCTGCCTTTACACAAACAGATTGTTAGAGTATGGTGAAGTTGCTGCCTCCAGCTAGGCCAGGGTATAGGACTGTTTGAAACAGTGAACAAGCCAGCTGCCTTGGGAAGGTCAGAAGCAGAGCAATATTATAGGAAACACCAAACCTAGTTGCTTCCTCTCCCCATCTGGCAATCAGGGATACACTCTGGAGGGATGTAAAGTCCACCTTCTGACCACCGGCTATCTTATTCAGCAAACGGGACACGGGTGGTGCTGTGGTCTAAACAACTGAGCCTCTTGGGCTTGCTGATCAGAAGGTCGGCGGTTCGAATCCCTGTGATGGGGTGAGCTCCCATTGCTCTGTCCCAGTTCCTGCCAAGCTAGCAGTTCAAAAGCACACCAGTGCAAGTGGATAAATAGGTACCGCTGCAGTGGGTAGGAAAACGGCGTTTCTGTGTGCTCCGGCTTACATCATGGTGTCCCGTTGCACCAGAAGCAGTTTAGTCATGCTGGCCACATGACCCGGAAAGCTGTCTGTGGACAAATGCTGACTCCCTTGGCCTGAAAGCTAGATGAGCACCGCAACCCCATAGTCGCCTTTGACTAGACCTAACTGTCCAGGGGTCCTTCACCTATACCTTTTTTTACCATATTCAGCAAACAAACACTGCCACCACTATGCTTGTGAGATTTCATACCTTCACAACCAGAAGAGCTAGGAATTTTTGTAAATAAAATCAATGTGGAAATCTCAGAAAGTGGACTTTCCCCCATTCAATAGTATATTGTATGAAACTATTCAATACATAGTCCTGGACTTGTAGAATATTAATGGTGACACAGATTGAAATTCCCATTTCCCAGACAGCTAACTGATGTGACTCCAATGTCAGCTACCTCCAAATTTGAGAAGCAGTATATGTGGGGCTGCCACCAAAGACAGTTTGGGACATGGAAGTTAATTCAAAATACAGATGTTCAGGCTTTGTGAATAAATACACTTCTGGCAAGATTCATCACCAAGTGAAATGTTATCAGTTGCTATGGATTGGATTGTCATGGCTAGCAGTGACAGAGCATAGCGCCGAAGAGCTGTGAACCAGGAAGCCGCGAGGTTAAAATCTTGCCTCACCCATGAGTTCCCTAGATGGCCTTATGCAAAGTACTATTCTCAACCTTCAGGGGTGACTGCCATTGTTTACGTAGCCCAAACATCACCAGCTGTGCAGAAGAGAAAGGCAGAAACTGAGGGCCTGACTGACAGAAGTACTGCAACAGCTTATTATTACTTGTTACAGTTAATAAAATATTATATATTATAATATAATAATATGTTATATAATACATTGTGCAATATATTCACACCATTGCCTAAGGGCTGTTATAAGAATTCTAAGGTCTCAAATAGAAATTAAACATTCATAAATGTACAAGGCAAACACATACATAAGTATATAAGCCACGTGTCTGAAATAGTACAGGAGAACAATCCTGAAGCCATTTTGACTCTCTCAAATTAACCTCAAATATTTCTCTGCAAGGAGGAAGGAAATGTGAAAGCCTCCCCATTGTCTTTTGCTTACAAATCCTGTCTTAAGGGCATATTTGTGTATGAATAGAGTGAGCCTGTGACCTGGATTCAGGAACTAAAGTATTTACCATCACAAAAGAATGACCAGGCTGCCCAGGTAAAGCAATCAGTGAAGAAGAAGAAGAGAAGAAGAGTTTGGATTTGATATCCCGCTTTATCACTACCCGAATGAGTCTCAAAGTGGCTAACATTCTCCTTTCCCTTCCTCCCCCACAACAAACACTCTGTGAGGTGAGTGGGGCTGAGAGACTTCAAAGAAGTGTGACTGGCCCAAAGTCACCCATCAGCTGCATGTGGAGGAGCGGAGACACGAACCCGGTTCCCCAGATTATGAGTCTATCACTCTTAACCACTACACCACACTGGCATTTTCAGGTATGCTGGCAGACAAGATTTCTGCTGTAGGCCGCCTCCTTCTGTGGTGCATGTATGATGCTTTGGGTGGTGGTCTTGGGCTACATGGTGGGCAATTTCAAAAGTCTATATAAGGGCTTGCACACCTTTGTTCTCCTCCCTCCAGCATGTTTGTGAGTGGGCACCCTGTTGCAACAGTTCTTTGAGTAAAGATCAGGCTTACTAGCTGCTTTGCTTCTCAATATACTCTGGTTGGTCTCTGTTATTTTCTCCTACCAATAGGGAACCCACGTAAGGACTGTATATGGGCTCTTGGATACCCCATCAGAGAAGAGGAGCATTTTTTTCTTATAACAGGGCTATCAGCTGCCAACTGGCTTGTGCTGATCCTCATCTTTAGTTGTCATCTAGTGATTCTGATTGCTAGTAATGTTTTGAGATTGCTTCTTGTGATTTTATTAACATATTTTGATGTTACATGGAAGCCCACCTGGGAAGATTTGCATTCTGCAAGGGAGGGGAAATGTCAACTATGATAATGCCCCCTTAGAGCATTCCAAGGATTCCTGAGATCGTATATAAATAAACTTTCGAACCTTATCTGGTATATCTAGCATTCATTTCTCCCCACAGACCTTTGACAAAGTTAAAAGAAGATGTATCGAGAGCTTTCTGATCTAATACCTTCTTTTCAGTAGATTTACCAACACACTGACCTGTAAAGGTGCTCCATTAAAGCTGCCAACGTCGCCCTATTGACTGGTGGAAGTGTTCGAATAAAAGTGCTGTACTTTTTCACTCTCTTTTTCTCATCCAGTGTATCTGATAGAGAAGTGGGAGGGGGGAAATTAAATTACCCAGCATTAACAGCAGTGCAATCCAAAAGAGAAGGATATTGATCCGCCATCTCAGCAGCATCTAGTCATTTAAGATTATTATTCAGCCAATCCACCCCTACTTCACCGACACAATATTGGTAAATTTTCTTTTGACACACTATGTTTGAAGGAAAACAATTTTGAGAACAAGGAGGTTACGCCTTGCAACTTTTGTATTCTTGTACCGCCTGCAATGAGTCGCAGGCTAAGTATCCATCAAGCCGATTCTTCTGTTTGCTCATGGATGCACTTAATGGGCAGAGCTGATTAAAATATAAATGGACAAGACATACAAATAGGTAGAATGGAAAACTGAGTCTTTCATTGCTCGGAGCAGGTTACTTGGAGGTCACAATATTGAATGGAATACATCCTGTTATGTACTGAAGTTCTCACCCTGGGCCAGCAGGGGGATACTGTAGATAGTTATGCAAATGAAGGATCAAAAGTGACGTACAGTGATTGGATAGTTTTAGAAAGTTGCAACAGTTACATTGTTCTGGAGCTCTATATAAGCAGGCTGACTGAGCTACTCAGTTCAGTTCTGCTCCAGCTTACAAATAAAGAGCTGCTTTGGAAGAATCGCTGTGTCGTCTGATATGTTCACCCACAACTAAAGACATCCCTCTTGAATGACACCATTAACAACTCAGATAGTCTACTCCACAGTCTGAAAAATATGTTTCTTCCTCCTCAGCTCGGTGTTTTCCCCCACTGTGCTTCTTTCAACAACCTGTGGTTCCAAACTGTGTTATACTCACTCGTCCCCATGTTCTGTTTACTGATAACCATATTTAATTAGAACCCATCCTTCTCCAGAGCTTAGAGAGGGGCAAAGGCACTTATAAACCCTGTGATGACTTGGAAATAAATGAGACATCTCATTGCGTTTTGAGCCTCACTGAGGCTCAGCACAACATCAGAGAGAGCTCCCAAAAAATTTCAGGCTGGAAGGAGGGCAGGGAGGTTCAGTAAACAGATGCAATGTCTCTACGTCTTCGTCAAAAACATGCAGCACATTACCTAATGCAGAAATCCAAAATGGATAGAGTTCTTTGGTAAGCAGTGCATCATCTATTTCAGACAGAAAGCATTTCAGTGCATCAGTGACATCTTCCAGCTGATTTGTCCCAGCCCTCAGCTTAACACTTCTCGCGTCTTTTTTGAAGCACTCCAGAAGTTCATTCACACGAGAAGGATCCCCTCCTTTCAGGTAGATGTGTTTGCTACCCAGACCTTAGAGAAAGGAACACAAAATCACTTTCCAAAAAAATTAACTATGCCTTAAATCAGGGGTTGTCCACCTGGCCCCTACCGCCCACTAGTGGGCGTTTCAGGATTCTAGGTAGGAGGTTCTACAGCACAAGCTGAATCCTTCTTCCATCGAGCACTGGTGGGCGGTAAGCAAATTTTACCATCAAGAAAGATGCATTAGTGGGCGGTAGGTATAGAAAGGTTGACTACCTCTGTCTTAAATAGACCAATACTTCAATATATATATATTGTACAGTTAGAGGGGGGAAACACAATTTGAACAAATAGCAATACTTCAGGTTGCTCTGTATGATCATGATTTTAACACTGTATCACAGATGCAGTTAAGAGGCAGCAACATGAAGAAGAAGCTTTTGCTGCATGTATAACCAGTGGTAAGGGAGGGGGGAAGCAGGAATCCTAGGCTAACTGAAAGATTCTCCTTGTTCTAGTGGAGCGGGGGGCAAGTCTGTCACTTTCTGTTTCTCATTTTCCCACCACACAATGCACTCATACCCTGGATCCCGAAGGCTTTGGCTCCCAAACAAATCGTCTCCCAAACGATCGAAACCCGGAAGTGAGTGTTCTGGATTTTGAACAATTTTGGGAAGCTGAATGTCTGGTGCAGCTTCCGATTGGCTGCAGGACGCTCCTGCAGCCAATCGGAAGCTGTGTCTTGGTTTTCGAACGGTTCTGGGAGTCGAACGGACTCCTGGAATGCATTCTGTTCGAGAACCAAGGTATGATTGTAGATGGTATCTCAATTTTTCTCAGATGTTTTGCCATTCCAGATACATCCAGGACTGCTTGCAATCCTTTAAACTTTCAGATTACTCTCTGTACATCTGCCTGTATGCCACATTACTCCAATGGGGTGCCCTACGGACATTTCTTCGTTGCTTACATATCTTTTATGTGCCATGCAAAAACATTTCCAGGGGTTGGGCTAATTATCTATGATCTTTTAAATTGTACTGTTTTTTCTTTGCTACTATGGTATGTATTTTTTGTGTTTTTATGTGGTATGTGGTATTTTTATGTGGTGTTTTTATGTGGTATGTGGTTTTTATGTGGTATTTTTTGTGTTTTTATGTCATCTGTGATCCTTGGATAAAACCTGGCATAGAAATGTAAGTAATCAATAATACTTCAAGGCCCACTTCTCCCCACATAAACTGTCCCAGACGCTGCGTTCAGCATCTGAGGGCCTTCTTTGTCTGCCTCTGCCACATGAGGTGCAGAGGGTGGCTACAGAAGAATGGACCTTCTCTGTAGTAGCTCTCTGTTTGTGGAATGATCTCCCCGGGAAGGCTCACCTGGTGTCATCATTATACATTTTTAGGTGCCAGGTGAAGACGTTCCCCTTCAACCAGGCCTTTGGTTGATTAATAGTCTAAGTAAAGGTAAAGGGACCCCTAACCATTAGGTCCAGTTGTGGCCGACTCTGGGGTTGCGGCGCTCATCTCGCTTTATTGGCCGAAGGAGCTGGTGTACAGCTTCCGGGGCATGTGGCCAGCATGACTAAGCCGCTTCAGGCAAACCAGAGCAGCGCACAGAAACGCCGTTTACCTTCCCACCAGTGCAGTACCTATTTATCTACTTGCACTTTGACATGCTTTCGAACTGCTAGGTTGGCAGGAGCTGGGACCGAGCAACAGGAGCTCACTCCGTCACGGGGATTCGAACCGCTGACCTTCTGATCGACAAGTCCTAGGCTCTGTGGTTTAACCCACAGTGCCACCCACATCCCTTGATTACAGCCTTTTAAATGTGTCTGTGGGAAGGGCAGGGGCTATTGTTTTGCTGTTCTTGCTTTAATTATTTACTTGTGTTTTTATCTTGTCTTTTGTTCTGTGAACCACCCTGAGATCTTGTGGTGAAGGGCAGTATTCAAATTTAATAAATAGAAATAAAATAAATAATTTCCATGGAAGTAACTCTTACACAGCTAAGAGACCATTTAAATGATCCAACTTGAATGAGAGCCATTCAAGTGGGCGTTTCCCACACAACTGGAACTCCACCACCACTCATGCATTTGGATCATTCAAATGTTCTTGCTGGAGCTGATCACACACTAGCGGCTCGGAGACATGCATGGCGCAAAGGGTTCTGGGTGATAGCCTAGAGCACACCTCCAAACCTTGTAGAGCACTGGCACAGCTTCTTAGATCTCCCTGTTGTCCATAAGATCAGAGATTGGATATTACAACACATCCAATGTTATTTTGTGGCTGAACAGTGCAGTGGGAGATCAGCAGAGCAAATTTCCTCAACATGGCAGGTTCTAGCAGTTTTAGCCTTCTGGCTTTCAAAAGGTGTTTTGAAACACCTTTTGAAAGCCACGGCCTGATAAGCTGTTGGCTCACAGCATGGCAGCAGTTCTTAAACTAGGTACCAATACAACATACGCTGCTTTTTGGCCACATAGATCTTCATCTTTCAGTGAATAAGATCCTGCACCCAACAAAAATAAATGGACCTCGAATACTACTGGCCCAGAGATGGAAAGAGGACAGAGTTCCGACCAGAGACAAATGACTGATGAAGATGATGGACTAAGCCGAAATGGCGAAATTGACCAGGAAAAGCAGAAACCAGGAAGAGAAGAACTTTAAGACGGAATGGGAAAAAATTGCAATGTATTTAAGAGAACATTGTAAACAACTGAAAACTTTGGCAGGATTTGATTGATGCTTGTAATGTACAAAAAAAGGTAAAAATAGATGATGATGATTTTTAAAAATAGAGAAAGTAAGAGAAGCAGTTGGGGAAAAGATTAATGATGGCAACCATGGAAGGCTGGAGGGGTGTCAAAGGATTCAGAGAATCCTTAATGATGATGTTGATGTTTAATGTTTGAATTTTTGTAAAACTTTATACATACACATATGTATAGGACCTCAAGAAGCTCCTTGTAAGGAGATGCTCTCTCCCTTGACTTGTACATTTTAGACACACACAGCCATGCAAATAATACAGTGCAACAGTGTGAACCTGTGACAAAGTGTGGTCTTTGCAAATAGCAGTTCAAGCCCAGCTAATGTAATCTGATATAGATGCTTCTTAAGTACTCTATCCGGATGCATCTCCAATTTTCAGGAACTTGAACAAATGCTCTGCTCCACTTACCATACTGCGTAACAAATGCAATACAGCTGTTCACTATAATCGGGACGTCATTTCTGCTGAGCTGCTGATCTTCTAACACGTTGCCATCTGTACCTGCTGCTTTTTCAATTGCGCTGTGCCAGACTGTGAAATCCAACTTTGTGTGGCCGTGGATGTATAATGTTCTGCAAAAAAAAAAAAAAAAAAGTTTTGGGAAAATATTTTGAAAGGAGCAATAAGAGGGCGAGTGGAGAAAGCGATTCTTATTTTAGTGAAAAAGAGCAAGATGGATATCGTATGGATAGGTGAAAACAGACCAACTGAGCAGCTGGCAATAACCTAAGGCTGAAAACAGCCACAATGCTGCTTCTCGTGAAACACTCTCAGTTTTGAGAGAATATTCAAAGAGAACATGAATATTTCTCCTCAGGGTTGAACTTGGATGATGGGGAGGGTGGAGTGAAATCACATATAGTTGGATTCTCTTCAAAAATTGTCAGCTTCTTTGTGCAAATTTCTCCCAATAAACACATAAGCAGTGTTGATTAATAGGCATATTGCTGCAAGCAATTCCCCCTATTGTAATGCATTTTGGAAGGTTGTTTTCACAAACGTATGCATTTTTATGGAGATTTTCCTCTAAGATATGCATTGTGTATGTACTGTTTGGATTTTAAAGGTTAACAGTTTGGTTCACATATCGGTTCGAAGATTGTGCAAAAGGTAGACTCCAAAGTGCTGGAGGTGTAGAGATAAATCAGGCACATGTGGCTATTTAAAAAAAAAATCCAGGCATTTTGGGAGTGTATCCACTTAGAAATACAAAAAATAATAAAGACTTCCTTTAAGAGAAAACCAGAAGCTTATCTCCTGGGGATCACAGATTCAGATATCCCGCAAAAAATGAAGAGTATACTTTTATACGCCACAGTGGCAGCAAGAGTTCTTATCGCTACAAAGTGGAAGAGTGATGGAATCCCCTCTACCCATGAATGGATCCAAAAGTTAACAGATTAGGTGGGGCTAGATAGTTTATCAGAAAAAATAAAGAACAAACCAAAACAGGAATTTACTTCAAAATGCTAGTCTTCAAAGTTTATTTGAAAAACAACTACAGTAGTTTAAACTTGGTCGCAGCATTTGAATAACTTTAGTAGTAGATTTAAGAAAGATGTGAAATTTAAGATAAATCGGTGATTAGTTAATTTAAGACAAAAATGTGTTTTGGCAACAAATAATAGATAATTGAAACAAGGAATGGACGGGAGGTCGGGTCTATAGTCCAAGGACCATTTTTTTGCTTTATTGATTTGTAATTAATATTGTCTTTATCACTGTTTTGTTTGTATTCTTGTCTTGTTGTTTCCTTTCTTGAATATCAATAAAAGAAAAGGAAAAGGAAAAGGTAGTCTCCCATGAAAAGGCAAAATAATTTTGATTTTTCCCTCCATCCCTACTTGACATGGAAATTTGCATGAATGTCAAAATGCAGTTTAGACAACAAATACTCTAAAAATTCATGATTTTGATAAATTTACTCAATACTCCTCTTGGATATATAAGCTTTTATTGCCCTTCATTAAAAATGTATTATTTCCACATCATCTGCATTTGGGGGCTATTTTAAGCCTTTTGAATCATAGTACCCCTTGTAATCTTGCTGAAATTCTCAATATCTACAGAGGCACAAAAATGAATCAATGGTTGATAAGATTTAAGATGCTAGATCCCATAAGATAGTATGACATTGTGCAGAATAGATACACTCAGGAATAACTAAGTGAGATCATCAGCAAAAGTAAAGTATAATAAATATCCATCAAACAACTGAGGAAGTGAACACATGAAACTTTATTTTCTTTTTCTTTTTACTCTGCCAATGTGTTTTCTGAGGAAATTCACCACTTAGGGTCAGGAAATAGAATCAACAATAGATTTAGTCCCGTGAGAGGGTAGGTGGATGTGTAAGAGAGAGGGAGTTATTCAAGATGTATGTGGTTATTTATAAAGCTCTTATATCCAACTTACTCACAATGTGATTCCAGCAACCGGTATAACTCTCTTCAACTGAACAATGCCTCAAGCTGCTTTGAATTCTGACAAGAAGTGTCAGGTGTCAGAAACAGTATAACCTCTGGAGAGTCTCTATCTGCTATAACTCCAATCCCCTCTGTGAAGTCTCCCCTCAGATTCTCCACCCCAGTCAAACTGGTTCATTGAAAAAGTATTTCTCAATACAACCAGCCAAGAGATGTGCTCGGTTCTAGATATGCGAGTCCTTTTCTCTACATGCACATCAATCTGGAAAGGGTACAGAAAACCTGACCAAGCTACCACATAAACCCCAATGCAACTCCTTCCAAAGCACCCATGTGTTGTGGTCAAACAGCTTCTAAAGTCAAACCTCAGTTCTCGAACGACTCCACTTTTGAACTTTTCGGTTCCCGAATGTCGAAAACCTGGAAGCGAAATGTTCCGGTTTTCTAACGTTCCTCAGAACTCGAATGTCCGATGAGGCTTCTGCTCTAGTGCAATAAGCTCTTGCAACCAATTGGAAGCCACGCCTCGGTTGCTGAACATTTTGGAAGTCGAACTGTCTTCTGGAACGGATTACATTCGACAACTGAGGTTTGACTGTATAGCTCAGTGAATAGCGCTCTTGAACTGTATGAGAAACTGTTAAGCTGGCTTGTCACACAGTGGACGTGGGGGGGGGGGGGCTTTTCGGTGGTGGTGGGGAAATACAGTTAGACACCCAAGGCAGCCGCTGAAGTCAGATAACACTTATTTCTTTGCAAGGCTTTCCTTGCAAAGGGTTTCAGAAGGTTACTGAAGTGTTAGAGGAGCTTCTCTCTGAATTTCCAACATAATGCGCTGTTCCTCTCTTTCAAAGTCAAGTGTATGCAGTGTGAAAAGAAAAAATGCAGAAAAACAGGAGGATTTATCCTATGGGTTAAGAAAGAACTGAACAGAAACCTCAAATTACACTTTTCAGATGTCCAAGATTCACAGGAAATGGAAGGTCAGAAGAATTTCATTTTCTGACCAGAAAACTGCTATGTATATGAAGAGAACAATGGAAGTTCACATTTTGCAGTAAGAGATTTAGGCTGCATACATAATGTACATTTCTATCACATATGCACCCAACAAATCCTAGGAGATGAGCTTTGCTAGGTTACTGGGAATTGTAGCTCTGTCAGGGATACGCTTCAGTTCCCAGGACGGGAAGATGTGCTTTAAATGTATGATGTGCATTCAACCTTTTAAGTGTGGGAAGGATTTAAAGTACTGAAGAAAGGATTATATTAATCTAATATTTATATCCCACCTTTCCTTCAAGGAACTCAAAGATGGCATATATTTGTCTCCCCGCCACACACACAAACACGACAGATATTCTCACAGCAACCTTGTGTTAGATTGAGAGATGTCAGCTAGTGAACTTCATGGATACTTGGGGATTTGAACCAGTTTCTCTACCAGACATTTTAGCTACACAACAACAACAGCTCTCAAGAAGCCATTTTGTAGCAATAAAGCAATTTGGTCCACCTTTTATTCCAAGTTATCCAAAATATAATTCAAAAGCAAAGGCTTTTGAATTATGGTGCTGGAGGAGACTCTTGAGAGTCCCATGGACTGCAAGAAGATCAAACCTCTCCATTCTGAAGGAAATCAGCCCTGAGTGCTCACTGGAAGGACAGATCCTGAAGTTGAGACTCCAATACTTTGGCCACCTCATGAGAAGAGAAGACTCCCTGGAAAAGACCCTGATGTTGGGAAAGATGGAGGGCACAAGGAGAAGGGGACAACAGAGGACGAGATGGTTGGATGGTGTTCTTGAAGCTACCAGCATGAGTTTGACCAAACTGCGGGAGGCAGTGGAAGAGAGGAGTACCTGGCGTGCTCTGGTCCATGGGGTCATGAAGAGTTGGACACGATTAAACGGCTAAACAACAACAACATCCAAAATATACATCTCAGCCAATACACGTTCCATGCATTATACCCACTCAGTTTAATACCCATTCCAGCAACACCTTCATAGTTCCAAAACAAGAAGCTATAAAGCCTCCACACACACACACACACACACACACACACACACACACCTACTAATAATTAGACTGGCTGCAGCAGTGAGAAGGTGGTTTTCATTTTGCTAGGCTCACAAAAACGGATATTACAATTTGCATAGCAAAAAAGTGCAGCCGAACACAAGACAAATCTCAGCAATGTCTACCTCAGGGCAGCATTTTAGAATTTGTCTGTCGCCTGCCCCAACGGGACTCATTAACATCAGGCATGCTCCTGGTGTAGGTTTACCATGCTCTGTCCTTGAGCAGAAAATACCAAGACACCTGTAAAGTAGCTACATATGTTCACATGAAAGGGCTGCACGGGATATCTTCAAAAGAGGGATGGGGAGCCTCTGCCCCTGCGTCCTTCAACATTGGTGGACTCCAGCTCTCATCATCTCTCACTATTGGTGAGGCTGGGTGGGTCTGGTGGGAGTTGAAGTCCAGCCATTTCTGGATGGTCTCAGGTTCCCATTCCTACTTTAGAGGAACAAAAACCCAGAAGGAGAGCACCTAAGTTGGAATGCAAAAGGTCCAGACTTCAATCTCTGCCATTTCCAGTTCAATGGAGCTTGAGAAACAAGGCTGAGACCTTGGAGAGTTGCTATCACACAGTTGGAGCAGACCATGCTGGCTAGATCAAGGGCCTGACTGCGCTTGATTATTTCTTTCTTTTTTTAAAAAAAAGACTCTAGAAACTTGCAATCCAGAATATTTATTTTGTTAAGCTGCATTTTAATGCAGTATTTACATAGTGTGGATAAGCATTATCTTTCTTTGTATTCCCAACACATTTACATAGTTGATTACTTCAGAACTGCCTGGCCAACAACCAAGGCAAATCTAAGAAACTAGCTGAACCCTCAAAGGCTAACAAAATTATAATGAGATAAGCTTTTGTAGACTATTGTACACTTCATCAGAAGAAGGAAATATTATTGTGAGTTGCAGGGTTGTCTGTGTGTGTGTGTGTGTGTGAGAGAGAGAGAGAGAGAGAGAGAGAGAGAGGTGATAGATAGATGATAGATGATGATAGATGATAGATGATAGATAGATATAGATAGATGATAGATAGATAGATGATAGATAGATGATAGATAGATAGATAGATAGATAGATGATAGATAGATAGATGATAGATAGATAGATGATAGATAGATAGATAGATAGATAGATAGATGATAGATAGATAGATGATAGATAGATAGATAGATGATAGATAGATAGATAAGATAGATAGAGAGATAGATAGATGATAGATAGATGATAGATAGATAGATAGATAGATAGATGATAGATAGATAGATAGATAGATGATACATACATAGATGATACATACATAGATGACAGTCAGACATTGGTATGAGCAAGAGAGGGGGAGGATAGATGATAGATAGATAGATGATAGATAGATAGATGATAGATAGATAGATAGATAGATGATAGATAGATAGATGATAGATAGATATAGATAGATAGATGATAGATAGATGTAGACAGATAGATGATAGATAGATAGATAGATAGATAGATAGATAGATAGATAGATGATAGATAGATGATATAGACAGACAGACAGACAGATAGATGATAGATGATTATAGATGATAGATGATAGATGATGATAGATGATAGATAGATGATAGATAGATGATAGATGATAGATGATAGATAGATAGATAGATAGATAGATAGATAGATAGATAGATATAGATAGATGATACATACATACATACATACATACATACGACAGACACATCAGTATCAGAGAGAGAGAGAGAGTTGGGGCCAGGGTGAGCAGTTAACAGGTAGGTCAGAAGGAAAGGAAATGCAAAAAATGCAGAAATGTACAGTGATAATTACCCGTGAAAGTACAAAAACCACATTAGATGGTAACATAGACATCCTAGCATAGATGAGCTAATTAACCCCTTAGAGTCAGGCAAAAACTTCCTTCATCCTTAAACTTAGCTTGCAAGGTCCAGAACCAGCCTTTTTTATCACATTATTCTTCAAACTTTCATACATGCTCATAATACCATATTAATAATAAGTAGAAGGTAAAGAAAGCTAGTTTCATTATGTCAATTATCCTGATGCAAAGGTTTCACTTCAAAATGCATATGTGGGGTGGACAAGCTGCATATCCTCATGTTCATTGACATCTTTAAAGCAAAAGGGATTAATAGATTGGGCCTAACTGCCACAATAATTATCGATGATGCAAGAATTGCTTTATAGTCCTATTCATGCATGCAGTACATTATGTGGACCCTGCTGCATGAGCCCTGCCCTCACAACATCTGGACATTGTGCACCCAGAAGCAGTTCATGAGATGTGTATTTCTGCTTCTGTTCACAAATCTTACAACAATGCATGGGTGTTGGATGTTATAGCAAAATGATGGCTGTGGGTGGGGTCTAGACCCATCACCTCCACATCAACATTAATTATGTGATGCATGCGAAAACAGAGGTGAAGGCTGAGAGCATCATTTTCTCATATGAAAATACGACATACCCAATTTTTTTCTTCCAGACATGCATGGAAGATAATATGTCTGCCCCACTGGATTTTAGAATACAGTGTGTAGATAGATAGGTAGGTAGATGATAGATAGATGATAGATGGATAGATATAGATGATAGATAGATGCTGATGATAGATATAGATATATAGAGATATAGATAGAGATAGAGATAGAGATGATAGAGGTAGAGATAGAGATAGAGATAGAGATGATAGAGATAGAGATAGATAGATAGACAGACGATAGATGATAGATAGATTAGATAGATAGATAGAAATAGATGATAGATAGATGCTGATAGATAATAGATGATAGATGATAGATAGATAGATAGATAGATGATAGATAGATAGATAGATAGATAGATAGATGATAGATAGATAGATAGATAGATAGATGATAGATAGATAGATAGATAGATAGATAGATAGATGATAGATAGATGATAGATATAGATATATAGGTATAGATATAGATAATATAGATATAGATATACATAGTTAGTTAGACAGACAGACAATAGATAGATAGATAGATAGATGATAGATAGATAGATAGACAGACAGATAGATGATTGATAGATAGATAGATGATAGATAGATAGATAGATAGATAGATGATAGATAGATGATAGATAGATTGATAGATAGATGATAGATAGATATAGATAGATAGATGATAGATAGATGTAGACAGATAGATGATAGATAGATAGATAGATAGATAGATAGATAGATGATAGATAGATGATAGATAGATGATATAGACAGACAGACAGACAGATAGATGATAGATGATTATAGATGATAGATGATAGATGATGATAGATGATAGATGATAGATGATAGATGATAGATAGATGATAGATAGATGATAGATGATAGATAGATGATAGATAGATGATAGATGATAGATAGATAGATAGATAGATATAGATAGATGATACATACATACATACATACATACATACGACAGACACATCAGTATCAGAGAGAGAGAGAGAGAGAGAGAGAGAGTTGGGGCCAGGGTGAGCAGTTAACAGGGAGGTCAGAAGGAAAGGAAATGCAAAAAATGCAGAAATGTACAGTGATAATTACCCGTGAAAGTACAAAAACCACATTAGATGGTAACATAGACATCCTAGCATAGATGAGCTAATTAACCCCTTAGAGTCAGGCAAAAACTTCCTTCATCCTTAAACTTAGCTTGCAAGGTCCAGAACCAGCCTTTTTTATCACATTATTCTTCAAACTTTCATACATGCTCATAATACCATATTAATAATAAGTAGAAGGTAAAGAAAGCTAGTTTCATTATGTCAGTTATCCTGATGCAAAGGTTTCACTTCAAAATGCATATGTGGGGTGGACAAGCTGCATATCCTCATGTTCATTGACATCTTTAAAGCAAAAGGGATTAATAGATTGGGCCTAACTGCCACAATAATTATCGATGATGCAAGAATTGCTTTATAGTCCTATTCATGCATGCAGTACATTATGTGGACCCTGCTGCATGAGCCCTGCCCTCACAACATCTGGACATTGTGCACCCAGAAGCAGTTCATGAGATGTGTATTTCTGCTTCTGTTCACAAATCTTACAACAATGCATGGGTGTTGGATGTTATAGCAAAATGATGGCTGTGGGTGGGGTCTAGACCCATCACCTCCACATCAACATTAATTATGTGATGCATGCGAAAACAGAGGTGAAGGCTGAGAGCATCATTTTCTCATATGAAAATACGACATACCCAATTTTTTTCTTCCAGACATGCATGGAAGATAATATGTCTGCCCCACTGGATTTTAGAATACAGTGTGTAGATAGATAGGTAGGTAGATGATAGATAGATGATAGATGGATAGATATAGATGATAGATAGATGCTGATGATAAATATAGATATATAGAGATATAGATAGAGATAGAGATAGAGATGATAGAGGTAGAAATAGAGATAGAGATAGAGATAGAGATGATAGAGATAGAGATAGATAGATAGACAGACGATAGATGATAGATAGATTAGATAGATAGATAGAAATAGATGATAGATAGATGCTGATAGATAATAGATGATAGATAGATAGATAGATAGATGATAGATAGATAGATAGATAGATGATAGATAGATAGATAGATAGATAGATGATAGATAGATGATAGATGATAGATATAGATATATAGGTATAGATATAGATAATATAGATATAGATATACATAGTTAGTTAGACAGACAGACAATAGATAGATAGATAGATAGATGATAGATAGATAGATAGACAGACAGATAGATGATTGGTAGATAGATAGATAGATAGATGATAGATAGATGATAGATAGATAGATAGATAGATGATAGATAGATAGATAGATAGATAGATAGATAGATAGATAGATAGATATGATAGAAAAGCAATTCTGAATCTGGAATAAGATTTTGGATATAGGAGATACGCATTTTTGCCTAACCATCCCTTACCTTCCTTTCTCAACCAAAAGCAGGACATCTATTTTTTCTCCGTTTTGGATTATGCTGCTGATTGCTGAAAAATGGACAAAGAAACCAAACCATTTACAATTGCCTAATGGGAGTTTAAAACAGACACACAGCATTTTAAAAAAGCAGAATCAATCTTTTGGAAGTTATACTGCAAAACAGCAACAGCAGCTGAGCCTGGAAATCTGCTTTAATAATCATTAGTCTCTGGGTAAGCATTAAATGGAAGCCGGCATCTAGTAAAGGTGAAACAAGCAGCCCTCTCTGTGAGTAATAATGAAGACAAGTAAAGCAATGAATATGTTTCCTATTAAGGACAGTCAAGTGAAGTCAACAGAAAGATTTCAGCTCTTAGGTTGGGAACTATATACAAGGGTGTAAAATGGGAGATGGGTACATAAAGGTTGGGGTTCTATGGCAGTGGAATTCAAAAAGTACACCCTGTGGCAATTCAGTTGGAGCCCAACCGTATGCAAACTTCCACTTCCTAGCAGGAACAATTGGTGATAATGCAATGATTTAGACCAGCTGAGTAAATTAGCATTTCTATAGTGGGACAAGAAACTAATAAGTCCCTTGGAATTTGGTGAACTCTCCTTCCTTGGAGGTTTTTAAGCAGAGGTTTGATGGTCATCTGTCATGGGTGCTTTAGTTGAGATTTGTGCAGTGCAGGGAGTTGGACTAGATGAAATCTTCATTCATGATACCAAAATATGTGTGTGTGTGGATGTACATCTATCTATTTATAGATCTACTATATCTATCTATCTATCTATCTATCTATCTATCTATCTATCTATCATCTCACACAGTTCACCCATTACCATATCAGTGTGAGAGTCACTTTGTCATAGTTTGGAAATTTGGGTATTATTGTAATCGGTTCCTTCTCATGTGAATGTTGCTCAATACTCTGAGAATGACATCGTGCAGGAAGAAGCTACGTCATTGGCCTTGCCCACATTTCCTTTATCCATGCATTGCTCAAGAAGAGTGGGAAGAAGTTACAGAGAAGTGACTCCCATACCACTGGATACCCAGTTATGGAAGTTTATTATGCCAACACACACAGAGAGACACACACAGCATCTCTGTGTGTCTTGCCCTTCAAGCAAGTAAAGTTCTATGAACTAGCTTTTAACCCATGATGTTTCCAAAGTCTTACTTAACTCCTGGAGCCTCCGTAGATACATGGAATCCTCCTGAGAGTTTTCCGGTTCCAGGCAAAAATACAGGTTTGACTTCTCTACAGCAAACCAGCCTTTCTTCCAGTTATCAAGGTTCTGGCAGTCTTTGTAGTACAGCTGGCCAATCAGATCGTAGTCCCTCTCCAAAAGACATTTGCCAGCGATGGGTACAAAGTGCTATTCCAAACGAAAATAAAGAAAATAAGTGAGCATAAAAATCAATACTAGAAACTAAATCAGTGCCGGATTTACGTATAAGCTAAACAAGCTATAGCTTAGGGTCCCACTCTCTTGCCGCACCCACCAAAAATATACTTCTTAATTGTATTTCAGTTCAACAATTACTTTGATAAAATACATATTTTGTGATGTGCAATGGCTTTAGATACCTATTAGGTCCATAAATTACCACATAGCATATATTCAAAACAAAAAACAGCGACAATTTGTTGTTGACAAAGGACAGCTGGACATACAAAGGGCCCCATTACCTTCAGTAGCTTAGGGCCTCATCAAACCTAAATCCGGCCCTGCACTAAATGCCGTATGAGTTATAAGTAAAATTCAGATTGACTTTACTTCCCAAATATTGAAATGGTCCATGGCCTATTTCTTAACTTTAAAATAATTATAGCTTGACTTTACATCACATATATCAGAGGCTCAAGGTTGCTTAAAAATAAAAATGACACACAACAGAATTTTTTTAAGCACAGTAAAAACCAGCATAGAAAAACAATTAGCAGAACTATACTGATGATACTGCAACTCAGTCTTTAGATGACCTCGACCAGAGGACTTGGGCATTTGTTAAATAGCAGGGTTTGTTTGTTTTTAAGCAATGAGGGTTGGAGGAAATCAATATTTAGAGACATCAGAAATCAGTGCCTCCTCAACCTGATTCCCCTTAATGTGTTCAACCAATGCTTTTGAATACAGTGGTACCTCGGGTTACATACGCTTCAGGTTACACACTCCGCTAACCCAGAAATAGTGCTTCAGGTTAAGAACTTTGCATCAGGATAAGAACAGAAATCGTGTTCCAGCGGCACAGCAGCAGCAGGAGGCCCCATTAGCTAAAGTGGTGCTTCAGGTTAAGAACAGTTTCAGGTTAAGTACGGACCTCCAGAACGAATTAAGTACTTAACCCGAGGTACCACTGTACAGTTATTACCTTAAAATTCAAGATTATTGTTTTTTTTTAAAAAAAGCTTGAATTCTGATCTATGTTTTACGCCTGCTTCAGAAGCAATTGTAACAACAGATATTTTCCATTAAGAAGTTGTGGGCGGAAACACATTTCCACATTCTCCAGATCCAAATTCACTTGTACTGAAACCTGGTTTCTCCCAAGATTCTAAGCTAATAGTGCCAACTTCACACTCAGTGCAAACGCTCTTGACTTATCTGGAATGGATAATTACCTTAGCAATTGCCCGAGTCCATTTTCTTTGAGTATGCGCAGCTTCAGCACAGAAGAGAAACACACGTTCTGACAGTAAGTAGATTTCAAAGGCAAATATAGCTCTAAAACCACCAAGGACAAGGAGAGTCAATTCTATTTAGTATAATCCTCATAAAAGCGAAGTAACAAACGTTTCAATTATTCCCCCAGATTTCCCTGCATTATACTCATAACTGAAAAGGGGGAAAGCAGGTTGTAAGAGTGACACCAACTAAAAGGTTTTATTTATGGTTTATGTGTTTTTAAACAATATAAAATTAATCGCTCTTCTGACTGTTTAACGAAGAGGGAATGGATGACAGGTAAGTGGTAGGAGGATATGCAAGTTTAAAAGAGAAGAAGATGGGACTAATGGGTTGTGGGTGGGTGAAGTTGAGTATTCAGTATATTTGTTAATTGAACTGCCACTCGGGTTATTCAAAGTTGAAGGTAGATCAAAATTTCTTGAATCCCCTGGGGTAGCTCAGTTGATAGAGCATGAGACAGCTGGTAGAGCATGAGACTTTGAGGGTTGCAGGATCAAGCCCCATGTTGGGCAAAAATATTCCTGCATTGCAGGGGCTTGGACTAGATGACCCTTCCAACTCTACAATTCTGATTCTGAATCGTAAAGGGGCATGTCAAGGCACTGCCAAGGCTTCGGGAAGCTATTCCTCCCCTGGTTGCAGCATGAGCAGAGAAAACAAGGAGAGGCCTTTTTTAATGAGTTTTATTCACTCCTAATAAAAGGTAAAGGACCCCTGACCCTTAGGTCCAGTCATGGCTGACTCTGGGGTTGCGGCGCTCATTTCACTTTATTGGCCAAGGGAGCCGGCATATAGCTTCCGGGTCATGTAGCCAGTATGACTAAGCCGCTTCTGGCGAACCAGAGCAGCACACATGGAAGCGCCGTTTACCTTCCCGCTGGAGCGGTACCTATTTATCTACTTGCACTTTGATGTGCTTTCGAACTGCTAGGTTGGCAGGAGCAGGGACCAAGCAACAGGAGCTCACCCCGTCGCGGGGATTCGAACCGCCGACCTTCTGATCAGCAAGTCCTAGGCTCTGTGGTTTAACCCACAGCGCCACCCGCGTCCCATTCAGTCCTAATAGCAAGAGACAAAAGAACACAACCAGCCTTAACATGGCATTGCCCAAACTGGGCTCCTCCTCCCTTTTTCCTAGCAACAGCACCTTCTCTGACGATGGCTCCTTCTGGTCAAATGCCTTTGAGCCCTTTGTTCCTATACTCTTAAACAAATGTTGCGTTCTGGGAGAAGGGGGATCAGAAATACTTTCCAGTGACAATGTGTCAGCTGGCTGCCCTACCACAGTTCCCTTCCCCCTTTTTCTAACACTGCCCAATTCCTTTGTTCACCTATCTCTGAGCTGGGACTCAAACTCCTGCTATAAATCAAATCTGCATTCCTCTTCTCCTGCAGCATTATTCTGAGTATTATTCTGCTTGCCCATTCTCTTCCGTAAACATTCCCCAGACCGCTTTATTTCTCCAGCTAAGCTCCGAAAGCTGAATTAAGCGAGAAAGGGTGTTTCTTACATTGGAGGGGAGGGTCATTTTGCAGGTGGCAAATCGGTCAGTGCAGGAAGAGTTAAATAACCCTTGCCAATTCTTCTCTGTAACTGTCCCTCCATGCCGCCCCTACAAACACATTATCTTCTATGTTTTGGAATAGGTGTCTGCATCATAGCTCTGCATTCTGCTTCCCCATCTGGAGAGAGCAGCGTTAGGCTATCTCAGCTGCCAGTTCTGGTTTTAAAAGGCCTAGAGGGATCTCGGGAAAAGCAAGGAGAATGTAGTCACAGCAGCTCTTGAAGCCAGCAGCTATAGATGGGAGGGAAGCAGCACATGCAACAAGAGCAGGGGATAAATATTTGTTTACCAAGTCTCCAAACCAACCGTGCTTTGGGGAGGATATCTTTCAAATAAGATTATTTAAGAGGGTTTTTGGGGATGATCCAGAACTTACCCCAAGTGTGAAAAGGAGTTTGCTTTGTGAATGACCAGGCAGATGACTTCATTAAGGTCAATCATCCCATTGGGGGAGGCGGTCTTCTCATTTTCATAGTAGCTCAAATAGCGACTTTCCAAAGCGCACCATCTCTTATTGCAGTCTGCATTTATGTTAGAAAGGGGAAAGGGGAGATGCATGAGTCTACAGATCGAGGAAATAGTGCATAGCAAAGTTTCCATATTTTTCCATGTATAACACTAGGTTATTGTCATAAAAAATTATTCCAAAAACTGGGGCTCGTCTTATACATGGGTAGTCGAGAGGTGGGAATTGTGATTGTTAGCTGCTGTGGGCAGGAGTTTATCAGCAGAGTGTTTGTGGGTGAATGGTGGATGCGTCAAGGTCCACCGGCTATTGGCTGCTGGGGCAATTGAGTGGGTGATTGGCCCTTGCTTTCTGTGATCGTGCAGATGATTGGCGGTTTGTTCGCTGTCCGTGTGATTGGCTTCTGTGGTTCTGCGGGTGAGCGATTTTCAGCATCCCCTCCAAATAAAGCTCCACAAGTGTGGGCAATCTTCCCCCCAAAAAGCTCAACAACTCTTGGCAATCTCCCCCCATTTTCTCAATTTTGAGACCCAAACAGGAGGTGGCATCCTATACATGGGGGTGTCTTATAGACGGAAAAGTACAGCAATACTGAAAAAAGACTCTTGCAAAACTTAAGGCTTTCATTTTCTTTTGCCAACTAATATCTGTGATATTAATTCAATAAAAGGTAGTTTTCAAAGGAGGAGGAGACGCACTTTAAGAAACACAATTCGGGAAACATAATTAAGAATTAAATAAAGCAACAGCAAATGTGCTGACAGGGTTTTATCTTCTTAATAACAGGTAAAAGTACCATGTAGAGCTACTCAAATGATATTCAACATATCTCCACTCTGGTATACATGCAGATTGTTCAATGCACACACAGGTCTAGTCCACATATGCAGCAGAATGATGTGAGAACGAGGTGGAAGAACAACCTCGCCTAGATTAGTATCCTTCAGATTTTTTTCAGACTACAACTCCCATCAGCCCCAGCCAGCATGTCTAATGGTCAGGGATGCTGGGAATTGGAGTCCAATGACTTCTCGAAGGCCCCAGGTTGAAGAAGTCTGCGGCGGAGTCATGAGCTGGTAGATTTGACCAGGCCAATTCAGACGCCAGAAGAGGACTACATTCTTGAATGCTCTGTGTCATAAGAGGATGTCTGCAAATACAAACTAGTACAAGACGGGGCTGGCTAGGCTGGAACATTTCTACTGTATTTGTAGTTATTATCTGAAATGTAGTTTATTTTTATGTGGAGTCTCAACCAGCTCCCATTGTCACTCCTGCAGATCACAAAAGGGAGAGGAAAAATGCATACACTCATCTGACAGGGTGTGTATTCAGTTCCACTCCGATATCATTCATATCAGCTCTCAGATAAATTCTGTCCATGTCAACTTTCAATATACTATAAAAGGCTTCAATTGTTTTCCTCTTACCAAAATGACATTAAAATGTAAAGGGACCCCTGACCATTAGGTCCAGTCGTGACCGACTCTGGGATTGTGGCGCTCATCTCGTTTTATTGGCCGAGGGAGCCAGCGTACAGCTTCCGGGTCATGTGGCCAGCATGACTAAGCCGCTTCTGGCAAACCAGAGCAGCGCACGGAAACACCGTTTACCTTCCCGCCGGAGCGGTACCTATTTATCTACTTGCACGCTGAGATGCTTTCAAACTACTAGGTTGGCAGGAGCAGGGACTGAACAACGGGAGCTCACCCCGTCGCGGGGATTCGAACCGCCGACCTTCTGATCGGCAAGTCCTAGGCTCTGTGGTTTAACCCACAGCGCCACCCACATCCCTAATGACATTATGCTGCTACAAAATGACATTGTGCTGCTACAAAAGAGGGGGCCTTTTCTGTGGTGGCACCCATTTGGATTGCCTTCCCAAGGAGACATGCCTGGTGCTAGCATTACAATTAAGACTTTCCTATATTTAATACAGGAGGGTTGCCATGTGTCCTCTTTTTTCCAGGACACGCCCTCTTTTTCATCATAGTGATCCATAGTTAAAAGTAAAAAGGTAAAGGTACCCCTACCCGTACGGGCCAGTCGTGTCCGACTCTAGGGTTGTGCGCCCATCTCACTTAAGAGGCCAAGGGCCAGCGCTGTCCGGAGACACTTCCGGGTCACGTGGCCAGTGTGACGAAGCTGCTCTAGCGAGCCAGCACCAGCGCAGCACACGGAAACGCCGTTTACCTTCCCGCTATAAAGCGGTACCTATTTATCTACATGCACTTAGGGGTGCTTTCGAACTGCTAGGTGGGCAGGAGCTGGGACCGAAAGACAGGAGCTCACCCCGCCGCAGGGATTCGAACCGCCGATCATGCGATCGGCAAGCCTTAGATGCTGAGGTTTTACCCACAGCGCCACCCGCGTCCCTTATAGTTAAAAGTAGCAGTAGGCAAATGTGTCCTCTTTTTAGCTCTTCAAAATATGGCAACCCTACGTATAGTCCCAAGCATTTTATATATGGTTTTAGTCAGAACTGTGCTGTTCTTTAAGCTTTTTGTTTTTAACTAGCTCTTTGTTTTATTGCTTGTTGTGTTTGCTAGTGAAGGGGTTCATTGTTTTGGTTTGTTACTATGTTATGTATTTTTGTGTTTTTATATTGTAAACCGCCCTGTGCTCCTCGGGTGCAAGATGGTATAGAAATTTAATAAATAAAATAATAAATAAATTTGCAAAATACAGGTGGAAATCTTTGGAAAAGAAGTTGTATTTTCTGCACTCTGCAGTCTTTGACAAGGGTATGATTCAGACTTGGGATTAAAAAAAATAATTGAAATTGTGAGGGCTTCAGTAGTACCAAAAGCTTGAAACAAAAGCAAAAATCCACAAAATGCATTAAATAAAACACTAATGCGATCCCCATTTGCACAAGCACACACAGAGAGAAGTCAACAAAATGTAACTGAGCTTCCTAGACATGCATCCTTTTTTTTAGTAAACAGCTTCAAAGTCTGGTCTTGCCACAATCTCGGTGCACATTACAACTAAATAAGGATGTCTCGGCAAACAGACTTATGTAGACTGTTACATTTAGGCCTTTAGCAAATAAATATTACAGCTTTAAAGGACAAAGTAGCTGTACACAGTAGTAAACTGCCCTCGCAATTCTTCAAGAGAACATAAAAGTAACGTTCATTTATGTTTGCGCCACATGTAGTGCACCATTTCTTACTTTAACCATCACCCAGGTAACAAAACATTATGGTTTTTAAGGACTCATTTGAACTGCACCTTGTATTTAAAAAGTGTGTAGCTTCTCAAATAGCCATGAATAATTTCCCATAGGTGCTGGTTCGCTTGCTGAAAAGCTAATGGTCTTTATAGTAGTGCTATTCAGATAAGCCCCGGACACATGTATAAGCAATGGAAATTCCATTTTTTTCCCCAGCTCTCTCTGCACACACTCCAAAAAATGGCACCCCTGGACAGGTATTGGGGGTGCATGGGAGGCTGCACAGAGGAAAATAGGAACAGGAAGTCCCGCCATGTGAGACATCCAACCAGTAAGTAAGCTGATATTATGATTGACATCCAACCATCCCTGCTGACTCCACCCCCAATGTCCATGCAATTCCCCAATCTACTTGATGGAACTGAATGTCAACTGAAGAAGGGACGCAGCTTAAACTTTTGTGGCCACAGGAGGGGGAAAGGCAAGCTGATGTTCAGATGATCTCGTGGCCACACCTTGCTTTTTTTCAACAAAAACAGTGGTGGATTCAAAAAGATGAATTCAAGTAATCATGAGCTAACCCTTTTCCAATTGAGGAACTTAGCACACAGGCTGCCCTCCTGGTTCTGCGGCCTCTCCCATGATAGAACAAAAGTGTAGGCAACAAATGCACAGTGTTGGGAAAGGTCAGAGTTATGTAACAGGATTGGGGGGAAGCTAAGAGCAAAGTGTAGTGATGTATGGAAGTGAGAGCTGGGCCATAAAGAAGGCTGATCGCCAAAGAATTGATGCTTTTGAATTGTGGAGCTGAAGGAGACTCTTGAGAGTCCTATGGACTTCAAGAAGATCAAACCTATCCATTCCGACAGAAATCAGCCCTGAGTGCTCCCTGGAAGGACAGATCCTGAAGCTGAGGCTCCAATACTTTGGCCACCTCATGAGAAGAGAAGACTCCATGGAAAAGACTCTGATGTTGGAAAAGATGGAGGGCACAAGGAGAAGGGGACAACAGAGGACGAGATGATTGGACAGTGTTCTCGAAGCTACCAGCATGAGTTTGACCAAGCTGCGGGAGGCAGTGGAAAACAGGAGTGCCTGGCGTGCTCTGGTCCATGGAGTCACGAAGAGTCGGACACGACTAAACGACTAAACAACAACAACAAACAGGGCTGCCTTTATTTATTTATTCATTCATTCATTCATTCGTTCATTCATTCCTGCCCATCTGCCTGGGTTTCCCCAGACAATCTGGGCGGCTCCCAACAGAATATCAAAAAACACAACAAAACATCAACCATTCAAAAGTTCCTTCAGATGTCTTCTAAAGGTTGTTTAGTTTCTTATCTGTTTGACATCTGATGGGACAGTATTCCACAGGGCGGGCACCACTACCAAGAAGGCCCTCTGCCTGGTTTCCTGTAACCTCACTTCCCACAGGGAGAAACCACCAGAAGGCTCTCAGCACTGGACCTCAGTGTCCGGGCTGAACGATGGGGGTGGAGACACTCCTTCAGGTATACCGGGCAGAGGCCGTTTAGGGCTTGAAAGGTCAGCACCAACTTTGAATTGTGCCCGGAAACGTACTAAGAGCCAATGTAGGTCTTTCAGGACTGGTGTTATATGGTCTCAGCGGCCACTCCCAGTCATCAGTCTAGCTGCCGCATTCTGGATCAATTGTAGTTTCCTGGTCACCTTCAAAGGTAGCCCCACGTAGAGCGCATTTCAATAGTCCATCATAGAAAGGACAGACGGCTCTGAAGTTCATCTAAGTGGAACCAGCCTGACATCAGCCTCCATCTGCTTCTATAAATAGTGGCTGCAGGAAGGCAGGCACTAAGGAAACACAGGTATTCCCAGGTGTACTGGCATTCCAAAGCAGGGAGATGCCTTCTGGGAAATTCAAGGTTGCATCTTGTGAAAATGGCATAGGCTCCTGCAATGCTTTTGTTCCCATCTAGAGCTGTGGAAATATGTAGAAATGTGTGCCTTGTCTACAAATACAGACAGATGCAAGCCTCCACTCCCATCAGGGATCTACAGATTTGCAACAAATTGCCTTGCTCTCATCTCCCGGATCATCTGGATATTCAAGTCCAATCGGTGTTATTTTGACCAAGGCTTCCGATAAATCGATGGGTTTACACAGCTTGTTTATAGATCAAAAGCAGACAGCAATGTTTTCTGAAACAGCCTCCTTTTAACACTTGCCACAACCTTGCTGGGTTTCCAAATAAGAAGATCTTTTTAAAGCAGAATATCGTATTTTGACAATTTCAGGTTTACCGAAACTATACAGACACGGATAGAAGAAAGAAAAACCTAAGTGGCAAAGCAAAAAAACACCTCTGAACTTAGAAGAATTGAAAGCTGCAGGAAAAAACATGTAGCCTGACAGGAGCTGATTGCAAAATGAACAGTTGAATCATAGCATGCAGTAGCTAAAAGGTGGTGCTCTTGTTTTCCATGAACACTGGAAATAGAGGCCAAGACAGAGTCAATCTATTTTACGCTGGCAGAGGTGATGGTAGAAAGCCTGCTCAGTATTGTGGGGCTATAGCTTTCACAAAAACACAAACACACACACACACACAAAAATCAGGCTTTACCTGAAGATACATGTGTAACAGATTTCTAAAAAAAAGCCAAGGAACACTATAATATTTTAAAGCTTACCAATGCTATTCTTCCAAGAAACCACTTGTCAAGATTTGAGAGCCCATCCTATGAAAATATATACCTAGCATTGTCATGTACAACATCCCCCCCTCCCGCCGTATTACCTTTAGCGTTCTAAAATAAAACGGAAAAGAGCTGCAATCTGACCAACGTTCTAAAAACCAAGTCAAGCATTGGGAAAGAGACTGTAATACCTTCTTTTAGTTTCTTCTCTGTAAACGGCTTTGTGGCATTGAAGGAAACCTTGTACAAATAGTCACAAAGGAAGGAAGAAGAATCTCGAGAGGAAACATTGTCCGAATGAACTTCATAGTTAGGGAAATCTGTAAAAGTCACAAAAACGTATAATGAAAAGAGCCTGTTTCAGTGACTATGAAACATGTATCGATAAAAGAAACAAAAAAAAATTATTAGCTGTTGGAATTTTATGCGAAATTTGTGGGAATTTAATAAAATATATTAAAAAAAGATGTATACCTCAATTTCTTTCTCCATCCAGGCCCTCTGCCCCTTCTTTTTTCTCTTTCTACCTCTCTCCCCAACCCCCCGCCTCCTCTCTCTCTCACACACACAAACACACACACACATACACAAACACACAAACGTCCCAAGGCAGCAAGGTGCCAAAACCAGGAAAGTACAGTCAGATTTGGATGTCAAATGGAATCTGTTCCAGAAGTCCCTTTGACTTCCAAAATGTTCTGAAAACAAAGCAGGGCTTCTGATTGGCTGCAGGAAGCTCCTGCAGCCAATTGGAAGCAGTGGAACGTTCGGCTTCCAAAAATAGTTTGCAAACCAGAACAGTCACTTCCAGGTTTGCGGCGTTCAGGAGCCAAAACATTCAGTAACTAAACTGTTTGAAAACCAAGGTACAATTGTAAAAGGTCTGCAAGCGTACAAGATTCATGATTTTTATCTCTTTTACAAAAATCCAGTCATAGCATCCAATATACATCAAAGAGTTTTGCAAGTGGTGCTTTGACTTAGTGCTGCCACATTCTCTCCTTTTTGTCATTATTTGATCTTTTAAAATACATTGCACCATGCAGTTATACACATACACTTCAGGTCCGTACCTGAAAACTTATTGTGGTGGAGGAATTCCATCTGCAGCCTTTGTCCGGATTTCTTGGCTAACAAGTACGGAGTACTGTAGACAGGATCTCCGGTAGCGCACATCACATCTGCTCCGCTAAACAACAACACCATTGTTTCCAATACGTCCTGCTTAACTACCGCAGCACACAGGGCCTGATCATAAAGATGAAAAGCATGAGCTACAAGTAGAACACCAAACAGGAAGGAATTAATGACTCTTAATGCAATGGGCAGGGACACGGGTGGCACTGTGGTTTAAAGCCTCAGCGCCTAGGGCTTGCTGATCGAAAGGTCGGCGGTTCGAATCCCCGCGGCGGGGTGCGCTCCCGTTGCTCGGTCCCAGTGCCTGCCAACCTAGCAGTTCGAAAGCACTCTCGGGTGCAAGTAGATAAATAGGGACCGCTTACTAGCGGGAAGGTAAACGGCATTTCCGTGTGCGGCTCTGGCTCGCCAGAGCAGCAATGTCATGCTGGCCACATGACCCGGAAGTGTCTTCGGACAGCGCTGGCCCCCGGCCTCTTTGAGTGAGATGGGCTCACAACCCTAGAGTCTGTCAAGACTGGCCCGTACGGGCAGGGGTACCTTTACCTTTACCTGTAATGCAATGGGCAATCTCAGCGATCTCGTCACACTGTAGCCAATGCATTCAGCTGAAATTCACGCAGCAAGGTCAAAGCTCGCCACATTTCACAGGCAACTATCATAAGGTTATTAAATCACAATGTGCCACAATTATTGGGGGATTCGTAGGTCTGGACCAACATCCATTTTTTAAGAGAGCTTAGCTTGTACAGGAACTATTACTAACCCTGTTCAGTAGGCGAATGGGTTATAAAAGGTAAAGGTAAAGGACCCCTGGATGGTTAAGTCCAGTCAAAGGCGACTATGGGGTTGCAGCACTCATCTCGTTTTCAGGCCGAGGGAGCCTGTTTGTCCACAGACAGCTTTCTGGGTCATGTGGCCAGCATGACTAAACCATTTCTGGCACAGCAGAACACCTTGACGGAACCACTGCGCACAGAGACGCCATTTACCTTCCCGCTACAGTGGTACCTATTTATCTACTTGCACTGGCATGCTTTCGAACTGCTAGGTTGGCAGGAACCAGGACAGAGCAATGGGAGCTCACTCCATCGTGGGGATTTGAACCACCGACCTTCTGATCGGCAAGCCCAAGAGGTTCACTGGTTTAGACCACAGGGCCACCCGCATCCATTATATTGAATGTATATGTACACATACACACCTAACTTTTATTATTATTATTAATAATAATAATAATAATAATAATAATAATAATAATAATAATAAAATTGTATACTGCCCCATACTCGCAGGTCTCAGGGCTGTTCACAACATAGCATCACAATATAAAACCACAAAATGCGTAATAAAAATGAAAACAAGAACCATCCAATAAACCACCCCCTCCCCAACACAATTTAAAAGGGCATTAGATGTCAATCAGCTGAAGGTACTTGTTTGCCTGGTGCCTAAACATGCATAATGAAGACTCCAGAATCCAACCACAATTTTCACACATTCAGCTAGACTGCCGAGCAGAGCACATGTTGTACAATTTGTATGTGCGCAGGGTCTTTCTCTCTTTTTTAGTGTCCCTGATCATGCTTGCAAGATGCACATGCTTAGGCATTCTACAGGGAATTTGTGCTAGTATGTGGATGACAACAAGGCACCATAATACCACCTCTTCTCTGTACAGACATTTATTTGCCATCTGAGCAGGGCTTTTATCATCCATGGATGGAGGAAAATGCATGATACTTGGGTTTAGCCAGAAACGTAGGTCACAAATTTATGGGGTTATGCAAATACATATTTTTCTTTTTTCTCTTTTCGAGCAACATTAACTGGGCTCTGACTTCTCAAGGCAGATACAATAAGAAAACCTTATAAGGCATTATTAAAAAATGCTACACAGGAAGCACAATCATTTTACTATTTGTTTCAGCAATACTGGTGACACATCGATGCCTCTAGAGGATACTCTAGCTCAACTGATTATTTTGCTGCTCCTTGTCTATCTCTGCAGATCAAAACAAAATCCTTTCTGAACACGTACATTTAGAAGTCACAGAACAGATGGAACAAACTGAAATATCTTCATTTAACCCTAGTAGTGTAACTACTGTCACTTGGCATTCTGGAATAAAATTGTAATAGTGCTGCATGCCCTACATATAAAATACAGAGCTCTCTTAGGTGAAGCCAAGGTCTCCCTTGAAGTTCTAACATTCCTCCCCTCTTTGAACAACAGACCTTCATGCCATATAACAAGCTATCTTCAAATCTCTACACCATTTCAAAAGCAATTTGTTATACAGAGCATGAAGACCACTGAAAAATTACAAGTTCAAAGCTCCCCTTGGAGGTATAGTACTAGCTATGTGATTCTCTGGATTCTGGCCTTCATAAATTGCATACAATAAAATTAACAATTAATTGAACTATTAATGTGAGTTCATTAACATATCTAACAAAAGCCAGAAATGATTGAGTGGGGGGGGGGTGATTGTATCTAATGTTAGTCCTGGTTTGCTCCTCTGGCTCTGCAATGCTTCTGCCTGTGGGATTTGCTGGAGGGGGTGGGTTGGCCACTGGAATCATGACTTGTGTTTAATCAGTGATGTTTCTTAGGATTTGGGGTCCACCCAGGAACAGCTGTGAGCCAAGGCTTCCTGCATTGCAGGGGGGTTGGACTAGATGACCATTGGCATCCCTACCAACTCTACAATTCTATGAATCTATGAACTGTGGTCTATATACCCAACGCCATTTGGCATCAGTTGAAGTTTGGAAGGGCATGGTGTATCTATTTGCTCACTTTGGCAATAAAGCAAACTAGGTTTTGGCTAGTCATTTTTATTGCACATCTGTTTGACTGTGCCTTTTTTTTAACACCTTCTTGTAATCTTTCTTCTCTTGGGTGTATCAGTTGAGTTGTGACAGAGGGCATCAACAGAGGACAGTCCAGTTGTGTGTTCAATTAGTTTGGGCTACTTATTCCTTTCTTTACATAGAGATGACCATTTAATAAAGTTGTGGCCTATTTAACCCCACAATTCCTCTAATCTTTTCGCAGACTGGACTCTAATCTACAAAAGCACAATGTCATCCAGATGTTTTGAACTACAGGCAGCATGGCCAAAAGTGAGGGGTTATGGGAGTTATGGTTCAAAACAAAATTGGTGTCTTAGTCTTTATTATGCCCAGATTCTTTGAGATAGATAGATATAGATGATAGATATAGATAGATAGATAGATAGATAGATAGATAGATAGATAGATTATAGATAGATATAGATAGATAGAGATAGATAGAGATAGATAGATAGATAGATAGATAGATAGATAGATAGATAGATAGATATAGATAGATAGATGATAGATAGATGATAGATAGATAGATGATAGATAGATATAGATAGATAGATATAGATAGATAGATATAGATAGATAGATAGATGATAGATAGATAGATGATAGATAGATAGATGATAGATAGATAGATAGATAGAAGATAGATAGATGATAGATAGATAGATAGATATAGATAGATGATAGATAGATATAGATAGCTGATAGATAGATAGATTAGATAGATAGACAGATAGATAGATAGCTAGCTAGATAGATGATAGATGATAGATGATGATAGGTAGATATAGATATAGATATAGATATAGATATAGATATAGATATAGATAGATGATAGATAGATAGATGATAGATATGAAACAACAAAAAGAGACATACAATCCACCACCTCAAAAAAGACTAGCCCCATACCCCAACATTTCTTCCAGATTTACCTGGTTTAATTCTTCTTTGGTTTTGTACAGCAAAGTGCTTTTTCTGAATCTTCCCTCTTTATATTTCTGTGTAATAAAAGTTAACCTCTGGTCTGTTGGGGCATCCATACGCAACTCCTCATCGGGCTGAATGTTTCCTTCCCAAAAGCTATTTGCCCTCTTATTCCCTGTCACAATAAAAAGCTGCAGAAGGAAGGAAGCAAACTTAGTAAACACCTAACACTTTGCTGCCTTTCCATGACACCCAAAATCAGCTGCATGAGGTGGCTGTTTCACTCTGTCTGAACATGGGACTTGCTCTGCTGCCTCTCCTATCCAAAGGGACTGTAATGGAGCCCAACTTCATCCTTGAGGACAGGGAAAGGGTTGTAGATGGGTGGTAGAGCATGCAGAAAGTCCCAGGTAAATTTGCAACATCTCCAAGTGGATCTAAGAGAGAATCCCACCTAAAATTCTGTAGAACCACTACCAGACATTGTAGACAACCCAGAGCTATATGGAACAGTGTTCTGGCTCTGTGTAAAGGCAGCTTTCCCATGCTTTCTTAGCATCTTATTCAACAAAATCTTGTGCAGCAGTTCATGTGACTTCAGCAGGCATTATCTGCACACATCATCAAGCACATCAGTAGAGCCATATGGCCTAGATATACACTTTTTTAAAAAATGAAACTCTCAGGAAGCTGAATTCTGTGCTGTGTCATGCATTCTGCAGCTTTCCTGTGCTCCTATCGAATCACATCATACGCATAGCCCTAGCAATATCCCAACACAGGATCCAAGGAAAATGATGAAATACTTAGAAGGTACAGATGAATTTAGGGGCATCTGTAGAAAACCAATTATGAACCCCAACATTCCTTACAGACTGACATTTTGCCATTCTGGAAACTGGAAAATGTCAGTGAAGTTCTTTAGAAAACAACAGCAAGCTCTAATAGCTTTACATTAAGGAGAACTTTTCAAAGAACTGAAGTCACTTAAGAAAGTAAAAAGAACATGTTTTATTTAATACGTGGTGACAATGAGCTTCTATTTTCACAGTAAAACGTAAAACAGCCTTCCTTTTTATGTTAATATATTTATCCCCCACACTTTCTATTCTAAGAAATCTGGCTTAACACAGGGGAAAAATCCTCACTACCACGGATCAATAAAAAGCAATAAAAAAAAATTAAAAATCAGCACGAAACAATGAAGCACATCAGCATTTGTATCAAGTGGGAAGGGATTTCAAATTAATAGACAAATTCCTCAGGAGCACTATTACATGCCACTAAACTTCACAGTAAATGTTTACTTTCCCCACTGATAAGGCTCATCTCTCCTATTCCCTTTCCGCCCTACTGTTTCCTACCTCAATGAGTTCATTACTCCAAATGCTGGCATCCATTTTGAGGCTTCGGACCTTCGAATCTCTGGGTCCTAAGGATCTGTGCTGCCCTGAGTCAAAATAACAAGATGTAGCACGTTTCAGGGTTAGAAATTAGGGATATAACTTTGATAAACAGATAAAGGAAAAGAAAGAGGTGCGCCTACATCATGTGGCTTAATATATGGCTGGTGGGCAAGATCCTGAACTCCTTCACGTCTGGGTCATTTTGACAAGCAGGTTAGATCATCTACTTGTCTATTACCTGACTTCACCATATCATCAGGTAACCTATTTTTCCTTCACAATCTAGCTTGCAATCAAGCCATGCTGCAAAGGAACATTTGTCCTCAGCAAGGTGGGTCGATTCAAGCTGGGATGTGAAGGGAAAATGGTCCTTTGAAGGGATTGATTGGATTAAAAAAAACCCTCAACAGTGGCTTCAAGCTCCATTTTCCCCAGGGGTCGGCCACACTCTATAGAGTTCCCAGTGAGGAAGTCCAGAGTAGCCAATCCTAGGGAGTGCCCAAATTTAAAGGTGCTGAATACAAGCCCTGCTTGCAAGGGAAAAATCAAGAGCACACATTTCTTTGCAGCCACATCTTTACCTGTTTCACACCTGATGTCAAATATGACTTCAGGTGTCGGGCAGGTGGGCTTCATAAAATCAGAGTTGGGAGGGACCTTATGGGGAATCTCAACTAAAGCATCCATGACAGATGTCCTTGACTTTGAAAAACAGTTTTATGGGCCAAACTACGATCCCTATACCTGGATGTAGTTTTGCCCCTGGGCTGGAATTTCCCCATACCTGCTTCAACTGGTCTGTAGGTAAAAAGATAAAGGACCCCTGGACGGTTAAGTCCAGTCAAAAGGGACTATGGGGTTGTGGCACTCATCTTGCTTCAGGCCGAGGGAGCCGGTGTTTGTCCACAGACAGGTTTTCCGGTCATGTGGACAGCATGACTAAACCACTTCTGGCGCAACGGGACACCGTGATGGAAACCAAAGCACATGGAAACACTGTTTACCTTCCCACTGCAGCGGTACCTATTTATCTACTTTGACTGGCATGCTTTCAAATTGCTAGGTTGGCAGGAACTGTGAAAGAGCAATGGGAGCTCACTTCGTCATAGGGATTTGAACCTTTTGATCAGCAAGCCCAAGAGGCTCAGTGGTTTAGACCACAGCGCCACCCACATCCCTGCTTTGGTCTGTAGAACCCTTTAGGACTTTGGGAGTCATTACAGATCCCACATGCTATCCCTGCAAAGCTGTACAATAATTTCCCATAAAATTTCATATGCTACACTTAAAAGGGATTTATCAACTATATCACGATTTTGAAAAATTAAACCGGGCTCTTGAAGCTATAATAAGATTAAAGCCTTTGCACTAAATCAGAAATAAATATGGCTGAGACACACCATGCCCTTTAAGGTAGGCATGTTGTCTGATGGAACACTCAGTTTCTTAATTACCTGCACACTTTTTACAAATGACAACACAGAGATTGATGGATGCCCAGTCAGGATCCGGTTCCTTGCAGTCAGCACAGGACCTGTTTGAGTCATTGAACCAGATCTTCTCAGCTACTTCATAATCAGAGAGAGTTTCCGCAATAGACTGCTGTAGTGCTTCGATCCACTCCTGCTTCTCTTTTTCAGACTCTGCCGTAAAGCTGAAACCCATTGACAAAGGGTATTCCGATTAAATACAAAATAGATCAGTCCTATTTGTTTTACCAGCTATTAAGAGATGTTAGCTGCATGAAGATGAGAGCTGAGCATCAAGATAATCAAATTAATGCACATTAAATGAACCTTAAAATAAAAACCCTGTTTTGCTTTCTTACCTCAGTTAGTATTTGCCAACTTATACTCATCACCCTTATATATCATGCTTATGACAATATTTTATTCCCTTGTTAATTATGCTGTTTTAAATGTGCATTCTATATTTTACTTCACTTAGCAATGGTTTTTTAAAAAAATGTTTAAGATTTTTTTTAAACTTTGTGCTAAATGTGTATTCTGTAGTTGACCTCCTTTGTAATGTTTTGTTTTGAAATCTTTAAGATATTTTAGTTTTCTGTTATTTATGTTGCTTTGACTGTATACTCTATATTTGACTTTCTTCAGATTCTTTTGTTGATGTTTTATTGATGTTTTAATATTCAGTAAACCGCTTTGAGATTTTTCTTCAAAATATAAACAGTATAGAAATGAAATAAATAATAATAATATACAAAGGGTGTGCATTGGGTCTGTGAGGAAACCAAATAATGAGGCAAATTGTGGTGATTTGGAGTGCTTTCCCCATTCTTGGAATCAAACTGTGATGTCAGGAAGCCTCCTCAATGCAGATCTGGGTTTCCACAAAGCCTCATATGTTGCTGTGTTGTTTCTGTCCTTTCAGTCTTGTATACAGTGGTACCTCGAAGTGGTACCTTGAAGTCGAACGGAATTCATTCTGGAAGTCCGTTCAACTTCCAAAATGTCACGTCAAACATTCAGATTCCAAAGAACGTTCACAAACCAGAACACTCACTTCTGGGTTTGCAGTGTTCAGGAGCCAAAACATTCAACTTGCAAGGCATTCAGGATCCAAGGTACGACAGTACCTCTATCCTCTTCTATATCTACGCTTTGCAAGAAGTGAAGTTGTCTAAAATATTGCCTGTACACTTAGGAGTTCTGGATTTGTTTCCTTTTGTCAAAACACAGCAGAGGACTTAAACAAACAAACAAACAAAAAAGTCAAAAGATTCATTTAAGTTTTTCATTAAAAATAATAATTCCTATCCTGCCGTTTCAACAAAAGCAAACAAAAAGCAAAAAAGCAAAAATAGAGTTCTGAATTCTACAGGCTGCATCCTAGACAGCCTCGTGCTGTAAGTCTCATTGGAAGCCTACCAGAGGACACAAAACAAGGACCGGAAAAGATGGTATAAAGTATTTGTTAAAGTACAAGCAAGAACAGTACACACCAAGTAGCCATCTCTTCATTATTTCACAGTAAGAAAGAACAAGAGACCAGTTGCCCTCCCATAAAAGGCAGCAAGCTGGAAAGAGGGTCAGAGCACAACAGTTGATTTCTCAGGAAACAAGACCCTCTTGGCGGGGTCGATGCTGTGAACCATTGTTTTGGGTTCAGGTTGTATATATGTGTAAATAAACCATATATCCTAAAGATACTACAGTGTGGTGTAGTGGTTAAGAGCGGTAGTCTCGTAATCTGGGAACCGGGTTCGCGTCTCTGCTCCTCCACATGCAGCTGCTGGGTGACCTTGGGCTAGTCACACTTCTTTGAAGTCTCTCAGCCCCACTCACCTCGCAGAGTGTTTTTTGTGGGGGAGGAAGGGAAAGGAGAATGTTAGCCGCTTTGAGACTCCTTAAAGGGAGTGAAAGGCGGGATATCAAATCCAAACTCTTCTTCTTCTTCTTCTCTTCTGTGCCTCACTCCCGAAAGGAAACACAAACCCTAGGTTACCATGCCTGGAAGCTCTAGAACAGGGGTAGGCAACCTCAGGCCCGTGGGCCGGATGCGGCCCAATCGCCTTCTAAATCTGGCCCGCAGACGGTTCGGGAATCAGTGTGTTTTTACATGAGTGGAATGTGTCCTTTTATTTAAAATGCATCTCTGGATTATTTGTGGGGCATAGGAATTCATTCATTATTATTTTTTTTCCAAAATATAGTCCAGCCCACCACATGGTCTGGGGGGCGGTGGACCGGCCCATGGCTGGAAAAGTTTGCTGACCCCTGGTCTAGAATCCCTTACCACTCAGAGATTGGGATGGCATGCAACACTATTTTTGCTCTATAAACAGGGTTGCCATACATCCTGGAAGTCCTGGGCATGTCTTCTTTTGGGGGTACTACATGCCCATCTAGGGGGAATTAAACATTTTAAAGCAAACGTCCGGGATTTGGGGTTTAATAAAAAGAATTGTGTGCACAGGCAGCTCTGGTTCAGGCTCGAACTCTGCCGTGGGGGACCCGGGCTCTGGTTCGGGTGACCCGGGTTCTGGCATGGGCGGCTTCGGCTTGGCGGTGGTGGTAGGGGGTTATCAGGCAATTGCCTTAAAAAAGCTCAATGACTTTTTGTGTCCAGGTTTTTACCCTCTTGAAATATGGCAACCCTATGCGACAACAGCTGCACAGATGTTACTAGCCCAGAGATGGAAGAAACAACGCAGGCCAGGGAAGAATGGCAAGTTGATGGACCACGCTGAAATGGCAAAATTAACTGAGAAGCTCGGAAACCAAGAGGACAAGAATGGGGGGGAAATTTTAATAGATCTACGAGACCATTGTAAACAGATGAAAACATTAGCAGGATTTTAACCACATTTGTAAAGTAACAAAAACTGGATAATTTAGAGGGACAAAATATTTGGATAATGAATTGATATGTAGGTGTAAATATTATCATTAGGACCCATGGAGGGGGTGGGATGAAGTTGTGAGATTCAGAGTAATCTCTGTATATGGACTTAAAAATGATTTTGTTATATGCTGTTTATTTTTTAAAATCAAACAAAAATTATTTTATTTCTTTTTAAATATATATGGCAACCCTACTACAGAATAATAATAATATTTCATGTAGGTGGTTTCAAAGGTTCTCAAAAATAGTTTCCATAGCTATTTACATTTCCATTATCAAAACAAGTGTTCCAGAGACTTACCTAAAGCTCTTGTAGGGTGTGATTATTTCAAAAGATTGTTTGGCTGTGCGGTCTACCTGTCTCACGTTGGCTACGTTCATGGGGATTATAGTGATGCCATATCCAAGTTTAAAATCCTAGAAATGGGTGTGGAGAAGGAACACATAGTTATGAAACGGCATATAATAGCTTTTAACAACAGTGATTTACAAAGAATGAGGGAAGACAACATTTGCCCACTCATATCCAGGTGACCTTGCTTGTCTTCCTGGGAAACACCTGTATCAAAGATCAATTTATTGGGAAGGCAAGAAGGAAGCTGTTGTGATTCCCTTCAGGACTGGATCCATTGAGCTATCAAACTAGGGTTGCCATACGTCCAGAATTTCTTGGAAATTCATCCTTCGCAAACAGCGTCCAGGTGGAAATTGGTGGAATGTCTGGGAAAATCTAGTCGCAGCCCATGTCAGTAGTGTAGATTTTGGCGATTTTCATTTAAAATAGCTCAGAAACTTTTTTTGCTCAACAACTTTGCCAAAAAAACCCTCAAAAACGTTTGTGTCCAGATTTTCACTTTTTGAAATATGGCAACCCAAATAAAACACCCAGCTCAGATAGTGTGCCAGGTCAACATGGGTGAACCAATCTCAGCTAGTTTACCCTGAAAGACTACGTCAAGTCTCCTTGAGACTCTACGTCACCTTGAGGGTGTTGCCTTCTTCTTTGAGCTTAATTTGAGTATATTTATTTAATATATTCATATACTCTGTAATATTTAAGGCAGCCTGCAGCTGGTTTACAAAATAACAGAGGCAATATGTACAATATAACAAGCAATGAAACAGAGAAACTCTAACATATTGCAATAAAACAATAAACACCCCCCCCCCAAAAAAATAGCAGCACATTCTGAAACATATTTTGAATTAGGGACTTTTTGCTGTCTTAGTTCTTAAAAAGAAAAAGGGGGGAAAGCTATGGTCTTATGTCGGGAGGTGGGGTAGCCTGACTGATGGTTGGTTTTGCTCAAGCATAGGCAAATTTGGCCCTCCAGATGTTTTGGGACTACAACTCCCATCATCCCTAGCTAACAGGACCAGGGGTCAGGGATTATGGGAATTGTAGTCCCAAAACATCTGGAGGGCTGAGTTTGCCAAGCCTGATTTTGCTATTGCTTTGATGCATTTATTGTACTTTTACTGAATGCTTCATTTCGTATTAGGAAGCATTTTCATTTGTTAATGGCTTGTTATTGACATGAGGTGCTTTGAGTTCAACTTGATTGCTGGGGAAGCTGCATATAAATATTGAATCAACTCAGATGTATCACAGTTGCCAAGCTATCCTTGTCTATGTATGACTGCAGCTACCAGCCACTGAGGCCACCTGGGCCTCATGTGTCAATGCAGAATTAAAAAGTACCCTCATATTAAATACTTGATCCTTCAAGGAGAGTGTTGCCCCATCTAGAACAGAATGTCTACCCACATCTTGTAAAAGTAAAGGGACCCCTGACCATTAGGTCCAGTCGTGACCGACTCTGGGGTTGTGATGCTCATCTTGCTTTATTGGCCGAGGGAGCCGGCATACAGCTTCCGGGTCATGTGGCCAGCATGACTAAGCCGCTTCTGGCGAACCAGAGCAGTGCACGGAAACACCATTTACCTTCCCGCTGGAGTGGTGCCTATTTATCTACTTGCACTTTGACGTGCTTTTGAACTGCTAGGTTGGCAAGTGTAGGGACCGAGCAATGGGAGCTCACCCCGTCATGGGGATTCAAACCTCCAACCTTCTGATCGGCAAGTTCTAGGCTCTGTGGTTTAACCCACAGCACCACCCGCGTCCCACCCACATCTTACACACCCCTATTAATCTTTTGTGCTCAAAGGAAATTCAGAGAATTAAGCACACAGCATCCTGGGGAGCTTATGTAAACTAGGTCTCAGACCATCAGACTCCTAAGGTTGGTGTTCTTCAACCCCCAACAATTGTTGCAAAGTAGGTATGCAAAATTTTCAGTCTGGGAATCCTCTTCATTACTTCCATTCATCACTTTGGGTCATTTTTCCATTTCCTTTTCTGTGTTGTTAGTCCTCACTCACTTTTATGACTCCAATAAAACTCTCTTCTTTTGCCTTCATTTATTTCTTAAATCAATGGTGATCTACCTGATGTATCTGCTCTGGTACAAGGCAACAATTTCTCTGGAGACTCCATAGAGGCTTATTAATCCACTCCTATCGGTCGTATGGGTGGAGAATCAGCACTATAATCACCTGTCAGCTTGGGCTTGGCAGCACATTATGTAGCAATGATGTGTACGCTAAGAGGAGGGTAAACCAGACATAATATATAGACTTGGTCAAACTAGGAAGTATGAAGAAAGGCAGAAAGTTCCTGGGATATTTAACCACAATCTAAGCCCATCATCCTTAGCTCACAAGACCAGATTTCCATCTTCCAAGCCAGAAAAGCAAATGGTTTGGGGTGATGGGAGATGTAGTCTGAAGGGCCCCATTATTGCATAGGCAAGATAAGACAGACAAAAGTAAATTATATAAGATAGATGAATACATTAGCTGGAGATCACTAGAAGACTTCTAACAATCAAAGGAATAGGAAACTGTAGTTATAGCATCATTTATTTCCTCTGCTTTTCTGGCACACTGCAACATGAATGATCACAGGATTTTATCCCTTTGCATTTATGATCTGGCACAGGGATGACCTACTGGTTCCCTGTAGACCAGAACCAGCCTCCACAGTAATCCTATCCAGTCCCTGCAACTCACTCCAAGTTTGGCTCAAGATCTCTCTCTACAATTTGCCAAGAACTGTCAATCACTGTCTCTGGCTCCATTTACCATTGGCCTCTTTGCCTTCTGCCCTGCCAGACTCAATGGGGACCAGCCACCATGGTGGACCAATTGTCAGAATCAATATAAGACGTTTCCTAATAAGCTATTAGAAGCAATTTCAGTTGTCTTTAAGCAACCTCTTCTTTATATAACTATTATTATGCAATTATTTCCCAGACTACTGTGAATGCTACCAAATTATCTATAAGATTAAACTGTATTCATAGCATGGTACTTGAAACCACAGTTGTGGGGGCTATTCCAAGAAAACAACACCCACCCTATGCTGAGATCTTACTTTCATAGGCTCAGTGTTCTTTTTTTCCTTGTTTTTTCCCCAATATACAGCAAGAAAACATCACATGTTAACTCACTACTCACATTTCAGGGTGCAGAGAGCTGCAAACTTTGGCTTTAAAAAGCCAAATCTATGGCATATTTTCTGTAATTCCTTTTTTAAAAAAAATACATGTTAACTTTGCAGTTTGTACTTTTAGCCAGGGCTTTTTATTTAGCCGGAACTCACCATAACTCAGTTCCAGCACCTCTCAGGTGGGCACCATTGCCATTATAAGAGAACGAGGGAGGTATTGATGGTGTGTTCCAGAACCTCTTTTTTCTAGAAAAATAGCACTGCTTTTAGCTCTCACACTGCAGTATCTTTTAGATTTTGATCACCAGTAGTAACCATTGCACAAATCTCATGCAACTCTGAGATCAAATTGGAACTAGAGGTTTTCCAGTACACAGGTCACACATTTAAACAGTACCCTATACCAGCTATCAGGCGCAAGCCAGAAGTTAAGGTTAAAAGTGAATAGAATTCTCTGGAGTGATGAGGATACCAAACAGTAACAGAGGAAACACAAACATACTGAACATAGTATAGTGGTACCTCGGGTTAAGTACTTAATTCGTTCCGGAGGTCCGTTCTTAACCTGAAACTGTTCTTAACCTGAAGCACCACTTTAGCTAATGGGGCCTCCTGCTGCTGCCGCGCTGCCGGAGCACAATTTCTGTTCTCATCCTGAAGCAAAGTTCTTAAACCAAGGTACTATTTCCGGGTTAGTGGAGTCTGTAACCTGAAGCATTTGTAACCTGAAGCATATGTAACCCGAGGTACCACTGTAATCATGTTTACTTCAAAAATAACAGAGTACAGTTGTACCTTGGAAGTCAAATGGAATCCGTTCCAGAAGTCCAATCGACTTCCAAAACATTCAAAAACCAAAACGCAGCTTCTGATTGGCTGCAGGAAGCTCCTGCAGCCAATCAGAAGCCTCGTCAGATGTTTGGCTTCCAAAACAACATTCAAAAGCCGAAACACTCACTTCCGGGTTTCGATCGGGAGCTGATTTGTTTGGGTGCCAAGGCATTCAAGATCCAAGGTACAACTGTATTTCAAGAAGTTTGTTCCCACAAGCTTTCAAGGAAGACGCAAGACAGTATGTTAAGAGGCACACTTGATACTCCACAGATCAAGTACACAGTACGCAAATCAGTTGTCTTGCAAACATCCCAAATAATCTCGCATAAGCAATAAGCAGAAGAGGGTAACAGCAGCCGAACTAGATAGCACACAGCAAGAAGGGCAACATACCGACGCAACCCATTTACACAAGAAGAGTGCAATTCCCTCTCAGCTGGGCTTCTCTAGTACAGGAGCTGAACACCATAATAATTAAATGGAGCTTATTCAGAATTTCACACCCTGGTGACTAATGGACTCCAGCAATTGTGATCACATTACGTCCCCAGCTCTGTTCATTTATATTCAGATGTCTGAAGAGTCAATATCAATGACTGGCATTTGCTTAACAGCCAGCAATAATGAAAAGATTACAGAATCAAAGACCCATGAAAAGAGTCACTCCGTCCAGCCCCGTCATTTTGACAAACCCCAAGATGTTCATCCCACCGGGCATTCGTGCTGGTTGTTTAGAACAACCTCAATCATGGTCATGATTTCTTCGGGTATGTCAGGGGGAAAGGGGAAATAAGCTCTCTGACTTTTTCATGGATAACCGCAAACAGCGCCGCAACAAATTTGTTTTATGTCTGAGCTGCATTTAGCCATTTCATTATTCCAGTCCATTATTCCATTATTCTTGGAAACAAACCTCTGTTTCATGTACAGAAGCATCAATAAATGTCCATAGGGCATTTCAGCTCCCTCCTTCCAGCAGCACCCCAGAAAATCACCCCAGGATCCAGGGGAAACGCAAGGGGATGGCAACAGAAGAGGAAATTTGCACCCTTTTCTCAGTGCTTCTGTAGAAAACCTGTGTGTCCTGCTCCTCCTTGGATCCCTGGCAGACTCCAGCAGCCTTGCTCGTCTGTTTACCAATTAGCATTCCCTTAACAAAACTATTATATCTGTCTCATAGCAACATGAGTCATGAAATCAGTTCCTTCAGGCCTCATTTGCTTGGTTCCTCTGCATCAAAACTCCTCAAATTTCTCTTAATCATCTGCTAATGTTGTCCTCAAAAACAAGCCCAAGGTCTAAAATTGGACCAAACAGAATGGGACTTGCCACTTCTGAAAATGTATCAAACTCCATCGCTTCCCTTCCACTTGTCCTACCTCCTCCCAGGATTGTAACCCTCAAAATGCATCTGGCTAAACTGTCATTTTGATTATTCCATGCATCTCCTGTCTGGCCTCCATCCTTGTTGCTTCTCTAGTCGATCAAGTACACAGCTGCTAATGGCAAGTCCCTGTCCTCCTCTCCCCATTCACTTGCTCCCTGCTTCTTTTCCCTGCTGCCAATCAAATGCAGGCTTCTCACTCTCAAGAACCTCATCAACTCTCCATTTCTATCACACCCTCTTGCGGGGAGAGGAAGGGAGAGTTTTGAAATGGCAATGCTTTATTTTTAAAAAGAAATGTTTGTCACTATTTGAACATTAAGAGAACTTTCTTCGTCAGCTTAATCAACAAACACAAATTGAACAAAATCTTGTGGCACTTTAAAGAAGGGAAGCTGTGGACCTTCAGAGGTTGTTGGACTCCATCTCCCATGAGCCCCAGACAACACTCAAGAGATGTTGGGGCCACTGAAGTCCAACAACATATGAGGGCCATCCATAGGTTCCTCATCCCACAAATCAATTGTGACATATGGCTTTATGTGTCAGAGCCCACCTAAGTAGTGGCCAAAAACAAGAAACACTTGGCATAATATTACGAGGCATTACTTTTTAGCATGAGAACCCTTTAACAACACCGTGCACATGTTTGCAAATCCTCAGTAAACAGTAAAAGCCAAACTAAAAATCTCAGTGAATGGTTAGGCCTATGTGGGAAAACATAGTCACTTAGGTAAGTCAGTCCCATGTTGTTCAGGGCTATATATCACCTTGAACTTGACCCAGTAGCAAGTTGGCAGCCAGTGGAATGTTTTAAGCAGCAGCATCACATGTTCGTGGTTGTATGATCCAATCAGCGGCCACACAACTGGGTTCTGCACCAGCATTCTGGATCAACACCAAGGAAAGCCCCCCATGAGCGGCTTGTTGTAATCCAGTCTTGAGGTTGTCAATGCCCAAGTCACAGTGGAAAGCCTTTCCTGGACTAGGAAAGGCTGTATCTGGTGCAGCAGGTGAAAAGGCTGCTTGCCACTGGGGCCATTGGGGTCTTTAGTGACAAGGATGGAACATGGATCACCCCCGGAGTACATACTTCATCCTTTGGAAGGAGTGCAGCCTCATCCAGAAAAGACAGTCTGCCTAACTCCCAGGCCCAGGAATCACCCGTCCACAAGACCTCCTTCTTGTCAGAATTAGGTTTCACATTACTGACCCTTGTCCAAGTCACCACTGAATCCAGGAACTCATCCAAGACCACACCCAATTCAAACATAACTGAGAAACAGAGCTAGGTGTCAGCATGCAAATGAACAAGTGCTCCAAATCTCTTGGTGCCTGTTCACTGACCCCATTAATAACATGCCTAATATGATTTTTCAAGCACAAAACCTTTTTAAAAAATTAAAGCTTATATTTTAAACCCTTATGCTAATTAGTAATTAACCTAGAACTGATTATCTCCAAATCTGGAAGAGCTGTGTACAGCTTTTAACCAAATGAAAAACAACAAAGCCAGCGGACCTGATGGGATACCTGCCAAAGTCTTCAAAGTGAGCGGAATTGAACTTACACAACAACTTCACAAGCTCATCGGAAAAAATCCGGGAGAGAGAGGAGATCCCAGTAGACTTTAGGGATGCCAAAATTATCAATCTCTTTTTTCTTATTTTTTTAAGGTGACTGTAAACTATCAAGACATCTCTTTATTAGCTGCAGCCAGAAAAATTCTTACAAGGATCTTAGCAAACCACCTCCTAACAATATCTGAGGCTACCCTTCCTGAATCCCACAATGGTTTTCGACCTTCTAGGGGCACAGTGGACATGATTTTCACCACTCAACAGCTTCAGGAAAAATGCCGAGAGCAAAACCAATCCCTGTATATGCCCTGTAATGCCCTGTGGACTGTCCTTCTGCAAATTGGCTGCCCAGATAAATCTTTGAACATCCTTTGGCTCCTCCATATTACAGCAACAATCGTGGATAACAATGGATCTCAATATGAACCATTCACAGTGGAATCAGGTGTTAAACAGAGTTGTGTTATTGCCCCAACGCTATCTATTATTTTCATCGCCATGATCCTACACTTTGTCGAAGAGAAACTCCCCACTGGAGTAGAAATCATATACTGAACAGATGGAAAGCTCTTCAATCTGAGCAGGCTGAAAGCAAAGAGTTAGATTACCATAACTTCCATCATAGAGTTTCAGTATGCTGGAGTGTGTGCGCACTCAGAGGCCGCCCTTCAAACCATCCTAAATATCTTCGCAGAAGCTTACAAAAAGCTTGGCCTATCGCTCAACATCCAAAAAACCAAAGTGCTGCACCAACAAGCACAAAACAACCCCTCTGCAATGCCACATATCCAACTCAATGGTGTAACATTGGAAAGTGTCAATCACTTTTCCTACCTGGGCAGTTATCTTTCCACAAGGGCTGACATGGATGCTGAAATCCAGCATCGCCTGAGCTCTGCAAGTGCAGCTTTCTCCCAATTGAAGTGCAGAGTGTCTAAGGACTGGGACATTCGCAGGGAAACCAAAATGCTTGGTTACAAAGCTATTGTGCTACCAACCTTACTGTATGCTTGTGAAACATGGACCACTTTTAAATGCCATCTCCAACTCCTTGAAAGATTCCATCAATGGTGTCTCCAAAAAAAATTACAAATCACTTGGGAAGTCCAGCGAACAAATGTCAGTATACTGGAAGAAGCAAAGATCACCAGTGTTGAAGTGATGATTTTCAACATCAACATAGTTGGATTGGTCATGTTGTTCAGATTATCATCTTCCAAAGCAACTACTCTATTCTGAACTTAAAAATGGAAAGTGTAATGCTGGTGGTCAACAATAGAGGTTTAAAGACTTTCTCAAGGCAAATCTTTAAAAATGTAGTATAAACACTGACAACTGGGAGTTCTCCAATTGGAGAATAGCCTTTACCAAAGGTATCATGGACTTTGAAGACGCTTGAACTCAAGACGAAAGAGAGAAACCCTCACCATGATCAACTCCTGCCCAGAAACCTATGTCCCCACTGTGGAAGGACGTGTAGATCCAGAATTGGCCTTCACAGTCACTTACAGACTCACTGTTAAGATTGTGTTCATGGAAGACAATCTTACTCAGCTACGAGTGATCGCCAAAGAAGAAGATTTCTGATGTTGCCAGTTTTTAAGTGCAGGTATCATCAGAACAGCTAAGAGTGGGAAAACGCACACACAGGATATTATGTGTTCCTAACACATTGAGAATATATGGGTCAGTTTGTTCTGCCGGAAATAATTGGTCAAAGTGACTTCCCAGGGGAGGCAAGTGTCCTCTTGCAAAGTAAGCAACACCCTCACCTAGTCAGCTGTGACAAGCACTCCAGGCCTTGTGGGGCTTCCTTGCTGTGGGAACTAATGGCTATATATATCCAGGCCATGCTTTTGAAGAGACTTGGAAGGGACCTTAAAGCTAGGACAGTGCCCTCTGCAAACTGCCTCCACTCAGAGGAAAGTCAGTTAGGTCATGCTGGCAGTGAAAATTTGGTCTAAGGGGACTCCAAGTTATCTTGTCATTTTAGCCTATGTGCTTCCATTTGGCATTTGCTTCTTCGGTTTGATGGAAAATTTTCATTTAGGGCAGTACTACCAGAATAGGGTGTGCACCAAAATTCCCCCACTATTGTCATGTTTACTACTGAAGAAAAAGACTAGTCCCCATCCACAAAGCTAAATATTGGTTTGTCATGAATGTTATATACGGCTTAACTCCAGAGGAGTGTACTCACATCTGAATCCCAAAATCAACAGTTAGGCAACACCTTCATTAGGACCAACTAAAAGGGCACAAGATTTTGAAAAGAAACTGAGTTCTCCAAAAAATCTCTGTCAGGCTTGATGTTTTGCAAAGCAGTGAGGAAAGGGGAGGCATCAAAAGAAAAATAAATTGGTCTGATTGATAGCCATAAGGTTACAAATCTAGATTCAGTCACAAGATAGAGATTGCATAAATCCCTATGGGTGTTGCAGTTTTGTTATACAGTGGTACCTCGCAAGATGAATGCCTCGCAAGACGAAAAACTCGCAAGATGAAAGAGTTTTTTGTTTTTTGAGTTGCTTCGCAAGACGAATTTCCCTATGGGCTTGCTTCGCAAGACGAAAACATCTTGCGCCTTTTTCTTAAAACCGTCAATGCATTCCTATGGGAAACCGTCAATGCATTTCCGTGCTTCACAAGACGAAAAATTCACAAGACGAAAAAACTCGCAGAACGAATTAATTTCGTCTTGCGAGGCACCACTGTACATAAGATTCAGAGAAAAAGAGCGATGGGTTATCCCCGTTTTTGCAAGCAAATTTCAGAGGTTCATTATTATTATTATTATTATTATTATTATTATTATTATTATTATTATTTTATTAAATATTTTTAGTTTACAAAATTACATGCATTGTCTCTTTTTCAGGTTGTGTTTTCTACAGATCTATTACATTTGTTGTGAGACATTCGTCTTATATGCTGTATAAGATTCGGAAGAAAAAGAGTGGGGGGAGGTTCTTTGCCAGGCAGAAAGCAAGCATGATGCTCCCTCCTTTATTTCTTACCTTCCCATGCCAGGAATAGAAACTTTTGATCTCAGTATGTAGCAAGCCATAGCTGTTCGCTTTGTTCAAACTCAACAAAGGATGATTCCCACAAACCCACTGTATGCTCACAAACCAGAAGGGCAAATCATAAACCACGGATTGCATTACTGCTGCTATAAAGTTACACAAACCATAGACTGCCTGTTTTGGACAAAACAATTACCGTATTTTTCGTCCCATAGGATGCACCGGCCCATAGGACACACCTAGTTTTTTGGGGGGGAAATAAAGGGGGGAAATTATTTTTTCCCCAGGTGCGGGGCTGGGGCGGGGGAAGCCCGAGCTTCCCCTGACCCCAGCCCCCAGAACAGTGCTGAGCTCAGCGCGCCCCAAGCTTCTGGGTGCCGGCAAGGTCTCCGCTAGCCATGGGAGAGTTGCGCGACTTTGCGCGGCTCTCCCACAGCTAGCTAGCGGAGCACTGCGCGAAGCCCGAAGCTTGGGCGTGCTGAGCTCAATGCGCCCCAAGCTTCTGGGTGCCAGCAAGGTCTCCGCTAACCATGGGAGAGTCGCGCGGCTCTCCCACGGCTAGCGGAGGGCTGCGCGAAGCCCGAAGCTTGAAGTATGCTGAGCTCAGCATGCCCCAAGCTTCTGGGTGCCAGCAAGCTCTCCGCTAGCCGTGGGAGAGCTGCGTCTCCCACGGCTAGCGGATAGCTTCCTGAAGCCTGGAGAGCGAGAGGGGTCGGTGCGCACCGACCCCCCTCGCTCTCCAGGCTTCAGCGAAAGCCTGCATTCACCCCATAGGACGCACACACATTTCCCCTTCATTTTTGGAGGGGGAAAAGTGTGTCCTATAGGGCGAAAAATACAGTAGGTTTGGCTGCAAATGAAGATTAGAAGTTTCTGACCTTAGCTTACGAGGAGAAGAAAAAGGCAGGGGGGAAGCTTGAGGGTTCAGTGTTTTGTTGTACATGTGAATAGCCTTGAACACAGATTGTATACCTTTGTTCACGTAATATAGCATGAGGAGGTAAAAGTGGCTTTTATTTGCCCCTGATTGGGAAGAGGATCCAAAATAATGGTGCTTCCTCTGGACAACACAGAATAAAGGGTAAATTGCTCTGTGATTTTTAGATTCTCTTTCCTTGCTATGGCATCAGTGAGATAATTTTCATTTATCTCTTATAGACTGAATGTGGCTAAAATCAAAACCTCTTTAATGCCGTTTGATATATATTTAAGTTACATAAGCATTTTCAATACATTCATGTGATTTTACTTGCCTCAACTCATTTACCTTCAGAGCTTGATATGAAATAACCTTGCTTCCTTCTATGCTAAACACGGAGGGGTTACAGTCATGTGGTCCATTTGCTTTATCATTTATGTTTATGAAAACCTATGTTTCAAATCCTATATCTGGCCTGCTCACACAGATAAGAACTTCACTAAGCATGCCGGTTTAGCTATATTGCAATATAAAAATTATTTTAATGTACGTATATCATTTTAATAGAGCATTTTACTTTCTTTTCTTATTTAATATGGCCTGTTGTTTTTGTGTCAGTTCCATTTTTAGCTCTGAAAAGCGACTAATAAATTCATAAGGTACTTAACAGACTGTGTTCAGATTAGAAATCTCTCTGTGTCGGAAGATTTTACCCTATCAAAAACTTTGAAGTTTGAAATTAACCTCAGACATGAAGTTGCACTATCAATAAACTTCGGAATAGACATGAGATTATGTTTAGCTTCATACTTTTTTTTGGAAAAATGCTGCAATATACTTTTGGACTTTTACCTATCAAATTTAAAAGCCATCAGTATATCAACTTGACCTCTTCTGCTTTCAAACACTGTTATTAGTCTAGACAGATGTCTTAACGCTACCATTAAAATAAACCTATGGGAGACACCATGGGAACAGTTCCCGGATAGATGAGGATTTCAGCACTCTCACAACACTCCGTATACTTGCCCAAGTATCAATCAACAGAATATACTACCTCTTTCTAGGAGAAAAAATAAATAAAAATGCTGGATACCTCTAATGGCATCTAAGATATATTCCAGGGATGGGAATCTTTGGTTCTATGTTGTATGGATACAACTCCAATCATCCCTGGCTATGGGCCATGCTAGCTGGGGCTGATGGGAGTTTAGAGACGAAGAAGGAGGAGGAAGAGGAGGAGGAGAAATGTTTCTATTTCCAAACTGATGAGATGTTGATGAACTCCATTCTCCCTCTCCAACAGGGGCAATGGTCAGGAATAATGGAAGTTGCAGCCCAGCATCAAAGAGAGGTCACCATCCCCATCCCTGCCTCAGAATTTGGCCAAGGAAGCATTTGGCCAATATTTAGTGATGTAGGGAAAGCAAAAAAAATCAGAGAACAGGCTAGGATGATGCTTACCTTACTAAGTTACCAACTCTTATGTGAATCTGCTCTTTTGTGGGTGACTGAGTTCTGAGGCAAGGTTGATGGCAGCGCATGAGAGGGCTTTCTCTGTTGCAACGCCCCTTAATGAGGAACTCCTTGTCACAACAGGTTAAATTCCTCTTTACGTGTGTTACAGCAGAAAATATTGAACATTTTCCTTCTTAAATCAAGCTTTGGATTCAGTTGCTGCTTAGCATAGTAACTGAGAGCACTGGGAGTGTTGCTCTTTGTGGCCTTTTTTCTATGCCGCTGTTTTTAGTCTGATAATCTGTCTTTTAATGCCTGTTTTAAAAATAAGCCATTTCAAGGTACACCTTTGTGGAGGGGAACAGCGGGACATTGATTTAAGTACAGTGGTACCTCTGGTTATGAATTTAATTCGTTCCGGAGGTCAGTTCTTAACCTGAAACCGTTCTTAACCTGAGGTACTCCTTCAGCTAATGGGGCCTCCCACTGCTGCCGCACGATTTCTGTTCTCATCCTGAGGTAAATTCTTAACCCGAGGTACTACTTCCGAGTTAGCGGAGTCTGTAACCCGAAGTGTTTGTAACCCAAGGTGTTTGTAACCCGAGGTACCACTGCAATAAATAAATAAAATAAAGGCCTCACTCATAATGCTATCGGTGGGAAGAAAGCAGTGTTAAAAACGCCCTTACTGAATGTAGCCCACCTAGCAGCTGTATGCCATTACTTTAGGACTGTGAAGGTTACATTATACCATGTCAGACCAATAGTGTCTATGATGACCGGGAGGGATTCTCCAGGGTCTTGGGCTGTGATCTTCCCTAACCTCTCTGTATGGGGTTTTTCCCCTCCAGAAGGTCCAAAAATGAAGGGGAAATGTGTGTGCGTCCTATGGGGTGAATCCAGGCTTCAGGAAGCTATCCGCTAGCCGTGGGAGACGCCTGGCGTGCTCTGGTCCATGGTGTCACGAAGAGTAGGACACGACTAAACGACTAAACAACAACAACAAAATCAGATGAAAATCCATGGCTGCAGGTGAGATTTAATGCAGGGCCTGTTCACCCCCAAACCATGTTTTCTCATAAGAAGCACAATGCCACTGTCATTCTGCATATGCTTCATACCTGTAAAGTTTGAGAAATACTATACAGCATTTTCATCTAGAGCACTAATACGATTACTGATTACGATTCAGGTTGGGGAAAAAGAAAAGCCAGACATTTTACCTGATCATTTTTGCAGATCCACACATTGTTTCCTTGCAGCAAGGTGAAGATTTTGGCTTTGTATCCTTTCAGTTCCAGATACCCGCTTTTCTCAGGAGGAACAGCGGTTCTCACTCGAGAGATTTCAGGTTGCGACTGCATAGCTCTGAGTATTGTAGCAATCCAGTCATTTCTTTCATCTAAAAAAATAAAAGGGAAGAAAATGGCTCAAAAACTACTCATTGCAAGCAACTATTCAACACAATTTTAATGCTGAATTTTTAAAATGTTTTGCTTATGACTTTGTTTCACAACACTGACATAAGCTTTGGGGACACAATGTTGAAAGGCAGGACATTAATCTGGAAATAAGGTGGAAAAATGAACTTGAAACATAAGTAATCCTGCAGATGTATTGTGTCCTTTGAACTAGGCATGTGAGACACAATTCATTCCATAATATACTGGTATGTTGCAATAAATGCCACTTAGATGAGGAAGTATCTCCTCTACTGAAATATCTTTTCATAGTAGTGGTCTACTTGTGTGACCAACACAATGTCAGAAGGGAAGATTTATGAATAAGGACTTTGTCTTCCATGAATAGAGCCATACTGTGTGTGTGTTTTTCTCCTAATCACAGGAGATATGTGCTTCTGAGTCCCCTTTCTCCATGTTTCTATTGTCCATATCAATAGAGCACTTTCGCAGTTGCAATTTTCATAGATCATCTGGTTACAGCAAAGAAGGATAGGGCAATAAGGTCTGCATTGACTCCAGCTACAAAAGCTGAGGCTGCTGAAGAGGCCAGAGATCCATCTTGGCTGTCTCTTAGTGCAGACTCAGGTCATCAGTCCTGAGCTTCCACAGCCACCATTGGCAGGATTGACAGCAACAGCAGCTTATGACAATATTTTAATATCTTGCTAATGATGCTGTTTTACAGGTACACTCTTTATTAGACTTCACTTAGTAATGTTTTCTTCTGAAAGGTTTAAGACAAAAAATTAACTTTGCTGAGTTAAATGTGCATTCTGTGGCCGACCGCCCTCTTTTTAATGTTTTACGTTGAAATCTTCAGTATAATACTTTAGCTAAAGGTTACTTTCCCATTAATTATGCTGCTTTGAATGTATACTTTATATTTGACTTTCTTCACTGCTGTTTTATTCTAGATAGCTTAGTTTGATGTTTTCATGTAGGTTGTAAACCACTTTGATATCTTTTCTTAAGTATAAAGCAGTGTAGAAATTAAATGAAGAAGAGGAAGGAGAAGGAGAAGGAGAAGAAGAAGAAGAAGAAGAAGAAGAAGAAGAAGAAGAAGCTTTAACATATTTGTGGATACAATAATAAACATTAACCAATTGTGCTTCTTTGGTTTTAATGGCATATTTAACTATAAATCTTTTGGCTTAAATGGCTGTAACACTAATGAAATTATGTCCACCTTTAACAAACAAACAAACAATTCCACTGTGGCCACTTTTTGACAAAAGTGATATGAGTGCCAGCATATTAGAACAGCAAACACTAACTGCAAGTATCATTGCAAAAAGGCCATAGCACACAACACATCTTAATGAGGAAGACAGGCAACACTCCAATTCTATAGCTAACTTAATGGGGAAAGGGAAAATTCTGCATGCATCCAATCAACGAGAAGAAACGCCTTCTGGAAAAGCTAAGTTTATACTTGAGGATGGAAGTCCTCAGCCAAGGACCAGGCAAACTCAAAAGGGAGGCATTCAGTAATGTTGGGTTGTAAGATTGCCTTCTCCCACAGTGGCACTGCCAGGTATCAGTAGACTGGAAACCTCTTGGAGAAGACTTCTTCAAAGAAAAGGTTGGGGGGGGGAACAGTCCCTTCCTCATTGCCTGGTCAGCCAGGCAAACCACTACAGCGGCAATTCTCATCGAGAAGGGAGCATGCTTGTTTTCTCCTCCTGGAGGGTAGGACTAGAACCAATGGCTTCAAGTTGCAAGAAAGGGGATTCCAACTAAACATTCAGAAAAACTTTCTGACAGTAAGAGCTGTCCAGCAGCGGAACAGACTCCCACAAGAAATGGTGGGCTCTCCTTCCTTGGAGGTTTTTAAGAAGAGGTTGGATGGTCATCTGTCATGAATGCTTTAGCTGAGATTCCTGCGTTGGAGGGACTTGGGCTATATGATCCCTGGGGTCCCTTCCAACTCTAAGATTCTATGATTCATAGGGCCTTTGTGCATTGCTATAAACATAAAGGTAAAGGGACCCCTAACCGTTAGGTCCAGTCGTGACCAACTCTGGGGTTGTGCGCTCATCTCGCTCTATAGGCCGAGGGAGCTGGCGTTTGTCCGCAGACAGCTTCCAGGTCATGTGGCCAGCATGACTAAGCTGCTTCTGGTGAACCAGAGCAGCACATGGAAACGCCGTTTACCTTCCCGCCGGAACGGAGTGGGTATTTATCTACTTGCACTTTGATGTGCTTTCGAACTGCTAGGTTGGCAGGAGCTGGGACCGAGCAACGGGAGCTCACTCCATCACGGGGATTCAAACCGCCAACCTTCTGATCGGCAAGTCCTAGGCTCTGTGGTTTAACCCACAGCGCCACCCGCGTCCCTGAGTGCTATAAACATAGCAAAGCCCCAATCAGTCACACCCAGCCTCCTCAGTTCTCTGGACCCAAAAGGTACTCTGGTACGCTGACCTTACATGTGATTTCCATTAATCACATCCAAGTAGTGCTTAGGTTAATGGCTCCTCCATCTTCCTGTGTGATTCACCTTTTGCCAGTAGAATGTTCAAGAGGTAACTAGCTGAAATGTTTCAACTCTTGTTCCCCTCTTAGTACTCTATGGCCATCGGATTTTGCACACACACACTCCATAAATAATTCAACCTGTACAATCATCTTCCATATTGATTCTGCGTCACACACGCAAAAGGTTAATATATGAACACAGAAGAAATTGCTCAGTGCTCCTCTGCTGAGCTTAAGCCCTGCTTTCGGTATCTAAAAAAAAGTGGCTGGAAACACTGCCAAAAAATGACAACGTATTATCTGTATTTATCTATCTATATGTGTGTAAGTCACAAGAAAACCTAAACCAGATTTTCTTCAATCTTCACACCCGAGCCATCAACTTCATATTGCTCTTTGTCAGTTCTGTACTGAACGTTGACTCACACCAGATGGCAGAAAGCTCAGCTTTTCAGGGGTGTTAATATGTGCTAAAAAAGGTCCCAAGAAACTAAAACCATTTCATAAAAAGTCCTGAAAATGCTACTTTACTTTTCTATCATTTTACACTAGAGTTTTGCACATTGTTAGTCCTCTCATGTATATTTTCCCTTGTTCCTCATTCTTATATTGCAGCCAAAAAGTATTATTCAGACTTTACATGACCAGAGATGATTATTTGCACTATCCAGACTCTCTTCTTCCCAATGATTATAAATTAAGGCAAGGACCCTTTACCAGCCAACCAGCTCCTATGGAGAGATAAGGCTTGTTTCTCTATAGATCCAGTGAACATATACAGTGGTACCTTGGTTCTCAAACGCCTTGGTTCTCAAACACCTTGGTTCTCAAATGCCTTGGTTCTCAAACACCTTGGTTCTCAAATGCCTTGGTTCTCAAACACCTTGGTTCCCAAACCCAGAAAACCCAGAAGTAAGTGTTCCTGTTTTCGAACGTTTTTCAGAAGCAGGACGTCCAATGCAGCTGCTGGCTATTGTTTCCGGGGCGCCTGCACCAATCAGAAGCCGCCCCTTGGTTTTCAAACATTTCAGAAGTTAAACGGATTTCCAGAATGGATTAAGTTCGAGAACCAAGGTACTACTGTATTTGGTGCTTTTCTTTTTGATATTTATTTTGCATTTTTGTTTCGGGGGCTTTTTCAGTTAATTTGTTTTTGTGACTGTGTGGAACCCAGTTCAGCTACTGATTGATTGATTATGTGACTGTGGAAATGGATAAAAGCCCACCATCCAAACAATGACTATCATCAGTGCAGGTAAGAATTATTATTTTTTATCATTTACAATACTGTATTATAAATTTTATAGTACAGTACACTGATTATTGCTTTCATTCTATGGATCAGTGCTCTCATTAGATAGTAAAATTCATGTTAAATTGCTGTTTTAGGGGTTGTTTTTAAAAGCCTGGAACGGGTTCATCTGTTTTGCATTACTTTCTATTGGAAAGCACGCCTTGGCTTTGGAACGGACTTCCGGAATGGATTAAGTTTGAGAACCAAGGTACCACTGATCTAAGCTCTTGCAGAGACCACAGCTTGGATAGCTGCTTCAGCAGAACCGTGTGAACTGTCCAAGGTCCTGAAAGTGCTCCTGATTCAGAGGACCCATTTGACCTCTTGGCTACTGCCAACTTTGACCTCTCACAGAAAAGGACAGTGAACAGACAGGAAGGTGTACTACCAAAAGAGTTTGGGGGGCTCTGGGACTTGGCAATGGGCCTCTTGCTGAGGCCTGGGCCTTAGCAGATGTCCAACAACAAGCCCTAACACTACTTTTATCATCTTCATTTCCCCCCCTTGCTTTGTAACATGTTATCAATGGAGATGAGGAGGAGATGTAAAGGTGCTGTTTTCAGTTACAGCCACATGTTTCAGGTAGCGCCTAGTTATTGCAATATTATGTGAACCAGTGCAGTACAGCACTTACTAAGGGACCATCTGAGTTCATCAATGTTCCTGTGGTCTTTATCCAACCCAAGTTAGAATGCTGACGACTGTCAAATTTATAAAGATGTCTTAAAATAACTGTTGGGCTATGGGAAAATCCCTCAACGACAGAGGTCAACTGTACAGTAGCTGTATAGTAGATCCAGACATTATCTGTTGGGACTCATAAGACAAGCTACTCAAGGGCTTGGTGACAAATTGCATGTGTCTTTTCCTGAAAGATACAAAACTCAATATGACCAGAACCTCTTGAGTTCATTAGAGGAATAAATGTTAGACCTATACAGAAAATTACCAATCAACTGCTCCCATTTTGTTCTGGACTTCAGATAAAGTTGTAATCCCTGAACTGGAACAAAAGCCTCCTTAGCTTCTTAAGAAATGTCATTCACAAAATATGCAATCCAGCACATGGAACACTTAGAACCAAACAGAAAAACAAAATGAACCAGCTATGGCCCTTAAATACATCCATCTTACCTTCCTTTTCAGCCCTGAAGACAAATACCCTGTGCGCTGTAACAACTTCAAGTTTGTTGTCCCCATGGGCTCTGACTGTAGACATAGCAGAGAGGAGGATTATTCCCTTAGAGTACACTTCCTGTATCAAATGCAATAAAAAGAGTCTATGAAGGTACAAGTTAGTCTCACTTGAAAAGCCCTATTTGAACTATATGCACCAATGGCAAAGTGTAATTTTGATATGGCCTGCAAAAAGGAGAGTCTCCAATCACAATCAGCCTAGCCCCCTTCAGGGTGCTGCTCATGTGCTGTACCTACACATGAGTAGGCCACACCAACAGGTTCCACCAGCTGATGTTGTCACATACAGCGCAAATGTCGGCAGAGAGGGAATCTTTGTGTACAGAAGGACACACACTAAGTCTCCCTCCTTGGAGATGTTCACACTGTATGTGTGGGTGCCAGGGGTTTGGGCTAGTTGACCTTGCCCCATTCCCTACTCATTCATGCTACAATGTGCATGGAAAACTTCTGAAGGGCCTTTTCAACACTGGCTCCAGCCTGGTGGAACGCTCTGCCTCATGAGACTAGGGCCCTGCAGGATCTGATTTCTTTCTGCAGGGCCTGTAAGACAGAGTTGTTCCACCTGGCCTTTGGCTTGGAGCCAATTTGATTCCCTCCCCCTCTTTCTTTTTCCTTTCTCCTCCTGTGATGAGGCTGCATTTTAATATTTTAATGTTTCAATATTTTAAGGTTGTATTTTAATCTTGTTTTTAAGTTGTATTCATTCAACTTGTTTTTATTATTGATTGTTAGCCGCCCTGAGCCCGGCCTTGGCTGGGGAGGGTGGGGTATAAATAAAAATTATTATTATTATTATGTGCTTTAAAGGTCAAAAAAATGTTGTGTGGCAGAAGAGATGAGCTCAAAGAGCAGTAGAAAAATTGTAGCAGAATGGCTGTTTTGTCTTACAGTGAAAGTAGTTGCATGAGCAGCTTGAACTCAGCATTTCCTACCAGCAATAACAACAACTGCTATGTATGTGGGGGTTATTGTACACTACATGTACTTTGTTATTTTTCTCAGGGTAAAACTTGTTGCCATACACGAAGCATCATTGCTGTGTATTTCACCATAGTGGACTAGCTTGATTATAAATTTTCTGGCAGTTCTCCTTGCAGAAATTATGTACTGGTGTCTGCAGGCATCTACTGTCTGAATTTGGTACTGCTGCTGCATTACAGTCACAGTGAAAATATCCAGCACAGGTATGTGTAAGCTACTGAGGATTCCACAATCTCTCCCCTTCCCAGTTTTGAAATCCATCCTTGTATTTTGAAATCCATCCTTGTAAGATTGTATTTTAGTGCTGTTTTTACAGTATTTTTATGAATAACCATGTGTGTGGTTTTGCAATTGTAAGCTAGCATCTGGAGTCTCCTCAAGCGGATGGGTATAAATGTTTTAAAAGAACAAAAAAGGTAGGTTTATGGGGCTTCCACCCACTATGGCAGAGGTGGGGAACCTCAAGCCCAAGAGCAAAGTCCCTCAAGTCCAGACCTCTCTAGTCAGCCCTCCAAACTTTCCCCAGCTCTGCTCCTTGACTTGCTTGAGTGCTTTGGCTGAAAAATGCCCTTGAACTCTGATAGTGCTTCTTGCCTGCATGGACAGAGGGAGGTGTGTGTAGAAGCCTCTGTCCTTTGCGTGGCTGGAGTATGGCCTAGTCTACTGAAGTTGAAAGTCATCTCTTTGGCTGCATCCACTTTGGCCAATGCTCGCACACCACTGGAATACAGCTGCCGCAAAGTCGCCCATTAGGAAGTACATCCCTTGGGCTGAAAAAGTTTTCCCACCGCTGTGTTATGGCAACTGCTTTTCGTATTTCATATTTAGCAGAATTGGAAGGTGTGCAACATTCCCCTAAGTTTGTACAACCAGTAAGATGCAACTAAGTACAGTCATACCTTGGATCTCAAACGCCACTTGGCTCCCAAACAAATCGGCTCCCAAACAATCGAAACCCAGAAGTGAGTGCTCTGGTTTTCGAACACTCTTTTGGAAGCCGAATTTCTGATGGGGCTTCCGCAGCTTCTGATTGGCTGCAGGAGCTTCCTGCAGCCAATCAGAAGCTGCGCTTTGGTTTCCAACTGTTTTGGAAGTCGAACGGACTTCCAGAATGGATTCTGTTTGACTTCCAAGGTACGACTGTACACACTAACAGATCTAACCAAGTACATATTATCTGACCAGTGCAAACTTACCTTGTCATTATTGTAATAAGAAATGCTTTCACCGTCAAATTTTACCCAGCGCTTCTGAAACACATGTTTTCTGTGTGCAAATCAAGAAAAAGAAAAAAAGTTATTTGGAGAGGTGGAACACCAATGGTGCAGATGAATCATCATCATCATCACCATCATCATTTTATTTGTATGTTGCCTTTCCATCGTTAAAACCATGTTCAAGGAGGCTTACAACATTAAAAGATTTACATAATTACAAACATAAAAAGGCAAAAAAATAAAACACATCAGAAAGTACACAACCGAATCGAAACAATTTCCACGTAAATCATAAGAAGATCTAAAAATAAAGATACAAGAATTGTTTTTAAAAGAGCTATCTAAGGTATCTAACTGCTGGAGATGCAATAAGGATAATGCTTCTCTAAAACATATGTTTTTTCATTGTGCTATATTGAAAGAGGATTTGGCAGAAGATTCCTGCAACCTTCAACAGAACTGTACGGAACAACCTTACCTTTACAGAGCAAAATATCCTCTTGAATTATATACCCAGCACATGCAACCTTACAAAAGGACAATACAAGTGGATTCTCCATGCCCTTACCACAGCAAAAAGACTGATACTGATGAACTGGAAAAATTAAAATGCATCTCCCTTCTACAATTGGGTTGAAGACGTATACAAACTCACAACATACAGACAACTTGCATATAAACGGAGACATGCCATGGGCAAATTCAATGATTTTTGGAATCCATTCTTACAAATACTGTAATAGGTTAAGATCTGGTGAAGTACAATAACAACCTTGTAAAATATACAATGTGGGGTTTTTTCCCCCTCCCCCCTTTGTTTTTCCTTCTGCACAGGTTCTGTTTCCCTTTTCCCTTTTTTGTTTGCATCTCACCATGTTTGGTGGATATATAGTTATGCACTTTTTGAACTTTCAATAAAGATGTTGCCCCCCCCCAAAAAAAGAGAGAGAGAATTAATATCAATAACAACAATCAGCTGCAATCCTTTGCACACCACTGACCACAGTGGGGCGTATTTCTGAGTAAGCACAAAGTGGAGCCTGCTGATAGGCTGCAATCCCAGCCCCAGTTACTTGGGATCATACCCCATTGAATTCAATTGGATTTACTTCTGAGGAGACATGGTTAGGATTGTGCTGTTTGTCTACCATTTCTTACAAAGCTATTGGTGCCCATTAACCTCTCAGGCTTTTCAGAAGACATAGAGGAGAGCAAGCAGAACCATTCACCTACTATTTACATGTTACACAGTCCCATTAAGAAAGAAACATTCTCAGAGTTAAAGATGACATACCCCTGAGGAGACAACTTATCCAGCCATCCTTCTTTAGCCTTCTTTCCTGAAGGACCATAAAAGCAAGCATAGGGTGATATTGAGTCTTTGGGGCTACTGGCCAATTCATCATGGTGGAAAGAATATGTCTGCTCCTTAGCACTGAGGTCGAGCTTCCCACGTCTGAGCCTTTTTGATGTTTTATATTTTCCTTTCCGTGTATATTGAGCATATTCTTTCACTGAAGAGTATTCTGATTCCCCAGCAAATCTGTTTGGCGGTACAAACGTATCCTCCTGGGTTACTAATTCATTGTTCGCCACATCTTCAGCGGTTTTCTGTTTCTGATTATTAAGAGTACTGAAAGCAAACACACAAAGTAACGCTACTTCAGACAATCAATCCTCCTCTTTTGCCACAGGGCGTTGCAATTTAATTCGGAACAACAAGCATATGAAAACAACAAAACATCCCACATAAATGTCGTAAAGAGACCTGCTGAAGTCCACTGTGCTTTTGAAAGATAAGAGAACCCTTTTTTCAGGCTGAGGGCTAAACTCCAGAGCCAGAGGCACAAGTGACCACAGCAAAAAATGTAAATTTTACTTTTTCTCAGTGGGCTGGTTTCTACACATGCAAACACACACACGCAAACACACACACATATGACACTATCCAGGCAAACAATGTCACATTTCCAAGAAACATTCCAGCTAGGCAAACACACTCAAAGGGGGTGCAAAGCAGAACTGACAAGGGGTGTCAACTGGGGAATTGTGGTTCGAGAAGCAGGTTAGCCTGGGAAGACCACATCACAACTACAATGGATGATGCCTCCAGCTGAAACATATAGGCAGTGCCATGCAAATAGGTTTCCTACTGTAGGTAAATAGATAAAGGTAAAGGACCTCTGGAGGGTTAAGACCAGTCAAAGGTGACAATGGGGTTGTGGAGCTTGTCTCACTTTCAGGCCAAGGGAGCCAGCGTTTGTCCAGAGACAGCTTTCCAAGTCATGTGGCCAGCATGACTAAACCACTTCTGGTGCAACAGAACACTGTGATGGAAACCAGAGTTCATGGAAATGCCGTTTACCTTCCTGCCACAGCGGTACCTATTTATCTACTTGCACTGGCATGCTTTTGAACTGCTAGGTTGGCAGGAGCTGGGACAGAGCAACAGGAGCTCACTCCACCATGGGGATTTGAACCGCCGACCTTCCAATTGGCAAGCCCAAGAGGCTCACTGGTTTAGACCACAGCGCCACTCACGTCCTATAGGAGGAGCCACCCACCACCACCCAGACCAAACTGGAAGTAGTAGACAAGTCTTGAAGCCCAACTGGAGCTATAAAACAGGCTACTCTGAGATACCTACAGGGTTTTACAATCGATTTCTGGCAAAAATAGGAACTGGGATAACAGTAAAAAAGAAGAAGAAGAAGACAGGGTGGGGGTAGCCATATTTTTGCTCAGGTCTATGATTCTACATCCCTGCTATGTCTTGTATTCAGAACTTTGGCAACCAATTGTTGCTCACTGCTGTCTAATATAATGTCTAATGTTTTAAGATTACGTAAGGTTTTTATTTTTTTATCGTTTTATATATTGTTGCTTTTCAAATGAAGGTCAGTCTAGAAAGAAACCACTACGAATACATGGGATGCCACTAAACAGTTCCACTAGCACAAGTACTTTTGGCTGTGCAGTGGAACTTCTTCTCCTTCTTCCCTTTCTGCGAACCCCCTAGCTATGTTCTGGGGGGTTCTCCCAACCCTCTGGAGCAGATTTAGGGGGCACACAAGGGGAAGAAGTTCCTTTACAGAGTGAAAAGTGCTTGGGCTAGCAGAATTGTTTAGTTGGATATCAGCCAATAATAATAAATACAGGGCCTATTTTATGGGTGGTCGTACCTGTGACTGCGATCATGGATTATCAGCATGCGTTTTTAAAACCCTATTTACTACTATTTTGAACCAAAAAAAAATGATGAAAGCAATAAGGCCAAGTGAATGTTACTTTTCTCCAGTTTTCATCTTGTAAACACTTAGATCTGCTCCTAAGCATATTTACTGTAACGTAAGCCCCACAGAATTCGGTGGAAATTACATCCTAGTAAGTGTGCTCGGGAGGACAGGCACTTTGTACAGGGAAGTGGGGGAAAGACAGTGCAAGATATTAGTATTTGCAATGGGAGGAATTTAATCTGAAATATACAACTAGCAGAGTTCTGGAGAGCCAGTCTTTCTCGCGGCACAATTTTCCTCTGACCATTCCATTATTAAATATATGTGCCTTGGGCCATGTTATCCCTGCTTCGCTAGGCACATCTTAAAGAGGCAAACAGAAAAAAAATAAAAATATTTGAAATAGCCCTAATCCTCACTTCCACACCAGGTTTACCAGCTCAGAGGTGCCTCTCTTGGTTGGCAGTGATTCCCTAGAGCAGCGTTTCTCAAAGTGGGTGATACTGCCCTCTGGGGGGGCACTGCAATGATCGGGGGGAGCGGCAGCATCCTCAGGTGCAATTGGGAGGCATTGAATAAAAATAAGGGGCTGGTGGAAGCAAAAGAAAGTAAGAAAATGGGCTTCACCCAGGCCCAGGAAGTGGATCACAGCTTGCCTCTGCACCAGGCTCATCCTTCTCATTGGGATTATTTTTAATGTTATCCTTCGTTATCTTAATTTTCTGTATGTAATGCAAATGTTACTACAGTTGAGCTTAATAAATAATTTTATAACTTCAAGCTTCAAGGTGTCTTATTTACAATGACATCTTTCTTTACTATGGAAATATAGCTACATAAAATAACACAAATTTGTCACTGCGTCTTTCTGTTTCCAGGGGGCACTGAGTAATTATTATTTTTTCTGAAAAGGGGGCAATAGGCCAAATCAAGTTGGAGCACCTATGCAGCTGAACACTTTTGATCATTGTCAGCTTCTTATGTAACATCAGGCCTCCACTTTAGCACAAAGAATGGGAAAAACTGGGTTTTTTCAAAGAATTCTAGAATAAGAGAGCAGAAGCAGCACAGGGGTGTGTGAGAACCAGACCATGCTGGCGATTCCCATACTAGGCAAAAATAAATTCATTGAAATAGTGGTGATAATTATAATAATGTATACAGTTTGCAAACATAATGCAATTTGTCAGTATTAAAAAAAAAACCAACCCACAAAATCCTGATTCTGAGACACATGCTCTAATTCCAAGCATTTAAATCAAGAGAGGGATGTGTGATGTTTAACCAAAAGTTATAATCCAATACCGTGTTTTGTTCAGAAGGCTCTCCCCGTGAGTGTTTCCGTCGTCTCTGTTCTCTTCCAGTGTGCTTGAAAGTTCTTTGACGTAGTTTTCCTGCAAATAGAGATTCCAAAGCTGAATAGTAAAATGGGTGATTTTTGGAGAGCTAAAAGGCTTTCGGTTGCATCTAGAAATGTCCATGCACAAACAGAAGAGACTTCCAGTAATGCAACAGGATTTCTATCCCTCAGGTTTCTATTCCATGAAACACAAACAGGGGGTGGGCAGATGTGAGGGACTCCCTGGTCTTGAATGGGGTAACTGTGCCCCTGAAGGACCAGGAGCACAGCCTAGGAGTCATTTTGGACTTACAGCTGTCCATGGAGGCCAATTCTGTGTCCAGGGCAGCTGTCTACCAGCTCCATTTGGTATGCAGGCTGAGACCCTATCTGCTGGCAGACTGTCTCGCCAGAGTGGTGCATGCTCTAGTTATCGCCCACTTGGACAACTGCAATGCACTCTATGTGGGGCTACCTTTGAAGGTGACCCAGAAACTACAACTAATCCAGAATGCGGCAGCTACACTGGTGACTGGGAGTGGACATTCAGCTCGGACACTGAGGTCCAGCTCCGAGGGCCTTCTCGGTAGTGGCGCCTGCCTTGTGGAACGCTCTCTCATCAGATGTCAAGGAAATACAGTGGTACCTCAGGTTACAGACGCTTCAGGTTACAGACGCTTCAGGTTACAAACTCCGCTAACCCAGAAATAGTACCTCAAGTTAAGAACTTTGCATCAGCATGACAACAGAAATCGCATGGCGGCAGCAAAACAGCAGCAGGAGGCCCCATTAGCTAAAATGGTGCTTCAGGTTAAGAACAGACCTCCAGAACGAATTAAGTTCTTAACCCGAGGTAACCACTGTAATCAACTACCTGATCAACTCTCCAATGGTTTGTCTTTACCCCCAAGGCACACTCTTCCATTGTCTCCTGGGACAGATGGATGCCAACAACAATATATATAACTGCTAAACTAGTTCTACACATCCAAGTGCAGGGATTTTGAGACTGCATCAGATGAGGCAGCAAACCTCTGAGGAACATTTCCAAAACCAGTCTGTAATAAAGCCAACATGATGCCCTCCAGATGTTGATGAACTATAACTCCCATCATCTCTGACCACGGGCAATGCCAGCTAAAGGGAACTGTAGTCCAACAAGATCTGGAAGGAACCACATTGGCTAATAAAAAGGTGAGAGGATTTGCACTTCCGAATAGAGGGTGGGGGAACTAAAAAAACCAAACTGGGCAAATCCTATCTCAAATAATACTTCAGAACACGTAAATTGACCACTTTAAAGGGCAGCATGTTAAACAGGAGGCTTTTTGTGACTGTCAACCTTGAGGTGGGGAGAATCATTGCTCACTGATGACTTCTTTCTTGGTTGAAATCACAGCCCAGTATCGCTAGCATCCTAGCTCATTTTTCAGCACAGACAAATGCCTTAAGTTCCAACTGATGTACCTTCCTCCTCCAATTCCCCAGTGTCTCATTAATATGTTTCTCCAGGCATCCCTCCGATAAACTTAAACCTTCTGTTCTCCATGTCTGGCCCAATATCCTTCTTCAGTCTTACATCTAACCACACGGAAAACCTGTCTGTGAACAGTGCTGTCTCTTGTCTGCAACTCCATCTTAGTTTCATATCATTTTCCCTGTCATTAATCCTGCAAATGAAACTTGCATAAAGCGATGACTGCATGGGATCTGGGTTTTATGCAAACTCAACAAGGCATCTATTTATTCTTAATATATGTTTAGGAATACAGTAGAAAACATCAACCTTCAGTGGATATCTTTATCCTTGCTGGGCTGAAACAAGAAGTGTAGGCTAGCCCCAAGAGCAACATGTACCCAGACTGACAAGACAGTAGCTCTTCAAATGAAACCCTCTGTTACCTGATCCCTGCTGAAGTAGTTGCTGCCATGCCACCCTCTGACCACCCACAATGCTGGCATCACAACACAGCAAAGAGCAGCTTCCTTCCCCAGTTCAAAAACCCTGGCATCCTAAATGCATGCATCATTTCTTAGCTGAATTAAACAGAGTACAAATCGCCCATTTCGACCATAGCTAATTTTCTGTTATCTACTTCTTCCCCTGTTTTAATGAGTCCAGTCTTCTAGATTGTTCTATATAAACAAAGTCAGTCTCTTTTAACTTTGTGGGCCTCCTAATAAGTAATGCAATTTATACATCAACTCCTAGCATTCCACTCCTTTCTCCCAATATTTTGTCACGCTCTTATGTGACCAAGAAAAAGAACACAGGCCAAGACTAGATGGATGTTTTGGTAAACAGCCTCAGCCCAGTATACCTGAAGGAGTGTCTCCACCCCCATCGTTCTGCCCGGACACTGAGGTCCAGCGCTGAGGGCCTTCTTGGTAGTGCCGCCTGCCCTGTGGAACACCCTCCTATCAGATGTCAAGGACATAAACAACTATCTGACTTTTAGAAGATGTCTGAAAGCAGTCCTGTTTAGGGAAGTTTTTACTGCTTGATCTTTTATCGCTTTTGTTATAATTATTAATAATATTCTGTTGGGAGCCACCCAAGTGGCTGGGGAAGCCCAGCCAGATGGGCTGGGTATAAATAATAATAATAATAATAATAATAATAATAATAATAATAATAATAATAATAATAAATTGTTGTTGTTGTTGTTAATGAGCAAACTTAACACTAACTCCAGTAGTGTTGATGCACAAGCCCCTTTACTTTATTCCATAACAGTGAATGGGCTATCATCACTAACATTTGTTGCCAAAAATGAAGTTCTGCACTTGACAAAATCTCTTCTGCAGTCTGGCACTGGGTGGCCCAGATGATGATTTTATTATTTTATGAATTTATATACCGTCCTATACCCAGAGGTCTCCGGGCGGTTCACAGATCTCACTACAGGGCATATAATGTGTTTTTATGATCTCCACCGCACCCCATTAGAACAAAAGAAATTTTGCTAGTAAACGACAACTCACTGTGTCTTCTGGGCAGCTGATAAGGAAGGTTTCCCCATATGGAGAGATGGGAGGTGGCTTTTCGTCCTCGGAGTCTCCTTTAAAAGAAAATAGGGGTTGCTTCAAATAGGCACACAGAATTGCTCAATTTCTCTAACATGATAACCTGCCCACACTCTCCCAAGATAAATGCATGTACTCTATGAAGAGGAGAGCACTGAGTTGCAATGAAAGTGGCACCTGTGATGGCTAGTTTGCACAAAAAAGTCTCCACTTGATAATACAATCCTAGAATAGCTCATGTGGTGCCTTTCAGAGGCTGTATCTGAAAGTATCATCACCTCTGACCATTGATCATAGTGGCTGGGTCTGATGAATAATGTGACACAAAACATCTGGAAGGCAACACATTGGCTAGTCCAAAGGCAACTAATAAACTGATGCATGCATGCAACTACTAAAAAGATTGTCACACAATTCTATTCAGATTTTTTACATTTCCTTTTATCAACCATCAACTCTTTTTTAAAAGCTGACTGAAACACCATCAGTGTACCAATGATACTAATTTAAGCAGATGGTACTTCAAGCCCTTGATCCAAGTATTAAGCTATACAAGTCCCCTTCAATACACACATTTCAGAAAATAATAAGGGTACCATAAACTAATCCCATTTACCTTATTTAACATTCATTTCACTAGAACCTGCTTCTAAGTAAGCCTCAGGGCTGCTGACAATATTAATTAAAACTTCTGCAAAGGTTCATGTGCCTCCACTTTCTCAGAAACCTGTTTGTACTATTCAGCACATTTTTATTACACTCTAGCGAGGCACATAGCAGTCTAAGGTTGTCTATCCCCCCCCCCCCAAAAAAAAGAGTATCACATTGTGGTATCAAGAAATTGTTCCCCACATTACCACTGTTTAGGCTGGGAATTTGTTGCTAATGTAGTCAATATGACACACCACACAAGTGAGGTATCAACAGATTTGGGAGAAGCACACAGTTTGGAAAAGTACAAAAAATAGAGGGGGAAATCTAAAAAGGGAGAAGAACACCCTCATAGTCCAATGCTATTTGGGTGGACGTGGCAATGTAATGTAGATGAAGATCTGGGTAGCTGACTTAAACACCAGTAAAGGGGCATGTGATGAACTACTATATTCTGATTTAGACTGGGCGTATGGGAATCTGGACCCCTAAAGAGGAATCCTACGTGGAATCAACAGCCTTGATTTTATTTCCAAGTTAAATATCTTATTTTGCAGTAGCAAACTGGCTAGCTCTCTTGCAAAGGAAATGCAAACCCATCATAAAGGTGAAACCATTGTGAAAGAAAGTACATTTATGATTAATTTCCTTGACCTTCCACATCACTGATGGAGCTTCTTGCTTGTTTGGTCCAAGCTACACTCTTTACTTAGAAAAGAAACCTACTTCAACTCATGATAGATTCCATAAATGTGGGCTAGAGCGCTGGTGCCTTTGCTTCTTTGAAATCATGCAAGTGATCAGAGATGCTATGCAAGGGACTAAGATCACCTTTTCCAAAAGGAACTCTACATCTGCTCTGAAATCCAAGACTCCACAGTACAACAGACCATGAATTTATCAGCTCTAAAGCCCACATCTCCAAAGGGTCCATTTGTGGGTCATTGAAACAAGGCAGCAGTAATGGCTTCGTAGTGGTGCCATAACTTGAACCTGTTGACCTATGATTCCAAAGATGTGCTTTGTCACTGTGAGAATGCAATGAAAATGCACCCTTTGTATTTACTGTATTTTTTGCTCTATAAGACTCACTTTTTCCCTCCTAAAAAGTAAGGGGAAATGTGTGTGCGTCTTATAGAGCAAATGCAGCCTGTGCAGCTATCTCAGAAGCCGGAACAGCAAGAGGAATCACTGCTTTCACTGCACAGCGATCCCTCTTGCTGTTCTGGCTTCTGAGATTCAGAATATTTTTTTTTTCTTGTTTTCCTCCTCCAAAAACTAGGTGCGTCTTGTGGTCTGGTGCGTCTTATAGAGTGAAAAATACGGTAAATGAAGAGCATCTGTCTCTATTTAATCAATAGTTCCATTACAAACTTTTCTTCTCAACATCTTCTTAACATCTGCAGAATCTCAGGGTTGTGAGTTCAAGCCCTGTGTTAGACAAGATGATCCTTGTGGTCCTTTCCAGTTTCTACAATTCTATGATTCTTCCTAACATCATGTTGACTGAATAAAGCTGAAGCTTTCCAGTCATTACTATTTCCAGCCAGAGAGCTGTGAATGTAAACTTGAAAAAGAATCAAAAGGAAGATCAAAAAACGAAACAAAACAATACCCACTGCTTTCAAAGTCGTCTCATGGTTTCCAGGGTGCAAAGGGGTGGGAGGGGAGGGAGAATTGTTTGGTGGTTTTTAAATGCCTAGAGCTGACAGCAGGGTTATTTTGCAGAGCACAAAATGTGCCTGAACATGTCCAGGTTAAGTCTTAAATATGAGCAGGCAGAAGTTGACTTCAAGCAGTTGTTTAGCCATCTTCACAGGAGGGAAAAAGTTGGAACGCTATTAACTCTCCTTAATCCTTTGCCCTCGGGGAGAGTGTCAGCTATTCAATTAAACACCAGAGCGAGGATTCAAACAGCCATGTGACTAGTTCTGCTCGCCCAAGAGAGATTCAGACTTCCCTTTGAAAACCAGGAAGAGTCTCAAAATAAAAACAAAAAAACAGAGTGTCCTATGGAATAGGAAGGTTAAAGAATAAATGTTTGTAGGGGTGTGAGAGGGCGAACGAGGTGGGGGGCCTTTGATCCTATGGGAGGGCCCACCGTGTCAATCATTCTCTCGGTCTGGGCTCAGGAACCCTCTTGACTTTAAATAGCATTTTCCAATTGATGAGAATATATCCCTGCTGCTCTTCTTGTTTTGTCATTTTCCACTGTGAAATTTAGCTTTGATCTTGTGTTATTTGGATAGCTGGTTTAAGACCGGAACATTTCGTAGGGGCTGTTCTCTGTGTCTCCTTTCATTCACACACACATACCAATTGAAACACATCTCATTTTTCCCACTGTTAAACACACGTCCTTTTGTCCCATCTAGTCACAGTGCAAGAGGTTCTTTTTTATATATAACCGATTTTCATTCAGTTTTGAAAACCTCAACACATTAACTTCAAATTCAATATTCTTGCAAAATGAACAAGCTGATATCTCACCTTTACCTCTGTGGTGTTTTTCCACCCATATTCTGCTGCTTTATATGTCAAACTATATCTAATACCTATTTCCTCTATTACATTTATTGTCATTCTCAATCCGCTGCTTATAATTCAAATCCTGCCTGTGATTTCATTTGACTACACAAATTATTCCTCTCTCTTTTTTTGTCCCATCGCTTTGCACAGGAAAAGCCACTGTTTACAAGCGTTCATAGGATTTTCTCTAGGGTTTTCCTAGAGAAAGTTGTGGGATAATTATTATTATTTTTAAGACCTCTTGGATCTGTGACTAGAAATCAGGGGACAAACAGAAGAAATCAGGGGACAAACAGAATGAGCCCCACATTTGCTCCTACGCTCTGCCCTGCCTATACAGTGGTACCTCGGGTTACATATGCTTCAGGTTACAGACTCTGCTAACCCAGAAATAGTGCTTCAGGTTATGAACTTTGCTTTAGGATGAGAACAGAAATCGTGCTCCGGTGGCGCGGCAGCAGCAGGAGGCCCCATTAGCTAAAGTGGTGCTTCAGGTTAAGAACAGTTTCAGGTTAAGTACGGACCTCCGGAACAAATTAAGTACTTAACCCGAGGTATCGCTGTATTACACTTTACTTAAGCATCTAATTTGTGGTGACAACATTATGACCTGCATGTTTAAAATGTCAGCTGCTCAGAAGAAGTTTGAAGCAAAGTTTTTCTCCTGAAACTAGTTCCAGAAGCAAGCCCTGACTGGAGAAAAGTAGGATGAAGAAGAAGCTTTGAGAAGAGAAACTTGGGAACAGAACAGTTTGGCACCACCCCCTCTTTGTATGAATTATCCCCAACTGCCTGCCTGTCTGTCTGGTGGCACACATTTTTCTGAAAACAGATTCTGCTACCGTCACACATACTTAGACTATACATACACTCCCCTAGCATTTATCAAAGAAGGAAGAGATCAAAGGTTACTGATAAGTGCACAGGGTACGAAAAGTACATCGGAAGTGGCTTTGTGAAGTGTGATGAGAAGGCAGCATCAAAGAATGCTCATGTGACTCACACATCCGGTTTCTGTGCTTCTTGGGTTTCACACCTGAAACAAACCTTGCACATGTTCTCCATAGAAGAACAGTAACAGTGAGAACATTTCTCCTTGGGGGAGATACAAGACATTTGAGCTATGCTCAATCACTTTTCCTTCCTTACAACCGAAGCAAATCTACGCTATCCGGAAAAAAAGAGATATTAAGTAAAGCTAGCATATTTTCTTTATTTGAAAGAAATAATTCAAGAAATATATGATGTGCCAACTTATCATCTATAAAGATATTTTGTTTATTAAGATGGCCTTCTCAATATTATCATGCTATATTTCCCAAATAATAATAAATAATAATAAATTTTTATTTATACCCTGCCCTCCCCAGCCAGAGCCAGGCTCAGGGCGGCTAACACCAATAAAATTACAATAATGGGGGGAACAAACAAGCAAACAAAAACCAATTTATTAAGAAATCCAATCATCACCTTGCTTTCTTCTTACATTTTCCAAAAACTCAGTATAATTTGCTCATAGCTGCAAAGTTCAACTTACTTCTTTGTGAAATATGGGTCTCGGAACAAAGGATACTTAAACCATTCACGCTTCTTCTTTCCTGAAGAGAGCTGAAAAAACACCAACGTGAAGAGATAAATATAAGGCAAAACATGCATCTAATTACTCTGATGGAAATATAGACTTTAAATCACCAGATTAAAAAAACCAGTCATGTTTATTCACAAAATGCTAGCACTAAAGTTATGTGCTGCTTTCCATTTTTCAGCACAGTTAATATTTTGCCATAGGGCTTGTCCACACTTCATAGGTCCATCAGTAGAGCATGAGACCCTTAATCTCAGGGTTGTGAGTCTGATCTCCATGTTGGGCAAAAGATTCCTGTATTTCAGGGGGTTGGACTAGATGACCCTTATGATCCCTTCCAATTCTACCATTCTATGATTCTATAATTCTGCTTGCCCTAGGCAAAGGTCTTAGGCAGTTTTGCCTTTGTCCCACTGCTTTTTGCTAGATTCAGGTAGGTAGCCGTGTTGGTCTGACACAGTCAAAAGAAATTTTAAAATTAAAAAATTGTCCAGTAGCACCTTAGAGATCAGGACGTGGGTGACGCTGTGGTCTAAACCACAGAGCCTAGGGCTTGCCGATCAGAAGGTCAGTGGTTCAAATCCCTGCGACGGGGTGAGCTCCAGTTGCTCGGTCCCTGCTCCTGACAACCTAGCAGTTCGAAAGCACATCAAAGTGCAAGTAGATAAATAGGTACCGCTCTTGAGGGAAGGTAAACGGCGTTTCCGTGCGCTGCTCTGGTTCGCCAGAAGCGGCTTAGTCATGCTGGCCACATGACCCGGAAGCTGTACGCCGGCTCCCTCAGCCAGTAAAGCGAGATGAGTGCCGCAACCCCAGAGTCGGTCACGACTGGACCTAATGGTCAGGGGTCCCTTTACCTTTACCTTAAAGGTAAAGGTAAAGGTACCCCTGCCCGTACGGGCCAGTCTTGACAGACTCTAGGGTTATGCGCCCATCTCACTCTATAGGCCGTGGGCCAGCGATGTCCGAAGACACTTCCGGGTCACGTGGCCAGCGTGACATCGCTGCTCTGGCGAGCCAGAGCCACACACGGAACGCCGTTTACCTTCCCGCTAGTAAGCGGTCCCTATTTATCTACTTGCCCCCGGGGGGGCTTTCGAACTGCTAGGTTCCTTAGAGTACCTTAGAGACCAACAAAGTTCGTTCTGGGTATAAGCTTTCATGTGCATGCACACTTCTTCAGATAGTGCTCAATTGGAGAAAATCCTGAGAAAACCCAACTGAAGTTCTCTTCTATTTAGCAGTAAATATCAGGTTTTTCTAGTGTTAGGGTAGGTGGAAGTGTAGATGACCCCCCACTTTTCTATTACAGCACCTAATCTAAAGGCAGCGCTGAACTGTTGAAGCAAATAACTAGGAATTCAGTGAATATCCATGATACTTTTATTCCAAAAGGACACGTTTGCACTTCACACTAAATCAAGGTTTAAAAGGAAGTTCACCAGCTTCAATGGAAGCTGGGTTTGTGTGCTGCCATTTCCTCTCCTTCCCCATACAGCTGGGAAGAGAAATACGTTTCCGAGCACAATTCAAAGTGTCGGTGCTGACCTTTAAAGCCCTAAACGGCCTCGGTCCAGTATACCTGAAGGAGTGTCTCCACCCACATCGTTCTGCCCGGACACTGAGGTCCAGCGCCGAGGGGCTTCTGGCGGTTCCCTCATTGCGAGAAATGAAGCTACAGGGAACCAGGCAGAGGGCCTTCTCGGTAGTGGCACCCGGCCTGTAGAATGCCCTCCCACCAGATGTCAAAGAGATAAACAACTACCAGACATTTAGAAGACATCTAAAGGCAGCCCTGTTTAGGGAAGCTGTTAATGTTTAATAGATTATTTTATTTTAGTGTTTTGTTGGAAGCCGCCCAGAGTGGCTGGGGGGACCCAGCCAGATGGGCAGGGTATAAACAATAAATTATTATTATTATTATTATTATTATTATTATTATTATTATTATTATCATTAGCACTTCTGCATTTAATTAAGCACAGCTTACCATACTGTCTCCAGCCAGAACTGTGGTCAATATCAACTATAGTTGAGTTTTTTAAAAAGCGCTTTCTAACCCATTGTTTGAAGTTGGTTTGTTTGAAACTGACCACTGTTAGTACTGGTCAAAATATGTCACTCGGGGTAACAGGACAAACCATGGCTAGCCAAAAGAAAAAGCTTCTGAACTCCTTCTGGCTATATGGCAGAAGTAATAATAATGATAACAACAACAATTTATTATTTATACCCTGCCCATCTGTCTGGGTTACCCCTGCCACTCTGGGCGGCTTCCAACAGAATATTAAAAACACAAGAAAACATCAAACATTAAAAACTTCCCTAAACAGGAAGTAGAGAAGGAGGGGTGTTCATGGTACCTTATTCCTCCAGAATGTCATGCTATAGTTTAGCACGATATGCAAAGTGACAATAGAATATTAACAGCTATTGATACATGTGCTGAAAAAGGGATAAGGGCTGCATCTAGACATGTCAAAGAAGTGTTAAACGTGTTGTAAACTTTCTATGAGAAATCGGGTTGGCAAAAATGGAACTCCACAGCGCCATCTGGTGTCACAGGGTTATAATGCACATACAACGCACATAAAGTGTTTTTTCTTTGCCAGCGTCTCTGAGTCCAAGGTCTCCAAACACTTGCCACACATCCACTAAAGAGCAAGTGTTTTGCTACATAGTTAAGTCTATGGCAGAGAATGAATAACAATGTAGAATAAAAGAGTCTTATACAACAGCTCATGACTGTGCACAGAAATCAGCCAGTCGCTTTGACAGGAAGCATGATAAGCATCATCTCAACATCAAATGCAATGGAAAACTGATCAGCACTTCAGATGCAGAACAATGTATTTATGCAAAGTTGCAAACCAGCCATTTCGAAAATCCAAATCTGTTTTTTTGCATATATATATATATATGTCCCAAACATGCTATGTTAATTTTCAGGTAGAAGTATGTTCTGAATAATAGAAGCAGCATTATTCCTCAGCAATACATATTGAAAACAGAGATCCATGCCAAGAATACAGAAAGATAGACATAGACAAGGATATAAATCTTCTCAAAAAGGCAGAATAAAATCTGTGATAAAATAAAAAAGCTGGCTTCCCAGAAAAGTATTCACGTAAAACTTGTGAACTTGTTTATAACCCCCCAAAATAGTTTGATTCTCCAGAATTACACTGATAAAAGTCCACACAGAATGGGCATTAATTAATTAACTTTTAGCTTTCCCTTTCTTCCAGAAGGTGCCAAGGTATCTTAACTTATCCCCTTGTGGAAAGGGGAGACATAATGGACTCAAAAAGATGTGTATCCCTAGTTTCAAACTACAATTCCCATGAGCCTCATCATGCTGAGTGGAGTGGGTGGCAATTGCTGTCCCAAACACGTGGATGTTGGGGAAGGCTAACTATGGAGTTTAGAGTATAAATTTGCCCATATTCACAGCTGTTGTGCAAGTGAATCAACTGTGGGCCTTCGCTGTTCCCATAAACTAAAAGGCTTTTTTTAAAGTCTCAAAAATTGCAAAATAAGTGTCATCATGTAGGCAGCATGTCACTTTGATATTATCTCAATTAGGTTTCTCAGACAAGGAAACTGTGACTCATTACTTTTATTAAAATTACAAAACAAAGTCTCTCTGAATCTTGTTAGGAAACAAAGGCAACGCTCACATCATGTCAAACCACTCATGTCTTGTAACAGAACCGAATACAACATGACAGTCTTGAAATTCTGAGAGCTGGTGCTATTAATTTGCTCTTTTCAAAATAGCGCATTAGAGTTTCTGAAAGATTTCAAATCAAGAAGTGATGTAATGCAGAAATGAGAGAGGATCTCTTTACAAAAGCACCAATGGAAGGTTGTCTAGCATTGGGTAATGTTCCCAGTTTCAAATTCTTTTAATCCACCCAGTGGCATAGCGTGGGGACCCAGGACCCGGGTGCAGATTTTAGAAGGGTGCAATGGGATGCAACAGGCTCCCTCATCAAGGCCAGAGTCGCGAGGAGGCAAGGCAAGCCGTGCCTGGGACAGCTAAACTGGTGTGCAACAAATAAAAAAATTCATCACATTCACAGGTCTTAAGGTTCCTTCTGCAAGTATAAATTTGGCCCTATTCACAGCTGTTGTGCAAGCGAATCAACTGTGGGCCTTCTCTATTCCCATAAACTAAAAGGCTTTTTAAAAAGTCTTCAAAAATTGCAAAATAAGTGTCATCATGTAGGCAGCATGTCACTTTGATATTATCTCAATTAGGTTTCTCAGACAAGGAAACTCTATGAGACCAACAAATACAAATTCATCACATTAAAAGGTCTTAAGGTTCCTTCTGCAAAAGGGGGGGGGGGAGCACATGAACTGAAGCACCGTATTGACCCAAATACAAGCAGCACTTTCCCCCCAAATTTCTATTGTGAAAAGTTAAAGTGTGGCTTATATTCGCAACCTTACGTTATCGCTGCTGAAACAGCTGCCCACGAGAGGGTGTGGGACAATGACGCCTGTCCCAACCACATCTTCCAAGCCTCCCCTGAGTCACAGTAATGAAGGGGAAAGGGGGGATGCCACTGGCAAAGCGATGTGCCTCCCCCCCCCCCCCAGAGCAGCCCGGCTCAGTGGCACAGCGGGACACAGCCCGCCCACCGCTCCCAAGCATCCCCCAGTGCCGGCTTGGAGAGGTATTGCCCGGAGGCAGTAGTGTTGGGAGGTGGGAGCACAGTGTGCTCAGAGCCACCGCCTTTGGGAGTGGGGTGCCAGCCACTCCCCATTCAGGGCAGCAGTGGCAGGAGGCGGGCCGCACCCGCAAATAAGCCTTGAATTTTAAAGGTGTGGGTGCACCTTATATTTGGGGCAATACGGTATTTAAGATATTGATCACATCCGAACCTGCTAGACCAGGCATAGGCAAACTCGGCCCTCCAGATGTTTTGGGACTACAACTCCCATCATCCCTAGCTAACAGGACCAGTGGTCAGGGATGATGGGAGTCCCAAAACATCTGGAGGGCCGAGTTTGCCTATGCCTGCGCTAGACTATCCAGTCCAGCATCCTGTTTTCACAGAGGCCTATGGGAAGCAAAAACTGAGCACAACAGCAACTCTGTGCGAGTTGCTGTGAAGAAGTACTTTGTTTTGTCTGTCTTTCAACATCCAGGATGTCCCCCAACTTCTAGTACTGAGAGACAAGAAGGAAGACTTTTTTATCTCTCTTGATCCACTTTCTCCACTAAATATTTTTATACACCTGTTTCACTTCGCCTTTTCTCTAACCTAAAAATCCCCAAACGCTGTAACCTTCCCAAGGCATTCAAGCTACAAAGTAACAGTCGGCTGGAATGCAGCATTGCAAGTAACATATTTTGTTAAGTAATAAGACACCAATTAAACAATACAATCCTGGACCTAGAATAGAAGTGGGAGTGGGGAACACAGAGTTATTTGCTCAGTGCGGCTACTCTGCATGACAGATTAGGTATTGAAATTTCAATGAGGACATTTATTTTTATTTTTTTAAAAAAATATCTCTGCAGCACACTTTAAATAAGAGGTGACAAAACATGAGCTCTCTGTAGAATTCACAGCCATGCTGCTAGCACCGCTGCGCTGTTCCATATCCCCCAAAGTTCCTTTACATTTCTAAGGACACACAGACTTCTATAATCTGTGCTTAACAAGCTGGAGGCAATTTTCAATGACAGGTAAAGGTCTCAGGGAGGTAGGGAGAGATTCTGTCCCTTAGCCATATGTAAGGAGAATAATAATATAGAAAATTTCTTTTAAAAATCGAGGCATGAAAGAACACTAGATAAGTGCACTACACAAGGACACTAAACTTTTTCAGAGCTTGGGGAGGAATCTAAGCAGCAGCATTAAGTATAAAGACCTTAGCTTCAAATTCAGCAGTCTGCATCTCTTAACAGAGCTCAGTGTCTGTGCATGGCATTTAATGCCATTAATTGAAAAACAAAGGGTGACCACAGTTCTGTGGCTTTTGCATCATGACCACAAAGTTGAGGGCTGCCTATTTCAGGGCAGAGGTGAATACAGCGGCTGACAAAAATGGTTAGAATGCAGTTCTGGTTTTCCCCTCTGAAATGTCTAGTTCAACCTCTCCCAAATCCTGAAGTTATTGCAATGAGCATTGCCCATTCCCCCACTTCATGCCACTGGCAGCTGGTGAATGGGCATGGAAACATATCTGAGATGATGTCAGAGCACATCATCTCTTTGAAGGTGACTTGGAAACTACAACTAAACTACAGAATGCGGCAGCTAGACTGATGACTGGGAGCGGCTGCCGAGACCATATAACACTGGTCCTGAAAGACCTACATTGGATCCCAGTACGTTTCTGAGCACAATTCAAAGTGTTGGTGCTGACCTTTCAAGTCCTGAACAGCTTTGGCCCAGTATACTTGAAGGAGCGTCTCCACCCCCATCGTTCAGCCCGGACACTGAGGTCCAGCTCTGAGGGCCTTCTGGCGGTTCCCTACCTGCGAGAAGTGAGATTACAGAGGACCTTCTCAGTAGTGGCACCCACCCTGTGGAACAACCTCTGTCAGATGATGGTGTGGTTGCTCAAGAGCACATATTAATAGTTACTGAAGCCTCCCTTCCCTTATACCTAGGTTTGCCATACGTCAGGAAAAATTCCTGACATGTCCTGGTCTTCGGACGTAAGAATGGCGCCAGCAGCGGAAATAGCTCCAAAAGCTTAAAACTATTTAGGGTGAAGCTCAATAGTTTTGGGGTCTTCCTGAAAAAAGCTCAACAACTTTGTGGGTATCAGAAATTTTACTTTTGAAATATGGCAACCCTACTTACGTTCTCACACGTTTATCCACATTTCTGCAATAAGCCACACTTGCCCCATCACCATCCCTGTTCTTCAACTCAAGAGCTCAGTCAAGAGACTGAATTGCAAAGCAAAAAAAATCCTGGTTCAAATATTGAATCAGCCATGGACTCATTGGATGACCATAGGCCTCAGCCTCCCTGTCTGGAAATACAGAGATTATTAATAACAATACCCCACCCATCTGGCAGGGTTTCCCCAGCCACTCTGGGGAATAAAACTGACTAACCTGTAAGAATTGTAAGGATTACTGAAACAGTGTACACAAAGCACACTGAGCACTCCAAAAGCACCACAAAACATAGAAATTTATTAAAGTTTACCTCATCAAAGCCTTCACCGCTGAGGAAGAGCCAGGTATTTTGGGAACAGGACGGTGCCTGAGCATAAAGGAGCGCGTTGGCCGAGGAGTTCCCTTTGTACTCTGAGTACAAGTGCGGTACAAATCGTTCTCTACCATTTCCCCTTTAAACTCAAAGAGTGGGGAGTCTGGTGGAGTATCGGACAAGCTTTCCGGTTCCGAGGACTTCAAGCGCTCATCTCTGCCAGGCTTCATTTCAGATGAAGAAAAACCAGAGGACAGAAATGATGTTTCTTCCGGTGTGTTACTTGGCTGAAAATCAGTGGCTTCTGAGTGCACTTTTTCGCTGAGTGAACGGGGTATCTTTTTGGACATCACATTTTTCACTGCATTCCTCGGAACAGAGGCAACATCTGTTGAGCATTTCAAGTCCTGACAGGATGAGCTAGGAGAATCCAAACCTGAAGACACGTTGTCTTTGACTTCTAATGACTCATGGTCTGAAAGTCTGCTATTATCTTCATACGTGCAATAACTGCCACAAGCTTTATCTGCCCATTCACTGGGTATCCAGCTTGTTTCACCGCCGTTTGGATTTAGGATGTGTGTGCTGGAATTGCAGCAAAATGGCTGTGAACAGCTATTTCCCAACTCTTCGGCATCATCAGTTTTCTGGCTTTCAACAGGCACAGATTTTTCGAGCATTTTTGCAAACATGACCTCCAACTGCTTGAGAATCCTTCTGCGGTGCCCAGTAGGAGTTATTCCAATTTGTTGAAGCACACTGTTGTTTATCCCCACGCAGTCTCGCAAAGCATTATAGCCGAAGTCTTGGAAGTTCTGAAAGTATTGCCCCAGGTTGATGCTCACTAGGAATTCTTTTATATCCACATCAGTGTCCCTGAATGACATACTGGCAACTTCATTCCTCACTTTCCGAGCTCCAAAACAGCATACAGTGCTATCCACACATATTCAGAAGCGAGACAAAATGCTTCTTTAAGCCCCCTGGACAGAATGAAATGTCTTCCACGAGCAGGAACAGCATATATAAATTCAACACACACCTTCAAATCCTACAGTGCGTGGGGAGGAAAAGAATATATGTATTAGAAAGGTACCTCATAGTCCAAGTTCAGCACTTTTTTTATTGCTATAAATAAAGAACTTGAAGCCCTTTGAATGCTTTGGTTGTGGAGTACGTATCATCACAGAGCAAATAAGCATCTGGGCTTTTATTTTGTGCCAGAAGATTTTAAAAACAGATATCGGATATGTGCTACTTTTCCTCTTAACGTTGGCTCCCTAAAGGTTGCACAGTTATAGAAAACAACAAGAATGGAGTGAACACAAGCTTGCAATTAACCATTCGCCTGGTTGCCTGGGGTGAGGAGGTACCCTCTCTAAGCATTTCTAAATTGGAAGAAACTGAGTTCTCTTTTTCTTCCAACAGGCCGAGTCTTAAACAAATATATATTACGGAGGGAGGGCGAGATGCTTAGGGATGTGGGGAGGGAGTCTTTCGGAGATTTCATAGAAGGTTGCAACTAGGCAAAAGCTCACGCAACCAAAAGAGCTGTATATGGCTTTCCTGTTCCCCTTGACTCCACTTCCTCTTAATATTATTATGAATTTGTGGGTGCCAGACCAGTTTGTGGGTTGGGGGGGAGGAAGTAAGCTGTATGTTCACAGATTTCATTGCTGTAATAGCCAGGCCAGCTGGAGTGATGGGCCATTAAGAGAACAGAAAAAAGGGGCTCTGTGCCAGGTGGTAAATGGGTGGGGGTCCTCTTCCAGTTCTCAGTTAGTTAGAAAGACAACAGCTAGACCACGGCAGCTAGACTGCTGACTGGGAGTGGCCACCGAGACCACATAACACCGGTCTTGAAAGACCTACATTGGCTCCTAGTACGTTTCCAAGCACAATTCAAAGTGTTGGTGCTGACCTTTAAAGCCCTAAACAGCCTCAGCCCAGTATACCTGAAAGAGAGTCTCCATTCCCATCGTTCAGCCCAGTCACTGAGGTCCACCTCCGAGGGCCTTCTGGCAGTTCCCTCACTGTGAGAAGCAAGGTTACAGGGAACCAGGCAGAGGGCCTTCTCAGTAGTGGCGCCCACTGTGGAAAGCCCTCCCATCAGATGTCAAGGAAATAAGCAACTATCTGACTTTTAGAAGACATCAGAAGGCAGCCCTGTTTTTAATGTTTTTAATGTTTGATGTTTTATTGTATTTTTAATATTTTGTTGGAAGCCAAGGTCAGAGGAAGACTAGGTTGGCGATATCGGTGGCCCACACTGATCACCCCAGATCTCCTCCAAACTCGCTACCACTTCATCTTGACCCATCCCGATCCTGGCAAGTGGTAGAGCCACTGACACATAGAAGGTGCTGCTGCTGCTGCTGCCTGTCTCTTCCCCACCCAGCACACTGCTGCCAACTTCAACCTCAGACCCAGAGCCGTCTTTCCCATACGACTTAATGGTTCGGCGCACCAGAGCGCCAGCTTCTCAGGGGCACCCCAGCGAGTGGGAGAGCTGCGCGGCTTTGCCAATGGCCTCCCCTTTCCCTGCACACCCACCAGCTGCACCCCTTCAACTATATGGCTGGCAGGCACGCAGCTTCCTTCCCCAGCCTCCGTGGGAGGAGAGTGAGTGGCATGAGGGAGAGGTGCGCACACACACACCATGGCTAGCAATGCACAGCTTCGCTCCCCCCCCCAAATCCATGGTAATTTGGGGGCACTGAGCGGATATTTGCACCCCAGCACTGCATCTGCTAAAGACGGCCCAGCTCAGACCGTCCAAGTGTCCCTATTTTCCGGGGACAGTTACCAATTTACAGAAGCCCTCCCAGTTTCTATTTGATCCTGCAATGTCCTGCTTTTCCTTAAAGGGTAAAGGGGACCCCTGACCATTAGGTCCAGTCGTGACCGACTCTGAGGTTGCGGCGCTCATCTCGCTTTATTGGCCGAGGGAGCCGGCGTACAGCTCCCGGGTCATGTGGCCAGCATGACTAAGCCGCTTCTGGCAAACCAGAGCAGCGCACAGAAACGCCGTTTACCTTCCCGCCGGAGCAGTACCTATTTATCTACTTGCACTTTGACGTGCTTTCGAACTGCTAGGTTGGCAGGAGCAGGGACCGAGCAATGGAAGCTCACCCCTTCACGGGGATTCGAACCGCCGACCATGCGACCGGCAAGCCCTAGGCACTGAGGTTTTACCCACAGCACCACCTGCGTCCCTAGGATATCCCTATTTTCATCAGAGAAATATTGGAGGCTACGCAAACCTTGGTGAAGTCATAACACTGCACCGTGGCTACCACCAAGAACAGATGAAAATGCAGAAGGGAGAGAGGATGGGGGGAAAATGTGAGTGACCTCTATGGGGCACTTTGGGTCTTTAAATATTATGTCCAACCAGCCACGGACTCATAGAATCGCAGAATTGTAGAGTTGGAAGGGACTGCGAGGATCATCTAGTCCAACCCCCTGCAATGAAGGAATGTGATTCTTTGAAAAAAGGATCATTGGCAGCAATCACAGCCAATCCAATATTTGCAGGTCCCTGATCATAAGAAAAAATTATTTCATGGGAAAGATTCAGTTATGATCTTAGTCTTGGGATTCATGGGTGCAAGCACATGATTTGATTACAGGTACAATGCAGACTGCAAAAACTAAACACCAAGTTTCTTGCTAACTCGGTACTAAGAAACAGCTTCCCCAGTAATAACCAATTTCTTTAATGCCCTATTGTGCATCGCTTCCCTCTTTTATGGAAAAGAGGCAGGTCGTAACCTGTAGCAGTTTGCAGAAGGGTAGGTAGTAACTGAAGCAAAATAATCATAAGTCTTTAGGAAGTACCTGAAATACTTGCTTCTGCCCCCCCCCCCCCCAATATATATTATTTAAAAGCTGGATCTGGCCCAGGGGCCAGATCCAGCCCAATCACCTTCTAAATCCAGCCTGCAGATGGTCCGGGAATCAGCATGTTTTTACATGAGTCGAATGTGTCCTTCTATTTAAAATGCATCTCTGGGTTATTTGTGGGGCCTGGCTGGTGTTTTTACATGAGTCGAATGTGTGCTTTTATTTAAAATGCATCTCTAGGTTATTTGTGGGGCATAGGAATTTGTTCATTTATTATTATTTTTCAAAATATAGTCTGGCCCCCCACAAGGTCTGAGGGACAGTGGACCGGCCCCCTGCTGAAAAAGTTTCCTGACCCCTGATTTTTAAATTCTTGATTGAGGGTTCAAACAGCAGCCATGCAGCACTGCTTCCGAAGATCACAGTCACAGAGACCAGCCTAGCTATCTAGTTTAGCTGCCTAAGAGAGAAATTCCTGCTCAAAGGGGGAGATTCTATGGCTTCCACTTGCTGCACCTCAGCTCCCAATGGCTAGAATTATATTCTTCATTGCCTTGGCAATGTTGGCAGCCATATTTGTAGGCTCCTGATAAGGACACAAGAAAGCAAAGATTTCCATTTTGCCCTGTGTTCATTGCACACAGTGCTGTTTGCATTCCACTACAGTGCACCTTCGGGCATAACCTTTATTATTTGTGGCAGAATTTTACATAGGTGATTGCATTATGAACATGTTATTCCACACCATTCATTTCCCCGTGTAACGGAAATGGAATGCATGGGGTGGGGGTGGGGAACCATAATCAAGTTCATATAATTTGAAGAACTGAAAACAACAAAAGCGACTGCCGATTGAAATCATTGAATTGATTTCTGCTCCAGACATTAAACAAATAAGTGCACATTGACCATTTCCCACTAGAATTCTCTGACATCTCTAACTCCCCAGAGAGGCTTACCTGGCACTTTCAATACACATCTTTAGGCACCAGGCAAAAACATTCCTCTTCTCCCACACCTTTGGCTGATTAAGCAATCTATGGGCTTTTAAATTGCAGGTGGGGATATTATTTTGTTTGTTGTTATGTTGTGTATGTTTGTGATTTTGTGCTGCAAACTCTCCTGTGATCCTCAGGTTAATGGCAGTATATACCGTATTTTTTGCTCTATAAGACTCACTTTTTCCCTCCTAAAAAGTAAGGGGAAATGTGTGTGTGTCTTATGGAGTAAATGCAGGCTGTGCAGCTATCCCAGAAGCCAGAACAGCAAGAGGAATTGCTGCTTTCACTGCACAGCAATCCCTCTTGCTGTTCTGCCTTCTGACATTCAGAATATTTTTTTTTCTTGTTTTCCTCCTCCAAAAACTAGGTGCATCTTCTGGTCTGGTGCGTCTTATAGAGCGAAAAATACGGTAAATTAAATTAAATTAATAGATAGATAGATAGCTCCTGAAGGCAGGGCTGCACATATAAGATTGTACATGTTTTATATGAACCCAACTGTGTCTGCACAGCTCTCCTTCCTCAATTTTTTTTTTTTTTTTTTAAAACTAGGAATCACGCAAAAAGGCCTTGCACAAGACATTATCATATGTGTATGATGAAGTTGCACACTCCCAGGGTAAAGAGGTTATGTAGCCTAGGAAAGTTTATCAACCGGTTTGATATTATCAGCTGATGATGGGTAGCTAACAACATCAAAGCATCCTGGTTTATCATCACTAGGTTGTGCAACAGTGCTTCTCTACCAATCGTGTTTGCATAGTGCTCTGATTGTTCAAGTTATTTTTAATGGTTTACTGCATTTTCATTTCATTCCTCAACAGCATCTATATATCCGGTTATTAGGATACAGAAAAAGCAACCAGAATATAAAACACTGTTTCCTTGAAACATAGCTTTAATATATCCAAGAGTATGCTTCTGAACTTTGCAAGGAATCTTATCCCAAGACTGAAATGGCATCACTAGTTTAATATGAGATGTATATAATAAAAACCAAAGCTATTTATTATGTTTATATCTTGGCTTTCCACTAAGGAATTCAAGGTGGTGTTATTTCATTCTCCTATTTAATACCCTCCAACATTTCTCCAATGAAAAGAGGCAGTGTCTTTTTTCTATTTAAAAAATACACGTTTGGGGTACGCTCTTTTGACTCAAGAAAATCAGCATTTTATAGTTCAAATCGTGAAAAATAAAAACAGTAAATGGACAAAAGTACAAAGATTCACAAAATGTTTAGGGGTATGTGTACCCCTGTGTCCCCCCACAAAAAAGCACTGAAAATAGGAATGTCCTTTTCAACAACAACAACAACAATTTATTATTTATACCCCAGCCACTCTGGGAGGCTTCCAATAGATATAAAAACATAATAAGACAATAAACGTTTTATTTAAAAAACCCTTCCCTAGTATATAAGGCTGCCTTCAGATGTCTTCTAAAGGTTGTATAGTTACTTATCTCGTTTAGAAGAAATCTGAAGGCAGCTTGTATAGCGAAGTTTTTGTTTTTTTAATGTTTAATGTTTCATTATAACTCCATAAAAGGTAAAGGTACCCCCTGCCCGTACGGGCCAGTCTTGACAGACTCTAGGGTTGTGCGCTCATCTCACTCTAGAGGCCGGGAGCCAGCGCTGTCCGCAGACACTTCCGGGTCACGCGGCCAGCGTGACGAAGCTGCTCTGGCGAACCGGCACCAGAGCAGCACACGGAAACGCCATTTACCTTCCTGCTATAAAGCGGTACCTATTTATCTACTTGCACTTAAGGGTGCTTTTGAACTGCTAGGTGGGCAGGAGCTGGGACCAAACGATGGGAGCTCACCCCGCCGCGGGGATTCGAACCGCCGACCATGCGATCGGCAAGTCCTAGGCGCTGAGGTTTTACCCACAGCGCCACCCACGTCCCATACCCTCCAGCATTTCTCTGCTGAAAATAGGGATGTCATAAGGAAAAGCAGGACATTCCAGGATCAAATCAGAAACCGGGATGGCTTCTGTAAATCTGGGACTTTTCCTGGAAAATAGGGACATTTGGAAAGTCTGCTATTTTATCCTCACAGCAACCCTGGGAGGGGTAGATTAGGCAGATAGAGGCTCAAGAATACAGAGTGAGCTTCACGGCAGAGTGAGAATGTGAAGCAGGGCATACAGACATAGTCCTAGTCTAACACGCTGGCCTCTGATGACAGCCATATGAAGCAACGTAGGCAGCACACACACGTGCTATCAAGGACCAACATGTATGTGCAAATGAGCTATCATGAATCTAACACAACGTGCAGAACATGCTCTGAATTCACCTTCCACACAATGCCCTATAAAGAGGGAGCAGCTCTGAGTCACCAAATATTGTACGCGCAGGTGTGAACCAGCTCTGCGTCTCCACTGAGGATGAGGCATAGGTGCCAGAGACTGCCATACACCCACCTAAGAAACATTAAAAACATTACTCGGCAAGATTGCTGCTCCACCCCTCTAACACACATACACACACACACACACACACAGAGGCGTTTAGAGTTTCTGGCACTAGCGCAGGAAAGGAATGACTTTATCAGCCCTACTGGCAAACTCAATTTCACACCATCCCACCCATGTAACTGAAGAGTCTTTTATTCCCCTGACAACGTTTAGGACATTGCTTGCAGAACGTATTTGCCAGCTCTGATAATCAGAGTCATTTGATTGGTAACCATGACACCCGCCTTCTTTTCATCTCAGCCCCTCCCTAAGAAGAAAGCAAGGATTCAGCCTGCACTAATTCTCCTTCCCACGTTTTCAAGCTCAGCAAACCGGCATCTTACTCATTACTTTTTATAATGGATTTTAGAAAGTCGTGGAAAGAAGGCTGCTGATTGAAATTAACTCAGCTATACAGCTTTCGGTACGGCTTGCAGAGTTTCTAATGACGCCGTCTCGTCTTAGGCGAAGCTTCGAAGAAAAGTTCAATGGTCCTTCAAAACACAGGGAAATGTGCTTCTCCAGTTGTGGGTTCCCCCAATATATAGGAATTCCCATTATACGCAGGCAGGCAAACAAAGGTACCGCTCCAGCAGGAAGGTAAACGGCGTTTCTGTGTGCTACTCTGGTTTGCCAGAAGCGGCTCAGTCATGCTGGCCACATGACCCGGAAGCTGTACACTGGCTCCCTCGGCCAGTAAAGCAAGATGAGCTCATGAGCTCCACAACCCCAGAGTCGGCCACAACTGGACCTAATGGTCAGGGGTCCTTTTACCTTTACCTTTAACTAGTAATATACAGTGGTACCTCGGGTTAAGTACTTAATTCATTCCGGAGGTCCGTACTTAACCTGAAACTGTTCTTAACCTGAAGCACCACTTTAGCTAATGGGGCCTCCTGCTGCTGCCACGCCGCTGCTGCATGATTTCTGTTCTCATCCTGAAGCAAAGTTCTTAACCTGAAGCACTATTTCTGGGTTAGCGGAGTCTGTAACCTGAAGTGTATGTAACCTGAAGCGTATGTAACCCGAGATACCACTGTAATGGTTATCAATGACAGGCGATGCAGCATGAGATAACGACATCCAACAGTCATGAGAAGAAGAAGAAAAAGGGAAACGTAAAGTCTTATAAAGTGAAGATGTCTTTCAACACAGATGAAAGCTAAATTTCATTTAAATGCGCTCAGGGGCCCTCAAACGCAACAATACAGCTTTGGAGCTTTCAAAGCTGCAATTTATGTTCCTGCACCTATTCCCATGAACAAGTTGAGGCCTGCTCCTAAGAGGTGCTAAAACCTGACTGTCGAAAGGTCCTTGCCAATGAGGTGAAGTTAGTAATCAGAAACTTTTTTTAAAAAGAAAAGGAACAGCATCAGTTATGCTTGAGAGCCAGTGTGGTGTAGTGGTTAAGAGCAGTAGTCTCGTAATCTGGGGAACCGGGTTCGCGTCTCCGCTCCTCCACATGCAGCTGCTGGGTGACCTTGGGCCAGTCACACTTCTTTGAAGTCTCTCAGCCCCACTCACCTCACAGAGTGTTTGTTGTGGGGGAGGAAGGGAAAAGAGAATGTTAGCCGCTTTGAGACTCCTTAAAGGGAGTGAAAGGCGGGATATCAAATCCAAACTCTTCTTCTTCTTCTTTGGAATGTGCCATCCATTGGCAAGCACTTTTGAATGCAGAAGATGCTCCCATATGACGTCAGCTAGAAACTCCTGCTATACTCCTGCGAGTCTGATTCCTTGGTGATTGTGCATTATCTAGTTCTCATGTTGAGAAAAACAAGAGGAACACAGTGCTCTCTAGGCCAGCAGTACCACCACACATTATCTCTGACCACCACCATTTTCGTAAAATAAAAGCAAGAGGGAAAGGATAGGAAGGTCTTCCATTTCAGCCCATTCCTTGGAGCGGAGCAAGTACACACAGTATTATGTTTTTGTATATGCTGGAAGCTGCCCAAAGTTGCTGGGACAACCCAATCAGATGGCGAGATACAAAGAATAAAAATTATTATTATTATTATTATTATTATTATTATTATTATTATTATTAAACTTTTGTCAGCCACACAAGGGCAATGACTTAAGACTCCACCATTCATTCCATGTTATATTAAAGTAAGGTACGTAGATTTCTCTATGATAATCTGCAACATGCATTTGACTATTTGACTTTTAGAAGACATCTGAAGGCAGCCCTTGTTTAGGGAGGTTTTTAATGTTTGATGTTTTATTGTGTTTTTAATATTTTGTTGGGAAACCCAGCCAGATGGGTTGGGTACAAATAATAAATTATTAATTATTATTATTATTATTATTAATGAGGCAGCTTTATATTGCTTTGCTTAACTCTCCAAGAAAGGCCCTTGCTTCCACAGTTTCCCAAACTTGGGTCGCCATCTCTTTTTGGACTACAATGCCTAACATCCCTATCTAGCAGGACCAGTGGTCAGGGATGGTGGGATTTGTAGTTCAAGAACAGCTGGAGACCCAAGTTTGGGAAACCCTGCTTTTGCCTAACACAGCTGCTCCACTGCCCTTAGACCACCCAACGAAACACCCTCCACCACCCATCGCATGGGCCAACAGCTATCAGTGAGTGAAGCAACACTTGGGCTTCTATCAGTCCTCGCTTGATCACAGTGTTGGCAACTATCTGGGAATGGGTTAGTCATGCAGGTGACATTCAAATGCTGGCAATGACTAACTCCCATGTCCATGTGACAAGTACACGGAGTAGAAAAGGAGTTAGGCAATCAGTCCAGAGAGTGACCCAATGTGTTGGGTCTGAGATGTGTTGACTGAGGAGTCTAGCTGTCTGTGGACAAACACCAGCTCCCTCGGCCTGAAGCAAGATGAGCATCACAACCCCATAGTCACCTTTGACTGGACTTAACTCTAGAGGAACATCTGCAAAGGGATTGCTCCATTGGTCTCAGGCCTGTCAGCAACCCAAAATATACCACCCACATCCTGATTCAAGGTGTTTATTAATAAAGGTCTTATCTGTCCCATCAGAAAGAGCTTACAACAACCACATGTTGATGCAAGCTAAATACTGAGATGTATTTCTCAATGAACAGGGTGCCTACGACAATGATATGGGAGTTTTACCTACTTACCTGGGAATAAGCCTCATTCAGCTCAATAGGACTTTATTCAGAGTAGACCTGCCATGTGTACGACTGCACTGTTAAGCATTTCCTCCGACTTTCAAAACATGTCAAGGGGGCTGATATGTGTGGCCTCTGAGTGGGGCAACATGTTGAAAGAAATCCCAGGGAAACTAATCCCTGAAGAGGAACAAACAAGAATTAAAGAGACAGCTCCCTGTGAATAAGCAGCAACTCATCTCAAGAGCGGAGATTGCTTAAGTGCTGCCACAGTGTGCAGCAAAACTGTAGGCTGAGCTCTCTGTACCTACCGGTATATCCCATATGAATGGTACTGCTCAGTACAACAGGTTCACATACAAGTAAAAAGCTTTTTGAGAATATAGCCTCCCCTCCCCAAAGATAGCATGTAGAAACAGCAATGCGGGGACTCAATAAAAATATCACTCTGCACATGCTCAAGAACACTTTCATATATCCATACTGTATTCTTGCAGTGCCATAAGCAGATGCCATGGCTGAGCCCTGGAGAACCAGAAAATAAATTAAGCCCAGGCCGCTATTGGCCAGTCAGAGCAGAACTGTGTTCAGCTTTCAGATACACCAGTTGCAGCAAGTCTCCAAGATGGTTGGAGAGACATGCTGCAACTTGCAAATTCTGTTTGTTGTTACCTCACTGCCCAACGTGCAAATACCAGGAGCAGGAGCCGCCAACTTATTTTAATTGCCCTGTTCCTCTATCTTTACCTTCTCATAAGGAAAAGCTTCATCTGTTAGATTTCCAAAAGTAGGGTGGAAAATTCTACACATGAAGGGGCTCAATAAAAGTATATTTCAAAAAGGTAGCAGTTCTAGAAAGCATTGTAAAATCTTGCTTTAGAGTGCCTTTGAACTAAGCCATGAACTCTCAAGCTGCTTTCTTAACCTTCAGCTTTTCCCTACAGTTTAGGGATAATCACAGCAGCCTTCCTACCTTACAGGCTTGTTGTAAAAGGTACTGATATTAGGTATGCAAAGAGCTTGAACGCTCTAAATCAAGCAGCTATACTCCAAGCACAGTTAATAAAAGTAAACAGAGGACTCATTAGTGTGTGCAAATTTTGAGGGGGAAATCCAGATTTTTATGTAGAAATCTAAATTTCCTATATTGCCCAATGGCTGCTAATCTATGGCTCATTTAACACTAATAGTTTTGCAATTCCGCACCGCAAAGTTGACTGAATCCCTCAGCCGTGCCCTAAATGAGACCATCTGCAACATGACTGTAAACAAGCTGCCGCTTCTCATTAATTGTGGCATTCGTCTCGTTAAAGTGAGCGACTTTTCAGACCCTCCAATGGAAACGTTAGAATGTAAACGAGAAACGGAGGGATTAAGTGTACGTTTTCCTCTGCGGCAATCCCACGGGTTAAACGCAAGTCAGCATTTCCCGGGACAGAGGTTAAGGAAGTAGATCGGATTCCAAGAAAACTCCCCAAACATGGGGGGGGGGGGGGCGACGATTCGCTGCCAGGACAACCTGGCGGTGGTTTCTTGTTTTTCATTTCCCCTTTTTTCTTTCTTTTTAACCCAAGTCCACCCACCCGCCCCTTTTTTGCAAACTTACCCCAAGAATTCGGATCCGGCAGGAAGCGAGGAGCTGAACTTTACGCTCGCTTTCTCTTTTCTTTTCCTTCTCTCCGCCGCTCCTTCCTTCTGATTTGCTAGCTGGGCTTGGAGAGGCGCTCCTGCAAAGGGCTAGCTGGCCAGGCACGCAGCTAGGCAGGCAGGTGAAGGCGGAAGAAGCACCTGGAGCAGCCGGACTGGAAGCGCAAAGGCTACAAGCGTCGCCAGGGCGCTCGCCTGCGCGCAGGGCCCGGAGAGGCGGCGGCAGCGGCGGCTCCTCCGTGGGGCGGTCTCGTTCGGCCGCGGAGGGAGGAAGCAGAGGGAAAGCGGAGGTTTTGCAAGCTGCAGAAAGTGTGCTTGTCCTGCCGCTTTCTTGCTGGCCCTGCTTCTGTTGTTCCAGCAGAATTTCTGCCTAGAATACCAGGCAGAAATTCAACAGGTGAAGTTTGTCCCCCTCCCTTAAGGTGAAGGGAGAAACTTTCTAACGCGGAGTAGGTGAACTTGACTAAATTATTAATTTTTTCAATTTAATCTTTCTTGGTTTATAAACAATAAGTCCAATCCACTTGCAACACCAAAACACCAAAGCATTACAAGCAGACCACCACCAATACCAAAAAGGACAATGTATCTCGAAAACGAAACAATGAAGTCAGTTTCTTCTCTGCCTGATGACTTCCGACCTCCTCTGCGTGGGTCCTTTATTTCCTTGTTAACTGCATCTGTTTTTCAATAAACTTAAGCAATATCGCATCTTGTTTATATTCGTTTTAACCTGAGTTATTACAAGAGGTAATCAAAGCATATTAAAGATTTGACGTGGGGACAATGTTCTTTTAGATATAGGAACTTTTTTTCCTGGGAGGGAACCCAGGAGGACACATAACCCTAAATATTTTGTGAATCTAAGTTTGGCCTCATTGAGGGGCAGTAGTTATTTTCCTATGAGTAGGAAAATAAGAGTACCCCTAAACATTTTATTTTTTTTAGAAAAAAAGCACTGGTTATGACCCTCAGGGTCCTGTTCAACTCTACAATTCTGTGAATACCCTCCTTTACTTCTTGGATTTTGGTGTGCCAGAAGCTGCTGATTAAAACAGCAATCCTAAATCAGTTTAGGCTGTGGCTGTCACTTTACAAACCTAGAAGTAAGCCCCATTGAATTTAATAGGGTTTTGCTTCTGAGTAGACAATGTTAGGATTCTGCTGATAGTAATGTGGTTGAGTAAGTTTACACCAGGCATCCCCAACCTGCGGCCTTCCAGATGTTTTGGCCTACAACTCCCATGATCCCTAGCTAACAGGACCAGTGGTCAGGGATGATGGGAATTGTAGTCCAAAACATCTGGAGGGCCAAAAGTTGGGGATGCCTGGTTTTGACGCTGGGCTAAATGGTCTTCACAGGCCACCTTTCTCTTCAGATGGTGATGTGTATTAGTCCACTTGCTTCAAAATATGATATGCCAGCCCTGCTGTGTTTTGAACTGAAATAAAAAATTTAAGGTCTTATATATATAATAAATGTTCATAAATGTACCAAGCAAACACGTACATAAATATATAAACCACATGTCTGAAGCAGCACAGGAAAACAGCCCTGAAACCACTTTGACTCCTAAACTGACCAAATGATTTTTCTGCAAGGTCAAGGAAAATGAAAAAGCCTCCCCATTGTTTTTTTCATTCACAAATCCTGTCTTAAGGGTATGTCTGTGTATGAATAGGGTGAGCCTGTGACCTGGCTCAGGAACTAAGTATTTATCATTACAAAAGGCTAGCCAGGTTCCCCAGGGTATCCAATAAAGTAAGCATTAACAGGTAACCTGCCAGACAGGAGGTAAACAATGCACTCAGATTTCTCTTGTAGACCGCCCTTTCTGTGATGTAGGTATGATGTATCTGGGGGTGGTCTTGGACTCCAGGGCAGGCAATTTTAAATGTCTATATAAGGGAGGGGTGGGCACACCTTTGTTTGGGATCCTTCTCCTTCTCCTGAGTGTGAAGGGGGCACCCTGTTGCAACAATTCAATAAAGATCAGGCTTACTAGCTGCTTTGCTTCTCAATATTCTCTGGTTGGCCTCTATTATTTTCTCCGACCGATGGAGAACCTGCAAAGGACTCTGTAAGGGCTCTTGTGTCCCCCATAAGGGAATAAGGGCAGATTTTCATTTATTACAGAACCCTCTTGCTCATTCTGCTCAGTGGGACCTGGGGCATCTTCCCCGAAGTCCTTCCATGATGGCAACCTTAAGTCAAGGTTTCCAGCTTTTCAAAGGGACACTGCCTTTATAATGGTAGATATTGTCAAGGTGGTATTATTAATCTCTATGCTGTCGAAAAGCCATGTTGAATTGCATCATCATCATCAGTGTGGTGCAGTGGTTAAAGTGTCAGGCAAAGACGTGGGAGACCAGGGTGATCGTGAACCAGTCACAGTTTCTCAGTCTAACCTACCTCACAGGGTTGTTGTGGGGGTCAAAGGAAGAGAAAACTATGAGTGCCACCTTGAGGTGGAATATAAATGAAATAAAAAATAAAAAATATATTTCAGGGCAAATTGGGCAGATCTAAAGTATGTACCATGGGACGCGGGTGGTGCTGTGGGTAAAACCTCAGTGCCTAGGACTTGCTGATCGTAAGGTCGGCGGTTCGAATCCCCGCAGCGGGGTGAGCTCTCGTTGTTCGGTCCCAGCTCCTGCCCACCTAGCAGTTCGAAAGCACCCTTAAGTGCAAGTAGATAAATAGGTACCGCTTTATAGCGGGAAGGTAAACGGCGTTTCCGTGTGCGGCACTCGTGCTGGCTCGCCAGTTGCAGCTTCGTCACGCTGGCCACGTGACCCGGAAGTGTCTTCGGACGGCGCCAACTCCCGGCCTCTTGAGCAAGATGAGCGCGCAACCCTAGAGTTGGTCACGACTGGCCCATACGGGCAGAGGTACCTTTACCTTTACCTAAAGTATGTACCACTGAAGTCAGGGATACTTGCTTCCAACTAACAATACACAGACTGTGTTGGCTGTAGTTACTTGGGACTGAAAGCCCTTGGACTCATTGGGATTCACTATTAAACAGATATAGGATTGCACTAGCTGAATAGCTCAAGTGGGATTCAACACGTGCTTGCTTGGGACTAAAAACCCTTTCAATCTTACCCAAAAATGGAAAACAAGGTCCCAAATAAAGAAGAATGGCAACTTAAACTGATGGAATATGCGCAGCTTGCAGATCTAGCATATAGAATAAGAGAACAAGAAGAACAAGAACAAGAAGAACAAGAAGATTGGAAAATGTTTATCGAATATATGGGGGGGAACTGTGTACACCTGAAAATGTTGGCAGCATTGTTGAATGTAATAATGGAATACTGAAGGGTTTGGTTTATGTAAAATGCACAGGGATTTATGTTATGCAAAATGAACCATAGAAAGAGAAGGGGAGTCATTGCTATATACTTTTTATTAGAGCATTTATTAATTTTCCAATAAGAACATCCAATTAACATATCCAATCAAATCCAATAAAAAAAATAATAAAAAAAAGTCGAATTGTCTTCCAAATTATAATCTTAATTTTTTTTTTTTACTTCCCACGGTCATTGCCATTTTAAGGTTGTTTAAAAGCATATTCTAAAGTGTAAAACAGAAGATTTAATAAAAATTATATTTAAAAATAAAAAACCCTTTCAATCTTTGAGATTTACTATTAAACATGCATAGGATCAGATTGGAAGAGGGTCAGAAACCTATATTATTTGATAAAATATATGTACTTTCCCTTTCTTTGGGTAAACCCAAATCAGATATGTCATGTACTTAAAAATTATCCACACCACATTTTCTAATGAGTGCAATGAGATTATATGACCCTGGCAGGACCCCTTAACATGGCCAGCTCTTACACTGTTAGCTTGAAGAGCAGAAATTATCAGGCAAGGTTACACTTCAAGGCCTTGAGATAAGCTTTATCAGCAGCCCAGAGTGGTGATCACACAACTATGGGGGAAGCTCAGAAGCTGGCAATTCTAAATGCAATCTCGGAGCGAAAGCAATAAAGCAAAAGCTGGGACACAGGAATGTGTGGACAGCAAAACCCATAAAACATATATGGGTCATAGGATTGTAGAGTTGGAAAGGATCGCAAGCGGCATCTAGTCCACCCCACTGCAATGCAGGAATCTTTTGCCCGGTGTGAGGCTCAAACCCACAACCCTGGAATGAAGCGTTCCGTGTGTATATTAAAATAGAGGAAGTTTCACCAAGCAAGCCTATACTCATGTTGAGACCAGGTCCAGCATGGCCAGTGTTGCAGGAATTTGCCCCTCCAGCAGATATCATGCAGATGCCGCCCACTACCAAAACCAGCTCAGTCGCTTTTGTGACTTTTGTGATTTGTCCCCACAAAACACTTCATCACAGTTTCTTCCTATCTGTTCAAAGGGCCTTTGCTGTACGATACCAAATGTAACATTTCACTGATAAATGTATCTGTGTACTGGCTCACTGGGGAAACTTCAGAAATTCATATAGACATGTGAGCTCAGCTACTCAGCAAGCCCCTCTGCCTGAGTGATAATTCCTGGCATCTGGATACCTGAGTGCCAGAGAGGTAGCCATTCCAGAAATAACAAACCCAGATGAAAACAAAAGGGTGTGATTAACTTGGCTGGGAAACAGGGAAATGTAAATATCTTTTTTGTTACACTTGATGGGTGTTTGGTGGAGGGCAAGGAGAACCATGGGGCAGGGACCAGGATGCTCAGATTACTGCCACCAGACCTCCCCTTTCATGATGTAACCGAGATGTATGAGTGATGTAGTTTGGGGGGTGTAACATGGGGATTAGCAGCTAATAAAATTTTGGGGGCTCTTTTATTCGGGGCTTCCATCTTGTTCCACCTTGTGGCAGGTGGGAGTCCTGTCGCAACAGTCTTCAATAAAGACCAAGCCTACTGGCTGCTGTTTTGCTCTGGTATTCCTGGCTAGTGTCCTTGTTTCTTTTGTCCAAGGGAGCCCTCAGATTTCTCTGTTAACACCATTAATTCAACATAGGATGCAGTTTACATATAACAAGAAAACACTTAAGGCAGAGGAGGATGGCAACACTACCAATAGCCATTAAATAATTGCAATCAGCACAGCCAATCTGGGGCTCCACCAGTGACAATGATCACATGCCACGCACAGATAAAAGTGGCTAGCAAGCTCACAATGAATTTATACAAAGCCCTACACTTAATGAAGTTTTGGAGGAAAGTGCTAGATTGTATAAATATTACTTTGGGGGAAAGCTAGTATTGTCAGAGGATAATATTATTTTAAGTTATCTACCTGCCGGATGGAATGTGACAACTGGTCAATGTCAATGGATTCTCTGTGCCCTCATTACGGCTAAAAGATTGATATTGATTCCCTGGAAAGAAAAATCTATGGGCCCCTTTATTCAATGGATGGAAGATATAACAACTCTTGCAACATACAAATGGATAGCTTATAGACATAAATTGTGTAGGGACAAATATATTGGCATTTGGAGTGCATTTATAAAAAACCCTGAGTAGGTTATAAGTAAACAAACGTATTTATGTTAGAATAATAATTTCACTTCCATACCTTTGTATTAGACAAGTATGTACGGAATTATTATGATTTTTTGCCTTCCTTTTCTTTCTTCTTTTTTGTATTTTTAAGCACTTTAGGTGTTTAGGCACATACGCTTCAGGTTACATACACCTCAGGTTACAAACTCCGCTAACCCAGAAATATTATCTCAGGTTAAGAACAGATTTTCTCATATAGCCAAACTCATTTGTGAAGGAAGTTGTCTGCGGAAGGTTATTTTATAGTTTGGCTCCCTGCACAATAGTTTATATGTATTTCCTTCCATTTTATAGAAATGAGAAAGCACAGTTTATCAGATTCTATAAGACATCATTCCTTGTTGTAACTGAACGAAAGTTTCAGCAGCCTGAAAATTCACTTACATTGCAGTAAAGCCGAGTCAAAAAGAACCTTACAAAAATCAGAAAGGAAATTGCATTCTGTGAACCTGATGCAATGCTTACATTGCAAGGAGGACAAGACAACATTATTCTAGGAGCTAACAATGTTCGCAGCCTACTGTGGGTTTGCAAATGTCAGCTGACAGCTTTGAACACGCCAGAGATTTTATTATCTGATATTGTCCTTTTTTTCTGAGCTTCTCCGTTAGCATCATTGGGAAGATTTTTCTTTCTCTCTCTCTTTTAAAGAAAATACAATTGCCCATTTGAAAAGTGATTTGAAATGGCGCTTGGAAATTCTCTGCGAGGAGCATTTTATTTGCCAACCTGGAAATGTTGCATGCTGAACAAATGAAACAGACGATGCACAATTGTGGAAGGAACCGTTGGTCTGTTTGAGCGTTGTCTCCAAATGTCTGCTTAACCATACTGGTTTGCACATCAATCCCATATACTGACACAACTTAAAGGTACAGTGTTACCTTGGTTCTCAAACGCCTTGGTACTAAAACACCTTGGTTCCCAAATGCCAAAAACCTGGAAGTACTGTATTTTTCGCTCTATAAGATGCACCAGACCATAAGACGCACCTAGTTTTTGGAGGAGGAAAACAAGAAAAAAATATTCTGAATCTCAGAAGCCAGAACAACAAGAGGGATCGCTGCGCAGCGAAAGCAGCGACCCCTCTTGCTGTTCTGGCTTCTGGGATAGCTGCTCAGCCTGCATTCGCTCCATAAGATGCACACACATTTCTCCTTACTTTTTAGGAGGGAAAAAGTGAGTCTTATAGAGCCAAAAATATGGTAAGTGTTCCAGTTTTCAAACATTTTTCGGAAGCCAAACCTACGATGCAGCTGTCGGCTATTGTTTCCGGGGTGCCTGCACCAATCAGAAGCTGCGCCTTGGTTTTCGAATATTTCAGAAGTCAAACAGACTTCCGGAACGGATTAAGTTTGGCGCTTTTGTTTTTACTATTTATTTTGCATTTTTGTTTTTGAGGCTTTTTTGGTTACTTTGTTTTTGTGAATGTGTGGAACCCAGTTCAGCTACTGATTGATTGATTGTGTGACGGCGGAAATGAATAAAAGCCCCTCATCCAAACAATGACTATAATCGGAGCAGGTAAGAAAAAGAATTAATTTTAACTTTTATCATCTACAATACTGTCTTATATATTTTATAGTACAGAACATTGATTATTGCTTTCATTTTTATGGTTCGATGGTCTTGTTAGATGGTAAAATGACATTTTTGAATAGTCATTTAAACAACCTTAAAATATCAATGACTACCCTCCTTCTCTTTCCATGGTTCCTTAGCATAATATAAATCCCTGCCTATTTTACATAAACCAAACTCTTCAGGATTCCATTATTACACCCACCAAAACTTATTTACACTGTTGAATTTATCTTAATGCTGCCAACTTTTTCAAGAGTACACAATTTCCCCCATATACTCAATAAACATTTTCCAATCTTTTTTAAACGTATGTTCTTCTTGTTCTCTTATTCTGTATGTTAGGTCTGCAAGCTACGCATAGTCCATCAATTTAAGTCGCCATTCTTCTTTAGTTGGGACCTTGCTCGTTTTCCATTTAGGGGTAAAGCCCTTTTGTAAGCTGTACAAGTTGGTGACCAGCACTACAACTTGTGGTATCAAATTCCACAGTTTTACTGCACACTGTGTGAATAAATACTTCTTTTTGCCTGTCCTGAATCTTCAAACATCCGCCTTCCTTGGATAACCCTGGGCTCTAGAATGATGGGTGTAGAAGGAAAAAAATTCTCTATTCACTCTCCCTACACCATGCATAATCATTTACACCTTACTCAACTTTTTTTATAAACTAAAAAGCCCCAAATATTCTCATTTTTCCCCTCAGAGGAGTTGCTCCCTCCCCTTGATAATTTTGGTTGTCCTTAACTGAACTTTCTCCAACTCTGCAATACCCTTTCTGAGGTGAATCAACCACAATATTCAAAATATGGTTGCACCGTAGATTTGTGTAATGAAGTTATGATATTTGCTCTTAACCCATTAGATTTCTAATCATGTATTAGTCTTTTGTATGCCAGTTCTCTTTATTCCATGAAGGCCACACCTATTTGTCACCTAGTAACTCCTTTTTCATTGTCAACAGTAAGTCCATGTTTCCTTGCCAGGTGCTTATTTTGCTATAGGACAAGTGTACACTGTTTCTTAGCCTTAGCAATAAATACTAGAGGACGAACTCTCTTCAGAAAACTGTTCTACTGGGAAATCTTTTGCTTTTAGTTCACGAGCTGGCCATGGAAGCTGTTACTGATAATCTAGGTCAAATACTGGAAGAGATTGGGCACCAAAACTTCAGTTTAGGAGAGCTTCTTAAAGGTGACAGTAAGGACAATGAGAAGATAGTGGAATTCCTTCCAGAACTCATTCCTCTCCTTCTAGAGCTCATGAAAGCCTTCACCCAGCAACTGGAAGAGACTTCTAAGATTCTGCAAAATACCTATCAGCTGCTGGATGTTGTTCATGACAAAGGCTGGAAGCAAGCTTCAATTAAAGGCAAGTAAAGTTAAATATGTAAATCAAGGACTATGTAGCAACCAATTGCTCAAGTGGAAGACTCAGCATACATAGTTGTATGCATTTTTAGAAATTGGTTTTCTATTACAAAAGTTCTAGAGAAAGCAGCAAACAGATACAATTTATTTAAGGCTTCAATCAGGCCCGTAGGTGAGTAGAGCTTAAGGAATTCACAGAGAGCATCATAAATAAATATGAAATAGCAAAAAAACCCACTAAAAATAAGCAGTCTTAAAGTTGTTTAATTTACCAAATAATTTTAATAACATTATATTCAAAAATTGAAAACACGTCAAGCGAGATTGCCAACTTTAGAAACACACTCTGCTCTTGTTGCTTTAACAACCCCTCAGTCTGAAGAGATTAGGAGGTGAACACGATTGTCTCTATGATATGACAAGCATTCATTCCTGCAGCTCATAAAGGCACCCTCTGGGGGTGGTTTATAATCACTTAAACATATATGTTGTTGTTTAGTTGTTTAGCCGTGTCCAACTCTTTGTGACCCCATGGACCAGAGCACGCCAGGCACTCCTGTCTTCCACTGCCTCCCGCAGTTTGGTCAAACTCATACTGATAGCTTCGAGAACATTATCCAACCATCTCGCACTCTGTCGTCCCCTTCTCCTTGTGCCCTCCATCTTTCCCAACATCAGGGTCTTTTCCAGGGAGTCTTCTCTTCTCATGAGGTGGCCAAAGTATTGGAGCCTCAGCTTCACGACCTGTCCTTCCAGTGAGCACTCAGGGCTGATTTCCTTAAGAATGGATAGATTTGATCTTCTTGCAGTCCATGGGACTCTCAAGAATCTCCTCCATCACCATAATTCAAAAGGATCAATTCTTCGGCGATCAGCCTTCTTTATGGACAACACTTCCGCAAATTACAGGAAGTTGTAGGAGTGGACATGGCAAGGTCGGATTCCTTCTGAGAGCACAGGGGGGCGGGATAGGCAACTGGTAATAAATTGGTAGTTTGCAAATGCACAGGTTGAGCAAGACAGAAGCAATATGCAGGCACACAAGCTAAGTTCCTGAATGACATCAATTCAGCTTGCCAGTATCTTGAATGATGCTTTGAGAAGTCAAGGACCTTTACTATTTTGCCTCCCTCCTCCACCCAGAGCTAAATCCAAACTGAGACTGCTTTGTCTTCTTCCCTTTATCTCCATTCAGACAGGTGAGATCATGTTCCAGTTGGGATATCAAGGGACCATCAAGCTCGCATTATATCTATCATCTATCTATCTATCTATCTATCTATCTATCATCTATCTATCTATCTATATATCTTACAACCTGATATCCATAATTTAATAGACAAAAATGTTTTACCTAACTCCAAAGTTCATTTACGCCTCGGCTTCTGAGTCATGAGCCTAAAGAAAGCAACAAAAGGAGCTTTCTTTTGAGAAAACGGTGACTTAGATTCACCTTAATGTAGGTGTTTGATCTGAATCAGTTCCTTTTTAGATTCTTCTCCAAGAAAGTACTCTTCTTCTCCAAGAAAGTACTCCTGGACAAAAGCCCCTGTCCTCCTTTCTTCCCTCCCTCCCTGTCTCTCTTTTGTATAAAATACTCCACAAGAAAAGAGGAGATGAGAGATGAGAACAGAGTCTGCCATTGTGTTACAAAACTGGGCAATCAAGGTCGGAGAGGGAAAGAAAGCAGCAGCCTCAAAGGAGTCTGCATGATTCTGAAGAATAAAAAGTACTTTACTTGCTACATATTGAAAGTACTGCTATGTTGGCAGACAGAAGCGACAGGGAAAGGTCTGATTGAAAAGGCCACACTTGGACATACATTCTGTAAAACTTAGATTTCCAAAACATGTGGGTCTCTTCCCTGGGCAAGGCTGTCATTACTGCCAATTACAGTGGTACCTGGGTTCTCAAATGCCTTGGTACTCAAACAACTTGGAACCCAAACACTGCAAACCTGGAAGTAAGTGTTCCAGTTTGTGAATTTTTTTTGGAAGCCGAACGTGCTCCGGTTTGAGTGTTATGCTTCCAATTTGAGTGCCGCACTTCCATTTTGAGTGCCACACTTCTGTTTTGAGTGTTACGCTGTGGTCTGACTGTTTTTGCCATTTATTTTGTGTTTTTGTTTTTGCGGGGTGTTTTTTTGTGTGTGTGACTGTGTGGAACCCAGTTCAGTTACTGATTGACTGGTTGTGTGACTGCAGTACATTGTTTATTGCTTTCATTTTATGGACCAATGGTCTCGTCAGATGGTAAAATTCATGTTAAATTGCTGTTTTGGGGTTGTTTTCAAAAGTCTGGAATGGATTAATCCACTTTGTATTACTTTCTATGGGAAAGTGTGCCTTGGTTTTGAAACGCTTTGGTTTTGGAACGGACTTCCAGAATGGATTAAGTTTGAAAACCAAGGTGCCACCGTATTTGCAAATTGTCAACATTTAATCTCCTGTACTCTTCTAGCCTGCCCAAGAAACAGAATGGGGGGTGGCTTTGCAGATTAAGATAAAGTTAGGGGACTGAAGCAATCTTGCTGAGCAATCTTTTGTTAATTACAGGTAAAGGTGGGGGTGCTTGAATAAATCCACCTTTTCTGCAGCCTCCTAAAAAAAGTCTGTAGAAAATAGATAAGGGAACCAAGTTGGGCAATGATAACAGTGTATAAAAATGGAAGGACATGCTTAACCTTTTCACCTGAACAGATCACAAACAATGTATTACCCGCCACATATATTTCTGTTTGCTTCTTCAGAGCGGAGCAGCCTTGCAGACTGGCTTCAGAAATTAAACAAGCTCATCTTACATGTTGCCAAATACTTTGGAGACTTACAAAACAATCTGCTTGAAATGAGCTGCAGAAAATCGGATGACGTGCCGTTTGTTCCGTGTATCCCTTGGAAATCTGTGCATGATGCTGATAAAGAGAAACCAAATGGCACACAGTTATTGGCAGGTGTCAGTCAACCATTTCATGAACCTTCATCCATATGCATAGGGGAAAACGAAACCCAGATGGCAGAAGACAAAACGGTGGAAACTGAATCAGGCTCATCCTCAAATGAAAATATAGCTGGCAAAGAACAGGAATTTCCAGTACTTGTGAAAAATGAAGATCAGCAACAAAAATCCATTGCAGTGCCAAACCAGGACAATGGAATAGGTTCTCAATCAGTGCTATCTTCCACTCAGAAAATTTCAGAAAACAGAGATTTGGAAGACAGTTCAGGAAACAATGGGGAAAATGTGTCCAGAAAGCTGGAAAACAGCAGCGCAAAGCATCTGCAGACGTGTCCTAATCAGGAAAAACAGACAGAGATAAAGGAAGCCCTGAAGCAGATGGGAAATGGGAATTACAGGCTGATAGCCGAGCCAGGCAGGAGTGACAAAGATGTCAATCAAAAGGAGACAAGTATTGAAATTGCCCAAAGCTACCAAGAAAATTGTACAAGGTCAGGAGACTTGCATAAAAACAGTCCCATGCATCTGTCTTCCGGTGAGCTGGAAGGAAAGGACAATGAAAGTGGCTGGATGACTAAAGAGTAAGAGCAAGTGGTCTTTTGGGGGAGACACAACAGTAGCCTTCGGGACAAATTCCAGAGGGGGGGGTCATTGTTAGTCTGTTGCAGCAAAAGCAGCTAATAATAATAATAATTTATTATTTATATTCTACTCATCTGGCTTTGTTTCCCCAGCCACTCTGGGTGGCTCCCAACCGAATATTAAAAACACAATAAAACATCAAATATCAAAAATATTTCGGCCTTGGGAGCCGAACATTCCAGTTCCCGAACAATCAAAAACTGGAAGTGATTGTTCCAGTTTTTGAACTTTTTTTGGAAGCCAAACATTTGGCGCTGCTTCTGTGGCTTCCAACTGGCTGCAGGAAAGTCCTGCAGCCAATTGGAAGCTGTGCCTTGGTTCCTGAACCGTTTCGGGAGTTCAACAGCTGCAAATCGATTCGAGCTATTGGTCTTCTTTACAGATAATATGGGTACTCTTGTATTTTGTCTGCAGGTTTCTTGTGAAAGCGAATGGTCTGAGTGAACCTGAAATAGCCTGTTGCATCAGAGCCCCTCTCAGTGTGCTGGAAAATCTAGTCATCCGAGTTGTCAATGATTTGAGTTCATTGGTGGTGGATGGTTCTGAAGAACTGGTCAGCAACGTCATCCATGCTGAGTGCTGCTCTTCCATTGGCCCACCAACCATTCATTCCATCACCATCGCGATCCCATTTATTTCACGTTACAGAGGAATGTACAAAGATATTATGGTGAAGGTGACTGATGTCAACTTTTGGTCAAGTTATTTGACTCCTGTCTCCTTGGAAGGGCACCAAGGGAACCAGAAGGTTAGTGAATTATTGTCAAGGTTTGGTGCTCAATCAATCAATCAAATCTTTATTACGGTCACTGACCAGGGTGGGGTACAATCATTTACAATCTGTAAAACATTTTGGAAAGCTAAAATTATTACAACAGAAGGTGTATATATAAAAGACTATAAGAATCTAAAAGAGCTAAAATAATCTAAAAGAAGGGTTAGGAGCATTAAATGGATGTGGAAGAGCACAAAAGGTTGGTATATAAAAGGCTATGACTATCAATTTACAAAGCATTCTGATATGGGTGTTCATTAAATCTAGTTGTAGCGCAGGACATCAACCGACGGATTTTGAATGCTGCTATGCGGAGCCTAGCAACACTGTATGTTGTAGCAGGGTTGGTATCTGAAAGCAGCAGGGAGGTATAGAATTGTCCTGTGTGCCCTGCGTACTTATGGAGTAGTGAGGAGATGAGGTTAATACGGATTTGTCAATAATACAGGTACTGGAGAAGCACGTGCTCTATTGTTTCTGTTTGTCCAGAATCACAGGGGACCCCAGAAGGCTTTAGATGAAATCACTTCCCGTTTCTAATTCATGGGAAGAAAGCAGAGCTATCACACACCCTGAACCACATACGATGGAGCTCACCTGAAACAGGGAATTCACCCCCTCTGGCCACATGTAGCTTATTTTATCACAAAGGTCTTCTAGACGAGCATGTGCAGAGTATCGGGGCCATCACTGAAATCCTCCAAAAGAAACAAGCAGTTAGTCATGCTACAAATTACAACAGCAGAGTAGGGAATGCGGGTGGCACTGTGGTCTAAACCACTGAGCCTGTTGGGCTTGCTGATCAGAAGGTCGGTGGTTCGAATCCCTGAGAAATGCTGATTTAGAATAAGAAATATCTTTATATAATGTAAATATTGACCAACCAGGGGCTGCCATTAATGTCACCTCAAAGCATTGGGGAAATTAAAATGGAGGTTCACAGATCCCACTAGCAGGGCAGAGATCCGCACTCGGTCTACTGGGTCTCAAACAACTGCACCCGGATGCCAGGTGCTGCTGCCGAGTCTGGGCAGCCCCCAACATAATTGCTCCTTATTTGATATTGTTATGTACTGAGTTGAATAGGATCCAAAATGCAGCAGTCTGATTGGTCCTAGAACAATAGGATTCAGAATGCAGCAGTCTGATTGGTCCTAGAACAATGCAGCAGTATGATTGGTCTGCAGGAGCCACCCAATCCAGCTACAGGTGGAAGTGAATCCACAACCTGATTGGCCTACAGGAGAATTCTGGAATTAGCCAATCACGTGCAACCCATTGTGTAAATAATGTATATAAAGCAGATAGTTTGGGGAAACTTTCATTCCTCCTCACCGCTATCCACTATGAGCTGAATAAAAAGCATGAAATCCACTCTAGACTCTGAGTATATTTCAGATATATTACCAAAGCAGTGAGGGAAGAGACCACAGGAAGTGATACTCATATCTCTGCGGTAGCTAAAACTGCAAAGCAGCTACATTTCTGTGGCTGTCAGATAAAGTTGCCCGGAAACAGAACGGAGAAAGCAATCTTTCACTGTGGTTGTTAACTCTCAGGTTACTTCCCTTTTATACCTCTGATTCATGCTGGCATACAGGTTAGAATTCATTTATCGTTATCCACTTCAGCATTTTTCACTAATTTCTATCACACAGGGGACTTTTGCGGAGGTGAAAACCAGCCAGCTTGGCCTTTTTTCGGTGGTCTCATGCTTAAAGACGGAAACAGTCACCATTCCAAAGAAAGGACTTTCACGAAAGCTAAGTATGGATCCCAGAATTTCATTTTGCTGGCCTCCGTCAACTTTTAGTTCTCGAGTAACAATGCACCTAAAGGTATGCTTAAAAAAAAAAATTGCTGGGGGCAAAAGGGTATAAACACCTTGCTTTTTTATTTTTTGGAATATTTTATTAGTTGAATATAAGAACAACATATAATCAAATACAAGCAATCCGATACAGTTTTCCCCTAACAGCCCCCCCCCCAAAAAACAGCCCCATCTACGTCCAGGTAATTACATTAGTAATATAATCAAATAAAAAAATATTTCTACAGTTGCTGGTTTAAGAAATATCATTCCACATGCTCCCATGTGTCTTAGGTGGTTTAAATGCATGTTCTTTCTTTGATGCATATGTAATAAAGGAGGACCACGTTATGTAAAAGTTATGTAGTTTCTCACGTTGTTTTCGTCCACGTACCCTTTCTGTTAACTTTTCCATCAAAATTAATTCCCAGACATAAGCATACCAATGGGACGCGGGTGGCGCTGTGGGTTAAAGCCTCAGCGCCTAGGGCTTGCCGATCGAAAGGCCGGCGGTTCGAATCCCCGCGGCGGGGTGCGCTCCCGTTGTTTGGTCCCAGCGCCTGCCAACCTAGCAGTTCGAAAGCACTCTCGGGTGCAAGTAGATAAATAGGGACCGCTTACTAGCGGGAAGGTAAACGGCGTTTCCGTGTGCGGCTCTGGCTCGCCAGAGCTGCGATGTCACGCTGGCCACGTGACCCGGAAGTGTCTTCGGACAGCTCTGGCCCTCGGCCTCTTGAGTGAGATGGGCGCACAACCCTAGAGTCTGTCAAGACTGGCCCGTACGGGCAGGGGTACCTTTACCTTTACCTTTAAGCATACCAAACTTTATATAGGTTCACGTTTAATGTCCTCCAGGGTCTAGCAACAGCAAGACATGCTGCAGTTATAAGATGCACAATGAAGTCTTTGGCTCTAAGAAACACCTTGCTTTATTAGCAGAGATCAGGGAATGGCTATAGGAGAAGCTGGGCCAAAGCCCAAAATGAGTAGGAGTAGCTCATGGGCAAAATGGTTCCAGCGGTGGAATGGCTCTTGGCTGCTCTGTCCACCTAAAGCCCTCATGAGATCCCTCATCCTCCTCTGGGTTCTTGTGAGAGCCAGCTGGGAGGATCAAACCCCCTATTTCCACCCCCCAGAGTAGAAAAATGGTGCCCCACACTCAGGGCTCACAGAGCTGTGGCTGTTCAGAACATAGCGAAGACCTACAGTAACCTGATACCCAAGAAAAGATTTGTTTCTGCATGGCCATATTGGGGAAGCTCAGCTGCGGAATGGAGCACAGTTTAGTTCGTGGGCCATGACTGAGAGGTCCTGTAGATGGAACCTGCCATATAACGTCCATATAACTTTTTTTAAAAAAAATCATTTTCAGGGAATTGAGTTTGGGCATTCCCCTTACAACCCAGGTGTAGGAAGAAAGTATGGCATGGTTTCTATTCCATATGACTTTAGACACCTAAGGTTAGCAATCAGTGAAGGAAAGAGTCTGCAAAGTTTTGGTTTTTTTTCCCCTTCTTTAATATTAATACAGTGGTACCTCAGGTTACATACGCTTCAGATTACATACGCTTCGGGTTACACACTCTGCTAACCCGGCAGCGCAACGGCAGCAGGAGGCCCCATTAGCTAAAGTGGTGCTTCAGGTTAAGAACAGTTTCAGGTTAAGAACGGACCTCCGGAACACATTAAGTACTTAACCTGAGGTACCACTGTATTATTATTATTATTATTATTATTATTATTATTTATTTATTTATACCCCACCCATCTGGCTGGGTTTGCCCAGCCACTCTGGGAGGCTCCCAACAGAATATTAAAAACACGATGAAACAGCAAACATTAAAAGCTTCCCTAAACAGGGCTGCCTTCAGATGTACAGGTTAAGAACAGTTTCAGGTTAAGAACGGACCTCCGGAACGAATTAAGTTCTTAACCAGAGGTAGCACTGTATTCTAAAAGTCAGCTGTTTATTTCCTTGACATCATATGGGAGGGCATTCACCAGGGCAGGTGCCACTACCGAGAAGGTCCTCTGTCTTGTTCCCTGTAACCTCACTTCTCACAGGGAGGGAACCACCAGAAGGCTCTCAGCGCTGGACCTCAATGTCTGGGCTGAATGATGGGGGTGGAGACGCTCCTTCAGGTATACTGGTCCGAGGCCGTTTAGGACTTTCAAGGTCAGCACCAACACTTTGACTTGTGCTCAGAAACGTACTGGGAGCCAATGTAGGTCTTTAAACAAGTGACCTCTGTGCCATATAACAAACTGCTTTTGAAAGGCCTTTCAGGACCAAACTAAACTTTATTTTTATTGCCTTGCGCATGTGTGTGTGCTTTAAAAATGTAAAACTAGGCATGGCTTTGCAGGTGCAATTAACATTGAGACCACATCATGGGTGCAAGTGAGACTCAACCTGCCTCTCTCCAGCCATTATCCTGATCCTGACTTGCATGATAATGGACCTTGAGGGACTTCTATTAATACTAATGGGAGCTTTTCCCAACCCCAAAGATAGATTTTCTTTTTTGGTATGAGAATCATTCCTGGGGAGGAATGATCCTCATACAAAAACCTCCCTGTATGCTGTGATCCCTAACCTGCCCCCCCCCCAATGGCTGGTATTAAAAAGCAACAACCAGTCATGGCTGCTAACAGCACAATAAAAGATGGATTTTGGCCCTTGGTTTCAAAAGGGTATTGCTATGTGGCATGGCAGGCTACCATTCAAGAAACAAACTCCAACAATGTAGAACTAATTGTGCATTTCTTTAGACTCTGGGCAAGATCTCAAGCAATTCATAAATGCAACTGCCAATTTGTTGTCCATCTTCCTTTTAGTACAGTGGCTAGGAGCCTATGTTGTTGCTGTTCCTGTTAAGGGATTCTTGATATTGAGAAATAGAGGCTGTCATTCACTTCATCCCTGGGTGGCAGTAAAAGCTTGGGAAAGAACGGCTAGACATTTACCATTGCGTATTTATCCTGCAATGTTAACTATGCAGTTTGTTGTTCAGCTCCTGCGTGGCTGCATTTTTCCTGGGAGGTATTTTGGGTTTGTCTGTCGTCTTTATCATTCAATCACAGAGCCAGTGTGGTGTAGTGGTTAAGAGCGGTAGTCTCATAATCTGGGGAACCAGGTTCGCATCTCCGCTCCTCCACATGCAGCTGCTGGGCGACCTTGGGCCAGTCACACTTCTTTGAAGTCTCGCAGCCCCACTCACCTCACAGAGTGTTTGTTGTGGGGGAGGAAGGGAAAGGAGAATGTTAGCCGCTTTGAGACTCCTTAAAGGGAGTGGAAGGCGGGATATCAAATCCAAACTCTTCTTCTTCCATCATGCCCTACAATTCTGGGAGCCTGTCTGTGTGCTTGCTTTCTCCTCCTGAGACACTTTGCTGATGTTGGTTGGACAAGGTACCGCCGGAATGGGCAAGCAGCATGATGTACTGTGTTTGGATAACCTGCAGACGAAAGAGCTCTTCATGTCCGTTGTTCCCTAAGGACTCGTACTTGGAAAGAGCTCTGACAATTGTGTGTCGAGGTCCCCAAGCCACCCCAAATAACTCACACATCACACAGAAATTTTGTTTAAGGTTTTTGGCATAATTTTGGCCAAAACTTTATTAAAATACAAAAATGTGAGTGTTTGCATTGGTTGCAACTATCTGCCCCCAGTGGGGACAGACTGACATTTCGCAAGCTTGCGAGAGCCAGAAAAGGGGAATACATTTTGGGGATAGCGACAGAGCAGGGAACCTGCCCTCAGCCCCAAATGCAACCAGGGGCTCTTGCATGGCCCTAGCCCCTTGACAGGGTTTGGACAAAAGCAATGGTGAGTCCCTGTATTCCTTTAACGGAATACCCTTGCAGCAGCAGCATTAGAGGGACAGGCACAGCCAATCCATGCCTCTCAACCAACCAGTTCCATAAAACCAATGCCTAACCACAACCTTACAAGTTGTGACAATTTGCTACGCAGTAGACAAAAACCAGATGGCACCAGCCAATCAGCCAGATGGACAAAATTCCTACCGGGCCCCTGCCCCAAAGCAGACAACCCCATGACAGGCGTAGCAAGGTCAATGAGAACAACCCTAAATATAGGGGGGAGACTGGCAATCCGATGCACGGGGCGAAAAGAGGAAGCTCTACGCTTCGTGCAGGGAGTTTTAAGGTTACTAGCTGTCAATCACAAAATGGCAACATTAACTTCTTCCTAAAAACAAGGGAAGCCCAATCGCAACCGTGGCCAATGAACAATTAGCCCACCCCACAATTTTGGTGTGTCTTGTCAGCCCCCACTGCAACCCGTGCTCTCCATGAAGGAGAACACGCTATAGCAATGTTGCTCCCTGTTTCGGGGAGGCCTCAATTGCACCAACAGTCGCCGCACCAACCCACACCCTCCTATCCTACCTATTTCCATGGTTGCCCAGTAACTCTAACTAAATAAAGTGAGGAAAGATTTCCAGGCAGGGCCGGCCCAAGATATTTTGACACCTGAGGCAGACCCCAAAATTGGCACCTCTCCTTTCCGCCAGGGAAGAATAGGTGAGGGAAGAACTATATCAGGAACAAATACACTGAGATTTGCTGCCCCTGTGGATTCTGCTGCCTGAGACAGTTGCCTACCCTTGCCTCATAGATGGGCCAGGCCTGCTGCCATGCTTAACAGAACTGGAACAATAATTATTATAAGGAAGGGAGCAACAGCTAGCGCAGCTGCTCTGCAAATATTCCAACCATTTGGTGTGCATTTAATTAGTAAACCAATAAGAGATAATCTGACTCAAATGAATTCTTTATATTCCACGTGCTTTGGCAGTTGGTTGTTCTCTGTTGCCTGTTCTAATCTACATTTCGCTTTACAGTATGCAGCAAAACAAGAGCAGAAGTTGTTGCTCATTCCATTCGGCAGATGCCCTCAGGAACTCAGTCCCATCTGCCAGAAGTATAAAGGGAAGTTCTCCATGGAGAGAAGGGGGATTCCCCTCTGTGCATCCAGGCCATTCATTCGCTTATAGAAAAGGGAAGTCCTTGTATGTACATGAGAGCATTGGGTCATGGCCTGTGGCCATCGTTCTGTTCAGTCAGTGAGCTTTTGTCATGCGTAACAGGAGAACAGCCGCATGAGTTACTTCATAGTGGTCTTAAATCAGAGGAAAGGATGGATTTGGTAAAAATGGCAAGTATTTGGACTGTTATTTTTAGTGAAATGATGCATCTCAAAATGGAGAACTTGAAAACAGCCCAAGGGCTGGGGATTGGCACAACCTTCCCTTGACCTTCTGAAAGTGCCCTCCCACTGCCAACAAAATGAGCTGCTGAACAGGACTTCGGATTGCAGTTGTCTGTGGGTCAAGGAGTACCACTTTGCTGGTGTTATTCTCTATTATTAGATTTTAATTTGATCCTGACTTTTTTTTAAGGAGGTAATTTAATTATTATTTAATTTTATGTCAATGTTATATATTTGATGTTAGCCGCCCTGAGCCCAGTTTCAGCCAGGGAGGCAGGATACAAATAAAAGTTGTTGTTGTTGTTGTTGTTGTTGTTGTTGTTATTATTATTATTATTATTATTGCAGTGGCATTCAAAGGGTGTGGTGCATCACACTGGTGTGGCAGGAGAGGAATGCAAGTGGAGCAGGAAGCTTCAAGGACAGTCAAACAAACATTTGAACATTTCATTCTACAGTCAAACCTCGGTTGTCAAACTTAATTCGTTCCAGAAGACCATTCGACTTCCGAAATATTCAATAACTGAAAACTGAAAGCGGAAGCCTCCTCAATACAATAGGGAAACTCAAAATGGAAGCTGCATAGCACGTTCGGCTTCTGAAAATTGTTCAAAAAACAGAGCAGTTACTTCTGGGTTTTCGGCGTTTGGGAGCTGAAACGTTCCAAAATGGAGGCATTCGGAAACCAAGGTTTGACTGTAATATAGTACAGTGGTACCTCGGGTTAAGAACTTAATTCATTCCGGAGGTCCATTCTTAACCTGAAACTGTTCTTAACCTGAAGCACCACTTTAGCTAATGGGGCCTCCCGCTGCTACCGCGCCGCAGCTGCGCGATTTCTGTTCTCATCCTGAAGCAAAGTTCTTAACCTGAGGTAATATTTCTGGGTTAGCGGAGTCTGTAACCTGAAGGTACCACAGTATAGTATAGTATAGTATAGTATAGTATAGTATAGTATAGTATAGTATCAAAATGAGAGCAAGAGCATTAAGTGATACTGAAGACAATCTTGGTGTTTTTCAAGGTATTTCTTATCAATAAGAAATTCAATGTGGTGCGAGCAAATGTTTATTCTGAAAGTGTGGCCCAGAGAAAAAAGTTTGCGAACCACTGTTCTGAAGGGAAAGACAATGTTGGGGATCAGTTGAGCTGAGCGTCAGTCCGTCACCGCTCACCCAACCAGCTCCCCAAGGCTTGCTGGCCCTGGTCCCATTTCAGAGATTGGACAAAATCGTGGCAAGCCCCAGGATTCCTTTAATGGAATTCCCTTCCAGCAACATTGGAGGGCCAGGCACAGCCTATCCTGACCCCTCCACCACCAGCTTTTTATAACCAATGCCTAACCGCAACCTTACAAGTTGTGACGAATTGCTAAGTAGTAGGCAAAAACCAAATGGCACCAGCCAATCAGCCAAATGGCAAAATTCCTACTAGGCCCCTGCACCAAGGCAGATGACCCCATGACAGGCAAAGCAAGGTCAACCGAAACACAGGGCGAGTGGGCGGGTGATCCGATGCACTCTGCTAAAGAGAAAGCCCCAATATTTAAAGACTATGGTCCCACCCACCAATTTGCTAAATGCAATTTCCCCCAGCAACCCGGTCAGCCAATCGTTGCACTAGGCAATAGCCATTAACCTGCCTGGAAACACAGGGCTAGCCTGGTGGCCCACACCGCAACCCGCACTCTCATTTTAGGGAGAACACGCTTTCCCCTAATTCTGGTAGGTATTTGCTCCACAAACAGGCTGCAGTCCTGTGTAATCTCAGAAGGATGTTCCACTATGTCCAATGGGGTGTACTTCCTAGTAAGTGTGTTTAGGTTTACAGATGTAACCTATTGATACTGTGACAGTGCAACTCATTAAAAGCTGCATGGCATCAATACAGACACATTGTGAAGGTTTTATTTATTAAAACATGCTTCATGTTGACTAATTAAATATAGATAGAATGTCATTTAAAAACATCCTGCTAGAAAGAATATTTGTAACAAGGTGAATTTAAGAGGGTGGGGAAGCATTTATATTTCACTGGTATGAAGGCAAATTTCAGAAATGTAGATTTTTCTGGCAACAAGTGATGCTAAAATCATAAATCATAAAACCACAATATTTATGCAGGTGCAACCAATTGAGCCATCCCTGATCTCCATGTTAAAAACAAAGAACGACATCTATCATTCAGTGGTGTCTACTAGCCCTCTGGTGTATCTGCAACATCCTTCATCGCGGCCATTCAACAAATCCATCACAATTATTCTGCCTTGCCCTCCAAATCATGAAAAGAAGATGGAAGGGAATGAGAAAGACCAGGGGCGGGCTATGAGTGCATCCATACCCAGAGTTACAACTGTGCATCAATTTCGGTGAGAGAAAACAGTTCCTTGGAAACTATGCATTTGTATTTTTTTTATTTTTAAAAAATACAACAGACATTAAGTTTCCAATCTTTTAATGGATTTTTTATAGTATGGTTATTCTTTTTTCCCCATGCTGTTTTTTAAGTGATTGTTTTTAAAACTTCTCTTGCTGTCAGTTTTTATTGTATTAAGATGTATGCTCATATCCCAGAGAGCTTTTCTATGCCCAAAGCTGGTATATGAATACAGTGGTACCTTGGTTCTCAAACTTAATCCGTTCCGGGAATGCGTTCCAAAACCAAAACGTTCCCAAACCAAGGCGCGCTTTCCCATAGAAAGTAATGCAAAATGGATTAAAAACAACCCCTAAAGCAGCAATTGAACATGAATTTTACTATCTAACGAGACCATTGATCCATGAAATGAAAGCAAGAATCAATGTACTGTACTATAAAATAAATAAGACAGTATTGTAGATGTTAAAAATAAAAATTATTTTTTTTCTTCTTCCCTGCACTGATGATAGTTATTGTTTGGATGTGGGGGAGGCTTTTATCCATTTTTGCAGTCACACAATCAATCAATCAATCAATCAATCAATCAGTAGCTGAACTGGGTTCCACACAGTCACAAAAACATATTAACTTAAAAAGCCCTCAAAACAAAAACATAAAATAAACAGCAAAAACAAAAGCGACAAACTTTATCCATTCCAGAAGTCCATTTGACTTCCGAAATGTTCAAAAACCAAGGTGCAGCTTCTGATTGGTGCAGGTGCCCCGGAAACAATAGCCAACAGCCACATCGGACATTCAGCTTCCAAAAAATGTTAGAAAACCAGAACACTTACTTCCGGGTTCTCAGCATTTGAGTACCAAGGCATTTGAGAACCAAGGTACCACTGTATTCTTCCCCTCCCCCCATGCTGTTTTTTAAGTGGTGGTTTTTAAAATCTCTCCTGCTGCCAGTTTTTATTGTATTAAGATGTATCCTTGCATCCCGGAGACCTTCTGTGCCGAAAGCTGGTGTATGAATATTTTTTAATGAAACATATATTTCAAACCTGTTCCTGTAGGTACTCACTCTGCAGAGAGGGTAACGTTTTGTGTGTGACACAGCACCAGATATTACTGGACCCCAGACCCAATAAGGGGTGCATGGAGGGGTAGGGGAGGGATAGAACCTTTGGTGGGGGGACAAGTCATGCTTCTTCTGGGGGTAGTTTGTCCATTTCTGGTCCCCACCCTGCACTCAGCTCTCACCTGTGGCTCCTAGAGGCTGTCAGCATGTGACAGTGGCCACACCCCGGGAATGGTTTTGACTGGCCGGTTAAAGGGTAGCTGATGGCTCTCAAACCATTAGGGTCTTCCCCTGCATGTGAAGACAGGCTCTGGTGGATTGAGTGGAAGGGACCAATAGCGGGACCAATAGTCAAGAAGGCGGTTTCTGCACATGCTGCAGAGGGAAATGAGAAGGGCTCATCAACCTGGGAGTGGAGTTCAACTCTGCTCCTAAATTTCTACTGCCTTGCAGGTGTCAAGCTGTAGGGAATAGGCTTCCTCCCCCCGTGGCAGTAGATAAGCAGAACAAAGGAAAGTCTTCTTACCAGTTAGAAACTTTAATAATCACAGTAAGAGAACAAAGAACATCTCCTAGAAATGGCGGTGCTCCCACTTAAGGTCCACACCCCCTTCCGTCCCTATTAATCCACGTCACTTCTACTTCTTGTAATCTGAGTCTATACCCTCTGTGCGCTTTCGGTTCTAAGACTTTCTGAGCTCTTCATGACCTTGGGGATAGTGGATGAACGCTTTCCAGAGACAGTGAAACTGTTAACCCTCTCTCTCCCAGTGTTTCTTCTCCTAGCTGTTCCCCATCCAGTATTTCCCAGCTTCTGCCTTCTGAACTATGCCCCTCTGCAAACCACTGTTCCAAATCTATTCTGTCCTCCTGCTCCTGGGAAGATTCAGGATCCGGAGCAGGAGCAGGAGCAGGGGGAGGGGGAGGCTCCCACCATTCTTCCTCAGTGTAGCCCTCCTCAGCACAGTCTCTGACAGCAGGACATCTTCAGGAGAAGAAAAGGCTAAGGGGTAAACCCTACACATATTCGGTTGGATGGAACCTTGTATGCCTTCTTTTGGCATCACAAGCCAAGCTGGTGCCAAATGTATTGCTCTGCTTTCCTTTGGACCATATCAGCAAGTCTTGTCCTCTGGGCAGCTCAGGACGTCCATACAAAGTTCAGCTCCTTAAGAGTTTCAAAAGCCAGCCTGAAATTTCTCAGCAACCTTTCCTAGGTAGCTTCCGCATTTGATTTGATTTATTTTTCTGTAATCAAATTAGATTCCGCCACCCCCCTCTAAAAATAGCATCCAACCTGCTAAAAGGTGTGGCTTCAGATACATTCCAGAAAGTGGTTTTATTTAAACAAGAGGGATGTAAAACAAAACACTGCAATATGGAATGCTGCTCTTCTGGATTCCAGTCACTCTGTTCCATTACACGCTGTCCTCTCAGGTTTCCATTTCCCCTGTCAACAGTTGGTCAACAAGGTGAGACTGGAAAGTTCAGTGAATGGTCACATAAATCAGACAGCGAGAAATATTCGAATATACAACCTTGCAGGCCTTCAAAATAAGCCCCCTCTGATACAATGTTCGTAGAACTGTTGGAAACTTCTGGAGAAGTCCTCTTTTCATACTGCTTTCAGTTCCCTCATCACAGCAGTTGGATTTGTAAAATGTTACAGTTCTCAGTTTTGGAAATCCTGTGGGGCCAGATCGGGAGAATATGGAGGGTAGGACAACTCAGTAACGATTTCACGTGCAATATGCAATTCTTCCACCATCGTTCGGACGGACAAACACTGATCCCGCGTCAATAACTCACAAACTCTGTCAACATTTGCCTCCGTTCTTCTCATTGACGCTCTGCCATCTTTGATGGTTTTCCACCCTTCACAGAAATGCTTAAACCACTCATACACTGTCTTTCGTGTTACAGCTTCAACTCCGTACACAATTGTGAGCATTTCATGGGTTTCTGATGCTGATTGTATGTTTGAATATTTCTCACTGTCTGATTTCTGTGACCATTCACCAAACTTTCTGGTCACACCTTGTATGTTCACTGAGCACATTCAGTCTCCACTGAGCAATTGTTGGGGGGGGGGGGTTGCGGTGGAGCAAGTCTCTTCCACTTAGCATTTTTACAGAAGTGTGGTTTTTTGGTTTTTTGGTGTTGTTGTTTTTTGTACTTCTGTAAATCTTGTGATTCCTCCAAGACTCCTGACTTTTGTGCATGGGTGGTACAATTTTGGCTACCCAAGCATTGGCACCCAGAACCTGAACACTGGAAATAATGTGAAATGCTAGCTTTAACATAGGCCATTGGTGGCAGTTATGGAAACCACCAGCGTTGACTACTGACTAGAAAGGATGCAAGGATCTAAACAGAAGAGGTTAACCTTTCACTTTGGACAACAGAACTAGCTCAGTTAGTAGAGCACAATACTTTTAATCTCAGGGTTATGGGTTCAAATCCCATGTTGGGCAAAAAAATCCTGCATGGCGGGGGTTGGGCTAGATGACCCTCATCGTCCCTTCCAACTCTACAATTCCTTGAAACAGGCTATATAGCAGCTTATGCAGAACAACAAACCCCTGTGTTGCAAACTTAACACAACAAACAATACAAGCAATACAAAGACCAGTATACTAGATAGCACTGCAATTCTTATTGCATGATATACATGATTTAGTACAACAAAAACAAAATGTGTACACTTGTAAATTCTCTAATATATTAGAAATCAAATGAACACACGTCTGTCAATCTTTGAAAGTCCGTAGAAGTATAATAAGTCTATAGTTGAAATAAAGTAATAGATGCTATCCTGTGGGCTAAGTGGTAAAACTTTTTAGGCCTTCATGGTGCCGAAGTAGTAATTGAATAACAACGTAGGACAGTGATCCCGGATAATCTGACTGTTTCGCTGGAATCTTCTTCAGCACAACTACAAAAGAATTCAAATATGAAACAATGACCTGTGTACACAAAAACTATATAAACTTCACACATTACAACCCATATGCTACAACTACAATAAGAAGAACAAAGATTGACAGACATGTGTTCGTTTCATTTCAAATATATTAGAGAATTTACAAGTGTACACATTATGTCTTTGTTGTACTAAATCGTGTATAAAGGTAAAGGGACCCCTGACCATTAGGTCTAGTCGTGACCGACTCTGGGGTTGCAGCGCTCATCTCGCTTTATTGGCCGAGGGAGCCAGCGTACAGTTCCCGGGTCATGTGGCCAGCATGACTAAGCTGCTTCTGGCGAACCAGAGCAGCACACGGAAATGCCGTTTACCTTCTCGCCAGAGTGGTACCTATTTATCTACTTGTACGTTGACATGCTTTCGAACTGCTAGGTTGGCAGGAGCTGGGACCAAGCAATGGGAGCTCACCCCGTCACGGGGATTCGAACTGCCAACCTTCTGATTGGCAAGCCCTAGGCTCTGTGGTTTAACCCACAGCACCACCCGCGTCCCAAATCATGTATATCATGCAATAAAAATTGCAGTGCTATCTAGTATACTGATCTTCATGTTGCTTGTATTTGTTGTTGTATAGAGCAGCTTATGCTATTTTACAGAAAGAGATTTTCAGATTCTCACAAGTGTTTTAATTTCCAGAAAGCTGTGGTTGCTGTTGTTTTGAAAGTAACTATTGACTCTTGTGATTCTCCAGAGCAATGAGTGCCTCTCCGAGAAAGCATGGAGAGAATCTCCAGGGATCCTTAAAATTACTGGGATACAGAAGCAGAGAAGAAGAATGGGCCGTGTTGGATGAGATTGCGGTGCAAAATGCACGGAATGGCCTCGTGTCGTTTGAACTGGACGAGCCCTTAGACAGGTGAGAAAAATCAAATATTTTCCATCTGCAGATGCGGCAGTGGATTTGCTTGGAGAAGACATTGGTCCTTGGGAGTGGGGCTAAACCATCGTCGCACTGCATCCATCTTCACTCTTGGCTTGGTAATGTCTAAATATGGCTCAGCTTGCATTTGCATAAGAAAGTCATCACTATGAGGCTATAGAAAATGAATGAAGGAATGTGAAAACCAGCCCTGAAATTCACAGTGTATCATGTATTGGACACACTTCAGATTTATTCATTTTTTAATAATGTTCTTTAATCGAATGATGTCCCTTCTTAATATATTTAAACACGGAGACGGTAGAATGTACAGAGAAATGTTATTGATCTATGTATCAGATAATCAAAGTATAGGTTTTAGCAGTGGCGTAGCGTGGGGGTGCAGGGGGGGCCGGCCGCACCGGCCGCAACATCTGGGGTTAGGGTTAGGGGGCGCAAATCCACAGGTTAGGGGGCGCAAATCCACATGTTAGGGGGCGCATATTACTTGCCTTGCCCCAGGTGCTGACAACCCACGCTACGCCACTGGGTTCTAGTTTGTATACGTAGTAGCCAGGGACGCTGGCCTATGAATTAACTCTAAGAATTATAACATGCCGTTTGGAGGTACTGTATTTGTTTATTGTAAGAATATGTCTAATTTTTAAATTGGATTAAGGGTGTCATTTGTAAGTGCGCTCCCAACTGATGTTGCTTTCTTTAATATGAATTCTTGGATCTGAGTTACATCCTATGCCCTTTGAAAATGTGTTTTTTGGGGGGCGGGGCTATTGGGTTGTTTTTATTTTTATTATGTATTTTGTGGTTTTATATCTTGATTTTATACTGTGAACTGCCCTGAGACCCCCGGGTATAGGACAGTATATAAATTCAATAACAGCAATAATAATATTGCACCAATGAAATGGTTGAACGTACTGAAATGGTTTTCCTAGTGACTTGACGCAAACGAAAACTGCATCAGTCACAACTGACAGTTTTGTTTGCTTGCTTCAGCCCAAGAACACACGTTCAGATCCACATATATTTTCTTTCTCTCTTTTTGAAATGCAGCTTCATTATCCTTCGCCTGTCCTCTTCTGTGGATAACACACATTTAGTTCAGCTTGTTAGAAATATGGAGAAAGACATCTACACCACAATGGTGAAAGTGGTGCTCTGTCGGAAAAAAGAAGATCCGTACAAGGTCGCTGTCTTACTCGTCCCATCCAAGGAACTGAACTTGGAGCTGCAAGGACTGCGTGAAGAAGGTTTCTCTGGTCCTCCTGATCCCTCTCAGCAGTTCAAGCTGAGAGAAGGGGAGCAGGTTTATTTTAGATTTAGCGGAAATATTCATGCTTCAGGTAAATCTGTTTCCTGCTCCACAACTACATTCCATGTAAGTGGCCCATTCTGAAGGGTACAAATGCAGGAGGGGGTAACCCTGTCCCTGTGGCCCTACACGCCTTATGTCTGGGTTGCATGTGAATGGACACAGTGTACTAATAGATGAACGCACCTAGGACTCAGTGACATTAGGAAAGAAACAGTGATTTGAATGCGCTATAAACACACAACACCAGATGGCGCCAGAGAGCAGGAAATTAAAAAACACGGTTTTCCATAGGGATTTTTTTTTCTTTGTTAAAACAGTCTAATTTCTGCCTGTATTTAGATACACTCATAGATGTCCTCTAAAGAAGGGAGGAGCTGTAGGTTCATACAGCCCCTTCAGAATGTGTGGGTGGTGGTGGAGGAGAACAGTTGTGGCATTTGGGCATCGAGGAGAGAATGATTGAAGGGCGCTACAGCCAATGAGAAAAAATGTGCTAAAAAATCAAGCATGCAACACTGGTGAATACTGATCCGTTGCATCAATTTAATCTTATCTCCTCCCCCCAACTTTCTCTTCCCCATGGCGTATATTCAGATGATGGGGCGGCCTTTGGGAAAAGCTACAAGCTTACTTTTCATGCGCAGAGAAAGCCACGGCTTGACCTGCAAATCAAGGAGGTGGATGAATTTGGCAATTACAGCTCACCGCATTACAAAGGAACTGCCTTGTTCTACAAAGTGAGCAAAGAAGCCATTGCTAAAAGCTGGGAACAGCCTCTTTTGCCTGAAGAGCAGCAGCAGCAAGACCTTGTCTGCAAATTGGCTCTCACCTTGCCAAAAGTAAGTTGTTTACCCACATTCTCAATTTATTTATTTATTTTCTTTATTGAATTTATATGCCGTCCTATACCCGCAGGTCTCAGGGCAATTCACAGAATAAAACCAAGATACAAGAACCACAAAATGCATAATAAAAAGTAAAAACAACAACCCAATTGCACCCCCCCAAAAAAACTACATTTTAAAAGGGTATAGGATGTCAAAGGGATCAACCAAAGGCCTGGTTAAAAAAGGAATGTTTTTGCTGGGTGCCTAAAGGTGTATAGTGAAGGTGCCAGGCGAACTTCCCTGGGGAGAGCATTCCACAGATGGGGAGCCACTGCAGAGAAGACCCTGTTCTTGTGCTGCCACTCTCCAGACCTCTCGAGGAGGAGACACACGAAGGAGGGCCTCAGAAGATGATTTCGGGGTCTGGGTAGGTTCATATGGAAAGAAGCGGTCCTTGAGGTATTGTGGTCCTGAGCCATTTAAGGTTTTATAGGTCAAAACCAGCACTTTGAATTGGGCCCAGAAACTAATTGGTAGCCGGTGCAGTGAGACCAGGATGGATGTAGTATGCTCAAACTGTCTTGCTCCGGTGAGCAACCTGGCCGCTGAATTCTGCACTAGCATGTTTCCGAACTGTCTTCAGAGGCATCCCTACATATAACGCATTGCAGTCATCTAACCTAGAGGTTACCAGAGCATGGACAACAGTAGTTAGACTATCCCTGTCCAGAAAGGGGCAAAGCAAGTGTTCATCTTTCATAAAAGGAGGGATAAAACTGTTTTTTTGGGGGGACGCGGGTGGCGCTGTGGGTAAAGCCTCAGCGCCTAGGGCTTGCCGATCAAAAGGTCGGCGGTTCGAATCCCCGCGGCGGGGTGCGCTCCCGTTGTTCAGTCCCAGCGCCTGTCAACCTAGCAGTTCGAAAGCACTCCCGGGTGCAAGTAGATAAATAGGGACCGCTTACTAGCGGGAAGGTAAACGGCGTTTCCGTGTGCGGCTCTGGCTCGCCAGAGCAGCGATGTCACGCTGGCCACGTGACCCGGAAGTGTCTCCGGACAGCGCTGGCCCCCGGCCTCTTGAGTGAGATGGGCGCACAACCCTAGAGTGTGCTGGTCCCGGGGGTAAGGTACCTTGGGTGTAGCAAAGTCCACACGAAGAGGGGCAAGGTCCGAGGCAGAGTGCCGGGCGGTGAACAGGAACGCTGGAACAGGAGGCTGTGCAGGGAACAGGTACACCGGATGGTCGGGAACAGGAGGCCGAGCAGGGAACAGAAGTACCGGATAGTCAGGAACAGGAGGCCGAGCAGGGATCAAGAACGCAGGAAGGTCCGAAGCCAACAACGACGTTGCTCCCGCAACCTGGGGCCGGGCTGACTGGGCTTTTATCCTCTTCTAAGGCCAGGGGCGGTCCCGGCCCCCAGGAGCCCCGCCTCCTCTGGCCTTAAGGCGAGCACTCCTCCTGGGGGCAACCAGTTCCCTTCGCCTCTCTGCTCTAAACCTCTGCAGATCAGGAGAGGCCGAAGGGTTACTGGGCCCCGGAGGAGGCTCACCTGTGGCCACTGAGTCGTCAAGCCTCTCTGGGGCCAGAAGGGCTTCACCTGGGGCCAGCTCCTGATGCACTGCCACAGGTGCAGGCTCTTCAGCATCTAGGCCTGGCCCCAGTTCAGCCGGCCCTGGAGGCGGGGACTCCTGTGCAGGCCGGGATTCCTCTGTTTCATCCTCCGAATCGGAATCCCAGGCCATCACACCATCCCCCCTCCCAGGCCCCCCCCTCAACCGAGGGTCCGGACCCGGCTTGCCGGGGTACGTCGCATGGAACTCTCGGAGGCAGGCAGGTGCGTGGACGTTGGCCGCTGGTTCCCAGGAACGGTCCTCCGGTCCGTACCCCTTCCAGTCAATGAGATACTGCAGCTTCCCCCTGCGGTATCGGGAGTCCAGGATGCGTTCCACCTCGTACTCAGGCTCTCCCCGAACCAACACTGGCTGCGGTCGGGGACGGTTCGGGTGGAACTCGTCGGGTGGGGCCACCGGACTCAAAAGGGACCTGTGGAAGACCGGGTGAACCTTCAGGGTTGCGGGTAACCGGAGACGAAATGCCACAGGAGAGACTTGGTCTACGATAGGGAACGGGCCGGTGAAGCGGGCGTCCAACTTCCGCGAAGGTCGAGAGGGGTGGAGGTGGCGAGTGGAGAGCCAAACCAGGTCACCGACGCGAAGTTCCGGCCCCACCTGGCGGTGGCGGTCGGCCTGGGCCTTGTACGCTTCCTTGGCCTGGTGCAGTTGCTCCACCAAAAGCTGTTGCTGGGACTGGAGCTCTTGAAGCCACTCCGTCACCGCCGGGACTGCGGATGTCGGCAGCACCTCTGGAAACAGCCGTGGATGATAACCATAACTGGCCTGGAACGGGGTCTGCTGGGTGGACGCATTCACCGCGTTATTGTAGGCGAACTCCGCCAATGCCAGGTGGTCGACCCAGTCATCCTGCTGGTAGCTGCAGTAACACCGGAGGTACTGCTCCAGCACCGCGTTCGCCCGTTCCGTCTGGCCATCGGTCTGTGGGTGGTAGGCTGACGAGAGGCAGACCTCCGTCCCGAGGGTCCGGTGTAGTGCTTGCCAGAACCGGGATGTGAACTGAACGCCCCGGTCGGACACCACGCGCTCAGGTAGGCCATGCAGGCGGAAGACATGCTGAAGGTACAGCTGAGCAGTTTCCTTGGCTGTGGGTACAGATGGACAGGGAGCGCAGTGCACCATCTTGGTGAAATGGTCGGAGAAAACCAGAAGGCAGGTACAGCCACGAGACGAGGGTAAGTCCACTACAAAGTCCAACGAAACCGTGTGCCAAGGGTGCGGTGGAACTGGCAATGGCTGAAGTAGGCCGGGGGGTCGCCCGGTAGGTCCCTTGGCGCGCCGGCAGACATCACAACCAGCAACGTAGCGAGCCACGTCAGCCTTCAGGCGGGGCCACCAAAACTCTCGACTGACCAGATGGGTGGTCCGATACCGTCCAAAGTGCCCCGCTGCTGGGGCATCATGGGCCATCCGGAGAACCTCCAGCCGTAGTGGCCCTGGCGGGATGTACAAACGACCGTGGTGCAGCAGAAGGCCCTGATGCAGGACCAGCCCCGGATACTGTGGGCTGGACCCTTCAGCCAGCTCCCGGAGTCGTTCCTGGGCCCAAGCGTCGACCCGCTGCTGTTCCCGCACCCGAACCTGCAGCGGCTGCGCCTCCTGGGTGGCCAGGAATGCAGCCGGAGGTAGGATCGTGGTGGGTTCTGCTTGCTGTACCGTGTCTGCGTTGTCGTCAGGTTTCCGGGACAGGGCATCCGCCTTCTGATTCTGAGAGCTAGGGATGTAGCGGATCCGGAACTGGAACCGGGAAAAGAACAACGCCCACCGGATCTGTCTTTGGTTCAGCTTGCGGGTGGTCTGGAGGTACTCCAGGTTCCGGTGGTCGGTTCTCACCTCCACCGGATGTCGTGCCCCCTCAAGATGGTGGCGCCAGACCTCAAAGGCTACCTTGATGGCCAGTAGTTCCCGCTCCCACACAGTATAGTTACGCTCCGCTGGTAGGAGCTGGCGGGAATAGAAGGCACAGGGTAAGAGTGGCGCGTCAGGACCAATCTGTTGAGACAAGACGGCACCGAGAGCCGTACTGGAAGCGTCGGTCTCCACCACAAAGGGTCGAGAGGGGTCAGGATGTTGTAAGATTGGTGCCCTCTGGAAACAGGCCTTCAACCCCTGAAACGCCTCCTCTGCCTCCTTGTCCCAGGAAAACGGCGTCTTTGGGCGCAATAGCCGGGTCAACGGGGTGGTGCGATGAGCATAATCAGCGATGAAGGTCCGGTAGTAATTGGCGAACCCCAGGAAACGCTGTAGGTCCTTGCGGTTCCGGGGTGCCGCCCATTCTTGAACCGCTGTCACCTTCCCCGGGTCCATTTGCACCCCATCTGGAGAGAGCCGGTGACCAAGGAAGTCCACAGTCCGCTGATGGAACTCGCACTTGCTGAGCTTTGCGTACAAACGGTGCTCACGCAAGCGCTGCAGCACGGTCCGGACATGCCCCTCATGGCGAGCCGGGTCACGGGAGTAAATCAGTATGTCATCCAAATACACCACCACGTACTTGTCTAACAGGTCCTGAAACACGTGGTTGATGTAGCGTTGAAACACAGCAGGCGCGTTGCACAAACCGAAAGGCATAACCAAATATTCGAACTGCCCGTACCGGGTCCCAAACGCTGTCTTCCACTCATCCCCGGCTCGGATCCGAATCAAGTTGTAGGCCCCCCGGAGGTCCAGCTTGGTGAACACCTGTGCCCCTTGCACCCGCTCCAGCAGCTCCGAGATAAGGGGCAAGGGGTACCGGTCTGGGACGGTAATTTTGTTCAGGGCTCGGTAATCATGGCAAGGGCGGAGTTCCCCACATTTCTTCTTAACAAAAAGCACCGGCGCCGCGGTGGGCGAGGTGGAAGGCCTAATGAACCCACGCTCCAGGTTCTTGCGCAAGAAGTCCTGCAAAGCCTCGCGCTCTGGCTCTGTTAGGGAATATAAGCGACTCACTGGTAAAGGCGCTCCGGGTTGGAGGTCTATGCCGCAGTCAAAAGGCCGATGCGGCGGCAGCTGGTCTGCCCCCCGTTCCTCGAACACGTCCTGGTAGTCCTGGTACACGGCTGGGAGCGTGGGTGCTGCCTCCTCTGAGGGCGCGGCCGCCAGCGTTCCGGATTGAGCATGGGAACATGGGTCTGGGAAGTGCACGGTCCGTTTGACCCAGTCAATCTGAACGTTGTGGGCCTCCAGCCAGTCCATCCCGAGCACCAGGGGGAAGCGGGGCATAGAGGCAATGTCCAAAGTTCGCAACTCCCGGTGCTGCTGGAGACACAGGACCAGAGGCTGGGTCTCCTGAGTAACGGCACCTGAACGCAGAAGTCGTCCGTCAATCGCTTCCACCTGGACCGGTACTGGCTTGTTCCGAAGTGGCACCTGATGATGGGCGGCAAAAGCAGCGTCCATATAGGAGCGGGTTGCCCCTGAATCTACCAAAGCATGGGTGAGGATCCAGGGCCCACCTGGAGGGTATAAACGTACCGAAACCATAAGATGTTGCAAGTCCATTGGTGCGGGCCCATTCTGTACGGTTTGGGACCCCCGGTAGCTAGGGCCATCAGCTACTGGGGTTGGCGGTTTCCCTGCGGCTGGCGTTTCTCAGGGCAGGACCGAGCGAAGTGTCCACTTCCGCCACAGTAAAGACAGAGATTTCCATCCCGACGCCGCGCCTTCTCTGCGGGGGAAAGGCGTGGCCGCACTGCCCCGAGCTGCATAGGCTCCTCCGTTAAATCAGTTGTGACCGTGGGGCTGCCGGAAAAAGCTGGTGCCGTGAACTGGAAGTGTCGGCGACCCCGGGCCTGACGACGATCCTCCAACCGGTCGCCTATTTGTAGACTCCGTTGAATGAGAGTGTCCAGCGTGGTGGGGCGTTCCATTGTGGCCAACTGGTCCAGTACCTCGTCCGAAAGCCCTTCGAGATACTGGTCCCGCAGTGCCGAGTCATTCCAGGTCAAGTCCTGTGCCAACAGCCGGAACTCCGTGGTATATGTGGCCACCGTGGACTTGCCCTGTTTCAAATGCCGAATCGCCCGGTTGGCTTGACTCTCTTTCTGGGGGTTGCCGAACGCGGCCTCCAAACGATTGCAAAACCCCGTATAGTCTGCCAGCAAGGGGGAGTCTTGCCTGAGTAGCGGCAACGCCCACTTGGCCGCCTGGTCCTTTAACAAGCTAATCAAAAAGTGCACCTTGGTACGGTCGTCAGGAAAGTTCCGGGCTCGCCCCTGAATATACAGTTTGGCCTGGGCCAGGAACATGGGAAAGCTGGCCGGGGCTCCATCAAATTTCTCAGGCAAAGCCACTGGGTACTTGCCCGGAGCCGGGGCGTCGGCCCCAGAAGCCGGTAGGGCTTCCAAGCGTTGCTGAAGTGCCTCAACCGCGTCACTGAGCTGCTGCACGGTGTGAGACAAGGCCTGGTTCTCCTGGGCCAAAGCCACCAGTGCAGCCGCCTGTTCAGCCATGGCCTCTGGCTCTTCCCGAACGCACCCCGACGAAGGGGGAGTGCGGGAGGGTGCGGGAGCAAACTGTGCTGGTCCCGGGGGTAAGGTACCTTGGGTGTAGCAAAGTCCACACGAAGAGGGGCAAGGTCCGAGGCAGAGTGCCGGGCGGTGAACAGGAACGCTGGAACAGGAGGCTGTGCAGGGAACAGGTACACCGGATGGTCGGGAACAGGAGGCCGAGCAGGGAACAGAAGTACCGGATAGTCAGGAACAGGAGGCCGAGCAGGGATCAAGAACGCAGGAAGGTCCGAAGCCAACAACGACGTTGCTCCCGCAACCTGGGGCCGGGCTGACTGGGCTTTTATCCTCTTCTAAGGCCAGGGGCGGTCCCGGCCCCCAGGAGCCCCGCCTCCTCTGGCCTTAAGGCGAGCACTCCTCCTGGGGGCAACCAGTTCCCTTCGCCTCTCTGCTCTAAACCTCTGCAGATCAGGAGAGGCCGAAGGGTTACTGGGCCCCGGAGGAGGCTCACCTGTGGCCACTGAGTCGTCAAGCCTCTCTGGGGCCAGAAGGGCTTCACCTGGGGCCAGCTCCTGATGCACTGCCACAGGTGCAGGCTCTTCAGCATCTAGGCCTGGCCCCAGTTCAGCCGGCCCTGGAGGCGGGGACTCCTGTGCAGGCCGGGATTCCTCTGTTTCATCCTCCGAATCGGAATCCCAGGCCATCACATAGAGTCTGTCAAGACTGGCCCGTACGGGCAGGGGTACCTTTACCTTTATGTTGTGCACACTGCAAGTCCGCCACAAAGCAAAACACACTCCATTCTTGCAACCCTGCACTGTGTCTTACATTTAATGCTTTCCCTCATCCATCAAATTCCTGGATATGATCAGCATCCGTTGGCAGGTGCCTCCTCCTTGCAACTTAAAAGTGGGGAGATGGGCAGTAGGAAGGGGGTGCGGTAGCCAACTTTCCCCTAACCTGCTTCCCCCCCCCCAAAAAAATGACAAAAATGCACCTTGGGGAAGGGATTGTGGGTGGAGAGATAGCAGGCAGCTGAGGGAAGCCATTCAATGGGCAGCAAGTGGCACAAAGGGCCATTTTCTCTTTTTTCTTTCCCCCCCTCTTGCTTGGCAAGAAGTGAGCTGCACCGTATCATTTGTAGCTGTAGAGAGAGGCCCAGAGGCAATTTTCTTCTAACCACTGTTGAGCAGGAAAAAATGATATTTGCACAACTCACCTGACACATCCACGGGGAAATTAAGGTGAAGAAGACCTTGATTATGCTGTGATGTAAGGGCTTCCTATACAATGGTACCTTGGTTTGCAAACGCCTTGGTACTCAAACGCCTTGGTTCCCCAATGCCGAAAACCCGGAAGTACGCGTTCCGGTTTTCAAACGTTTTTCGGAAGCCAAACGTCTGATGCGGCTGTCGGCTATTGTTTCCGGGGCGCCTGCACCAATCAGAAGCTGAGCCTTTCAAATGTTTTGTAAGTCAAGCACACTTCCGGAACAGATTAAGTTTGGCGCTTTGGTTTTTGCTATTTATTTTGCTTTTTTTGAGGCTTTTTCAGATAATTTGTTTTTGTGAGTGTGTGGAACCCAGTTCAGCCACTGATTGACTGACTGTGTGACTGCGGAAATGGATAAAAGCCTCCCCTCTATCAGTGCAGGGAAGAAGAAAAAGATTCATTTTAATTTTTATCATCTACAATACTGTCTTATTTATTTTATAGTACAGTACATTGATTCTTGCTTTCATTTTATGGATCAATGGTCCCGTTAGATAGTAAAATTCATGTTCAATTGCTGTTTTAGGGGTTGTTTTTAAAAGTCCGTTTTGCATTACTTTCTATGGGAAAGCACGCCTTGGTTTTGGAACGCTTTGGTTTTGGAACAGACTTCCAAAGTTTGAGAACCAAGGTACCACTGTAGATGAAAAACAGTCTGCTCACACTGGGGGTGGAGAAAAACCTTCCGGCCACCTTTCCCCTCTCAGTTACCAGCAGCAGACTCCATGTTGGGAAGCCAGGAACCCAAACTGCTCCATCCTGCCAGCTGAAAATGTAATCTACAAGCATATGTATCTTAATCTATACAGATTCAACAATGTCATTAGTTTTTTGGTCTTTGGCACGAATGCCCCCATCTCCTTTGCTAAAGCAACACTGACTATTGCTGGCTTCATGTTTGCTTCTCTGATCCCTCAGTCATTATTCTTTCCCTCTCTGAACACCTTTTCTTGTACAGAGGGAAAAGCTTATCGTTCGTCCACAAAGCACAAAAATAATGTCAACCAATTCATCAGGTAAGAAGACTCCCTACTCCCACCTAGAGATGGAAAGGCCTGGGGGGAAACCAGAAAAATTGGAGGGGGGCCATTTTGTTCTGGGGGGAAAATGAAAAAAAGTGTGTGGTATGTTCAAACTATATCAAGCTGTTGTTGTTATTTTTTCAATTTTTGCAGGAAAAAAATGGCTTTGGAAAAAACTGGGGTTTTTTCCTTTTTTTGGGGGGGGGGGTCCAGGCCTTCCCATTTCTACTCCCACCCCAGCAAATGGTATACCATGTTTTCACGCATGTTTCCTCTGAAATCATACCCTGTGAATTTAAGGACCGTCTGAATCCTAGCTGAGTAGCAACAGGATGTGATGAAGGGTGGATCACAATTCTGGATCACATTCCCAGCGTTCTTAGTGTTTTAACCTCAGGGCTGAATGTCATGTTATTCATTCAGCTTGTGTCTTCAAGTCCTAGGTGGATTCTAAAGGTAAAGGTAAAGGACCCCTGACGGTTAAATCCAGTTGTGAATAACTCTGGGGTTGCAGCGCTCATCTCGTTTTACTGGCCGCAGACAGTTTTTCCAGGTCATGTGGCCAGTATGACTAAGCCACTTCTGGTGAAACCAGAGCAGTGCACGGAAACACCATTTACCTTCCCGCCAGAGTGGTACCTATTTATCTACTTGCACTTTGACGTGCTTTCGAACTGCCAGGTGGGCAGGAGCTGGGACTGAACAACGGGAGCTCACCCCATCGCTGGGATTTGAACCGCCAACCTTCCGATCAGCAAGCCCTAGGCTCAGTGGTTTACACCACAGTGCCACCCGCATCCCTAGGTGGAATCTAGACACATCTATAAAACACTGTGAAAATGCTTTTTTAAATAGCGTTTTAAAATATATACCGTATTGCCCCAAATATAAGCCACACTTTTTTCCAAATTCCTACTGTGAAAAGTTAAATTGCGGCTTACATTTGGAACTGAGCGCTGGGCACCTGCCTCCTGGCACTACCGCCCTGAACAGGGGATGGGGGCAGCCAGCGCTGGCATGGGGAGGTAGTCCCAGGAGGCGGGCCACGCCCACAAATAAGCCTTGAATTTTAAAGGTGCGGCTTGTTTACAGGTGAGGCTTATATTCGGGCCAATACGGTATATTGAATTTGCCGTAAGCCCACAATCGCCATCTAGTGTCACATTTGTATAATGCACTTAAAACGCACCTAAAATGTTTTATTTACAGCTGTATAGCTGAGTCCCTTGTTGCTGCTTCTTAGCTGCAAAATAGCTGCCAGAGGAGGGCATGTTTTACAAAGGAAAAATGGCAGGCGGGAGGTGCCTTTCATTATCCCCTGTTTTTCTTTCTTCCTGTGTGACTTCAACAGCACTTTGCACAGGTGGCGCAGCAATGGCCCTGAAAACAGATGTGAAGATTGTGCAACCGGCTATTGTGTGATTGTGGTTTGTTTAGGAAATAGCAGCCACGATAGAGGAGAGGGTGAATATGAATCAGAACTACTCTGAGGGGAGAGAGGGGAACAGGCTCTAACCATTTGTCCCCACTGTGGTCCTGATCTAAGTTAGGTCCACCACAGAGCTGCAACCAAAGCCCAGCAACCGAAAAAGAATTGTGCAAAAATGCCAGTTGTGCGATTGTCGCCATGTCGGTTTTGTATCTCTGCCTGCTCTGCCCTTTCTTTCAAGAAGCAAAGAGGCTTAATTTCCTTCAAACCTTTTATGCTTATGATTTCTTCAATCCTTTAAAATACGATTCAGTGCCTTTAAAACAAAACCCTTAGCCACAAACTAGACTTAATGAACACTAACATCAGAGTGCTCTCTAAATTGATATAGTCTTTTATATACTAAGCTTTTATGCTCTTCCACATCCATTTAATGCTTCTAACCCTTATTTTAGATTATTTTCATTTATTTCAGATTCTTATAGTTTTTTATATATACCGTACCTTCTGTTTCAATACTTTTTAGCTTTCCGAAACATTTTACGGATTCTAAATTATTGTACTCCACCCTACTTATGCTGGTCTATGACCGTAATAAAGATTTGATGATGACTGTCTTAATATTTTTACTTGCAGATGCACTGTGGGACAATTTACTTTACTGGCTGTCACACGAGCTGTCGGAAGATAACGCTTCTTGCCTCGCTCTCTGTCTGCCTCTCCACCGAAGCACTCTTCCGTTTATTAAACTGAAGTGCCCTGATAATCTCACCGAGCAGATCTATGAGTTCCTGTGCTTCTGGAAAAGGAATCTTCCGCGATCTGCTGACAAGCTCCAGCTCCTCTCCCGCTATCTCTATAAAAGTGGCAGAAGCGATCTTGTCGAGGATCTCCGGTTCAAATGGGAGAGCAAAGTTTTCTGGAGGAAAACTCATTGTCACCCTGATTTCTTTAGTAGGCCAGTTGGAGATGGGGAGTCTATGTAATTCTCTCTCTTTTTTTTACTCTTTTCGAATGACTGCTTCATTTCAGTTGTGAAAAATGGAAACCATTCAGGAGGGAGATGTCAATAGTTAGATACGTATATTTTAACACTGTTTCATTTGCTCGGCAGTACATTTCTCTGCCAGGCCTGTAGACAGAAATTGTTAAGTTGTGGGTGAACATATCAGACGACACAGCGATTCTTCAAACAGCTCTTCTTTATTCAAAGGCCAGAACAGAACAGAACTGAAGGGTTCAGTCAGCCTGCTCCAGTACAATGTAACTGTAACAATTTTTAAAACTATCCAATCACTGAAAGTCACTTTCGATCCCTTATTTGCATAACTATCTACAGTATCCCCCTGCTGGCCCAGGGTGAGAGCTTCAGTACATAACAGAAATCATACCTATGTGTGATTTTGATGGGGACCCAAAAATCCATGGGGGCACTGGGTGCTTGTCAGCAAAGTTTTACTCAGAGCAGACATATTTAAATTAATGAACATTACGAACTTAGGCTTATTAATAGGTCTGAGTAAAACCTAGTTGAATACAGTGGAACATTGGTTGTCGAATACTTCAGAAGGCAAACAATTTGGAAGCCAAACGCCAACAATCCAGAAGTGAATGCTTCTGTTTTTGAACGCGCCTCAGAAGTCAAACAGCTTCCGAGGCATGTTTCTCCATTTTTTAAAAAGGAATTTGCCGACCGGCCATTGCACCTCAGTTGTTGAACGTTTCGGAAGTTGAACGGTCTTCCGGAACGGATTACGTTCGACAACCGAGGTTTCACTGTATACCACTCATTGCAAGCAACTGTAAAAGCTGCTTAATGTATTTATATTAAGGATTGCATTTGCAATCCTATACCAACTTTCCTGGGTGCAAGCCCCATAGAACTCAGTAAAACTTGCTTCTGAACAGTGCTTTTTTTCGGGAGGATGCAGGGGTATGCATACCCCTAAACATTTTGTACTTTTGTCCATTTACTGTATTTATTTTCCCCCATTTGAACTATAAAATGGTGATTTCCATGAATCAGAATGAGAGTACCTCTAAACATTTTTTTTTTTTAAAAAAAGCACTCACTGCTTCTGAATGCCCACTTTAAACAGTTGTAGCCCCCCCCCCCCAAAAAAAAAAAGAATCTGGGGGACTGTAGGGTGGTGATAATTCTTAGGGGACTCCTATTCCCCTTAAAAGGGTAAAGGACTCCTGACAGTTAAGTCCAGCCGCATACGACTCTGGGCTTGCGGCGCTCATCTCGCTTTACAGGCCAAGGGAGCTGGCGCTTGTCCACAGACAATTTTCCACCTGTCATGTGGCCAGCATGACTAAGCCGCTTCTGAGACAATTCCCAGACTTTCCTGGAAAGAAGGATTGGTTATTAAACCATCTTGGGGATTTTTGCTCTGAGTGGGGAATAAGGACCTCCCAACTATTCTCAGCACCCTTAATGAAGTCCCCAGTATTTGAGCAGTTTGTTCCCCAAGTGTCTTTCCTTAAATATCTCACGTACCTTTCAATGAGCCGGGGATTCATCGCATCCTGAGCCCCTCAGCCCAGCAGACTGGAGCTCAGGATTTCTCCCACAGATGGTATAGCATGAAGCCAAACCATTCATGAGAAAGGCCATTTAAATGTGGCAAAATACACTTCCATACCCTATCCGGGAGAATAGAGAAGCCCACAGAAATACAAAAATTGGATTTTAAAATTCAGGTTAAGTTTCCAGCTTTCAATCAGAAGTACTCAGTGCTTTTTTTGGGGGGGGGATGCATACCCCTAAACATTTTGTGAATCTTTGCAGTTTTGTCCATTTACTGTATTTATTTTTCCCAATTTGAACTATAAAATGATGATTTTTCTTGAGTCAAAATAAGAGTACGCCTAAACATTTTTTTTAGGGGAAAAAAGCACTGAAAGTATTTGTGTTTAACCACAAGATGGCCTCGGTGTCTGCTTTTTCAAAGAAAAACATGGTGCAATGTAGATACAGAAAGCTGAAATAAAAAAAGGGACTTTCCTTTTTAAAAGAAGAAAGAAATCCACCAGGATGTTTTCCACAAGTGTTTTGTAAACCAAATGGTTATTTACACTGACAATGAAACAAGCAGTATAAATGAACTTCACAATTGTAGTTTCAGGCTTGAAAATGCTTTTTGTGAGTACATAAAGTGTTTCAGAACTCAACCGTGGTGTTTCTATCTGTGCATAGGATTTATAACCTCCATTGGGTGCTCCAGAAGCAAACAGTGTCTTAGAAACCTGCATCTAGAATCAGTGGATGCATTCAGCAACCCTTCCCAGATGGTCAGATACTCACATGTGCCAAAGAGATGCTTTATGTTTAATGCAAATGAAACTGACTTTAAAATCCGCAGTAACTATTCTGAAGCTTTGTGATTTAGGGCTTTCTCAGTTGTTTTCTATACTAGGTGGATCTAAGTATTAAGTCATCAGGGTGTGCATTTAACCACTTTGTAAGATGATGTTAGGGATGCAGGTGGCGCTGTGGTCTAAACCACAGAGCCTAGGGCTTGCCGATCAGAAGGTCTGCGGTTCAAATCCCCGCGACAAGGTGAGCTCCCGTTGTTCAGTCCCAGCTCCTGCCAACCTAGCAGTTCGAAAGCATGAAGTGCAAGTAGATAAATAGGTACTGCTCCAGCGGGAAGGTAAACGGCATTTCCGTGCGCTGCTCTGGTTTGCCAGAAGCGGCTTAGTCATGCTGGCCACATGACCCGGAAGCTGTCTGCGGACAAACACCGGCTCCCTCGGCCAGTAAAGCGAGATGAGCGCTGCAACCCCAGAGTCGTCCATGACTGGACCTAATGGTCAGGGGTCCCTTTACCTTTTTAAGATGATGCTAACAAAAATTAATATAGTGTACATAAAAGGAAAGAAGATGATGAGCAGAAGGAAAAAAGTTCTGGAGAAATCAAAATTAAGAGTGTTTCCCAATTATTTGCCATTCATGATAATTCATTCATTCACAGTCATTCCCATGAAGTTACATGTTCTGGCTATGCTGATATTCAGATTTTCCAAAAATGGATGAGCTGTATTGGTATCTGAAAATAGTCATGCTCCAAACAGCATACATACCTATTGCTAGTTCTACTTGCTTTCAAAATGAATATGTGCAGATTGTATATTAAAAACACAAAGCAACAGGATGTAATGTGATAATTATTCAGTCTCTCTGTTTTATTCTTTAGGATCATGGTTCACAAAAACATTAGTATCTCCTGGGATTAGCAAATCTACCCATCTCAGTTTCTCTTATTTTTTTCCAGTCCTAAGTTCAGTTCTCTACATTTCCACATTCAAATATGATTTTGTTGAAAGTATTCATAAAAACTCACCAGCATTTTAATCCAAATTTCTCCCAATACACACATTTTTTGCTATGTTACCTAAAATACACAAGCAATCATCCCTAATATAATGCATTTTTGCAGACATTGCTTAATTGGAGAACAGCATTGCAAAAGAGTGGAGAAGAGCAAATTTTTAAGGATGGCTCTGTTTTGGTCCATGTATTATTTTGAAAAGTATCAATTAGGTAGGTTTGCCTTTAAATGCAAACTTAATTGAATTTTGCCCTATCTCCAGCTTCTACTCACAATCAGTATGACCAGTTGTCTACTAATCCTGTCCCAGCAATGATATGAGCTCTGTGGACAACAGTGATTTCAGTGCAATTGCTCGGTTGCTTACCGGAGCAAGACGGTTTGAGCATATTGCACCGATCCTGGTCCAACTGCACCGGCTACCAATTAGTTTCTGGGCCCAATTCAAAGTGCTGGTTTTGACCTATAAAGCCTTAAATGGCTCAGGATTGCAATACCTCAAGGACCGCCTCTTTCCATATGAACCTACCCAGACCCTGATAACATCTTCTGAGACCCTCCTTTGTGTGGTCCCTCCTCGAGAGGTCCGGAGGGTGGCAACATGAAAACAGGGCCTTCTCTGCAGTGGCTCCCCATCTGTGGAATGCTCTCCCCAGGGAAATTCACCTGGCGCCTTCATTATACACCTTTAGGTGCCAGACAAAACTGTTCCGTTTTAACCAGGGGTTGATCTCATTGACATCCAACACCCTTTTAGAATGTGGTTTGGGAGGGACGGTTATTGGGTTATTGGTTTTGGTTTGATTTTATATGTTGTGGTCTTGTTTGTGAACTGCCCCTGAGACCCCCGGGTATAGGGCAGTGTATAAATTGAATAAATATTTTATTGTATTTTAATGTTCTGTTGGAAGCCACCCAGAGTGACTGAGGAAACCAAACCAGATGGGCGGAGTATAAATAATAAATAATAATAATAATAATTAAATAAATAAACAAAAAAATAAATTTACTTCCCAGGAAGGGCAGCATTCACTGTGAGGAGCACTCAATGGCTTGCCATTTTCTGCTCATTCCACTATGGTAAATAGAGGAGGGAGAGATTAGGCAGGCTGCAGGAGTTCCTGCCTGCCAGAGCATCTTTCTTTCAGGCCCAGTTTGGCAATCAGAAGCTATTACAGGCCTCTCCATTTCCCAAGTTCCCTCGCCTGCCGATTCACTGGAGGAAGGATGAAAACAGCCCACGGTGGTTAATGACTGCCACCCCGTGATCAGAAAGGACATGGTGAGCCTACAGTCAGGAAAGGGACGAATCCATTCAAGGCTTGTGGCTGGACCTGGGAGGTTGTCCCTGTCCCTCTCGCCCTCTCGCAGGCTTCGCCCGAGGCCACCTTTAGGTCTCTGATGCAGATCTAGAGTGGCACGCTATCATTCGCAGCTGCTGGCGGGCAACATTTCCACGCGGGTGCCTCCGCCAACTGACTCACCCAGTGCTCAAGCTTCGCTGCCAAATGCAGAGATGAGATGGAATCCCTTTCTTCAAGGGGCTGTTCTGATGACTCAGAGGACCAAAAATAAGAGAAGAGCTCACTTTGAAATGACTTCCTTTCACACTTGAGCTCAGGCAAATTTGTGTGGCAAACATGCTCTCTAGAGCTCAGAGTCAAAAGCAATGGATGCAAGTTAATACATAATTGGGATTTTTTTTTTTTTTTTTAAGTGTAATGTTATAGACAATGTTTAGATTCGGAGGTAATTAGAGATAAAGATTCTATTGACATGCATGATTGAAGATAATACAAAGGAACCAGGGGAGGGAGAGGAGGGAAGTCAATTCAAGTACAGTGGTTCCTCTGGTTAAGAACTTAATTCGTTCCAGAGGTTCGTTCTTAACCTGAAACTGTTCTTAACCTGAAGCACCACTTTAGCTAATGGGGCCTCCTGCTGCTGCCACACTGCCGGAGCATGATTTCTGTTCTCATACTGAAGCAAAGTTCTTAACCTGAAGAACTATTTCTGGGTTAGCAGAGTCTGTAACTTGAAGCATATGTAACCCGAGGTACCACTGTATATATTAAAAACATTTACAGTGGTGCCCCGCAAGACGAATGCCTCGCAAGACGGAAAACCCGCTAGACGAACGGGTTTTCTGTTTTTCAATGCGCTTCGCAGGACGAATTTCTCTATGGGCTTGCTTCGCAAGAAGAAAATGTCTTGTGATTCTTGAGATTTTTTTTCACTCCCCACCCCCTTTTTCTAAGCTGCTAAGCTGCTAATAGCCTTTTAGCAGCTAATCCGCTAATCCCTTAAGCCTTTAATAGCCGCTAATAGCCGCTAAACCGCTAATAGCACTAATCCGCTAATAGGGTTGCTTCGTAAGACGAAAAAACCGCTAGACGAAGAGACTCGCGGAACGGATTAATTTCGTCTTGCGAGGCACCACTGTATTTTTATCCACCCTGCTACAACCAGTCTAAAACTGGTACTGTCTATTGGCTTCCTCCTCCTAAGTCTCAGTGTTGCTGTTAAATATCTCAGCATGCATAAGTAGGAGGGCAAAATGGATTGACTCTGCCTGCCATTAGCTTTGTCTCTGCCTGCTGTTGGTCTCCCTGCCTCCCACCTTACCAGTTCCATGGGATTTCCCTTCCCCCACATGTCTGTGCCCCATTCCTTGGAAGAGGGGAAGGAATTTCTAGAGACAGCAGTGGCCTAAGGCTACCAGGAATGGATGTTGAAGAGAAGAAGGAAATTCTCCACAGGAATGAGGGCAAAGACAGGAAAGAATCTGGAGGAGACACAGGAAACTAGGGAAAGAGGATGTAGAAGAGATGGGAGATCACAGGACCATGAAGGGTAGGAAAAGAGTGCTTTCTGATTGGCTCCAATTGCGTCCTTGGTCGCTAGGTAACTGTAATTATTGTCTCCATTCTTTCCTTCCATCTGCAAAATGGAAGGCCTGTTTCGTACAAACAACTTAAAATAAAGCCACCTCTTAGGCGAGCTACTTAGGTGGTGCGATTTGATTCAGGGTTACAGCCATTAAAAATGCAGTGCTATGATCGCAGTCTCAGAAAGTCTGCACTTCTGTTGTCACCTGGCAGTGGCAAAGGTGAGGAGTATCCTCGTAAACTCTGAGGGAAATACCGTATTTTTTGCTCTATAAAGTAAAGGTAAAGGTACCCCTGCCCGTACGGGCCAGTCTTGACAGACTCTAGGGTTGTGCGCCCATCTCACTCAAAGAGGCCAAGGGCCAGCGCTGTCCGAAGACACTTCCGGGTCACGTGGCCAGTGTGACATCGCTGCTCTAGCTAGCCAGAGCTGCACACGGAAACGCCATTTACCTTCCCGCTAGTAAGCGGTCCCTATTTATCTACTTGCACCCGGGAGTGCTTTCGAACTGCTAGGTTGGCAGGCGCTGGGACCAAACAGCGGGAGCGCACCCCGCTGCGGGGATTCGAACCGCTGACCTTTCGATTGGCAAGCCCTAGGCACTGAGGCTTTAACCCACAGCGCCACCCGCGTCCCCGCTCTATAGGACACACTTTTCCCCCTCCAAAAATGAAGGGGAAATGTTTGTGGGTCCTATGGAGCGAATGCAGGTTCCTTGGCTTCAGCAAAAGCAACGCGAAGCCTCCAAAGCACAGAGGGAGCGCTCCCTCCGTGCTCCACAGGCTTCGCGTTGCTTTCGCTGAAGCCTGGAGGCTTCAGGGATAGCTGCCTGAAGCCTTTGGAGTGCAGCGGGACCTCGTGCTGCGCTCCAAAGGCTTCAGGGTTAGCTGCACAAAGCCTCCGCAGAGCAGCAGGGTGAAGGCACCCCGCTGCCCTGTGGAGGCTTGAAAGGCTGTCCCCGAAGCCAGAACAGCGAGACGGAGCGCTGCGCAGCGTCTCGCTGTTCTAGCTTGGGGATGCCGGGGCTTTATGGGGAAACCCCGGGCTTCCCCCTTCAGCCCCAACACTGATTTGATTCAGAATATTTTTTACTTATTTTCCTCCCCTAAAAACTAGGTGCGTCCTTTGCTTGTGTGCGTCCTATAGAGTGAAAAATACGGCATGTCCACGTTCAATGTTTCCCTTTCAAAACCAATGTAGCAGTGCTACATGTGTTTCCATGCAGTATGCTCTGTGTAGCACAAGAGAGAATCCCAGAAAGGGATGTGGAGGTAAGTAAGCTACTGCATTCTAATACGTGCAGTCAGATATTTTTTTTCCCCAGCAGTAGAAGAGGGGCCAAGTCCCTAATTTCCCTTGGTAAATAAAAGCTGAACTAGCTGGAGATGAAGGCAGGGTGTGGCAGTTGGAATTGACCAAGATAGATCCCATTAGAGTCAGGCTCAACTCAGGGCCAGATTTAGATGAAGAGAGGCCCTAGGCTACTCCACTTGTGAGGCCCCTCCCCATCCCCTACCCTCACAACTAGAAGAAAATGGAAGAGTGTTATAAACAAAATTGCGTGAAGCCAAGGTTGATGACAGGTATTTAAAATTCTACAATTCACCATTTCTCCTCTAAAGGACATACCATTTTTACACCTGAGGATTCATTTATTCCCATGTCAACATTTCTCCTGCATGGATCATCCACTGTCAGAATGTTTATTTTTCGTACACTTCTGTAGGGTTGGAAACACCAGTCTAATGTGAATGTTCTTTGTGTTCTGCCTTATTGAATCCCTTCATTATTTCGAACACTTCTGTCAGCGTGCGTCGAGAGCCTCCTTGTTCCCATTCAATATATGCTTCATTGTCTCCGCAGAAAAGAACCGACTTTGTGGGAAATGACAGGAGCAGGCATCTAATTTGGCCTCGTATCCTCTTTGTGAGGAGCAAAGCATTTGTCCGTGCTTTACATGCTTCATCTCCACTTCGCTAGTTCAAGGTACAGTGTTACTTTTATCGCCACTTTCAGAGGGGGGGAAACAGATACAGATGTTGTATAAGAAAACAGATTTCTCCCAGAACCAACACGCCAAGGCAATGTCACCCCTCTTTTCTCAGTAGTGGTATCTCAGATAAAAAGAGACAGCAGACATATTTTATTTCATGCATCGTGAACAAACAAGGAACACTGTGGGAATTTCTCTTTTGTAACATTCCCTTGTGTTGCTTTTTTAAGAAGAATGAACAAGGTGCATCTTTACATCACAGTGGGAGAAAATTTTATTCTCTGTGTTAAAACAGATGCACTAGTTCACTTTTACTACTATCTGAAGTGGTTCCTTTATTATTTTTTCTCCCTCCGTTTTCCCTTCTATTGTACAATATTTTAAGTACAGTGGTACCCCGCAAGATAAATGCCTCGCAAGGCGGAAAACCCGCTAGACGAAAGGGTTTTCTGTTTTGGAGGTGCTTCGCAGGACGAATTTGCTATGGGCTTGCTTCGCAAGACTAAAATGCCTTGCGATTCCTGGGGTTTTTTTCCCCCTCCCAGCCTTTTTCCCAAGCCCCTAAGCCACTTAACAGCTGTTCGCTAAGCCGCTTATCAGCCGTTCGCTAAGCCGCTTATCAACTGATCTAAGCCGCTAATAGCCTTTCAGCAGCTAATCCGCTAATCCCTTAAGCCTTTAATAGCCGCTAATAGCCTTTTAGCAGCTAATCCGCTAATCCCTTAAACCTTTAATAGCCGCTAATAGCCGCTAATAGCGCTAATCCGCTAATGGGCTTGCTTCGCAAGACGAAAAAAACCGCAAGACGAAGAGACTCGCGGCACGGATTCTTTTCGTCTTGCGAGGCACCACTGTACTATTCTTGTCAGATCCCTAATGTTATTGATAGTTTGGTTTAAGCAGCATGATAAATGTTGCTAAGAACTTATCAAGATACTTTTACAATCACACTTAAACTTTACTGCCATGATTGGCAATGATGCTGATCAGAATTAGGTTCTGACTTTTCCATAAGACTCAGAATAGACCCATTGAACTCCATTGACTTAACTAACTGATGTTAATTAATTTCATGAAGCCTGTTCTGAGGACCACTTAGATGCAGTGGAACCTTGGTTCTCGAACGTCTCCGTTGACAAACGATTCAGAACCCGAGCACCGAAGACCCGGAAGTAAATGCTTCCATTTTCAAACACGCCTCAGAAGTTGAATGGCTTCCGCTGCATGTTTTTTCATTTTTTCAATGGATTTTGCCGACTGCCCATTGATCCTCGGTTTTTGTATGTTTCAGAAGTCGAACGGTCTTCCGGAATGGATTACATTTGAACACCAAGGTTCAACTGTACAACACAACAATGATAATATTTGGAAGCAGAATTGGAGAAAATGACAGGAAGGATTCGAAACCTGCGGGACCAGAGATTTACAGAAGATTGGAAGAAGTATATGAATTATTTGAAGAGCAACTGTAATCAACAAATTACACTAGTAGGACTACAAGAAGTTTTGTAAGGAGAAATATACGAAGTGTTACAAAGTAGAAAAAGATAGAGATATTGGTTATGAGTTTGAAATGTAATAGGGAAGATAAGAAATGCATACTGAGAGATTAGATTGGAAATTTTTCAGACAGGATTGATGGAAGTCAAAAAAATGTATAAGATGTAAAAGTATGTTTAATTACTGGTGAAAATGATATGTTTTTTAAAAACCTAATAAAATTAGATAGATAGATGATAGATAGATAGATAGATAGATAGATAGATAGATAATTGGAAGCAACTTCAGCACAGGCTCCCACTATGCGGACCATCCAAGGACATCAAATGTTTCCATTCTACATTTGATCCCATATCTAGAAGAAGGAAAAAAGGGAGCATCTGAATATATGGTGTCATCTTCCACTGAACCAATGAAACTGGTGCATCTAGCCCTAAAACATTTAATTTGTCCAGTATTGACTCCCCAGAGACTTAGGCTGAAATCTTTTCTGATATTTTTAAAGTAGAACTATTGAGATTTGAACCTTGAACATTCTCTTCCTTGTTACTAAACTAGGGCTCCTCTGAACCATTAAGGCTCCTTCCCATCAGTCTTTGGCAGAATGTAACCACCTGCCAAAGTTATTGTGTTTAGCCTGGATGGGAGAAGTCCAGCTTCAAATTCTCTATTTCGTCTTGAAGCTCACAGGAGGCCTTCTGCAAGTGACTATCTCCAATCCAAACCCACAACACATGCTATTGTGAGGTTGAAACGCAGCTATGATCTCCTTGGAAGAAAGCGGGGGTATTTTAAAAAGGAAGCAAATAAACCCAACTGAAAAAGAATAGTCAGGAAACAGTTAATGTTCTATTGAATGCCATCTCCACATTTTATTCAAGTCAGGGGAAATTAGTCTGCCGCCTGAATGTTAAATCCCTTACATTGCACTGGTCTCCTTCTGATTTTATTATAAATCACGTATAAAATTCAATATCACTTAGCCAAAGAAATGTATGAAATCCAATCTTCCAAATTAAAACTCATGAACATTATTGGAGACAACATTCATCTTATATAGATTGCAGCTCCTCTGTACACAATGCTCAAATAATATGCATTTACGTCTAATTAAAATAAATGAAGCAAGATGGCAGGAAAGACTATCAGAACTGTGTCCTCAAAATGAAAGAGGATGAGCAGAAGACCCAAAATACTTCAGAACATGGTGTATTGTGTTCAGTCATTTGAGGACATATGCTCTCTGAAGGAAAGAATGTAAATAAAACTTGGCCAGATATAATTCTTCATGGGCATAAAGTTGGTCCTCCAGCTTTTTTCTTAAACTTATGAACTTACTCCCAACATTTCTGCAGAACTTTTTATTCATCATCATTATCCATCCTTTTATTGTCATCACATCCAAACATCCAAAACAAATCAATACAGAATTACCACTTCCCCAGTGGCACAAAACATTTGCTAAAAGAAAGGAGGCAGAGCAGTCTATCGTCACATCTCTAGGACTCCAGGGAGTTCAGATGTCTGCAGTGTATTTCAACGACAAAAAACCAAATAGAGATATTTAGCCACTAACTTGGTGAGCTCCTGATCATTCCCCAATGATAGAAAATGTATGACCTCCAACTCTGGTTTCCATTTGGGGATGCAGAGTTGATCTAGAAATTGCTGACAGAGATCAGCATATAGTTTACAATTACGAACCATATGTGTAAGGGTTTCCACCAGGTGGTCTTCACATGGGCAAGTTCTTTCTCCTTCCACCCTGCCTGAGAACCTTCCCCAAAGGAGGTTTGATGGATTTGAATTAAACCTGGCCAGCGAAAATGCCCTTCTTTCTTGAGGGCTAAGCAGAAATTCAAGGTAATTGTGGTTAGTTTCATGTGCCCAAGAAAGCTGAAAATAAAGAAGGGAACATGTTTTCTCTGCTGCTAATGTTAGTTCCTGGTGCTCAATATCCCACAACCTAGTTTTTATTATAGCCTTGGCAGATGGTAGGGACATTGACAGTCCACTGACAGTCCGAGTTGCTGTACCTTTTTCTTAAACTGTTGTAGCCCTGGGGAAAGAAAGGGTTTTTTTATTATTATTATTATTTAATTTCAAGGATGGTGGGAGTATGTGTCCCTTAATTAAAGCAACCTAATGCCTATCCAATGGGACACGGGTGGTGCTGTGGGTTAAACCACAGAGCCTAGGACTTGCCGATCAGAAGGTCAGCGGTTCGAATCTCCGTGACGGGGTAAGCTCCCGTTGCTCGGTCCCTGCTCCTGCCAACCTAGCAGTTCGAAAGCACGTCAAAGTGCAAGTAGATAAATAGGTACCACTCCAGCGGGAAGGTAAACGGCGTTTCTGTGCGCTGCTCTGGTTCGCCAGAAGCAGCTTGGTCATGCTGGCCACATGACCCGGAAACTGTACGCCAGCTCCCTCGGCCAATAAAGCGAGATGAGCGCCGCAACCCCAGAGTCGACCACGACTGGACCTAATGGTCAGGGGTCCCTTTATATCCAATACTTCTCAATGTCTGTATATCTTGGGTCTACAGATGTTGTCGGGCAACAGCTTCCACCATCCTTGGCAGAAGCCCAAAAATCCCCTTCGGTCGAGGTGGGTGAGACTGAATGGTGTCAATGAAGGAGCACAGAAGTGCCAGGGATGCGCCAGAGCCCCGTGAAAGAGGGCCCGCCTTCAGCCTGGACGAAGTGATGAAGCGAAACACCGACAAGGAGACCTGGCTGGTGATCAGCAGAGGCGTCTATTACATCACCCACTTCCACAGCAAGCATCCAGGTGGAGAGGAGGTTCTGCTCAAACAATTTGGTAGAGATGCCACTGAGAACTTTGAAAATATTGACCACTTATCTTGGATGCCCAAGAGATGCTCGACCAATACCTTATAGGAGTGGTTCATCCATGTGACCATAATCCTAATGCCTCCAGGGTTCCAAACAAGTCTCCCTCTAATGAATCAAGTTCTGGACAGTCTGGCTGATCCCTGTTTTGGGAGTCCTAGTCTTGGGATTGATGTATCACTGCTATGTGATGGATGGGAAATCCTCCTGATTTGACCTTGCTGAACCTTTAGGACTCGAAAGCCACTGAAAATGGTGGGGTTTTACTAAGTTCTGATGAACACCTAGATTTGGTCCTTCACTTGTATCAGTCAGTCCAGCAGCCCTGGTGTCTGCAAAGCTAAGCGGGAATTTGGTGGGGCCCTCTGTTATCTTTCTTGTAACTGCAGAAACAGCAACTTCCTGCCATTCCATGGCATGGCATTTCTGTCACCATTGACCATGAGTCACATTTCATCCAGCAGCTTCTGGTTCGTCGTGATGGTGCCTCTGACACATGCCAGCCTGCCCCATTAAGTATCAGCAGAAAGTGATGGCATGATGTCATCATTCCTCTCTAGCAGGAGACCAGCAAGAGAAATGGCCCCACCAGCACAGCGTAGACTGGGAACGGCCGCACACCCACCTCTTCTCGGGTGTTTTCCTTCAGCTTCTTTCTGTACATGGTTTTTGAAATGGTCAAATGAGTGCATTTTTGTTTCAGTCTTCTGGTTTATATAGTCCTAACTGTCTTCCTTTTTAATCTGCCTGATCTGTAATAAAGGACTCTTCAATTACTCTGGTTAAAAAAGAAAAACTTCCACCATCCTTGACCATTGGACCTTGCTAATGGGAGCTGTATTCCAAAACATCCAGAGAGCCACTAGCTCTGATGCTTATATGTCATCAGCCCTTGTTAAAGCATAAAGGAGTCCATATATGTAGCAGATCCCTGATAAATGGGCTGCAGAGAATGTTTAGAGATGTTGCAATCTTTGCAATGACTTAAAAGTTAAAGGTAGACCTGACAGTTAAGTCCAGTCGTGAACAACTCTGGGGTTGCGGCGCTCATCTCGTTTTACAGGCTGAGGGAGCCAGCATTTGTCTGCTTCTGCAGACAGTTTTTCCGCGAAGCCAGAGCAGTGCACGGAAACGCTGTTTACCGTCCTGCCGGAATGGTACCTATTTATCTACTTGCACTGGTGTGCTTTTGAACTGCTAGGTTGGCTTATGCTTCCTTATGCTCTGTTGGAGAATGACAGACATTTGAAGGGCTCTGGAGTGAAGAACCCCTTCATGGATCACTGCCTTGCCGTGGCGAAGGGGCTTGAAGAACTCAGAGAAGCTATGAACTATGCCGAGCAGGGCACCCAAGATGAACAGGTCATAGTGGAGAGTTTTGACCAAACGTGATCCACCTGGAGCAGGAACCGGCAAGCCACTCCAGTATTCCTGCCAAGAAAGCTCCATGGACAAAGACAACAGGCATATAAAAGTTATGACGCTGGAAGATGAGCCCCTCAGGTCGGAAGGTGTCCAACATGCTACTGGGGAAGAGCGGAGGACAAGTACAAGTAGATCCAGAGCTGATGAAACGGTTGGGCTAAAGCCGAAAGGACACTCAGTTGCGGATATGCATGGAAGCGAAAGGAAAGTCCAATGCTGTAAAGAAAAATATTGCATAGGAACCTGGAATGTAAGAACCATGAACCTGGGTAAGTTGGATGTGGTCAAAAATGAGATGGCAAGAATAAATATTGACATCCTGGGCATCAGTGAATTAAAATGGACAGGAATGGGCGAATTCAGTTCGGATGACCATCATATCTACTACTGTGGGCAAGAAACCCGCAAAACAAATGGAGTGGCCCTCATAGTCAACTAAAGAGTGGCGAAAGCTGTACTGGGATGCAATCTCAAAAATGATAGAATGATCTCGATACGAATCCAAGGCAGACCTTTTAACATAACAATAATCCAAGTTTATGCACCAACTACTGGTGCTGAAGAAACTGAAATTGACCAATTCTGTGAAGACTTACAACACCTTATAGAAGTGACACCAAAGAAGGATGTTCTTCTCATTATAGGGGATTGGAATGCTAAAGTAGGGAATCAAGAGATAAAAGGAACAACTGGCAAATTTGGTCTTGGAATTCAAAACGAAGCAGGGCAAAGGCTAATAGAGTTCTGTCAAGAGAACAAGCTGGTCATCACAAACACTCTCTTCCAACAACACAAGAGACGACTCTACACATGGACATCACCAGATGGGCAGCATCGAAATCAGATTGATTATATTCTCTGCAGCCAAAGGTGGAGAAGCTCTGTACAGTCAGCAAAAACAAGACCTGGAGCTGACTGTGGCTCAGATCATCAGCTTCTTATAGCAAAATTCAAGCTTAAACTGAAGAAAGTAGGAAAAACCACTGGGCCGGTAAGATACAATCTAAACCAAATCCCTTATGAATACACCGTGGAAGTGAGGAACAGGTTTAAGGATTTAGATTTGGTGGACAGAGTGCCTGAAGAACTATGGATGGAGGCTCAAAACATTATACAGGAGGCAGCAACGAAAACCATCCCAATGAAAAGGAAATGCAAGAAAGCAAAGTGGCTGTCCAATGAGGCCTTACAAATAGCGGGGGAGAGAAGGCAAGCAAAATGCGAGGGAGATAGAGAAAGATACAGGAAATTGAATGCAGAATTCCAAAAAATAGCAAGGAGAGACAAGAAGGCCTTCTTAAATGAGCAATGCAAAGAAATAGAGGAAAACAACAGAATGGGAAGAACCAGAGATCTGTTCAAGAAAATTGGAGATATGAAAGGAACATTTCGTTCAAAGATTACCATAATAAAGGACAAAAGTGGTAAGGACCTAACAGAAGCAGAAGACATCAAGAAGAGGTGGCAAGAATACACAGAAGAATTATACCAGAAAGATATGGATGTCTCGTACACCCCAGGTAGTGTGCTTGCTGACCTTGAGCCAGACATCCTGGAGAGTGAAGTCAAATGGGCCTTAGAAAGCATTGCAAATAACAAGGCCAGTGGAAGTGATGGTATTCCAGCTGAACTATTTAAAATTTTAAAAGATGGTGCTGTTAAAGTGCTACACTCAATATGCCAGCAAGTTTGGAAAACTCAGCAGTGGCCAGAGGATTCGAGAAGGTCAGTCTACATCCCAATCCCAAAGAAGGGCAGTGCTAAAGAATGCTCCAACTACCGCACAATTGCACTCATTTCACACGCTAGCAAGGTTATGCTTAAAATTCTTCAAGGAAGGCTCAAGCAGTATGTGGACCGAGAACTCCCAGAAGTGCAAGCTAGATTTAGAAGAGGCAGAGGAACCAGAGACCAAATTGCAAACATGCGCTGGATTATGGAGAAAGCTAGAGAGTTCCAGAAAGACATCTACTTCTGCTTCATTGACTATGCAAAAGCCTTTGACTGTGTCGACCACAGCAAACTATGGCAAGTTCTTAAAGAAATGGGAGTGCCTGATCACCTCATCTGTCTCCTGAGAAATCTCTATGTGGGACAAGAAGCTACAGTTAGAACTGGATATGGAACAACTGATTGGTTCAAAATTGGGAAAGGAGTACGGCAGGGCTGTATTTTGTCTCCTTGCTTATTTAACTTATATGCAGAATTCATCATGCGAAAGGCTGGGCTGGATGAATCCCTAGCCGGAATTAAGATTGCTGGAAGAAATATCAACAACCTCAGATATGCAGATGACACAACCTTGATGGCAGAAAGTAAGGAGGAATTAAAAAACCTTTTATTGAGGGTCAAAGAGGAGAGCTCAAAATATGGTCTGAAGCTCAACATCAAAAAAACGAAGATCATGGCCACTGGTTCCATCACCTCCTGGCAAATAGAAGGGGAGGAAATGGAGGCAGTGAGAGATTTTACTTTCTTGGGCTCCATGATCACTGCAGATGGTGACAGCAGTCAAGAAATTAAGAGACGCCTGCTTCTTGGGAGGAAAGCAGTGACAAACCTAGACAGCATTTTAAAAAGTAGGGACATCACCTTGCCAACAAAGGTCCGTATAGTAAAAGCTATGGTTTTCCCAGTAGTAATGTATGGAAGTGAGAGCTGGACCATAAAGAAGGCTGATCGCCGAAGAATTGACGCTTTTGAATTATGGTGCTGGAGGAGACTCTTGAGAGTCCCATGGACTGCAAGAAGATCAAACTCATCCATTCTGAAGGAAATCAGCCCTGAGTGCTCACCGGAAGGACAGATCGTGAAGCTGAGGCTCCAATACTTTGGCCACCTCATGAGAAGAGAAGACTCACTGGAAAAGACCCTGATGTTGGGAAAGATGGAGGGCACAAGGAGAAGGGGACGACAGAGGACGAGATGGTTAGACAGTGTTCTCGAAGCTACAAACATGAATCTGACCAAACTGCGGATGGCAGTGGAAGACAGGAGTGCCTGGCGTGCTCTGGTCCATGGGGTCACAAAGGGTCGGACACGACTGAACGACTAAACAACAACAAAGGAGTGAAGAAACTTCTTTGATGGAACAATGGCTGCAAATGATGTGAACCCTCATTTTTCATCTCCGCTCAAACAAGTAGGGCAGGTTTTTTTAGGGATTCATAAACCCTCAAATCCTGTTGAGCAGAGGTGATGGGGGAGGGATGTGGTCAAAATCGACGTATCTACAATTGTTCCCTACCTCCAGCATTGAGAATACAGTTTGTGTCAAAGAAAAACTCTTTCCAAAACGTATTGACTCCTCCTTGACTGGACAGTCAAGGAGGAGGAGGTAACAGTGGCAATGGTGAGGTGGTCCCAGGATTTTGGCCATTCAATAACCATGGCCCAATGGGAAAATTTATGGAAGATCAATTGGAAATTCACAAATAGTTACACCATTAGAACTTTCAAAAAATGCAACATTGATGGTATCTAACACCATGGAAACTTTCAAAAATGTATAAAAATGTGTCAAGTAATTGTTGGAGATGCAGTGAATCAGGAACATTCTACCATATGTGGTGGATATGTAGGAAAATACAGGAAAAATACAAGAAAAAAATACAAGAAATCAGCCCTCAGCAACTTAACCGGCGGAAAAAGATTTTTTTGAAAAAAATCCAAAGCTCTGGGATCATAATTTCAGCAAAAATCTGACTTTTGGCAATTCACTCAAAAATGGTGCCAACCGGTTGCAAATGCTCCCCTGAAAGGTTTGGCCTTCAAAACAGAAGGCTTTTTATCACAGGACAAGAAGTCAGCCCTCTGCAACTTAACAGGCGGTAAAAGATTTTTTTGAAGAAATCCATAAGCCCCGGGGTCACAATTTCAGCAAAAATCTGACTTTTGGCAAATCACTCAAAAATGGTGCCAACGGGTTGGAAATGCTCACCTGAAATGTTTGGCAGTCGAAACAGAAGGCTTATAACCACAGAACAAGAAATCAGCCCTCAGCAACTTAACCGGCGGAAAAAGATTTTTTTGAAAAAATACCAAAGCCCTGGGATCATAATTTCAGCAAAAATCTAACTTTTGGCAATTCACTCAAAAATGGTTCCAACCACTTGCAAAAGGTCCCCTGAAAGGTTTGGCGGTCAAAACAGAAGGCTTTTTATCACAGGACAAGAAAATAGCCCTCAACAGCTTAACCGGCAGAAAAAGATTTTTTTGAAAAAATCCCTCAGCCCCGGGGTCACAATTTCAACAAAAAACTGACTTTTGGCAATTCAGTTAAAAATTGTGCCAACCAGTTGAAAATACTCTCCTGAAAGGTTTGGCAGTCGAAACAGAAGGCTTTCTATCACAGGAAAAGAAATCAGCCCTCTGCAACTTAACCGATGGAAAAAGATTTTTTGAAAAAATCCCTTACCAAAAATCTGACTTTTTGCAATTCACTCAAAAATGGTGCCAACCGGTTGCAAATCCTCACCTGAAAGGTTTGACGGTCGAAACAGAAGGCTTTTAATCACAAGACAAGAAATCAACCCTCGACAACTTAACTGGCAGAAAAAGATTTTTTGAAAAAATCCCTAAGCCCCGGGGTCACAATTTCGGGAAAAATCTGACTTTTGGCAATTCACTCAAAAATGGTGCCAATCACTTGCAAATGCTCCGCTGAAAAGTTTGGCAGTCGAAACAGCATGCTTATTATCACAGAACAACAAATCAGCCCTCGGCAACTTAACCGGAGGAAAAAGATTTTTTGAAAAAATCCTTAAGCAAAAATCTCACTTTGGCGATTCACTAAAAAAATGGTGCCAACCGGTTGCAAATGCTCCCCTGAAAGGTTTGGCGGTCGAAACAGAAGGCTTTTTATCACAGGACAAGAAATCAGCGCTCGACAACTTAACCGGCAGAAAAAGATTTATTGAAAAAATCCCTAAGCCCCGGGCGGTCACAATTTCAGCAAAAATCTGACTTTTGGCAAATCAATCAAAAATGGTGCCAATCACTTGCAAATGCTCCCATTAAAAGTTTGGCAGTCGAAACAGAAGGCTTTATATCACAGGACAAGAAAATAGCCCTCAACATCTTAACCGGCGGAAAAAGATTTTTTGAAAAATTCCCTAAGCCCCGGGGTCACAATTTCGGCAAAAATCTGACTTTTGGCAATTCACTCAAAAATGGTGCCAAACGCTTGCAAATGCTCCCCTAAAAGGTTTGGCAGTCGAAACAGAAAGCTTATTATCACAGAACAAGATATCAGCCCTCTGCAACTTAACCGGCGGAAAAAGATTTTTTTTGAAAAAATCCCTAAGCCCCGGGGTCACAATTTCAGCAAAAATCTGACTTTTCGCAAATCACTCAAAAATGGTGCCATACACTTGCCAATGGTCCCCTGAAAGGTTTGGCAGTCGAAACACAAGGCTTATTATCACAGAACGAGAAATCAGCCCTCTGCAATTTAACCGGAAGAAAAAGATTTTTTTGAAAAAATCCGTAAGCAAAAACCTGACTTTTGCGATTCACTAAAAAAATGGTGCCAACCGGTTGCAAATGCTCCCCTGAAAGGTTTGGCGCTTGAAACAGAAGGCTTTTTATCACAGGACAAGAAATCAGCGCCCGACAACTTAACCGGCAGAAAAAGATTTATTGATAAAATCCCTCAGCCCCGGGGTCACAATTTCAGCAAAAATGTGACTTTTGGCAATTCACTCAAAAATGGTGACAATCACTTGCAAATGATCCCCTGACATGTTTGGCAGGCAAAACAGAAGGCTTTTTATCACAGAACAAGAAATCAGCTCTCAACATCTTAACCGGCAAAAAAAGATTTTTTTGAAAAAATCCCTCAGCCCCGGGGTCACAATTTCAGCAAAAATGTGACTTTTGGCAATTCACTCAAAAATGGTGCCAAATGCTTGCCAATGGTCCCCTGAAAGGTTTGGCAGTCGAAACAGAAGGCTTATTATCACAGAACAAGAAATCAGCGCTCTGCAATTTAACTGGAAGAAAAAGATTTTTTGAAAAAATCGCTAAGCCCCGGGGTCACAATTTCAGCAAAAATCTGACTTTTGGCAATGCACTCAAAAATGGTGCCAAACACTTGCCAATGGTCCCCTGAAAGGTTTGGCAGTCGAAACAGAAGGCTTTTTATCACAGGACAAGAAATCAGCCCTCAACCACTTAACCAGCGAAAAAAGATTTATTGAAAAAATCCCTAAGCCCCGGGGGGTCACAATTTCAGCAAAAATCTGGTTTTGGCAATTCACACAAAAATGGTGCCAATCACTTGCAAATGGTCCCCTGAAAGGTCTGGCTGTCGAAACAGAAGGCTTCTTATCACAGGACAGGAAATCAGCCGTCGACAACTTAACCGGTGGGAAAAGATTTTTTGAAAAAATCGCTAAGCCCCGGGGTCACAATTTCAGCAAAAATATGACTTTTGGCAATTCACTGCAAAATGTTGCCAAATGCATGAAAATGGTCCCCTGAAAGGTTTGGCTGTCGAAACAGAAGGCTTTTTCTCACAGGACAAGAAATCAGCCCTCGACAATTTAACCGGCGAAAAAAGATTTTTTGAAAAAATCCCTATGCCCCGGGCCACAATTTTGCAAAAATCTGATTTTTGGCATTTCAGTAAAAAAACGGTGCCAAACGCTTGCAAATGGTTCCCTGAAAGGTTTGGCTGTTGAAACAGAAGGCTTTTAATGACAGGACAAGAAATCACCCCTCAACAACTTAACCGGCGGGAAAAGATTTTTTGAAAAAATCCCTAAGCCCCGGGGTCACAATTTCAGCAAAAATCTGACTTTTGGCAATTCACTCAAAAATGGTGCCAATCACTTGCAAATGGTCCCCTGAAAGGTTTGGCGGTCAAAACAGAAGACTTTTAATCACAGGACAAGAAATCAGCGCTCGACAACTTAACCGGCGAAAAAATATTTTTTGAAAAAATCCCTAAGCCCCGGGGTCACAATTTCAGCAAAAATCTGACTTTTGGCAATTAACTCAAAAATGGTGCCAAACGCTTGCAAATGGTCCCCTGAAAGGTTTGGCGGTCAAAACAGAAGGCTTTTTATCACAGGACAAGAAATCAGACATCGACAACTTAACCGGCGAAAAAAGATTTTTTGAAAAAATCTCTAAGCCCCGGGGTCACAATTTCAGCAAAAAAATGACTTTTGCCAATTCACTCAAAAATGGTGCCAAACGCTTGCAAATGGTCCCCTGAAAGGTTTGGCAGTCGAAACAGAAGGCTTTTTATCACAGGACAAGAAATCAGACCACAACAACTTAACCGGCGAAAAAAGATTTTTTGAAAAAATCTCTAAGCCCCGCGGTCACAGTTTCAGCAAAAAAATAACTTTTGCCAATTCACTCAAAAATGGTGCCAAACGCTTGCAAATGGTCCCCTGAAAGGTTTGGCAGTCGAAACAGAAGGCTTTTTATCACAGGACAAGAAATCAGACCACAACAACTTAACCGGCGGAAAAAGATTTTTTGAAAAAATCCCTAAGCCCCGGGGTCACAATTTCAGCAAAAATCTGACTTTTGGCAATTCACTCAAAAATGGTGCCAAACGCTTGCAAATGGTCCCCTGAAAGGTTTGGCGGTCAAAACAGAAGGCTTTTTATCACAGGACAAGAAATCAGACATCAAGAACTTAACCGGCGAAAAAAGATTTTTTGAAAAATTCCCTAAGCCCCGGGGTCACAATTTCAGCAAAAATCTGACTTTTGGCAATTCACTCAAAAATGGTGCCAAACGCTTGCAAATGCTCCCCTGAAAGGTTTGGCAGTCGAAACAGAAGGCTTTTTATCACAGGACAAGAAATCAGACATCGACAACTTAACCGGCGAAAAAATATTTTTTGAAAAAATCCCTAAGCCCCGGGGTCACAATTTCAGCAAAAATCTGACTTTTGGCAATTCACTCAAAAATGGTGCCAAACGCTTGCAAATGGTCCCCTGAAAGGTTTGGCGGTCAAAACAGAAGGCTTTTTATCACAAGACAAGAAATCAGACATCGACAACTTAACCGGCGAAAAAAGATTTTTTGAAAAAGTCTCTAAGCCCCGGGGTCACAATTTCAGCAAAAAAATGACTTTTGCCATTTCACTCAAAAATGGTGCCAAACGCTTGCAAATGGTCCCCTGAAAAGTTTGGCAGTCGAAACAGAAGGCTTTTTATCACAGGACAAGAAATCAGACCACAACAACTTAACCGGCGAAAAAAGATTTTTTGAACAAATCCCTAAGCCCCGGGGTCACAATTTCAGGAAAAATCTGACTTTTGGCAATTCACTCAAAAATGGTGCCAAACGCTTGCAAATGGTCCCCTGAAAGGTTTGGCAGTCGAAACAGAAGGCTTTTTATCACAGGACAAGAAATCAGTGCCCAACAACTTAACCGGCGGAAAAAGATTTTTTGAAAAAACCCCTAAGCCCCGGGTTCACAATTTCAGCAAAAATCTGACTTTTGGCAATTCACTCAAAAATGGTGCCAAACGCTTGCAAATGGTCCCCTGAAAGGTTTGGCGGTCAAAACAGAAGGCTTTTTATCACAGGACAAGAAATCAGACATCGACAACTTAACCGGCGAAAAAAGATTTTTTGAAAAAATCTCTAAGCCCAGCGGTCACAGTTTCAGCAAAGAAATGACTTTTGCCAATTCACTCAAAAATGGTGCCAAACGCTTGCAAATGGTCCCCTGAAAGGTTTGGCAGTCGAAACAGAAGGCTTTTTATCACAGGACAAGAAATCAGACCACAACAACTTAACCGGCGGAAAAAGATTTTTTGAAAAAATCCCTAAGCCCCGGGGTCACAATTTCAGCAAAAATCTGACTTTTGGCAATTCACTCAAAAATGGTGCCAAACGCTTGCAAATGGTCCCCTGAAAGGTTTGGCGGTCAAAACAGAAGGCTTTTTATCACAGGACAAGAAATCAGCCCTCGACAACTTAACCGGCGAAAAAATATTTTTTGAAAAAATCCCTAAGCCCCAGGGTCACAATTTCAGCAAAAAAATGACTTTTGGCAATTCACTCAAAAATGGTGCCAAACGCTTGCAAATGGTCCCCTGAAAGGTTTGGCGGTCAAAACAGAAGGCTTTTTATCACAGGACAAGAAATCAGACATCGACAACTTAACCGGCGAAAAAAGATTTTTTGAAAAAATCCCCTAAGCCCCGGGGTCACAATTTCAGCAAAAATCTGACTTTTGGCAATTCACTCAAAAATGGTGCCAAACGCTTGCAAATGGTCCCCTGAAAGGATTGGCAGTCGAAACAGAAGGCTTTTTATCACACGACAAGAAATCAGCCCTCGACAACTTAACTGGCGAAAAAAGATTTTTTGAAAAAATCCCTAAGCCCCGGGGTCACAATTTCAGCAAAAAAATGACTTTTGGCAAATCACTCAAAAATGGTGCCAAACGCTTGCAAATGGTCCCCTGAAAGGTTTGGCAGTCGAAACAGAAGGCTTTTTATCACAGGACAAGAAATCAGCCCTCGACAACTTAACCGGCGAAAAAAGATTTTTTGAAAAAATCCCTAAGCCCCGGGTTCAGAATTTCAGCAAAAATCTGACTTTTGGCAATTCACTCAAAAATGGTGCCAAACGCTTGCAAATGGTCCCCTGAAAGGTTTGGCAGTCGAAACAGAAGGCTTTTTATCACAGGACAAGAAATCAGCCCTCGACAACTTCACCGGCGAAAAAATATTTTTTGAAAAAATCCCTAAGCCCCAGGGTCACAATTTCAGCAAAAATCTGACTTTTGGCAATTCACTCAAAAATGGTGCCAAACGCTTGCAAATGGTCCCCTGAAAGGTTTGGCGGTCAAAACAGAAGGCTTTTTATCACAAGACAAGAAATCAGACAGCGACAGCTTAACCGGCGAAAAAAGATTTTTTGAAAAAGTCTCTAAGCCCCGGGGTCACAATTTCAGCAAAAAAATGTCTTTTGCCAATTCACTCAAAAATGGTGCCAAAGGCTTGCAAATGGTCCCCTGAAAGGTTTGGCAGTCGAAACAGAAGGCTTTTTATCACAGGACAAGAAATCAGACCACAACAACTTAACCGGCGAAAAAAGATTTTTTGAAAAAATCCCTAAGCCCCGGGGTCACAGTTTCAGCAAAAAAATGACTTTTGGCAAATCACTCAAAAATGGTGCCAAACGCTTGCAAATGGTCCCCTGAAAGGTTTGGCGGTCAAAACAGAAGGCTTTTTATCACAGGACAAGAAATCAGACATCAACAACTTAACCGGCGAAAAAAGATTTTTTGAAAAAACCCCTAAGCCCCGGGTTCACAATTTCAGCAAAAATCTGACTTTTGGCAATTCACTCAAAAATGGTGCCAAACGCTTGCAAATGGTCCCCTGAAAGGTTTGGCAGTCGAAACAGAAGGCTTTTTATCACAGGACAAGAAATCAGCCCTCGACAACTTCACCGGCGAAAAAATATTTTTTGAAAAAATCCCTAAGCCCCGGGGTCACAATTTCAGCAAAAATCTGACTTTTGGCAATTCACTCAAAAATGGTGCCAAACGCTTGCAAATGGTCCCCTGAAAGGTTTGGCGGTCAAAACAGAAGGCTTTTTATCACAAGACAAGAAATCAGACATCGACAACTTAACCGGCGAAAAAAGATTTTTTGAAAAATTCTCTAAGCCCCGGGGTCACAATTTCAGCAAAAATCTGACTTTTGGCAATTCACTCAAAAATGGTGCCAAACGCTTGCAAATGGTCCCCTGAAAGGTTTGGCAGTTGAAACAGAAGGCTTTTTATCACAGGACAAGAAATCAGACCACAACAACTTAACTGGCGAAAAAATATTTTTTGAAAAAATCCCTAAGCCCCGGGGTCACAATTTCAGCAAAAATCTGACTTTTGGCAATTCACTCAAAAATGGTGCCAAACGCTTGTAAATGGTCCCCTGAAAGGTTTGGTGGTCAAAACAGAAGGCTTTTTATCACAGGACAAGAAATCAGCCCTCGACAACTTAACCGGCGGAAAAAGATTTTTTGAAAAAACCCCTAAGCCCCGGGTTCACAATTTCAGCAAAAATCTGACTTTTGGCAATTCACTCAAAAATGGTGCCAAACGCTTGCAAATGGTCCCCTGAAAGGTTTGGCAGTCGAAACAGAAGGCTTTTTATCACAGGACAAGAAATCAGACCACAACAACTTAACCGGCGAAAAAAGATTTTTTGAAAAAATCCCTAAGCCCCGGGGTCACAATTTCAGCAAAAATCTGACTTTTGGCAATTCACTCAAAAATGGTGCCAAACGCTTGCAAATGGTCCCCTGAAAGGTTTGGCAGTCGAAACAGAAGGCTTTTTATCACAGGACAAGAAATCAGCCCTCAACAACTTCACCGGCGAAAAAATATTTTTTGAAAAAATCCCTAAGCCCCGGGGTCACAATTTCAGCAAAAATCTGACTTTTGGCAATTCACTCAAAAATGGTGCCAAACGCTTGCAAATGGTCCCCTGAAAGGTTTGGCGGTCAAAACAGAAGGCTTTTTATCACAAGACAAGAAATCAGACATCGACAACTTAACCGGCGAAAAAAGATTTTTTGAAAAAATCTCTAAGCCCTGGGGGTCACAATTTCAGCAAAAAAATGACTTTTGCCAATTCACTCAAAAATGGTGCCAAACGCTTGCAAATGGTCCCCTGAAAGGTTTGGCAGTCGAAACAGAAGGCTTTTTATCACAGGACAAGAAATCAGACCACAACAACTTAACCGGCGAAAAAAGATTTTTTGAAAAAATCCCTAAGCCCCGGGGTCACAATTTCAGCAAAAATCTGACTTTTGGCAATTCACTCAAAAATGGTGCCAAACGCTTGCAAATGGTCCCCTGAAAGGTTTGGCAGTCGAAACAGAAGGCTTTTTATCACAGGACAAGAAGATCAGCCCTCGACAACTTAACCGGCGAAAAAAGATTTTTTGAAAAATTCCCTAAGCCCCGGGGTCACAATTTCAGCAAAAATCTGACTTTTGGCAATTCACTCAAAAATGGTGCCAAACACTTGCAAATGGTCCCCTGAAAGGTTTGGCGGTCAAAACAGAAGGCTTTTTATCACAGGACAAGAAATCAGCGCCCAACAACTTAACCGGCGGAAAAAGATTTTTTGAAAAAATCCCTAAGCCCCGGGGTCACAATTTCAGCAAAAATCTGACTTTTGGCAATTCACTCAAAAATGATGCCAAAAGCTTGCAAATGGTCCCCTGAAAGGTTTGGCAGTCGAAACAGAAGGCTTTTTATCACAGGACAAGAAATCAGCCCTCGACAACTTAACTGGCGAAAAAAGATTTTTTGAAAAAATCCCTAAGCCCCGGGGTCACAATTTCAGCAAAAATCTGACTTTTGGCAATTCACTCAAAAATGGTGCCAAACGCTTGCAAATGGTCCCCTGAAAGGTTTGGCGGTCAAAACAGAAGGCTTTTTATCACAGGACAAGAAATCAGACCACAACAACTTAACCGGCGAAAAAAGATTTTTTGAAAAAATACCTAAGCCCCGGGGTCACAATTTCAGCAAAAATCTGACTTTTGCCAATTCACTCAAAAATGGTGCCAAACGCTTGCAAATGGTCCCCTGAAAGGTTTAGCAGTCGAAACAGAAGGCTTTTTATCACAGGACAAGAAATCAGACACCGACAACTTAACCGGCGAAAAAAGATGTTTTGAAAAAATCCCTAAGCCCCGGGGTCACAATTTCAGCAAAAATCTGACTTTTGGCAATTCACTCAAAAATGGTGCCAAACGCTTGCAAATGGTCCCCTGAAAGGTTTGGCGGTCAAAACAGAAGGCTTTTTATCACAGGACAAGAAATCAGCCCTCGACAACTTAACCGGCGAAAAAATATTTTTTGAAAAAATCCCTAAGCCCCGGGGTCACAATTTCAGCAAAAATCTGACTTTTGGCAATTCACTCAAAAATGGTGCCAAACGCTTGCAAATGGTCCCCTGAAAGGTTTGGCGGTCAAAACAGAAGGCTTTTTATCACAGGACAAGAAATCAGCCCTCGACAACTTAACCGGCGAAAAAAGATTTTTTGAAAAAATCCCTAAGCCCCGGGGTCACAATTTCAGCAAAAATCTGACTTTTGGCAATTCACTCAAAAATGGTGCCAAACGCTTGCAAATGGTCCCCTGAAAGGTTTGGCAGTCGAAACAGAAGGCTTTTTATCACAGGACAAGAAATCAGTGCCCAACAACTTAACCGGCGGAAAAAGATTTTTTGAAAAAACCCCTAAGCCCCGGGTTCACAATTTCAGCAAAAATCTGACTTTTGGCAATTCACTCAAAAATGGTTCCAAACGCTTGCAAATGGTCCCCTGAAAGGTTTGGCGGTCAAAACAGAAGGCTTTTTATCACAGGACAAGAAATCAGCCCTCGACAACTTAACCGGCGAAAAAAGATTTTTTGAAAAAATCCCTAAGCCCCGGGGTCACAATTTCAGCAAAAATCTGACTTTTGGCAATTCACTCAAAAATGGTGCCAAACGCTTGCAAATGGTCCCCTGAAAGGTTTGGCAGTCGAAACAGAAGGCTTTTTATCACAGGACAAGAAATCAGTGCCCAACAACTTAACCGGCGGAAAAAGATTTTTTGAAAAAACCCCTAAGCCCCGGGTTCACAATTTCAGCAAAAATCTGACTTTTGGCAATTCACTCAAAAATGGTGCCAAACGCTTGCAAATGGTCCCCTGAAAGGTTTGGCGGTCAAAACAGAAGGCTTTTTATCACAGGACAAGAAATCAGCCCTCGACAACTTAACCGGCGAAAAAATATTTTTTGAAAAAATCCCTAAGCCCCGGGGTCACAATTTCAGCAAAAATCTGACTTTTGGCAATTCACTCAAAAATGGTGCCAAACGCTTGCAAATGGTCCCCTGAAAGGTTTGGCGGTCAAAACAGAAGGCTTTTTATCACAAGACAAGAAATCAGACATCGACAACTTAACCGGCGAAAAAAGATTTTTTGAAAAAATCTCTAAGCCCTGGGGGTCACAATTTCATCAAAAAAATGACTTTTGCCAATTCACTCAAAAATGGTGCCAAACGCTTGCAAATGGTCCCCTGAAAGGTTTGGCAGTCGAAACAGAAGGCTTTTTATCACAGGACAAGAAATCAGACCACAACAACTTAACCGGCGAAAAAAGATTTTTTGAAAAAATCCCTAAGCCCCGGGGTCACAATTTCAGCAAAAATCTGACTTTTGGCAATTCACTCAAAAATGGTGCCAAACGCTTGCAAATGGTCCCCTGAAAGGTTTGGCGGTCAAAACAGAAGGCTTTTTATCACAGGACAAGAAATCAGACCACAACAACTTAACTGGCGAAAAAAGATTTTTTGAAAAAATCCTGAAGCCCCGGGGTCACAATTTCAGCAAAAATCTGACTTTTGGCAATTCACTCAAAAATGGTGCCAAACGCTTGCAAATGGTCCCCTGAAAGGTTTGGCAGTCGAAACAGAAGGCTTTTTATCACAGGGCAAGAAGATCAGCCCTCGACAACTTAACCGGCGAAAAAAGATTTTTTGAAAAATTCCCTAAGCCCCGGGGTCACAATTTCAGCAAAAATCTGACTTTTGGCAATTCACTCAAAAATGGTGCCAAACACTTGCAAATGGTCCCCTGAAAGTTTTGGCGGTCAAAACAGAAGGCTTTTTATCACAGGACAAGAAATCATCGCCCAACAACTAAACCGGCGGAAAAAGATTTTTTGAAAAAATCCCTAAGCCCCGGGGTCACAATTTCAGCAAAAATCTGACTTTTGGCAATTCACTCAAAAATGATGCCAAAAGCTTGCAAATGGTCCCCTGAAAGGTTTGGCAGTCGAAACAGAAGGCTTTTTATCACAGGACAAGAAATCAGCCCTCGACAACTTAACTGGCGAAAAAAGATTTTTTGAAAAAATACCTAAGCCCCGGGGTCACAATTTCAGCAAAAATCTGACTTTTGCCAATTCACTCAAAAATGGTGCCAAACGCTTGCAAATGGTCCCCTGAAAGGTTTAGCAGTCGAAACAGAAGGCTTTTTATCACAGGACAAGAAATCAGACACCGACAACTTAACCGGCGAAAAAAGATGTTTTGAAAAAATCCCTAAGCCCCGGGGTCACAATTTCAGCAAAAATCTGACTTTTGGCAATTCACTCAAAAATGGTGCCAAACGCTTGCAAATGGTCCCCTGAAAGGTTTGGAAGTCGAAACAGAAGGCTTTTTATCACAGGACAAGAAATCAGTGCCCAACAACTTAACCGGCGGAAAAAGATTTTTTGAAAAAATCCCTAAGCCCCGGGGTCACAATTTCAGCAAAAATCTGACTTTTGGTAATTCACTCAAAAATGGTGCCAAACGCTTGCAAATGGTCCCCTGAAAGGTTTGGCGGTCAAAACAGAAGGCTTTTTATCACAGGACAAGAAATCAGCCCTCGACAACTTAACCGGCGAAAAAATATTTTTTGAAAAAATCCCTAAGCCCCAGGGTCACAATTTCAGCAAAAATCTGACTTTTGGCAATTCACTCAAAAATGGTGCCAAACGCTTGCAAATGGTCCCCTGAAAGGTTTGGCGGTCAAAACAGAAGGCTTTTTATCACAAGACAAGAAAGCAGACAGCGACAGCTTAACCGGCGAAAAAAGATTTTTTGAAAAAGTCTCTAAGCCCCGGGGTCACAATTTCAGCAAAAAAATGTCTTTTGCCAATTCACTCAAAAATGGTGCCAAAGGCTTGCAAATGGTCCCCTGAAAGGTTTGGCAGTCGAAACAGAAGGCTTTTTATCACAGGACAAGAAATCAGACCACAACAACTTAACCGGCGAAAAAAGATTTTTTGAAAAAATCCCTAAGCCCCGGGGTCACAGTTTCAGCAAAAAAATGACTTTTGGCAAATCACTCAAAAATGGTGCCAAACGCTTGCAAATGGTCCCCTGAAAGGTTTGGCGGTCAAAACAGAAGGCTTTTTATCACAGGACAAGAAATCAGACATCAACAACTTAACCGGCGAAAAAAGATTTTTTGAAAAAACCCCTAAGCCCCGGGTTCACAATTTCAGCAAAAATCTGACTTTTGGCAATTCACTCAAAAATGGTGCCAAACGCTTGCAAATGGTCCCCTGAAAGGTTTGGCAGTCGAAACAGAAGGCTTTTTATCACAGGACAAGAAATCAGCCCTCGACAACTTCACCGGCGAAAAAATATTTTTTGAAAAAATCCCTAAGCCCCGGGGTCACAATTTCAGCAAAAATCTGACTTTTGGCAATTCACTCAAAAATGGTGCCAAACGCTTGCAAATGGTCCCCTGAAAGGTTTGGCGGTCAAAACAGAAGGCTTTTTATCACAAGACAAGAAATCAGACATCGACAACTTAACCGGCGAAAAAAGATTTTTTGAAAAATTCTCTAAGCCCCGGGGTCACAA